>NC_051849.1:197378668-198009551 GCF_905115235.1 Hermetia illucens
ATGCCTAGGATACGACTAGCATGATTCGCATACTACAAATTATTACGCACCGGAGGGTAACTGCTCACGACTTGCTAGCGCAGTTTACTGTGGAAGTAAAAGCTGATCTAGTGCTAATCAGCGAGCAATATCGGAACAGGGAGCCGGGTTCATGGCATCTCGAATTCTCGGGTATCGCCACCATCTGGGTTCGGAATTGCGTTCGACTTCGAGTTCTTACCCACGGCCGAAGTAATGACTTTGTCTGGATTCGGTGTTTAAGGATAGCTTATTTTAGCGTCTACCTGACGCCGCATGAGACGATGTCGGACTTTCGGCGCTGGCTTGATGCTCTGTAGGACGCAGGTTCGATCGTGGAGGAGCGAATGCCGGTAGAAGATGGTAGGGCACTTGAATGGGGCGTGCCTCAGCTAGACTGCCGAGGGGAACGGATCCTGGGAATAGTGGCGAGAACTGGGTTCGTAGTTTTAGACACCAGATCCGCGTCAATGTTCCGGGGACCAGACTGGGCAGGAAGCATTCAAGATGTAGCCTTTGAGTCGGAATCTCAGGCATCGTCGGTTGACGAGTTCTGGAATATTTTTTGGTAAGTGATCATCAGTGCATCGCGTTCGAAATGGTTGACGCAACTTGCCGGCGTGCACCAGCCCGGCGCTCGCCCTGCCTGTAGGATGTCGCAAGTGTAAACATCGGGAAGTTCTTCAAAATTTTTGGAACAAGCAGAGTCGCGCTGCAAGGCTCTTCAGGGAGTGACAACCTTGCAACTGACACTGTATTAAATTCAGGAAAGAATTTGATAACGAGAGCGTCTGAGGCTCCCATGCCTCGGAGGGGTCCGGCGTGACAAGTCTTCTATGTACTGGTGAATGGCGGAAATTTCCGACCTACGGAACGAGTGTCATAAGCTCAACGCCTGTACGCCCGTGAGGAGGCATGCGCCATAAAGGCAGAGTATAGATCAACAAAAAGAAGACTCCGCAGTCCGATAAATAAGAGCAAAGAGTCGCGAGGCTGGAAGAATCTAGTGAACGAGGTAAATGAGATCCCGTTGAGACTTGGCTATGAACTTGTCATTCAGAAAATTGGAGCTCTGTGGAAACCCTGCATACTAAGTTCCGGATAGATGGACCGCATTATACGGGCGTTATTCCCCCGACTCCCGTACGGCTGGATATCCACAGCGTGGAACACTTCGAGGACTGTCCCCTTTTCGCTATAAAAGAGCTCGAAGAAGTTTACAAGCTGGTGTTCCGCCAGTGGTCAGACCTGCTGCCTAAGGCATTCAACGCGTGCCTTCTGGAGGGCATTTTTCTTTGTCGCTGAGAGATGACGAGATTCGCGCTAACCAGCAAAGCAAAGGGAGACCCTGAACTGCCGTCTGCATATCAACCCCTGTGTATGCTTGACACGGCCGGGAAAGTGCTCGAAAAGCTCATCTGGAGTAGACTCGCTGAAGCGATTCGCGCTGCCGGGGAGTTAACACCAAGGCTGTTTGGATTCAGAGCCATATTTTCGATGTTTTCAATAAGAACTTTCTTCATTCTAGTTATCCTGGTTGTCTACTTTTTAAAAGTGTATCCTCCCTACAAACACACCCTTTAATCTTTCACCGGCTTCATGACCAATTCGGTTGCCTCTTAAATGCAATACCGTGATATACAATACAGTGTCCGCAATCGTAATGGTTTCACAGCAGCGATGTTAGAACACGATCCTCTGACCTCATCTTTTAGAGCGTCTTGGCTCTGCCTCCACTTGGTGACAACCCCCTTTTTCTGCTCAGCATCCAACTATTTTTAAAAAAGGATGAATTTCACTCAGAGCTGCAACTGTGACTTCATTGTTTGTGTCTCCAGGCTACCCCACCAGGCATCTGCACCAATTATTCTGGTAATGCCAGACACGACTGATGATGTTGCCCAGACAGTTTTATGAAAACATTCAGACGTACCGACATGTTGCCAGTCTTTGCAGCCGTACATCCTTCACAGCCATTCCATACCGATTGGCTTATCGTTGTCCGGATTATGCTAATTTTGTACTTACGTCTCTATGGGTTTTACGTGAACACCTGTCCAGTGGACTTAAGCCTACAGTCTTCTTAAGACACGGATTGATTTTGCGACCAAAATCATAGCCCCGCTATGACAGGCACAACGGTACCTGTCTATATCGAGTGCGCGACTCAGTTTATTCATACTGGTGGATGCAAGACCTACCTAAATCTCTGCCGAACTTTAGAGAACAGCAACCATGTTGAACCGCAACACCACGTTTGAAGGTTTGAAGGTCTCTTGTTCGCTTGAACGTGGGCAAACAACACAGCTGAATTAACATCCTCCAGGATTTCTCCTGAAATCTGTGAATTCAGGGGCAATCCCGGTTTCCATGGTGCCACTATACCTCTGGTAAGGTTTCGTGACCGAAGTGGCTTCAGATCAGTCCCGGTACATAGTCATGGAGGATTCGCCTACTGCATCACGTGAATACAGAGTTGTCTGGTGCCACCAGGAGGAAATAAAGGTACCATATCCTTCACTCCTCCGCCAACTAATTTCAAAGAATGGCGATTTTGACCTCCACAATCTTCCGGAGTTACTTAAAGTCTAAATTACAAGGTAGGGCAAAAGCAATCAACCGATCTTCTTTTTCTGTAATTGTTTTTTTTTATGAAAAACCTTGGTCCTGCTTGTCGAAGAAGAAAATGGTATCGGCCAAGTAGCCGCCACCAGAGTTGATGACCATACCGTTTTATGGCATTTTTAATTATTGCTGCCAGAGCTTCGGGTGGCAGGTTCTCGTATTTCTGGCGAATATTTTTCTTAAGGGCTTCTAGAGTCTGAGGCTTTTTGACGTAAGCCAACGACTTTCGAATACCCCATAAAAAGAAGTCGACCAGTGCAAATCATCAAAACGAGAGATTAAGCGACCCGGAAATGCTCCCGTCAGAATATCGGTTCTCGCTCGAACAATGTGCGCCGTCCTATTGGAACCACAGGTTCTGCAGTCCGAATTCATCCAGTTGAGGAAGAAAAAATTCGGTAATCACGGCTCTGTAGGCACGCGTTGTTTGGCCCTTGGCGTTCTCAAAGAAAAAAGGCTCGATGACTCCTCCAACGTAAGCAACACCCCATGCAGAAACGATTATTTTGTTTGTTCACGTAAGCGCTAAGATGGAAATGAGCCTCATCACTCATGATAATTTTCGATGATAAATCGTACTCCTCTTCCTTGGCTGGTTAAGATGGCTGGAACTTAGGTTAGACGCGTTTGGCGATTAACAGCTACAGCTGATGCACTGTCTGCACTTTGATCGATATTCCGGGCTTCTCTACGGCATCTTGGGCAACAGCAGCGATATTCTCAGCAGAACGGCTGCTCCAGGGCCGGCCAGCATTGCGAACATCTCGTGTTGCCTCAGTCTCTTCAAGGCGAGTTGCCAAACGCCAGTGTTTGTCCAGTTGGTATTGTACGCCCAGAAAATCTGCAGCGAAATTCACGCTGCGCCAATACAACCGACGAATTGTTGAGCAAGAAAATGGAAACAATTATTCTGCGTTTGCTTACTTCACAAATGTCAACACCGAATTGACAGTCGGCGCCATTTGCAAAAGTTATAGTGTTTTCCAGTGGGCTGAAAGCCTTGAAAGGCGAAACGATTATGCCATTCTATCAATAATATCCGTTGTAAAATCCATCCACTCCGAGGCTTCTGTTGTGGATTCGTAACAAGTTGTTTTCCGTGTAGGATTGTCGGCACTACCCAACCCCCAACCTGGAGGACCATCCTTCTCCGTTTGCAGCTTTTCGTTAAGAAAGAATTCCCAGCGCTCACCACGCGGAGGTGGAGATAGGGTTTGGTAGTAGAGGTGTTGGTGTTGGTTCAGCAGGCGAGAAAGAAGAAGGATGGCGTAGGTCAGGACGCTAGACAGCTTTTAGGGATGTCGAATTGGTGGACCTCGGCGAAAACCCGGGGTGTCTGGAGTTCCTTATTAAGGCAGGCCTAGACCGGATACCGGTTGTTGCGCCGTTGATGATGATGATGATCTATCTCTGACGTGATTAGATTAAATTAGATTGAGTTTGAGTGGTGCAATGTGAACGAAAAAGCATTTCACAGTAAATAGTTTCCATTTCTCAAAAAGTTATTATCAAAAATCATTCCATAATAAGTTTAAATGGATTCCGTACATATGTATCTGTTATGGATAATAGCAACCACATATGTATATGTATAAATTGTCGCCTGTGAAGTACAAAAGCCAGGAATAGATATTATATAAATACGTGTCAAAAGAAACGTATCCTTCTTAGATAAATTTTGTTTTTGTTCCCAAGTATTTCTGCATATCTACTCCCCTAAAGGCATAGATACGTAAGAAATGAGAGTCTACTAACGATCGAAAATACGGAGCATTACCAAACTAATCCCGCAAATACTCAAGAACCAGAGAAAATACTCCAAACTAAAATGTTGGAAATTCAATTTACAATTTAACAAAACAGTGGCTGCAAGCAATCACCAGAAGCAAAGAATGTAGCAAACACACAGACCAATCATTAGGCTGTGGGGGTGGAATAGAAATTGCAAACGAAACCAAACAAACTCAACAACGACCTCGTTTTGAGAGTTTACCTTCATATCCCGCACAATATTTCCATTTCAACCCCGTACACCAGCAGACCGGTGTGGTTTATTAAAAAAGTTTAATTGCGTGGCTATATATGATTAACCCTTGGGGCTCCGGGGCTCCAGTTGCAAACTCGCTCCTGCCCTTAATGGGAACGCATGAAGTGAGGATTATTTGCTATCCTGGAACTTTTTTCCTGTTCAATGTATGGAATAGGAAAGTTGTGTAACTTAAAGGTATTTATCTGTGTAATAATTACGGAATGAATTTTTCAACAAAAACGGATAATGCCTAGTTGAGCGAAAGGAAAAAACGGTTAAGTGAAATGTTGGAGTGTTATTGTCGTTTATCAGATGGAACTGGAGAAAAAAGTCCTTGAACATATCATTCATTTATTTCCAATTCAAATTCCAAACTTCTTTTGTTTGAACTTTATATTTTAGAGAAACTCTGAATCCAGTGACGCAGAATTTCGTAAATCTCGCCTAATGTTGTTTCCGCGTTTCATAAAAAGTACTGACAAGAGAACAAGGGACAATGACAAGGCCGCGTGCAAACTTACTTCCTTCTGAATGGAATCGCGGGGGTAAGCTGACGCTAGCCAAATTGGTGACCCCGGTAACAGACGAATTTGGGAAACTTAAGACACGTGGCATAACTCCCCTTCGGTGTTCCGCTCCTGCTTTGCTCGCTAGGTCAGAAGTTTGTGGAAGACAGAATTGGGGGAGGTACGATCCCCCCGTGGCAGTGGTTTCCATCAGGGCGTCCCCTTTTGGTGGGCGCAATCCGATGACGTGGTTCTAATTGCGCTGACAGCGTCACAATATACGCCAGGCGTTTTAACCACACCCTTATCCGTCTTACAAGGAGATAATTGGTTTGGCCACGCATGTCTTGGAGGACTGCTCCTATGTCAAACTAAAAGAGTGAGGACGGGAAGTCGAATCACTTGCAGAACGAGTTGACGCTGGGCGACCGTACCCCCAGCCAGCTGTTTCGAGAGATGAGGCAGCTGGGTGTGGATAAGGTTAATAATAATCGTTGGCGCAACAATCCATATTGGATCAGGGCCTTGAAGTGTGTTAGAGCACTTCATTCAAGACCGTAACGGTACACTAGGAGGCAATGTGGTCAGCATTGCGCTCACATAAGGATAAGGTTGCTCGAAGCTATTGAGGTCCCTCTGGCTGCAACTTTCCTCGGAGAGTCCCCGCGCTATTTTGGCCTGCACGGATTCGGGGTCGCTGGAGGTGTTGTCCGCTGCAGCCGAAAAAGTCTACTAGATGTATGCACGCCCCTTAGTCGCGGAAGTCTGTGAGACGCACATCGGGAAATAGAAGATGTAAAAACAATGATAACGACACTTGCGGACGCAGTTTCGAGGCTTACGGCGACTGTAGGTAGTTTGCGTTCGGGAGGTAGATCTCGATCGCAGTCACGGCCGAGGTATGCTTCCCGAGAAGGGCATTCAGGGAATCTCACTTCGACACCCTTATCGGGCCCGACGTTTTGCTGGTACCACCGTAAATTGAGGGCTTAAACGACTATATGTACCACCGGAGGATGATGCTGCGACCATCGTATTAGCACACTCCTCCGAAAATATAGCAACATTACTACAGAAAGTAGTTTCTCCAGCCGGTTAAGCGTGAGGTACAGCACACACCGGCTCCCAGATCTTCTCAATGGTGCGTTCTCTATTACCCCAGAAGCTAGCTGTTGCAAGGAAAAAGTTTGACGATTATATCTATTCCATTTGGTCCCTAAGTCAAACGGCGAATGGAGACCATGCAGAGATTACCAGTGTCTGAATGCTGAGACAATTCCAGACCTCTACCCTATTTTCCACTTATCCATGATTTCGCCAATTCATTGTCAAACTGCCGTATTTTCATGACCCTGAATCCGGCTAAGACGTATCACCAAATCCCTGTTGATCCTGAAGACATACCGAAAACAGCTATCTGCACACATTTCGGATTCTTCGAGTTCACCCAGATGACATTCAGCTTGTGCAACGCTGCGTATGGATTTCGGAGATTCATCCACTCTGTCCTACGAAACTTAAACTTCCGTTTCGTTTACATGGATGATGTTTTGGTTCCATTTTCTTCCGAATCTGAGCATTTGGACCATCTCGAGTGCATTTTTATCGTCTCCAGGCCAGGTTCGTCCTAAACGTTGAAAAATGAAAATTCTTTCAGAAGAAGCTAAAATTTTGCGTCCACATGATTACTCCTGACGGAATTCAACTAGACCCAGACAGGGTTGAATCAAAAACTTTCCCCTGCCAACCACGGTGAAGGATCTGCGAAGGTTTTTGGGCATGTTAAACGTCTATCGTCGCTTTTTGCTCAAGGGCGCTCATCATCAAGCGATCCTCAATGTTTACTTGTCTGTGCCCAATCAAACCAAAGATTCTCGCGAGGTTGCTTGGTCTACTGAGACAGTCCAGGCATTTGAAATTATCAAACAACAGCTTGTTAATGCTACACTGCTGGCATTTCCTCGGTCAGATACACCTCTAGCTGTGTTCGTCGAAGCCGCAGACACAGCAGTAGGCACGGATCTTCAACAACGGGTGAATCAAACCGTTGAGCTTCTTTTCGAAACAATTCAACTCAGCTCAGCGTAACTACAGTGCCTACGACCGTGAGCTAGTCGCTGCGTACCTCTCCATTAAATGCTTCCGTTCGTTGCGTGAGGGCAGGCCGTTCACTATGTTCACGGACCACAAACCCCCTACTTTCGCGCATAAACAGAAGCTTGGCAAAGCGCCTCCTCACTAACTTCGGGAACTGAGCTTCATCAGCCAGTTTACTTCCGACATCCAATGCGTGTCTGGTTCCGGCCGAATTTCGCAAGAAAGCATTTCACGCAGTACACGATCTAGCGCATGCAGGCATCAGGACGACGGACTGGTTAGTCAATGGAAAATACATCTGGCCGTTCATAAACAAGGACATAAATTTTTGGGCCAGGCAGTGCGTCGCGTGGCGGAAGGGTAAAATTAATAAGCACGTAAGTAAGGAAGTAGGTCGACCAAAGGCGTCCACACCATCCACCTCACCATCATTGGTCCTTTGCGAGATTCGCACGGATACAAGTATGCCAAAATCATCGGCAGGAGTACGCGGTGGCCTGAAGCAATACCACTGACTAACATTACGGCACAATCATTTGCCGAGGCTCTCTGTCAAGAATGGTTCGCGCTTTGATGTACCAGCCGTAATCATCACGGACCAGGAAATGCACTTTGAGTCTACTCTTTTCGCGGAGTTAGGGAAACTCCTTGGTTTCAAACGTCACAGGGCCACTGCACTGCACGTCACAGTCCAATGAGAAGCTAGAACGTTGGCATCAGACACTAAAGGCCGCCTTCCTTGCCTTTCGGTCCTTGCCTTTCGCCCTCCTTGGCGAATCATGGCCTTCCGGTAGCGTCGATACGGACGTATCCCCTTCACACGTTTCCACGGATCCACCCTGATTTCTAGTTCACCATCCGTAGGGACGCTGATTTTCGGCCTGAAGCTACAGGTATAATGTTTATTAATAAACCAGACTATTTTCTTCGCTACTGTTGTACTAATATGTATGTCATATCAACTATTAAGCCCGAGCGACTTTAGAGTGTCGACTTTTTAGTTCCGAAATCGGCATGCCTAGCATTTCCATGTATTGTGCCATCATCACGCTTGATGGAGTAGTTATTTTTGCCCAAGCGAATTCAACTTCTTAAAACACCATTATTTCCTGGCTGGCTTTATGTTATTTCCACATCCTCATACCGTCGCCTTGCCCTACGGTCGTGGTCCAACTTACGCTGTTGTGGATTCACTTTTTGGCGCTATTAGTTCCGTCTAGTTACCATTCCCTTTGCTACTTTCGTTGCTCACATGCTTTCTTTTCGACGGGTCGTGCTCCATATCTTGAGCAGTTAGGGGCTACACCAATACCTAGCTTTTCTTAACTGCTCGTCGGGGGTTTCTGCTAAAACCCAGAAGTTAATCTATCTTTAATATATTTTTTTCAAATTGCATGAAGACATTCTACTAGGCGATGATTTTGATTTTCTCTAGGATGAAGTATTCGGCAACTTCTTTTCCAGATAAGGTCTGTTCTCTCCGATAAGGTAAACTGAGCGTTAGTTGGCCTTAACCAAAGCAAATGTTTCATTCGGCTCACGTCCCGGTAGGTAGGTATCAGTGGCCGTTCCGAGGAGTCCAATTAGCGCTTTGGTGCGCCGTTTTGATACCACAAACTCCTCAGACAGTGACTGTTGTTATGGGAGCAGGGAGGCAGAGTCCAGCCGGGTCGGTTCTTCAGAGCCAGCTGGTACCATTCACCACAGAAAGCAGTTTTCCCACCCTGCAGCTAGAAATCTCTCTGAAGTCCCCAAAGAATGGTTTACCCAGTGTCTGCAGCTTGAATCTAGCCAGAGCTGGGCAATCGCAGAGAAAGTGCATGAGGGTTTCCCTTCCTTCTCTGCAGCTTCGGCAATGCGAGTTATAGGGTATGCCGAGCCTAGCATGGTCCCCTATGGGCCAGTGCCCCGTGCAGACCGCCGTAATCTTGAATGCATTTGCACGCGTCTTGCACAGGAGCTCTCGTGATCGAGCTATGTTAGAAGCGGGCCAAATTCTCCTTGATTTGGCACAGCTTGTAAGCCTTCGCCATTTCAGGCCCGCGGCCGCTAGGTAGTGCGAGTAGACTCGGCCCCCGACAGCCGCCAGCGGAACACCGACTGTATTCGTCGAGGGACTGCCAAGAGCAGAGCCTTGTCTGGCCAATCCGTCAGCCCGCTCATTCCCCTCTATGTTCCTATTCCCGGGAACCCAGGGGAGAGTGACCTTGAACGTGCCGCCCAGATGGTTCAGCGCGTCTCTGCACTGCCCCACCAGCCTGGAAGGTGTCGTCGCTGAGTACAAGGCCTTGATGGCCGCTTGGCTGTCGATCAGAATGGCTATGTTACGCTTGGGGCTTGAATCTCGCTCCAGCCATTGACAGACTTCCAATATCGCCAGTACTTCCGGCTGGAGTACACTGACGAAACCTGGGAGACTATACCACTTGGATAAACTGTGTGTATTTGAGAAAACCCCCGCGCTGAGTGTATCATAGTCTTGCAACACGCCACCGATCTTCCACCTAGCCCTGGTTGGAACGTCCACAGCAAAGTTTCTTGTGAAGTTCAGCTTGCGTGTGGCATGGTCCGTGGGGGATACCCAGATTTCGCGAGGCATTTCATCTAGGATGTTACTGTGGCCGTAGAACTTCGCTGCCCAGCATCCGGACTACGTAATCTGACGGCAGCATATTTAATTTGGAGGTCTAGGGGAGGAGATGCAGGAGTACATTGAGAGCATCTGCCGGGCAGGACTGCAGAGCCCCAGTAGCACCTGCACACGGTTGCAAAGGTTCTCTTGAAGGCATAGAAGGCTATACATGCCATCTTAACCCTTAGTTCTATGTTCAACCTCCAATTTAGCTTAGGAACCAGGATTACACCCAGATACTTTACATTAGAGGAAAGAACCAATCTGTGTTCATTCAGCCGTGGTAGATGGAATTCAGGTATCCTTGGCTTGGTGGTGAATAACATTTTTCATTTCCGCTGAGTATAGTATCTGCTACATAAAAGTTTTCAAACTCTAGAATTAAATGAACGAATATGAACATGAGAATTAGGATGAGAAAACCCCTTATGCCCTAGTCTAATCCTAAAAAACTTATTTCTAAATAATCATGCCATCAATATAAGTCCAATTCCACGACTGACAGCACAATTTCGATCTATAACAAAACCATGGCCCCAATGTTTCTCCAATTATTTTACCCATTCTGACATTTTTTACCCGTTCCAAGCCAGTGATTGATTTTAGATAACTTTACAACCCTTCGATTGTGTGTAATGCTGCTCTCCCTGGAAATTAATGTTCGGCGTACAGAGTAATACTACAACAGATGTAACCTGAACCGCAAACTTCTACCCCAATTATAAATTGGATGCCACTAAATGCCGAAAGCAATTTCCTCCATCATTGCTTGTCGGGAAACCTTGAAAAACTAAAACTGAAATGACGCTAGTGTGGGAAAGAAACGAGGAGTACCCAGGCAACGTGCGAAACTGTTATTAATCCTTTTTGAATACAATTCCTAAGACAAGAAGGGTTGGGGCCGGGATACAATGGGGTTTGGTTTTCAGAGACCAGATATTTCTAACTGGACAGGACGTGGCGGTAGTTACGAAGTGACGGACATTCCCTCGCACTTATTTGAACCCTTGTCCACTGGTACGTGTGTATCTTAAGGATATGTAGTACATAAAACAGATTGCTCAGTCCTCTTGCCACGAAACATGGCTACGTACATATCGCTCGGAGCAAAGGAACGAATTAGGGACTAAGCCAGCAAAAGATATTTTCCATTGTTGGTCATTTATCTTGAGCATACTCTCGTTCCGACAACAAGTTGCCATTTGTAACACTCTCTTCATCAAACTGGGCAATATGTTTGTGGGAATTGTATCTGATGTGGGTGTGAAAGTGAGAGGGATGACTGGGCGGGTGGAGGGTTGGAAGTGTGTCTGCAACTTTGAACGAGTAAGCTGAAATCGAGAAGCTGACTGAACGGATAGGTGAGAAGATTTGCATAACTACTGTAAACCAGCTTAGGTTCTTAAGCGTCCGCAATCTTGTGAACTTCTCTGTTTCCGTTTTATTCTTAGTCCTTTCTGGTTTATGTCAACTTTTCAGTCGTTTATTTTAGGGTTACCGTGGAAAACGTGCAAATATGTATTTACGGATTTTACAATCCAGGAAATACTTGGGAGATGTGTACCTGTGCAAAGGACGTGGGAGGTTGTGTATTAAGTATTCCATAGCACAGGTATACTGTTTAGCTTGTAATAATATTGCTTCATTCATTTATAATATACTAGGTGGAATAGAGGCATGCATTATATATTGAAAGTATAATTGGAGTATGGTATACATTGATCTTTTAATATTTAATTTATCAAACATTCACAAAATTTACATAGGATTCATTTTTTAAGGGTTTGTGTCTGTCTTTTTTTGGCGTTGGAAGGTGGAAAGGTTTATGTGAGACTTCTACTCACTAAAACCACCACCTTCCCATTCCACTCACCCCACGGAACTCCTATAAAGTATTTCGTCGCGGGGTTGCCTGGATCAGCTTTTCACTGCGGCTCATTATAGTTCTCTCCCTTCCTTGTTTTCATCGTAGTTCTTCCTGCCTGAGCAGTTGGTGAATAGCTTGCAGTTCCTTTAAAACGTGGTTCCAAGCATCCGTTGACTCCAGCATGAACTCTACAATGTTTTCGGGTGTTAAGCGCCTGTCCGCGGCCGCTTTCACTTTTGTTCGGTGCGCGGTGACCTGGGGCAATCAAATATAACATGCTCCGCATTCTCAGCCACGTTACCACATCTTGGGCAGCATGGTGACTCGTCGTGACCAAATCGGTGTAAATATGCAAGATAATCTCCATGTCCACTTAAGAATTGCGCTAACTCTTAGCTTAATTCCCTATGGCTTCTTTCGAACCACCTTCGAATATCCAGAATGATGCGAAATGTCCAACAACCAGTTTGTGACTCGTCCCATCTCTTTTGCCACTCTTCGATAGATTCTTACCATCACACTACACTACACTCCCCAGCTGCATACTTTTTGTCGTAGAGTCGCAGGCTTTCATTCGCCAAGCTGTCTATGGGGAACATCCCTGCTATTACATATGCTGCTTCTCCTGATGTTGTCCGATACCCGCTGCATACGCGGAGTGCACTTAGCCGATACGCCATTCCCAATTTTTGGCAGTTTACTTTGCTATCTAGAACAGTTCCCTTAACTGCAGCTGCGTAGAGTAGCACAGAGCTAACTACCCTAGAAAGCAGAAGACCTCGGCTTTGTCTTGGCCCACCAGTGTTCGGCACTATCCTCGAGATCGCTGCAACGATGGAAGACGCTTTAGTTGCAACGCACTCAATGTGTCCTTTGAAGTTGAGTCTTCTATCAATAATTGCTCCCAAGTATTTTAGCGATGGTTGGGAGTAAATTGTTTGTTCATCAACTTTGATTTTCTTTCTTCTCTTGCTGATGAGAACTGCTTCTGTTTTATGCCCAGCAAGTGAAAGGCCGGAATTTTCTCGCTTCATTTGCGTAGATCTCGATCTTGCCTTGATACTTTGAAACCACTATTATTCCGGCGAAGCCAATAGTTGCCACATTGTCCGGAAGGCGTAGTGTCAACATTCCACCGTACATAACTAGCCACAGCAAGGGACCTAGAACTGAATCCTGTGGCATCCCGCAAGTTGTCGCGAATGTTTTTAGCCCATCGTCCGGGTCGAAGTAAAGTCTTCTCCCAAGGAGAAACTCAACAACAATGCGTACAATGTATTTCTGGGCCTGTAGCTTGTCGAGTGCCTCGATGATTCTTTTCCATTTTGCACTATCGAACGTATTTTTACGTCGAGGGTTATTACGGGGCAGTATTTTCCTTCTTCTATTTCAGCCTGAGCCAAACCAACCAGTATGCAGATTGCGTCGACAGCTGATTTCGCCCTATGAAATTCGAATTGTTTGTTGGAAAGGCCCTCCTTCCTTTTCGGCAACAGCGAGCAGTTTGCTGTGTATTACTCGCTCAAATAGTTTGCCAATGGTATTGACCAGTCATATCGGTCTATATGAGAAGGGGTCACCTACCTCCGGATTGATTATCAGGTTTTGTAGCTTCCATTGATCGGGAAATTCTCCTTCCCTAAGGAATGCTATGAAAATTAGGGCAAACATACCTGGCGCTGTCCTGGCGGTTACTTTCAGGGCAATATTAGAGATTCCATTCGGTCCTAGAGTCTTTTTCTTTAGTCAATCTTTTGGCTGCATTTAGACCCTCGTCATGTCTATCTGTCTGCCTGGCTGTATTTCTGTCTGTCCGTCACACACATTTTTCTCGGTTAAAGTCATTGATAGCAAATTTGGTGGAAAGGTGGGAACTGTGAAAGCTCACGCATAGAGTAAGTTACATCTTAGTTTTGACATTTGCTGGAAAGGTGAGGAGTGTGGGGGGTTGAAAGTGATCATTTGTTTAAAGGACCTGTTCTCAGAAACTACCCAACCAAAAAATTTGAAAACAATCAAAATGATGCCACTATATGGTGCGTAGACTCCAAAATACCCTACATACTGATATGTGTTCAAATAAAGTTGATGATAGTAATATTAGTAGTAATAGGTTCGCGTAGGCAGCGGATGAAATGGACTGAAGAAATAAATCCCTTCATCATCCGCTCTAACTACGAAATAACAGCGGGGGCGGGTACAACGTCTTACCGCCCCTTGTTGAACCAGAGATTCATCGAGCGTTTCCCGCAATTCGCGCACGTGATTGTGCAGCGAGTCGCAGATCAGTACCGCTTTTATTACTTGCAGCGACACAATCCCGGCCACCATTGGGGGCGTGTTCGACTTGAGGTCATCGGGGAAACTGGTGACCGATAGATGATGGGAGCAGAGGCGGCGGCATCAACAACACCACGCCGAACTGCAGGCTACAGTTTCAGTACTTGTCGAAGCACTCTTCTCCACCGTCCAGCTGAAGTTTTCGCTGAGGTTCGGGATGAATTCCGTTGCATAGTCCAGGTATTACCAGGCTCTATGGATCTCCAGCAACTCGGTGAATTCTATCTCAAATCTATGATGAGATTGTATCCCGGCTCTGTGCTGATATTTCGCTGCTGCAACTACAATCACTTGTGTATTGTGGTGCAGTTGCGGCTATCAGATTGCATGGTCAGAAAATTCTCTTTCGTGCTATTGGTTTGAGTGACCAAAGAGATGCACCATGGAAAATTCATCTGAAACGTCGGTGGGACTCACTAAGGCAGGATATTGCTAGGCTGATTCAGATCAGCACTGGCAATGCCAGCAGACGGGTGAGAAATAAAGTGCAGAGGATTTACCGGAACAATGTCATCCCCGGAAACTTTCTGTCATATGCAGTCATTTACGACGATATGGCGAAAGTCATTCCAGATGTGTGCAGAATGCAACATACGCGAGGAACCAGCGCAGCTTTTTCAGATCTCTCAACGAATCCCAACAGAGCGTCCAGACAGTCCAGTTTTCGGTGATCGAAGCGAAAGAGTATTGGGGTGGACTTTGGGGGTCACCCGCCCAACATGCTGAGTGGATCATCGCCAAAGGCACCCGCCATGGCAATACGCCTAGCATGAATTTTGCGGATGTCACCGAAGAGGAAGTTCACAGTATAAATAAGGTCATGAGTCGGCCGGAGGAATTTCCACCTTTCCTCACTCTGGGGATTACCTACCTTATCCCTAAGAAGGACACCCTCTACAGTTTCATAACGTCCATTATTAGTGGAAGGGTCAATGCGTACCTCGAGACTAACAAGGGGGATCAAGGGGTTGTAAAGAGCAACTCATTATCGACTCGGTAGTTGTAGGACAAGCAACTAAGGGCCAAAGAAACCTCTTCAGTTGCTATATCGATTATGCCAAGGTTTTCGACAGCGTTCCGCATACCTGGCTAATCGACATCCTACATCTGTATCGCATTGATCCGAAACTAATAAAGTTTTTGGCGACAGTCATGGAAGGGTGGCATACAACCTTATCGGTGCGTACATCTGATACCATCCGTATACGGAGGGGCATCTTCCAGGCGGATTCGTTGAGTCCCCTTTGGTTTTGTATGGCACTGAAACCCCATTCATGGCTACTGAATGAACCTAGAGCGCATGGTTTTGCAATAAAATATGGCCTACGTGCTAAGTGCGAACTAACACATTTGGTGTACTAGGATGACATCAAGCTGTATGCTGGTACTGACCTTAGAAGTTTGTTGCGAATAATAGACAAGTGGAGTTTGGATTAGACAAGTGTCGAATCTAAGCCAACTGCAAAGGTCATCACGAGCCGCATGCCGGACATAGCATTGGTGACCTCCACATTGAAGCTATGACCGAGACAGACTTCTACAAGTACCTAGGAATCCTGCAAGGAACCCATGCCCGAGTTGCTGATCTGAAGGAAGCTCTGCTGTCCGAATTCCTGCGACGTGTAAAGCTGGTGCTGAAATCGCATCTCTCGGGGAAGAATAAAATGAGCGCGTTGAATGTATTCGCTATCCCTTCACTGGCTTATGCGTTCGGAATATTGCCGTGGACGAAGACCGACCTGGAAAACGTCCAGCTGCAGATACGGACAACTATATCCAAATTCCGAATGCATCACCCAAAGTCTGCCGTGGAGCGGATGAACCTGCCTCGTGACATCGGAGGTAGGGGCGTGGTTGACGTGGCGGCACAACATCATCGCCAAGTCGACTCGCTGCGCGCTTATTTTTACAGCAAAGAGCAGGCGAGTCCCTTGCATGCGGCTGTCTGTAAGACAGACTGTGGACTGACTCCACTTAACTTGAAGGATCGATCTTTCAATCCTTTGAGTGGGGTGAAGTCGGACCAGGAGCGGATAGATGAATGGAAGTCGAAGGCAATGCACGGTAAACGCATGTATTGCCTTTGGCAGCCATTTGTCGATTTGCATCTGTCGAACAGATGGCTGTGTGCTGGGGAGCTCTTTGCTGAGACGGAGGGGTTCATGTGTGCCATTCAGGACGGCGTGGTCGCCACCCGAGCTTATAAAAATCTCATCATGAAAGAACGGGTGGAGAACGACCAGTGCAGAATGTGTGACTGATCGCTATACTGCACATAACAAGCCTGACGTACTGTTTGTTGACAAGACAGGTCGCTCCGCGTATATTATTGATGTTGCTAACCCCCATACTAGAAAAATTGAACGGAAATACGTGGAGAAGAAGGTAAATTATGAAGCACTGGCTTGGGAGATCAAAGAAATTTGGCGTCTCGAGCGGGTGGTTGTAGTTCCCATAATATTGTCAGCTGTAGGTATTGTACCTAAATCGCTCACAGCTTCCTTGATGTCCTGGGACTTTCGCACAGTCTGGTTCACACCATGCAGAAGTACACCATTTTACATACATGCTTGATATTGCGGGGAGTTCTCGATGGATTCTCGCATTGACCTATCACCGGCACCACCACAAGCGCCCCTTTAGTTTTTAAGTAGGTAAGATCGTCCGAGCCTAAATGCTTGGCGCTTAGTGTTAGCATCTGCCGAGATTGTAACAACTCGATAATACTAATAATTGTTGACGCAACAATCCATTTTGGATCAGGGCCTTGAAGTGTATTAAAGCACTTTATTCAAGACCCTGACGGTACACTACAGTACATTGTGGGAGGCAATGTGGTCAGCATTGGGCTCGCCTGAGATTATTACCCCGATCTGACTCAGGTACTCATTCACAGCTGAGTCGACTGTTGTTCGCCATCCAGTCACGATAACACATTCCTCTGCCCCCAGCGATCGCACTGCCCAGAGCACCTCAGAGATGGCGCCACGCTGGAGCGTTCGTCTGCTCACAGCTCTGCTTAAGTGGTTACCTCCCAAATCAGACTGGATTATTCTGGTTCTAAGCATGGATCCAATGCGTAAGATACCCCTGCAATCCAAGGCTCTCAAGACTCTCTTGAAGGCATTTCTAACATTATTAAATGTTCCCTCTGTATTAAAGAAGGAACCTACAGAATACTGCTTGTACTCTAGTAACCGCTCAATTGTACCAGTTACCTTGTGGAGAGCAGTTTGTACGAATTAGGCAAGGGCGTTCTCTCCCCAATTGGCCTTAAATTGATGTCCAGGACGCGCTCTAGGGTCTTTAATACGAAAGAGATGAAATTGGTCGAAAGCCCTTCGCAGACTCAAGTGTGCGTCTGCCCACTTTCGGTATGAAAACCACGAGGTCGTCTCCAAAACTATGATGTATCCCGAAGAGATACACGCCCGGTAAATCTCGACAAGCCACGGCGCAATCCCTCCAAAATGGAGATTTTCCAAGCAGATTCTATACTACGACTTGTATTGAGTCGACGCCTCTAGTGTCTCAATAAGGGGACTTCTAGCCCGATTTAGGAATTGATGTCTTCATTTTTGCAATGTCCTTGAATTATTGGGAGTTTTTTATCTGAATAACGCTATGCGTCGCTAATAAGTCGAACTGTAAAAGAGAACCAATTAATATGGTAACCCACTTCTATCTCCCTAGAATTTCCCGATATGTACGTGTTTTTGTAGGTACCATTGCCTAACTCTGCAAACCATATCGCTTGGCTGTCTACATCAATTATCTCACTAGTCCTGAAAGCATTTCATACAAGGTGACATGGTCCGTCGGCCGGTATGCCTTCCCTGCTGTCTGAAAGTGATTTCACCGTCTTCGTGCCGGGAAGGTTGCAAACCTTTACAACTAAATCCTCTATAACATTATACCCTAAGGACCAAGTGGAAGAGGGAACAATACCGGCACCTGGTATTGGGGATTTTAATGAGATCTGGGGTATGGTGGCTTTAATCTTTGAGCCCTTTGGCGTTGTCACAGTCGGGGCAGTAAAATTTTAAGCAGATTTGCAGATTAGCTGTGAAAAGGGGGATTTGAGGGGCTGAGAGTATAATAGTTGCAGTGAAATTAAAATGACCTGTAAATTTGTCGGGTCACGTTGTAAAAAATAGAAAAAAGCTGTAACCATTTTCAGCTTGACTTAATTGACTTTAATGGGATTTATGTTATTTAAAAATGGTGAAAAATTTCACTTTCATGGGAGAAAGTGGTGAGTTTTTTAAGCTCCTAACCACAGGGGCGAAATACTTTATAGCTGGAACACATTTTAACATAAATTACAATCTAATATGAGTTTTTTTAATTCTGAAATTTTTGATATGAGGAGAGAGACATGGCAACATATTTTCCCGGAAAAATTCCGAATCCAAGGCATGGCATTTTGAAAACAAGGTCAGACGAACAAGAAAGTTATCGCAGAATGCTACCAGCGAATGTGGAATCACAATTAAAAATAGGGAATTTGGTGCTTGAATGCTTGATGAAGGTTGAGGTTTTTCATTCATATTCATTTTAGTCGTCTTGGACTCCTAGAGCGGCTTTTAGCGTCCTGTGTCATATTTAAAGCATCTGATTGGACTGCAGGAAGCACGCGCTCGCCCGGTGGTGTGTTACGATGAGAACGTTGCATCACCTTGGCGCCAATGCGATCACTAAGGCTGTTAGCCAACTAATCTCTCCGAACAGGTTTGCTAGCCGGCTCCGTGAGATAATATATGGAACCAGGCGGCACGTGCTGGAGCTAATCCGAATGCTAGAAGTTCGGCGAGAGTCGGGGTTCTTGGTTCTCAAATATTATCTCCCTATCAGGACACAGAGACATTAACACGTGACTTGACTCAATAGTCAACAAAACTAAGCCTACGCGAAGTAAACTACTCTAATCATCAGTCTCAATGGCGCAACAACTAGTATCTGGTCTAGGGGTGCCTTAATAACGAACTGCAGACATCCCGGTTTTGCGTCGAGGTCCACCAATTCGATTTCCGTAAAAGCTGTCTGGCGTCGTGACCTACGTCATCGCTCCATCTCAAGCAGGGTTTACCTCGTCTTCTTTTTTACTACCATAATAAAGACTTAAAGTTAAAGGTTGATGCCACCGAAAATTTCATTCCCAAAGGAGCTAAACTGCTAAACAGCTTAATAAGAGAGGGGACGAAATCACAAAGAAAACTATTGTGCGTGGGATGGGCGGTTCCACATATTATCTCGCACAGTCGGTGGTTACGACTGGCAAGTCTGTTAGGAGAGTTTGGTTGGTTGACAGCTGGTGGTATTCCTGCGATCTTTACACCCACCGGGCTTGTCAGTATTAGGATCAGAGCTTCCTTTGCTTGCGAATACTATGATGCCTAAACGAACTTAGGAGAATTGTGTTCACCAGGTGAACATCCTCTTGTAACTTCGAGCTAGACGATCCAAGCAGGGCTCTTCAGCGGATTCCTCTGCATAGCCGGCTGAAATTGGTAGTAGTTGGTCGCATTCACTTGTCCATCCGAAGTTCTGGAGCTACACTTTTTTAAATGTTTGCCGATGAGTCAGCTCAAGCTATTGACTCATTAAATATTTGAATTAAAGTTCAATGTGGCGATTTGTTGATTTTGTGAGTGTTTGGTTTGGATCGTGCCATTGAGTTTCGACTGGACTAGTCGAAGTTTGGAGGATGGCAGTGCCATCAACCATCCCTATTCTGGGAGGGACTTAGCTTTGCGTTTCCGATCTGATTCCTCTCAAAACGTAGGGTTCCCCCATTACATTTGAAGTGAGAGGGGGAGAACGTTTAGGTTGGGGAGGGTCGCCGCAGGGCCACCATGCCATCTGGCCCCGATGAAAAAAAAAGAAAGGCGGGGGTTCAAGGTTAGTCCTTTGCTAGTTAGTTTTCTTTGGGATTTTGTCCCCTCCTTTATTAGGCTGTTTGGTCGTTTAGCTTCTTTGATGGTGATATTTTCGGTAGTATCAACCCGATTCGACACTTCATGTCTCTATTAGAGTAGTTTACCCCGAGTGGCTTAACTTTTTTTGGCTGTTGAGTCAATGCAAGGAGGTAATATTGGAGAACCAAAAACCTCTGCTCTCGTCTCGCTGAACTGCTAGCGTTCGGGTTCGCTCCAGCACGTGCCATCCAGCTCCACATATTACCTCGCGCAGTCGGCGTTCGCGACTGGCAAACCTATTAGGAGAGATTAGTTGGTTGACGGCCTTGGTGATCGTATTGATGCCAAGGTAATGCAACGCTTTCATCATAACACACCACCGGACAAGCGTGTGCCACTTGAAGTCCAATGGGATTCTTTAAATATGATTCAGGGCGCTGAACGTTGCTTTAGGGGAATTGGGTGATTGACAACCTTGATGATCGTGTTGGCGCCAAGGTGACGTAATGCCGTACTCTCATCGTAACAGGTATTCGATGTCAAGAAGTTTATCTCACTCCAAGAAAAGGAGGATTGGATCTGCATTTCCTGAATACTTTTGCCGGCACATGGAAGCATGAACCCACTCCCGACAGAGGGCCTCGGCGTAAGATTGTGTAGAAATGTCTTCCAAAGGTGTCGACTCAGGCCACCGCATGATCCTATAGATCGTGAGGTGAGGTAATACGCCTATCACTTTTCTCACATGTGTTGTAAATTGGTATTTATGGCATGCGATGCACTGTCTAGTCCAAGAATTAATGTCCTTTTTCATGTTCGGGTAGAAATATTCTACGGTGACTAACCGTAATTCGTTGCCGAGATGGCTGGGTTTGCTAGATTATGAACGGAGTGAAATATTTCCTTGCGGAAATCGGCGTAAATATGTGGCCTTGGTGGCTTGTCTGTGGTGTCGAAGTATATACTAGACATCGAGTCGAGGAGAAGGAACTCCCTAAATGAATACTTCGAGTTGAAGCTGGCATTCTGAAGAACTGTGTCGGTGCCTTCGAGATTGCCAGAAGACCAACAGTGGCGGGGATTTTTACCTCTACAAAAGCGTCAGCAACAACATAGTCTTTTCTAGACACGTGTCAAATGTTGGTAGTGTACTGGTAGATAAAATTCAGGTGCCGAATTTGGAAAGAGATCGTTGTGTCAGGCTTCTGTTTCAAAGTAAAAGCGCGTGGCTTATGATCCGTGAACACTTTGAACAACCTTTGAAGGCAGGTTGGGGAATATCGGAAATGTTTTAATCGTAGATACACGGAGATCCTACAATCAGGCGAGAGTCTGAATTTCATAGGATCTGACAGACCAGTTTAAGGATCGATTGATTGAGCGGCCTTGGGCAAGAAATGACGGTACAAGTTTAACATGCCCATGAGCCTTTTTGGAATCTGAACTGTTTTTTTGTAAGCAAGAAATGCAAAATTGCTTGCATTTTGACTAGATTCGGCCGGATGCATTCACATGGTGCCAAGTGGCCTAGGAACCACATCGGAATAAAGGAAAAGCTGAAAATGCTTGCTTTAAATGCTCAGACGCAACCAGGACATCATCCAAATATACGAAATAAAAGCGGAGGTTTCGGGATACAGAATAAATGTATCCCTGAAAGGTTTACGCCGCGTGGCATAGATCAACAGCTATCCTATTAAAATCAAAGTGTCCGGAAAGTATGCATATTGCCGTTTTCGCAATGTTTTCGGCCATCTTTGATTGAGTGCGAAAAGTCCCCATCTGGGAATTTAGATGTCTGTAAACGCCATAAAGTCTTCATTTGCCGTTGAGTTTAGATGCCATGTAAAGTGTTGAAGACCAACAGCTCTCTGAAGGTCTCCATATATTATACCTTGCTTAAGAAGTTCTTCGAACTCTTTCAGCGCCAATGCGACCTTTTGTGGTGGTAATGAACACACGTTAATAAAAATTCGGGACCCAATAGGGTTTATGTGGTGCTGAACATTGTCCGGGAGAGACTATACTCGGTAGTGCTGATGTGGTACTTTTGAAGAAAGAGGTCGGCAACGATTTCAAAAAAATGGAAAGAGTGCTGGTATATCTTATCATGAAGAATTTCAGATACATCCTGGTACGAATCCAATACACAAGATCTTCGGGCGTATCAGATACAGAATTGCTATCTTTCTGGTTTTCTGGATAGCCCCACTGTTTTTGTTGACTTCAGTCAACTTAGAACATCATATTGGCCATATTATTGGGTGCTCTGGTCCCGATTATTTGCGTTGGTCACCATTTTGAAGATTCATGGTGGCTGCAGTTGTGCCTATATCGCGAGCAAAGCTTCTTGGGGTGGAGTACAGTTGCGCTGTTCAATCCGGCTACAGTACCCTTTAGTTTCGGTAGTGGCTTTAGATAGGCCTTGTATCCGCCAGTATGAATGAGCACGAAGAATAAACGAGTATCGTTGTACCCAAATCAGTCTTTATCCGAAGAGGATTATAAAATTATACTTACAGATAAAACCCCCAAACCAATAAAATCAGCGAAACCAATCGAACCTGATGTGAGATGAGCTAATCGAAACATCAGCGAAGGTTTTAAATTCACAGTCTACTGTATTGTCGTCCTCCTTTTCGCCTTTATGGTGCTGGGTGAATATAAAAGACAATGAAGGGGGCCTCGCGGTAATGGAGGCGAAGATATTGCATAGAGCCAGTGCCTTAGCACATCATTGTCACATACGATATGAGAATACCCACAATGGATACGTTGTTGAAAGAAAGTCGCCTTTGATGGTGTGGACATGTAATTCGCCTTGGCGACAATTCACTTGCTAAGATTGGTTTGAACATCAAAGACGATGAGAAACGACCAAAAAACCGAGCGAAACAATTTTGGCTTGAAACGTTAGATCACGTTTTTGGAGCCCCTCGACTCCATCTAAAGCAAGCTAATGATCCAACAAAATGGCCCAACCGATCAAGAATAGCTGACGCCGCTTATTAACGGGACAGAGGTTGACGAGAATGAAGGGGATCGAATGATAGCATAGAACATATGGCTATGAATAACCGCCATCGCGCCATCGTTGCTGGTACGTCGTAATATGTTTCAGCTCCCTCCACTTCCTCGCAAGAAGTATTTACTTCTCTTCAACTGTCCTGCATTCTTCGACGACACTTTCGTTGTCCACCCTGATATAGGTGATTCGTTAGATGGCGTAGCCAGCAATAGAGCTGTTGCACTTTCGTAACCTATCCACTATCACTTCCGCCTCTTAACCAACACGTCTATCGCACATGGGCCGTTAACTGACGAAGTTTTTCGTTCAAAATGGTGTCGATCGAGAGTTAACCACCCCTGGATCGCCCCTTGAGTTGTCGCTTAAGAATACATTCAAAGGCTTCGCTTTCTTTGTTCATTCAGCTATGGTAGGTGGAATTCAGGTATCCTTGGCTTGGGGATGAATAGCATCAGTTCCGTTTTGGTTGCGTTTATGACAGGTCCACATCTTGCGGCCGACAGGCTCACTTTTTGCAACGCTCCTTCCATGATGTCGCTCATAATGGACGGACACATCCCTGACACAAATATCACCAAGTCGTCGCCATACACAACCACCTTCACCCGCTGCCCAATGAGTGTCCAATTTCGACCATTACTTTTAACCAGAGCACGGGAGAGATGGTGCCATGTTGGGCTGTGCTCTGTTGATAGCTCTGGTCAAGTAGTTCCCTCCCAGTTCCGACTGGATAATCCTGGTTCTTAGCATGGATATAATAAAATGCGTCAGATATCCCTCCAATCCATTACTGGTCAAGGCTTCCTTAATGGCGTTGGTAATAACGTTGTTGAAGGCTCCCGCTATATCCAAGAAGGCAGCTAGGATCAACCATGCCAATTACCTTGTGGAGGGCGATGTCTGTGGATTTGCGTTAGGCATGCTGGGACTTAGAGAAAAGCGTTCTCTCCATAATCGTCCTTAAATGGGTGTTCAGGATGCGTTCTGGACTGTTCAGCACGAAAGAGGCCAGCCTGATTGGTCGAAAATCCTTCGCGGACTCATGACCGCGCCTACCCGCATTCGGTATGAAAACAACGTGTGCGCGTTTTAAGGTCTGTGGTACGTCTGCTAAAGAGATACAGCTTCGGTAAATCTCAAGAAGCCACGCCAACCCTTTCCTGGTGCTTCTATAGCATGACGGCAATATGCCGTATGGACCCAGAAATTTACATGCGGAGAAGCTGTTTATCGCTCAGCCGATTTTATCCTCGGTAATTACCGATTTGATAGTCTCGCACGGCTGGGGTGGCTGCCAACCCTCCAAGCAAGGCTCTGATTCACAATCTTCCCCGCTGGCAGGAAAGTTCGTTTAAACCAGCGGCTCCACCGGAAGATTTCGTCCAGGAGCCTTTTAAAGAAAGGATGGGTTTCTACGTTCCTTGGACAGAATCTTACCGGGCCTTGCAGTTCAACCAAAACCGCCTCTTAGCTGTCTTGATGGCCGACCTGAACTTCTTCAGGCAGTCCTTGTGTGGCTGCCAATATTTATGCCTGTTGCAGTTGAAGATTTCTCTGATCAGCTTTCTGAGGCTGGAGAGATCTTCATTCCACTACGGTGACAGTATCTTTTTGCTGTACTTAGTAGACTTTAAAGGCATATCGAGTGTCTTTTCCAAAGCCCCGATCTTTGACTCCAGTTCGCCTGTAGTGCTAATCTTACCAATTTGCGCACCGGAGTGTCTGTTCTTAATTACTTGACCAAGCTTTCTCCAAAAGATCCTCCAGGGGTCTCTAAAGGGTTTGGAGACCTCTGCGGCGAGATCTAGATTGAAAAGTATCCAACTGTGCTCTGAGAAGGATCTCTGGTCAGTCACTTTATAGTCGACTCTCCGTTTATACCGAGTAGAAAAGTTTGGCTGTTTGACTGGGATTCCCCCTCCTTGATAGCAACCCAGTCGTCCATGGGAATCCTGGGGTTTTGAAGGCGTAGGGATTGGTAGAGCTTGTCCTTATCCATGCGGATCTTCAACAACTAGATGCGAGCGACCGGTCTCCTGCGAATCTCATCGTAAGGGATAACATTGAGCCTTACGCCCTCCCAGGGGTGACTGATCTTGGCGACGCACGAACCAACAAAGTCCCTAGAGAATTGTTGCTCCCAAGATATAACGTGGAACGCACGGACCAGCTAAGAGGAATCAAAGCAGGGGATGAATCCCATCTGTTTGCCTTTTGTGTCCAGGAGATGCTCAATGACCATCTCCGGCAGCTTGGCCTTAGCACTGATCCACACCTACGGCACTAGTTTGCCGCTAGCAGAATTACCATTCGACAGCGCCACACTTAAGTGGCTGCTGACCACGTCGCTGAAGGGTTTCACAGTTCGTGGGCCGTCGGCTGCCTATTGTTGCATACTTTTTTTCAGATGTTGCTTAGTGTCTAAGCTCTTGCCCACTCTGCTCCGCTTGTGATCTTGCTCGACTTCGTTTTGAGATCGATTGTGTTTCAGAGCGATGGGCTTCGCCTTTTGCTCGTCTGCCGGGCATTTGCTGTTGTATTCCTCAACAATCGCCTGGTATTTAGTGAGGCCTTTTTCATCCTGCTCGTCGACAGTACCGGCCTCCTTATTTTTAGCAGCCTTGCTGAGAATATGCATGGCCTTCTGGTACTGGCTCTTGAGCACGACACCAGTCGGCCTTCGTTTCTTAGTCGGTTTCCGGCGACCCACGTTCTTGTCGGGTTTCACTTTTGAGGGATCCCCCAACGCCGAGGGTTTCGGGTTAGGAGTACTATGTCTGGTACTCGCTGCACCCAGTTTGACGGCAGTAGATTCCAGTCTGGAAGGTTGGTTTGAACACAGCGGTGCTACGGTTGGCACCGAGTGTCCTGCTCTCGACGTCTACTGTCTCCTGGCTGGATGCAAGCAGCGCGTCCTCCGATGATGCGCCTGGGATCACCCCCTCTTCATCTATCGTTGGTTTTTCTATTTTTAGAATTGACTCCATGTCTTGGTCAGTGTCTAGCAATGATATTTTGGCTCATATGTTTGATTTTACTGACAAGAATCTCAGCTACATACAAATTAAATAGTTTTATAGTTAAGGCTCTTACTCCTCCTATAAGAAAAGTACTAAATGTACAGCTTCCGATTTCCAACTAGTTTAACAACGCACAAATGTGATCGTTAATATCTCAATTTCATTTTAATCATCTTGTCATCTTCCTTTATGAAGGCCATCTTTACTATTTCCTAAATATATATATTGAACAATAAACGCTAAGGTGGCTATTTTAGCTACGAAATAATCTCTGTTTCGATAGAAACTCCTTTTTCCTATCTTCCCCAAATTTGATAGGCAATCCAATCTTCTTAATAAAGAAAGCATGACGTTAAACGTGTATCTTTAAGATAATTAATTTTCGTTCCAGAAGGGAAGATTAATATCGAATCTGTTCGCTTACTACGCTGGAAGACAAAATAGAGGTGAAACTCATTCAGACAACTTTAATTTAAATTAATGTATTAGCTAATGATTTTTTCAGTTGAAGTCAACTATAAACGCAGAACAAACTGGTTACCGTTTTGATAAATTTACAATTAACAGACAAATCCTAACCCTTTTCTTTGGCGATGTGCATTACTTCATCATTCATCTTCTCATCCATCAAAATCTATCAGAGACGAGCAGAGGAACTGATGTTCAGAGCAAAGTACTGACAGTTGAAGCAATCAAGAGGATTCGCTCCTTTTGTCCTGTGAGAATTAATTTATCATCTCCTGACTCGATTTAATGATTAGATCCTTCCTTCCGTAGCTTTTCTTGTTCGAGAAAATGCAGTTCGACATTTCTGCTCTTTTCGTTCACAGCAGGGCTTTGTCTTCCTGAAGAATAATATCTTTCACTACCCTATCTTGTTCGCAAAAATGATGATAGCTTTTTCATTGAAAGTCACTGGAAAAGTCGGCCCTTTCCTTTTACCGTGACGTTTTGTCGGGAGTCGTTTGTTTTCCTTTCTGTTTTCGTACGTTTCGATTCTAGCCACTTTATTTAGAGGATATATCTTGAGTGCTTGGGGAAGGAAAGATGAAAGGAGCAAAACAAAAAAAAATTATATATATATAGCCGTGGGGAATAAAGGAATGGAAAGTTGTTTACTCAAAAAGGCATATGTCTTTATGCGATTTTTCTTCGGGTTTTTTATCTTTCAAAAACACCTGCTGTTTTAATGCAAGCACACGCATTCTCTCCGGGGAAGTTTGTTTATGTACGCATACACTCGTACGCACTCCTTTTTTCCAGCCTATGGGGAACATGATTAATGGGTTTCAAAGAAAATATAATCTTAGTGCTATTTTTCTTTATTCGTCAAGCTGTTTGTGGGTATTTGATGAAGTACTATTAAAAAGCTCCGTGCTGGGGGGTTGTGATTAGAGCCAGACACTATTTGTTGAGCTCCTAGCAGGATAGGATACATATCATAGAAGGATCAAAGAGGCATTCAGTTACTTATTGACTGAATGGTATGGGGTTTTAGCAGGATAAATTTTCGAGTTGAATCTGCTGAGATGACGTCACTAGGTGTTGAAGGACGCCTAAATAGGTATATCTATTTCAGTTCTTAGAGTTTGGTAGGTCAATCAAATATAATGAAAGCTGACCTCCATAGATTTTTGGAATGTAAACATGTTTATCCGAAGGATTATTTACTAAGACGAAATTTTAGTGGTGAAATCTGTTTGCCAACGCGTCTGTTTTATCTAATAGCCTAGAAATTGACGTCCAATGTGAAATTATCTGGGATACCACTTTGACCGGCCAAACTTTGTATTATCCTCTCGAGGATCATTTTGCAACACGTCAGAATAATAAGGGATTTTGGACGTTTAAATAAAAACATTTGAAAAAATTAAAATGGTTGACGAAACCATTTCTCCTGCTACTAAGGTTGCTTGGGTGTTTTTTTTTAACTTACAAAGTTATTGAAGATAAACTTAGTTTGCGTATTTGCCATATTATTATCCTTCCATGGTTTTCTATACTTTTTCAAGATTCCCAAAAGTTACCTCCGTCAAAGTGACACTCTATACTAGCATCTGGAGAATAATTTAAAAACGGCTGGGAAAAACAACGAAATGACTTGAAAAAAGCGGAACAGGTTTCCAGACGAAGATGCTATGTACGATTTTGGAGAAACTGAAAAAAGCCTAAATGAATTGCTCTATGAAATTGGGAAGAAGTTGGGGGAGATGACAAAGTGGAAATCGAAATTTTCACTAAGCTTACCAATTACTTCAGGTGGAATCTAACTCCAAAAGGCCTTAGTTAAAACTCAACTGAAGCAAGTTGTAAGGCTTACGAAACTGGATGACACACAAGAACGGGGGACGAAATTCTGGAAACCCACCTAGAAGTTCCTGAATACGAACTTCTAGGAACGAGAGTTACTCCTCTGCAATATGACCAACAAGGACAAGGTGCTACTCTTTGCATCCTAACCAACATTTTCACGTTACGAGAAAATCTTGGGAGGTGTGCTTAGATCGGCAAGTTGTAATGACATTTGTGATTTAGAAAATGGCCAAGTGACCACGGTTTGACCTATGATAAACTATGAAAATAGTGTTATTCCAAAAGCCGAAAACTAGGCTCGAAGATCATGCACATTGGCCAGGACCTAAGTATAGCTCTACTGAAGTGTTCCGTTGACACGTACTACGCGTTCACGTGTCCTCAGTGGGTGTGCTTGAAAGTACCAGAACCGATTAGAATATTGGGATTCGAAGGCACCGTTTATATGGTTTATTACCTTGTTAACATGAGGGTGTGTGTGTACGTTTGAGGTGGGGAGAGGAATATTCCGAATTCGGTTATGTATCGTAGGTCTTCCATTAGTGGATGTGATGCTAGCCGCTGCAGTTGGAGGACATCAGCACTAAAAATCTGATGTCTGATGCGTCCATAGGCGGCACACTCATATAGAAAAATGTTCCGTGGATTCCGCTTCCCCATTACTGGATGGACGCTTATTATTTTGGATGATTCCTATTCTGAACATATGCCCAGCTAGTGAATTATGGCCAGTCAGAATGCCCACGATACTTCTGCAAGTCTTCTTGCTTTTCGACAGGAGAAACTTTGCAGTGTCTTTGTTTGGTTTTGACAGGAAAAGTTTGATGTGTCTAGCACGATTAAGGCTCCGCCACCTGTCATTATGGGAAGCTTGTTCCCAGTGTTTGATAGCAGCGTCAGCCAATGCTACTGGTACTCCAATTATTGATTCCGGTTCGGGCATGGGGAAAGTTCAAGCCTCTTTTGCTAAGACATCCGAGATTTCATTGCCCTCTACACCACAATGACCAGATACCCGGAGTAATTCCACCATTTTGAATCTAGAAATAGAGTTCTATCGGTTTCTACGTTCCTGAACGATTTTTGGAGTGATCAAAGTACTACTCAACGCCTTCAATACAGCTTGACTATCGTTACAGATTGCGATGCGCCTGTCCTTCAACCGCTCGTCAATCATCTAAGTTGCAGCCTTTGGGATCGCGTACACTTCAGTCTGAAAGACCGTTGTGTATTGTTCCAAGCTAATTTGACTAACCTTTATGTTTGTGGATATAAGTATAGTCTAATATGAAAACTGCCGCTAACTGAAGTCTGCTGCATCTAGAAGTGATCTACCCGAAGTTATCAGTTTGTCCTCACCTTCCACCAAAAGTTCCACTTTCTGGCGCCCGATTTCTCTGGATATCGCCACACTTGGTGGTGTAGCAACGTCCATGTCCTTATTTTCAAGAAAGTGCGCCTTGTTTCCCAGTGCCTTATATTACCGTTGGCTGGAAGGCCTTTCAATTTCACAGTGTCTTGGCTGCATGGACTCGGTTCCACATACCGGAATCAGACCAGCTGCGTCCACACCACCAGCTTCCTTTCCTTTCGCTTTTCCTGGTAAAGGCGGAGAAGAAGGTTCCGATAAGAAAGCATGTAGTCCCTTTTCTTTGCAGCAGAAGTTTCCTTCTGCCAAGCGTTCCCCTCCCATTTTATGGAAGAGTCAAGCAATAGTATCACCGACAAGTCGCCATAGTCAAGCTTTCAGTTCCTCTCATTAAGGGAGTTGCTGTACTATCATTTCTGACTGACGAGCCGTAGACACCCGGTGCAGTTTTCCCACTGAAGTGGAGAGGCCGTCTTCCACAGATTTCTCCGTGGGGGAACATAAATATGGTGAGGCCTTAAATATCTGAGCCTCGGCCACGATCTGATTTCTCAAAGTCGCAGGTGGGTGGATTCGATGTTTGTGACTTCTTACCACTAGGTGAATTACAATCCTTTGCTTCCATTTTCCTGTGTTTTTGGACACCCTTAGTGTAGTTGCAAACTACGATAGACTCCCCCATCACGACGAAGTGGTGTCCGAGGGAGAGATTAACAAATTCTATTCTTGGCTTAGTGGTTAGATAAATCTCTCGTAACGAAGATAAGAGATAATATTCAGCGGTAGGTGCAATGCTGGCCACACTGCCACCTAAATGTTCGCAATCACCATTCCTTTGAGCGAAGGAAAGCGCCTTGCCTTAGACGTTTAGGCTTGTGGTGCGTCATTGCCTTTGTAGTGCCTCTTTGCCCTCACAATGACAGCCTAGCAGCGTAGGCTTGACAGACGGTTCTTCTTACCTCTCATTGGCGAGTTTTCAGTCCCTTGAAAGTTAGATTTATTACAAATGATTCGTTCTTCTGCTCCTGATGCGACAAAAAGATAGTTTTCATAGTTCCGAAGTGGCTCTTTAGACCACGCTGCTTATCTCAGGCAGAGTCTGCCTCATCTTCTTTTTCTAGCAAAGATATTGTCCTTATGGACTTTCCGGGCTGGGTCATCCTCATCCATTCGGATTAAGTGACCAGCCCACCGCAACCTATTGAGACGGATTTTATCCACAATCAGATTTTCGCGGTATCGCTCACAGATTTCGTCGTTATGTATGCTATGGAATCGTCCGTCCTCATGTTGGAGGCCAAAAATTCTTCGGAAGATTCTTCTCTCGAACGCGGCTAAGAGTTCCCAATGTTTCTTGCAAAGAAGCCTCTCCGAGGAAAACATTAGGACTGGTAAGATCATTGTCTTGTACAGCAAAAACTTTGACACTATGGTGAGACGTTTCGAGCGGAACAGTTTTTGAAAGCTGAGATAGGCACTGTTGGCTGCTAACAACCGTGCGCGGATTTCATCGTCATAGCTGTTATCGGTTAGGAGAAATTATCAACGGTCAGAGGTGAGGCAGCGTCTGACGATTTGCCTAAGATTATGTGTTAGTTAGTTTCTCTAACCATGCAGGTGATACATTTGTCCGAGTCTATGTTTCCAAACCTTTTGAGAAAAACTTTGTTATATGTGTGATTGGTTTGAACAAGATTCAGTAATTTTTCTTTGTGAGCTGCATGCATACGCGTAGCTTCCGAGTGAATTAAGGGTAAAGCAACGTGAATGTTAGAGAAAAATTTTCTTTTGGCACGTGATTTCGCCAAAAATTCATCCTCCCACTCTCTATTGGAGCATTCCCGAATTGCCCCCAGAAGATGTACAGGGGAGGGTTCAGTCAAACTTGCGGGACTACAGCCCAAAGCCCTACGGGTCTCCACATCGACGACCCCGCAGGCGCGGGGCACCATAGAACTTTTAATGACTTAAAAAGGGGGTCAGAAGCAAGGGCGTATATTTTTCTCACTAGATGATGCGATGGCGTAGTTTGTTTGAGTAATTTACAAGAATGGAGAGAGTCTGCAATGATAGGAACTTTCCCGTCACCTATCCTGAAAGCCATCTTGATGGCCTCAAGCAGGGCATAAAGTTCAGCCGCCAAAACCGAACTGATATCCAAGGAAGAACTTGAGACTTGCGCCCCATTCGGACCAACCACCGCACAGACAGACCCGCCATCCATGAACACAGCATCAGATGCCAGTACCAGGAAACCCCTTGATTTGAGGCTTAATTCGTAATCACTGGTATAGATAAGATTTAGACCTTGGAAATGGTGTATGGGTTGGGGGTCTATATGTCTATCTTTAACACGCAGCCCCCACCTGGGCTCTGCCACAGGTGCCCCAACTCATACGATAGGGTACCCTGAATCTTATTAGAGACTGCGGGAACAACATTGGGAATTAATGAGCGAAACAAGCTGCAGAACGAGTTATAGATCAAGGAGCGATCATTTTCAGCATCCGTGTTCTGAACCACCAAATGGTAGGTGAGATTTGTTTCCGTTAATTTAAGAAGTTCTTTGGCTACCAGGAGGGGCCTTCTGAAACGGAGAGGCGGCTCTTTGGCCAAAGCAAAAATCAGGTGCAATGGGCTGAGTCTGGTCAACCCCAAGCATCTTCTCGGAATACAAGCAGATATTGTGTTGAGCTTCTTCTCAAATTATGTTCGTGGATTCACAGTGAATTTAGCAGCATACTATATAATGGATCTCACCACAGATCTATTGAGATTGATGGCCTTATGGGGTGTGAGACCCCAAAAGAAACCAAACAAATTAATCAACTTACTTGCCTTTACGGTTTTAGGAATAATGGATTTCAAGTGGTTTCAGACCCTACCTAAAAACGTGTTGGATTTGATGTGGGCAAGGGTAAGATTATTAATTTTAATGGGTAGGGGTGTTACTCTGCTTCTGTGAAAGGATATAAGTAGAGATTTGGTTGTGTTGATTGATAGGCCCAATCTTCGTCAGGTACCTGCCTTTGCAAATATTTGGAAATTGACAACCAATCGTCTCCAGTGACCAAAATGAGGAAATCGTCCGCATATGTTGTACAGACATTTAACAACATTGGACTTGAAACGCATCCTTGGGGAACGATTCTTTCACAGATTCCTCCAGCGCAATCTCATCAGCCGGTCGTAGCAATCTGCAAAGACAAGGATGCTGTGCTAGTTTATGATTCCATGACCATAAGTAGCTGCTTTATGTGTAACCAAATCGACAACTACACCCCAGAGAATACCAATCAGCTTCAGTTGCAAGTTGAACTTCAAATGGCTAGTCCTGGCTGAAAAGTCTACAAGAAATTGGAAGGACATGGTATAGATGAACCGAAGAACATCAAAAGTTCAACTGTCAACATGTCGAAGTAGGTGAGTGCGATGGTGATACTTACAACGATATAAATTGGACTCACAAACATAGTGGAGCTGACCAATTTAGTGAGCACCCAAAAGTTCGGTTTAACAAATAGACGGGCAACTAAGCTCTTTGTCAACTAATGGAAGGCACATTTGTTAAGCTTGAAGAGAAAGAGAATTATTCCCGTTCCATTCAACTGCGTGATCCCTGTTATTCCAGAAATATTATCGAGGCTGATTTTAGAATAAATAAAAGAACATACTAAATGCAGTATTAGACAATATGGGGCATTCAGTATCCTCCGGTATACACTCTCCTGGTCCTCTTATTCCATGTAAGTATATACAATATTGCAATTATTGCAATACAGCCGTTATTCGTAATGCTACAGGAGTTGCAAACGTGTAATCATTTATCACTGCACTTATCTAATGCGAATGATACTATATATTTCCCAGACGACCCTTTTATAAAAAAAGGATTAATGTGCCCATTCGCCCATCACTGCTAGTGCCGCCACCAACAGGTGCATTCTATATCGCAAGCGGTGGACACTCTATAATCCCATACGGATTGGTACGTCTGCCTGAATAATAATTTAAGTGCTGATGCAAAGGTACCCCTTGTCCACAACACGTTTGATAATAAACTTGTACCAAAGGAAGGAAGAAGGCAATTTGTATATGTACCTATAAATGTATGTTCATGGGACAGCTTTTGACGATTGCAACCAGATTCTACCCCGTATGCAATAGACAAATGCATTATGTATGATGCGTTTATTGTGGGAATTTCGCTGTTTTCTAGGACATGAGGGTACTAGTGATATTGTTACAGTAAAATGTATTTTTATAGGACACTGGTTGTAGAAGATGTAAACTAAAGTTTTCATTGAAGAGTGAAGAAAACTGTTCTGAATATTCGGGGTGAATTTTGTAGGGGTTGGCTTATCAACTGAAGTGAATTTTTTTGAGCAAAAACTGGAGTTCCGCCTAGGCCTGCCGTAGTCTCGACGATGGAACGGATATTATAATTTTTCTCACTAGTGCGCCTCCTGATGATTTGAGAAGCCAGGAGTAACCGCTTCCTTGGTCCCCGTTGAACAGTTCTTCCTCCGGAGTTTTGTAAATTTCTATACTTTCGACCATGTCTAATTTCTTCATTTCGCTTACGCTGTTCACCAACGTTCTCCCTGACAACCCTGTATTTTTTTAGGACGACCTGAAAACTCTTTCTTTCCGCTAATTCTGCTTCTTTTAAGTGTTCCCTAAAAAGTATTTGAAAGGTTCCTTCTGATCTGTCCGTTGTATACTTCCTTGCAATCAGGGCAGGAAATTTTGTATACCTCAAACTTGGCCATTTGATCGATGGGATATTTGGTCGATCCCAGAAGGGTTTTGAGTTAGTTGTTGCTGCTACTGAAGATGGCGTCCAAATAATGTCTCCGCTATCTCTTTTTCAACGGAAGGAAAATGTTATTGAAGTTCAAAGCTCTTCTCCGTCTGGGCTGTTAGTCCGGGGCCAGCTTGATGAGTCCATGCCATTGGAGCGTTCTCTTCCTTTTGGTAATCTAGCTGCTGATTTTATGATCGGAAAAATCATTCAGTCTGGCAATCTCAAAAATATGCTTCGTCTCTTTCATCACTTCCGCCGAGAAAATGGGAAAAGTTAGCATCCGGTGAATCATGCAGTTGAAACAGGCGGCTTTATGTTGATAAGCGTTGTTCAAAGTGCTGGGGGTTTTCTGAAGACTTCCAGGTCTACTTTCTTTTAATTCTTCTTCTATAGAAGTGTGAACTCGATTCTGGCGTGCAGTTTGAGGAAGTGGAGCGTTCTTATCACACGAATACGCATAATTCCCAAAGAGACATCCTTATTCTAAAGGTCGCCGTTGCCGTTGTCGTATTGTCCCAATGAATTAGCCATCCATTGCAAGTAAGAGTACCCGAATGACACGAAGTAAAAATGAGTTGCTGAAAACTAGAAGTTTCCGAAGGACTGTGGCCTCCAATTTCTATATCCAACTTCCATAAAGCAGCACAGGGAGAACAAAGTTCACACAGTTCAATTTAATATTGGTGTCTGGGTATCTGCACTTGCAGACTTTGAAGAAACTGATAACGGATTTATCGCTGATGAAAGATGAAAGGTGACATCGTCCACTTAACTCCTACATGTCCTCCAGTCAAGGCATCATGAAGGACATTACCGATACCGAAAGGAAAAAGTATCGATCAAATGCAAACTATTCTGGAATCTGCTTATTTTGCTCCATCACGTTCCGCTGTGGTAATAATTGTTAGTTTCTCACTCCTGCATAGACCATTCTGTCTCCTTTTGTCAATGCGAATAGTACAGGAAGATCCGGAGGGGAGACCAGTGTGCTCTCTATCGGTTGAGTATTCCTTATGCGTTTCAGGATGATTTTCATTAATATCTACTCGACAGCAGCAAGACCGTAAATACCCCTTCAATTGGCACGCTCAACGCAAGTGTCATTCATCCGCTCATTGGAAGACGTCTCAGATTCTCAAGATTGATGATGAATGGGAGTGGTAGCTCTGACGAGATTGCAAGGGGCTGGACGGAAAATTCCCGTGAAGATAGAGTCAAGGCCAGCGGCTTTATTCCGTTTAAGTGCGTTGATGGCAAATATAATTTCATTTTAGTTTGAAGGGCAGTTCGTATTCCAGTGTTATGGTGTTTTTCTATATCATCCACCAGAGGTGGAACCATCACCAACTACATATTTTTACCGGTTCCACAACATGGATGTCACTGCATACAATATGCGGGACTTTTTTATGGTAATGAATTTCTAACATGTACGCTCACCTCCACTCGCATCCATCGATACAGCTCTCAGCTCCTTACATTCATCGGTGGAAATTGTAGGAATCTACAAAACTTTCACTTTTACTTTTACCAAGACTATGACTGTTCATCCTATGCCCGAGCGACCTGTTATCAGATAACACTTTAGCATTTAGGTCACCTATCACGCTCTCTCGTCTACGGGATCATAGAAAGCCTACTTCTGCTATGTATAGGAAGTCTCCTTTGGTACACCGTACTAAAAAAATGTTTCTCATTGTGCGCCAGCATTACACAGTGAATATCCTGACTGGTACCGGTTCCCAGGCCATGAACCTACGGCATCTTCATCTGAACTGTAGATTAGGTACCCTGCCTCTGAGATATATTTGCAGCATTGTAAAGCGACAATGGTACTTGTCAGTTGTCGGATCATTAGCTGGAAGACATGTATATACCTGATACAAGAAGCATGGGTTGTTGGTGTGTAAATTAGGGGCTTGAACTTTCGACATGCTTACTTGTTGTACGCCAATGGAAGTGATACACCCTGCTCCTGCAAGGTGGTTTCAAAGGACTTCCAAGTTATCTTGGTTAACGATCAAATTAACCATAAAAAGCCAACAGGGAGATAAGGAGATTCTATGGTGCTGTCCTTATTTAGCTTATGACGTGGACAAAGTTCCCAGTGGAACATTCATCAGAGCTAACCAATATGCTAAAAGTAAAGGTATGGGATCAATAGCACGATGTGATGTTAACGCCCACCATTTATGTTGGGGAAGTTCCAACATTAGCGCGGAAGGATCGAGACTACTAGAGTATTTGGTAGAAACCGAATTGCAGATCCTCAATTTAGGTAATGAACCCACTTTTTTCAACGTGGTCAGGCAAGAATTCATCAAAATCATGGTGGCACCCATTGGCATTGCGGCTCTTGTCGGAGAGTGGAGAGTATCAAGCGCATTGATTCCATAATGAGTATGGATCCACCTCCACTCACTCCATTTCGGAATCCACGTAAGCAGATTGGGCGACACCCAAAACAGAACTGAGTGCCCGAGATACGAACCCTGGGAGGCCTATCAAATCCATTGCTGGAATTGAGAAAGCAACCCACATGATCACAACTAGCTTGAGATAAAGAAGGGTAAAACACCATGGTGGAACTCGGATTTAGCGAAACAAAAGAGAACGGCAAGGGTGCTCCTCAACCGACCTCTAAAGTCTGATCCAGCCGCTTGCTGAATTCGATACAAAGAGGCTCAAAAAGCTCTAAAGAAGAGGGTAAGATCGGCGAAACGATCATTATGGAGACGCTTTTAAGAAAAGACCAACTCCTTGGCAAAGAACGCAGCCAGCAGTTGGGTTATCTACATTTACGTAGTGGGAGCAAGACAGCATAGAGTCGATCCGCTGTTAATCAGTTGGATCCTTCATATGTTAGAGGGGAGAAAGATCCACACATTGGTTGGACAGAAGTCTGTTGAGGTAGGATGACTTAGGGGTCTCCCACAGGAAGAGATTATCTCTCCTCTGACACAGAGGAGAAGGGTCTACGCACAAGCGTTTGCGGAGGACCTAGCCGTAATAAATATCGGCAATTTTGCGGGCACAGCATGTGGCCGCCTGAATGTAACACTGCATGTAATCCACAGTTAGTGCCTCCATAATGGACTTGCGGTGAACGCTAGGAAGACTGGACTAGTTATGTTCACTATGAACGTCAGGTGGGGCAGCTACACGCTACCCACTTTAGCAGGGGCGGAAATCCAAGTATTAAGCAGTACATCTTGGCTCCAAGTTAACGTGGAAGCACCATATCAAGGATCAATACCAAAAATCTTAAAGATTGCTCTGGTGCTCTAGGACCGCGAGAAGTAAGATTTGGGGACTTTCACCAAAACGGATTCATTGAATGTATACATCCTTAATAAAAACCATTTTGATGCAAGTGTGCATCGTCTGACGCCGGTTGAGAGGCTCGGTTGCCTAAGTATTACTAGAGCAATGAGTAGTGCGCCGAACTTGCACTTGAATTTGCGCCCAATCCATTTGCAGGTGAAACGGAAAGCAGCTAACGCCGCATGTAGGCTTGATACTACTGACGCATGGAAAGGTGGCCAATCATCCAGTTATGACGGTTTCTTGGCAAACATCAGGTTCTGATGCCCCGATCTTATGGTCCCCAGTTTGGGATTACAGACTTAATAAGCTTCACCGATGGGTTTGTCATGGAAAACGGATCGGACGCAAGGGAGTTCTGTGGAACTGGCTCGACCTCTCGGAAAAATCACGACTATATTCCAAGCAGAGATATATGCCATTTTGTTGGCAGCAGAAGAATATTTGCGGCAAAAATGGAGAGGTTGCACCAGTCGACTGTATTCCGAGAGTCGGGCAGCGTTATCGGCACTAATCAGCAATAATATATCAAGCCCGTTGGTGTGGAGTTGTCATCAGGTGCTGTTGAAACTTGACTGACTGAACGAAACATTCCTGATGTGAGTGCCAGGGCACTCAAACATCGCTGATAATGAGGAAGCTGAGAGACTGACTCGCCAAGGTTCGGAATCCACAATGATGGGTCAAAACTAGCTTTTGGCATCCGACCATCTACTGCCAAGCCTACTTTGAAGGGAGAGATGGCAAGAATTCTCGCAGCCGAATGGCATTTTTGATTTCCCTTCAGAAGTGGAACATGAAAACCCTAGTAGGGCTTTTAACGGTACCGTGCCTCTTAAACTAGCATATGGAAAAAATCGGAGTGGTGATCTCGGCCATATACAGCCGATGTGAAGAGGAAATAGAGACCGCCTTGCATTTCGTATGCAGCTGCCCGGCTTCCTTAGATCTTGGGCGAAGATACTTTCGTCAGGTTTTCTTCAACGAAGAGTCTGCGTATTTTCTGTCTCTGGAGAATTTTCCCAGATTTGTGAAAGCCTCCGAATGCCGGCGAGTTGATTTGCGGAACTTAACTTGTGGATCTGTTTGAGAGAAGAGGTGCTGGAGAAGTCTGATCTAGCTAGCTTTTTAAAAATACGGTAGTGGGGATCGAAGGAAGTTAATTGATGCCTTGAATTCAGCTGCGAATTTTAGTCGTGCTCGTGGTGTGAGGAGTGGTGGGCTTTCATGGAAGGGTTGACCAGGGCGTTCGATTTTTCAGAAGGGACTATGTTTGTGGAAGAATTTCATTACGACTATCAGTTTTGTCGTGGCCTCCACGTGTGAATTTAGTTCGATATTTGAGAGAAGGAAGCGAAAGTGGTTAGCATATAGAGTCAAGATCCTCTTGTAGTGGATTTCTTGCAGATGATCATCCGGGGGAGAGATGATGTTATAAAAGTTGAGAGAACGAGTTGGAACAAATTCGTCACATAGCTCCTGAATTTCTTCAGTATATTGACTAACTGTACGATTAATTGTTTCATTAAAACCCTTCTGATTTTGGAAGGATTTCATGGTGGACAGGTCGTTTGGATCAAAAGATTCTTTGGGAAAATAGACGGGACCGACATATATGAAGCTGGATGCCTCTAGTGATTTAATGGCACTATCAGTAGGTGTGTTGCGAGGAATTTGTCGACGATCGAAGTAGCGGCGCCTTCGGCAAGGTATGAAGGAATTTCGTTGGAATGGTCTCTGTCTGCACAGGAACTCTATTTGTAGATTATGTTCGGTTAGGAATTTTTGGTGCACGGATGGCTTGGCTTAGAAGGTGCATGTGGGCTCGGTTGCCGTTGTCTAATACTTCAGCGAAAGGCAACAATGACGGCATGAAAGAAAGGGTAGAAACGATCCAAAATTGATTCAGGATGGAGCGGCCCGTTTTTGGGTGTTCCTTCTCGCCATCAATTTAACGTCTCATTTCATGATGGTTCGGTGTCGCATATCTGACCCGCAGTGCAGTATTTGTGTGTTCATAATTCACTCGAAGTGGACTACAGTCCGGTTTATCGCTTTAAATGGGCTGAAATCATCGATCTCGAAGGAAGCGTCAAAATTGAAGAACACATCCTCCTTGCCGTGAGAGCTCTGTTTACTTTCACGATGGGGCGAAAGAGGTATAATTTGCGAAGAGATATTCTCACTTGGAAGACCCCACTTTTTGGTTAATAAACATTTTTGGAATTCCAGTTCCTATTATACATATTGTAGCATTTTCTCGACATTTTAATAATGAAATGTCATAACTTGTCTAGTGAAAACTTCAGCAATTTAAGAAAAAGACAATCAAAAACTCAGAAATAATTTTTGCCCCAATTAGAAAGTGTTCACTGTAGACAAGAAAATAAGCTAAGAAAAATTGATCAGGTTAAAATAACAACACAGCGGGACACCTTGCAGGTCAACAAGGAGAATCCCCAGAATGCTCGGTCCCCTGAAGGAGGAACAATGCACTGAGACTAAACAACAAGCGTATATAGTACCCTTCATCAATTTGCCTCTTGTTATTTCCTCAAAATTGTCTTCTAGTCGAGTTGAACGCCTCAAGACATCCACTACAGCTTGGGCTGAGGACAGGGGGTATGACATCAGAGTCAGCCCCCGTGACGGATGATAATGTTTGCGGTTGAAAATTTTCTTATTTGCATTACGGGCTCACAGATGCAGAGGAAGAACAAATAAGACAAGACCTGTGAATGGAGTTTTATAGTTGATCCAGGTGAGCGGAAATTGACTCAACGAAGGTGCCTTGGACATGAGAGAGGTACACTCCGCCCTCAAATATAGCTCAATGTTTTAGGATTTCATTGCTATCATCCCCATCGAAACAATTCAATGTCGTATCGTCTTAAGGGTAGTAGTAGCAATGAGGTAGTTTGTCATTTACCAAAACGCAGGAAAAAATCTTAAACTATGAAACTTATTCGTCGGATATGATATGTGCAGGTAACTTTTTTCAGATACTTCAGACAATTTGACTCCGCTCGTTATTGTTCTCAATACTTGGCGTCATTCTGCACTGAAGTGTATTTCTATCTAAAAGACTCTTAGTCCGTTCTACTCGGATGAACATCTTTAAGATCGTCATCCTGCATCGCCTCTGAATTGGGTATGTGTCACTGTAATTAAGTCAAGCTCCAGGGGATAAGGTGGAGTTTCCACCTACTATTTGTTAGGCGGAAATTTGGTAATGACCAGTGGCTAATTGCGTTACTGGCGATTATTTTTTTTTGTCATTTCACATTTTCAAGTTGATGGGTGTGACATCCCAGAACGTCTATTATTCCCCGGGAAAATAATAGCAGCGTGCGCCCCCCTGAATTATCGCGAATATACCGCAACGGAATGACTTTTTAAAAACTCCATTTTCTCGTCGTGCATTTTGATGAATTTTAACATTATGTAAATTGAATTTGAGTGTGCCGTGGATGGAGGAGGAATAACGATGATGTGTTGGTCGTGGGAACTAGCGTGGGAAAATTATTCGCTTTTCATTCGGTTGTAGTTGGTTTCAATATCTTATGCGGCGTTGCTAAATGGTGGGTTGACTGTCTGTAGAACAAAGACTTGGATCTTGTGAAATGGAATCATTAAATTCACCTGATGAAAAGTAGTAGAAATGACAGGAAAAATCAATTAACAGATTAGCGAGAGATTATGGTAAACTGACAATAACGGCTGGATGGTGTTTGCAAAGATACAAAGATACAGTAGGGTACGTCAGCAGAACGCTGCGGAATCAATGTGTAGAGTGAAAAAGTACCTCATATAATCCTAAGGGTTACCCAAACCATCCCTATTGAGTAGTTTTCAGTAGGAGGTAACTATTTCTATTGGAATGGAATCCCCCCCTGGTAGTTAACTTCTTCCAGTCGATACTCCTGGAATTTCTGTAAGGTTCGCAGACCACGGCGATGAGATAGAGACTGAAAAGTATCCAACTATAATCTGAGAAATATCTCTGGTCAGACTCTCTTCAGTTCTCTACCCTAAGAATCCCGTTGCCGGTTGGTAGGGTAACATCAAGGACCTCTTCCCAACCATCACAGTTCCCCGAGCTGGGAAAGTAGAAGGTTGGTGTGCTCCCCCTGCTACACACTGATAGATTTGTATTAATAATAAAATCAAAGAATGACTACCCTCTTTTGTCAATTTCCGAAGTGCCCCAAAACATTTGCTTTGCACTGGCGTCGCAGCCTATCAACAGATTGGTCTTTTTTTTACTACGGTGGTCGTCAAATGTTGCAGTTCCTCAGGCGGAGCTGATCGGTCGTGAGTCATCTAAGGAAATATGCGGTTTCTCTGCTTCCGCCTGATCCAGTTTAACCTCGACTAGGTCGCTGGAACTCCAGACTTTTCCTCTCGAGGATACATGCTGTTGGTCTGTCCTGATCAGCGTCTCCTGTGCTGTGGAATAAATTATAAAATTTACTTTGAACCCCGTTGATGGTTCGGTCGCCTCCGATCCAGGGCTCCAGTACTGGTGCGATTTCGATGTCTTTCTCTAAGAGAAAGGCCAGCAGATTAGCCGAGCCACATTCCAAGTGAGTCAGATCTATCTCCGTTTCCCTCAGCATGGTAACTTCTCTTAATATCCTTGGTGGTAAAGGCTGTTTCTTTTTCACTCAAATGTTAGTCCAGCGTCCTGTAGCCAAGCCTTAACAGTACTAGCTGCTTCGGATAACACAGCATTGTTTGAATGTTTTTTGCAACAAGCAGTATTATACTGACGGTGTAACTCATCGTAACTCATGTAACTCATGGTAATCGGAACGGAAGACACTATTTTACGGGCAGTGTACTCTGTGGGACAACCGCGAAGGTAAGGCATCCGAATTTTGATATTTTTGAAAGTGGCTATCGACAATAGCAACGAGGTAGGTGTGACCACAATTTGCGATGCATAGGCGATCCAAAGGGGAGACGGCAAGTCATCTTTGCTTTCGTGGACGACTGATATTGTTAGTCTAGGAAGCAGCTGCTTTAGACTCCGCTGGATTACACAGCGTCCCGGTCGGCAAAATAGCATAGAACGAAAGTGAATCTCTGTCACGAATTGTGAAGCGGCGAGTCAACAGATGAATGATTGAACCTAGATTCTTCTAGCTCTGGAGAAAGCGAAGTGGTCGCCCTGACCAAGGAAGGTGTTACCACAGTCCTACGTATTCAGGTTGATGAAACCATGATCTTGTGGAAGCCGGCAATTAAATACCAAGGCATCATGAGAGACACGAAGATAGGTTTCCTCGAACAGTAATGGCCAATTTAGCATGTTCACCCAAGCTGGTCCTTCTTTACAATTCCGAAGTATGGACTGACGCTTTTAGTAAGAAGGTGTACCACAAGCGTCTAGCGCAAGTGCAACGGCAAGGAGCTTTAGGCGTCACTCGGGTCGCCTGTGATGCTATTGGGCGATAGGTTTTGGGAGACCTACTTCTTACCCTATGATCTACTCTTGAGATGGCTTCCATCATTTTTACTTTTATGCTTATGCTTGATAAAATTCATCATGTCTACTACTTTTTTTCCAAGCTACGTAGGGTACTTCCACTGGGTCTCATTTCCTGAATTGCTGTTTTTAAATACCTGCTCACCTTTAACATCCACAAAAGTTCACTGAGGTTTATTTTTTATGTCATTGGCCTTCTTAGTGAGTTGAGGGTTAAGAATAGGCTTAAAGTTTTCCCTGCGTGTCGTAAGAGGCGACTAAAAGGGATAGAAATTTGTTCGATAGCAACGTGCAAGTTTTGAAACTCTGTTGCTGCCGAAATGTCAGCAACGCATCGGGTAGGGACTGACCTTACGACTACGACCTGTTGGTATCGAAAACGGACTATGGTCGGTTTCTAGAATGTCCATACACTCCTCGACAACGGTAGCGAGGGTTCTCAGGATGCTTACTTTCCCCAATCCGAGCGGGAATTCTAGCAATATAAGCTGGATATTCTGCGAAGTAAGATGGTGGAACTCTGGAGAGTATTCATCTCCCTCTTGCCACACTTATGAGAATGTGATTTTGCACTCTGAAAATGGTAGCAGACGATCATTCGGTGTGGGTTTGTTTCCAACGACTACCTCAAGGCGCGTTTTCTTCTGACTGCGAGATTTCAATTCAAGTTAAGGAACGTCACATTTGTACAGTGTTATGCACCAACAGAGGCTTCCGATATAGTGGAGAAGGATGCTTTCCACGAGCAATTACATGCAGTTTAGGGCAGGTTTCCCAATGGTGAGCTCGCGATCTTAATGGGTGATCTGAATGCAAAGTGTGTGAGGTTCCTCCTCTTGTGGAAGAAATGGCTAGCCACGGAAACATGCGGATACGGAACGTCCCTCCAAGCAGAAGACAAATAATTTCGGCCATCAATGCCCTCAAATGGTGTAAATCCGCTGGACTTGACGGTCTCTCCGCAGAGTTGTTTATCGCTATAGGTGCAGCTACTGCTGATCGGCTGCTCCTACTCGTACGGAAATTTTGGGAATCCGACAATTTTCCTAAAGAATGGAAGAAGGAATGACCGTTAATATTCCAAAGAATTGTGCTCGTTTTGAGTGTGACACTTCTAGGGGTATCTGAGTCCTCTCTATTGCTGGAACACATCAAAAACATCTCGAAAGCTTGGCCGACAGAGAGCAGGTCGGCTTTCGCTGCGAATCCCCTCGCATTTACCACATCAAAACCCTACGGGTCATTTTTGATCAGTGCGAAGCGTTTAGATCGTCGCTGGACCTGTTCTTCACCGATTTCGAGAAAGCTTTCCATAGTATGAAAAGGGGGTGCAACTGAGATGCTCTTTGCTGGAAGAATATTCCCGAGAAGCTAATAGTTATTATCAGAGCGACATACGATAGTGCAAAATGTCACATGCCGCACCGTTCGGTGGGGTTGTATTCTGTCACCTATATTATTTCTTCTTGTTATCAGTGACGCTCTTCATGCCGCCTAGTTCCGAGAGTGTTTAGAAATTAAATGGACGATGACATCTTTCCTCAAACACCTTGCCTATGTTGATGTCACCTATTTGCTCTCCCACCGGGTCATGGACCTCGGCCAAATGGTTCTGGATCTGGAAAGAGAGGCAAGTGAAGTTGCACTGTTGATAAGCAAACCAAGGTTTGCAGTCATTACACTCTCCATATCTTCATAATTGGGTGGCCCTGCCATCGAAGATGTCAATCAATTTGTATGTAGTGTAGTGTAGTTTCAGATGAGGGTGGTACCGAAATACTGGTAACGATGCGTTAACGGCACTTGATCCGCTTTCGCTGCCCTGTTAAAAATCTGTAAATGCAGGTATCTCAACACTAAGATCAAGTTGAGGTTGTTACCTGCTAGTTTTCTTTCTATGTTGCTATATGGGAGTAGCACATGGAAAGTGAACTTCATTGTTATTCAAAGGATCCAAGCTTTCGTCAATACTTATCTGTGTCGTATCATTGTCGTATCACTATCTTAAATAAAGAGCTCGTTGGCGCACAAGCTAGACAGCTGTACGCGATGTAATCGGAAGACAGAAGTGGCAATGGACAGGACACACAGTAAGAAGGGGCGACAATTTGATTGCGGGCTACGTCGTGTAGTAGAATCCACTCTTCCAAGATGGCTCACGAGTTGGCTGCACTAAGGGCACTTGGCGCTGAAGAGTAGAGCACGAGTGTGAACGTCTCGGGAAGTCGGGAGTGGGGGGACTAAAGAGCATTTGAAGAAATCGCGAGTGATGGCGCGTGGGTGTGGTTGACGCAATATAACCTACCAAGGGGTGAAGGGCACACATAAATTGGCGTTGGAGGAAATCGAAAAGTTGACCGGCTTCTACTGAATGGGTCAATTTCTTAGCCCTGGCGTATCTCTTGCTATCGCTCCACTTGATCAAATACGGCGAATGTTTAAACCTCTCTTGTCAGCCAGCAACCTCATTTCAACCCATCATTTTTCGCCTCAATATCCGGATAACTGAGAAGCTAGAGCACGAGGCTGTCGTTCGGAAGGTCGCGGTTCAAATCTCCCTGGTGGCAGTGGGACTTGTATCGTGATTCGACGTCGGATACCAGTCGACTCAGCTGTGGATGAGTACCTGAGTCAAATCAGGGTAATAATCTCGGACGAGCGCAATGCTGACCACATTGCCTCCTACAGTGTACTGTTGTAGTATAACGTTACGGTATTGAATGAAGTGTTCTAACAAACTTCCAAGGCCTGATTCAATTGGATTGTTGCGCCAACGACTGTTATCATATTATTATATGGAACTAGTACACGACTGCTACCCAAAAGCTCCGAACTTTCGTCAACACCTGTCTACGTCGTATCATCGGAGTACGCTGGCCTGACAATCGAAGAACTTGGTCAGCGCATTGGCTTATCATTCGTATGCGATGTGATTGGAAGACGAAAGTGGCAGTGGATAGGTCACACATTAAGGAGGGTCAACAACTGCATTGTGGGCTATGTCATGCAGTGAATAGGTCGCCCCAAGGGCCCTCGATGCAGAGCATTAGAGAATGAGCGCACGCGTCTCGGTAAGTTAAGGTGGAGGGGGACTGAAGGGCATTTCAAGTAATCGCGAGCGGTGTCGGGTAGGTGTGCTTGACGCGCTATAGCCTACCAAGCGGTGAAGGGTAACCATATATTGGCGTTGATGAAAATTGAAAAGTTGACAAGCTTCTACTGAATGTGTTAATTTCTTAGCCCTGGCGTGTTTCTTGCTATCACCCCGCTTGAAAAAATGCGGTAAATGCGGTATTTAAAACCCTTTTGTCAGCGAGCCACCTCAATTCAACTCATCATTTTTTGCCTTCATGATTGTTTTTTTGGTAGGGCCTTGTTTTGTTTGAATATCTTTTTGAATTGAAATCAATTGCAGCAATAGATGCGCAAAAATACAGCGATCATAGGATAGAGACAGCAGGGAAACCGTTTACTGTATAAAAAACCTTGTGTGAGCCCTGCACTGTTCGTTTTCCCCTTCTCATGTCTTCTATTTTTGAGTTTCGATCTTAGTATCTTTCCCAGTTTGGTCTTCACACCAGAGCTGTTCAAAGCTATTTCCATGCACAGTCCGGAAAGAGAGTACAAGGACATATATTCACATATCAATAGGTATGCCCTTACCCGTCTCCTGATTGAAGATCTTATAATTCCTTAGAGGCCATCTGTACCTCTTGCAGTCTGTTTATCTCTTGGATGAACTCCATTTAGGATCGGTTATAATTGCTAACGCAGATTTTTAGTGGATATGCTGATTCAGCGAATGACATTATTTTATGTTATAACCTTAAAGAGGCTAAAAAATGCATAGGACGAATATAGAATTCCCTTTCGCATAATGTGACTGTATATGTCTTACATAAAATGTCTCTTAATGCTTTCTTTAGGATATAGGTTTAACTTTTGGTGGTCAAAGGGTAGTATAGGTCCCGGGGCGAAACGTGGATTGGTACCCACGATGGAGCATAAAACCTGGGAAATGCCTGCTGAACCAACACCAACAGCTCTACTACCAAACCCTATCTCCACCTCCACGTGGTGACCGCTGGGAGCTCTTTCTTGACGAAAAGCTGCAGACGGAGAAGGATGAAGGCGAGTCTCCCGCGCCTAAAAACGGGACAAATTGTACCAACTGGTCCTCCAGGTTGGGGGTTGGGTAGGGCTGACAACCCTACACGGAAAACAACCGTTACGAAGCCACAACAGGAGCCTCGGATAGGACAGATGTTAAAACGACGGACCCGGCAACGACAAAGGAACAACGATTTGCGCATTTTCTCATGGAACGTGCGCTCCCTGTACAGAGATGAAGCTGATAAGCAGCTAGCCGATACCCTGTCCCAATATAGGGCTGATGTAGCTGCGTTGCAAGAGATGCGATGGACAGGGACCGGTTTCCTGGAGAAGAGCCACTACACCATATATTATAGCGGCCATCCAGTAAACCATGTGCTCGGAGTAGGTTTCTTAGTCAGCCAAAAAATGAAACCTGCTGTTATCGGCTTTGAAAGTATAAGCGAACGGCTATGCACTCTGCGCTTGCGAGGCAAGTTTAGAAATATAAGCCTCATAAACGTTCACGCCCCTACAGAGGACACTGCAGAGTCGGAGAAGGATACCTTCTACGAGGCAGTAGAAAGAACCCTCGAAGCCTGTCCCAGATATGATATCAAAATCATACTTGGGGATTTTAACAGCCAAGTAGGGAAGGAGCCCGTATTCAGGCGATACGTTGGCTCCCATAGCTTACACGAAAAAACAAATGATAACGGACTGCGGACTATTCAATTAGCAGGGTCACACGAAATGGTTGTTGGAAGTACCTGGTTTGCGCGGAAAGCGGTCCACAAACATACGTGGGCCTCTCCAGACGGGACCACTTTCAACCAAATTGACCACGTGTTGATCGAACGCCGCCACCTCTCAGCCTTAATGAATGTCAGAACATATAGGGGGGCCAATATAGACTCGGATCACTATCTCGTTGGCATGGTGCTCCGAGCTCGAATAACAATACCACCTAGAATCCCCTCTGACAATCAGGTGAGAGTGAACACTGAAGCCATCCACAACACAACCCTCCGCGACACCTATAAGAGGGAAATGGATGCCGCAATAACCGCAGTCAATAGAGGACCTGGAGATGAAGCAACAACTAATGATCTTCACAACCACCTGAAGAACGTTATCATGGATACGGCCACAAATATACTTGGCCCCAGCCGCAAAAGGAGTCGGAACGGCTGGTTTGACGATGAATGTAAGCTAGCAACGGAACGGAAGAATGCCGCATACCGAGTAATGTTGCATTCTCAAAGAACGCGGGCACGCGCAGAGACTTATCACGAACTCCGTCGAGCGGAGAAGCGACTTCACAGACGGAAAAAGGAAGCCTGGGAGAACCAACAAGTCTGTGAACTAGAAAAGTACAGGGAGCAACCGCACCAGGCGCGGAAGTTTTACCAACAAGTCAGCAGGATGAAGCCTTATACACCTCGATGCTCATCCTGCCGAGACAAAGAGGGAAATCTGATTTCCGACAGAATGGGCATATTAGAGCGATGGGTTGAGTACTTGAGCTACTGAACAACCAGAACATCGGCGAGTTGGAGGTCCCGCCAACTGAAGACGACGGACCAATACTGCCACCACCAAGTTTAGGAGAAACAGTCCGTGCAATTCATCGGCTAAAAAATCATAAGTCGCCAGGAGCCGATGGAATTACAGCCGAATTGGTTAAATATGGAGGCGACCAGTTACAAAAAATGGTTCATCAACTTGTGCTCAAGGTATGGGACAGCGAATCAATGCCTGACGATTGGCAGCGAGGCATAATCTGTCTCATACATAAAAAGGGAGATATCACACAGTGCAGCAATTATAGAGGTATCACGTTGCTGAGTACCATCTATAAGATATTCTCCACTATCTTGCTAGGCCGGATAGCCCCATACGCCCAGAACATCATTGGCCCATACCAAAGGGGCTTCACTCCAGGCAAATCAGCAACAGATCAGATTTTCTCTCTGCGGCAGGCGATGGAAAAACTGTTGGAATATGAACAACAGTTGCACCATCTGTTCATCGACTTTAAAGCCGCCTATGATAGCATAGCCAGGGTAAAACTGTACACGGCCATGAGGGAATTCGGTATCCCGACGAAATTAATAAGACTGACTAGGCTGACCCTGACCAATGTGCGAGGCCAGATAAAAGCAGCAGGATCACTCTCAAGACCATTCGACATCAACAACGGTCTACGACAAGGGGATGCGCTATCATGCGTCCTCTTTAACCTGGCCCTCGAGAAGGTGATCCGTGATGCTGAGGTGAATGCAAGAGGTACGATCCTCTTCAAGTCCACCCAACTACTGGCCTATGCTGACGATATCGACATCATGGGAAGAACCACCCGAGACGTTCAAACTGCCTTCATCCAGATCGAGCAGGCGGCGCGAGATCTTGGGCTGCACATCAATGAAGGCAAGACAAAATACATGGTGGCAACGTCAGCACCGAAGACGAATCAACCAACAACATCAAACCGCACTGGTCAAACACAAACACGAACAAGAATAAGGATAGGGGAATACAACTTTGAGACCGTTGACAATTTCTCCTATCTAGGGTCGAAAATCACAACCGATAACAACTACGATGATGAAATTCGCGCACGGTTGTTGTCAGCCAACAGAGCCTACTTCAGCTTACAAAGACTGTTCCGCTCGAAACGTCTCACCATAGGGTCAAAGCTCTTACTGTACAAGACTATGATCTTGCCAGTCCTCATGTATTCCTCGGAAACTTGGGTTCTTAGCAAGAAAAATTGCGAACTCTTGGCCGCGTTCGAGAGAAGAATCCTCCGAAGAATTTTTGGCCCCCTACATGAGGATGGACGATTCCGTAGCCTACACAATGACGAAATCTATGAGCGATACCATGACCGTCCGGTTGTGGATAAAATCCGGCTCAATAGGTTACGGTGGGCGGGTCACTTAATCCGTATGGATGAAGATGATCCCACCCGGAAAGTCTATAAGGGCAATATCTATGGTAGGAAAAGAAGACGAGGCAGACCCTGCCTCAGATGGAGCGATGGCGTGGGCCAGGACGCCAGACAGCTTTTAGGGATATCGAATTGGTGGACCTCGGCGCAAAACCGGGATGTCTGGAGTTCCTTATTAAGGCAGGCCTAGACCGGATACCGGTTGTTGCGCCGTTGATGATGATGATTTTGGTATTGGTTGTGAAAGGAGAGGGACAGATAAATTCAAAGACCTATTCTCAGGAATTACACAGCTGAAAAGTTAGGAAAAGCTGTGATGAGGCAGTTATATGACATCTAGGCTTCTAAATATCCTAAAAGGGTGCCTGTTGCCCTTTCTTGTTGCGTTAGGTGGCTTTCCCAGTAGAGTGTGCATCTCTGCAATTTAATTTAGACACTTGGTTCACTGTTGCTTCATTAATGAGCTAGCATTAAATGTTAGCAAGCCCCACTCAATGTGATAATCTCTTAAATCCCCTTCCACAATTCGGCAGATACTCAGTTACTTCCGTTTTGACTTTCCCAAACCTCAATAATAGTCTTCAATTCCCTCGTTCGATGGATCCTTGAGTATTGCTGAAAAGGCATTCCTTTTTCTACAGAGAAATTTCCGGTATGTGGACTACCCTATTCGTCGCGCAGAACCTTCCTCTTCGATATGTATATTCTCTCCACCGGTCCGATGAACTGCTCCGCTTCTACTGGCATCGACTACCGCATAGCTTTCCATAGGACGTGTAACGTATAATCTGCGGAGTATTGGTGCTATAAAGTATTACAGTTTGATCCGTTAGACTATTACTTTTTTTGTAAAACATTATCTTATTGACGTCAATTTACTGGCTCCTTGTATCTGTCCAATGCGTGTAGTTATAAGGGAGCAGTTGAATTTATTATGGTAAAATTCGGATACTGGTAATTCGTAAGTGGTAATCTTTCCAAGAAAAGCTGGTTTAGCTAGGTTACATCATGTCGTATCCATATTTTTAATAAAATTTTACTTGAAAATATATACAATAAAATGACAGTATGAAAGTGCTTATCCGATTACTATATCCCAGAATTATACTCCACTAACTAAATCTCTATCTGAACATAACAAGGAAAAAGTCCTTCCCGATCTTGTACAAAGCTACCATTCACCCATCATATCAAATATCCCCGGGTTCCAGTTCCAGGATCTGAAATATTTCAATCCAATTTATCATTTTTGTTGCCTTCAAACTCATCTGCGAACCACAACATCGCTTAATTTCAAAATTTCGGAAATACTCTAATATTAAAACGTAAATTCATCCAGTCGTAAACTTTTCGTTAAAAATATAACTCCAAGTCCTGAAGGACAACTGAAATCCTCCCTATTACATCCGTCCAACACTTCCTTTCTCCGTCATTCATTGCCAGGAATAAACCTGGAATTGTCTGCGGTTCCGATATTTGAATGTGCAAGCACTTTTGGCCATGCGAAAAGGTTCAATCCAGTCCTTCTCAATGAATCACTCACAGCAAATATCTTCCATTTCAGATTATTTCAATAAAATTCAATTTGAAACCCAATGAAATCTAATATCAATGGATTTGTAGAACTTTCGAATGACAGTAAGTGGGGGTAAATGGAGTAAATCTGAGAATTATTAAGAGAAATCTGATATTGGTAACAGTTGCGATGTTCACAAAGGTGGTCGAAGCAAATAGTAAGAAGAAACCGGCATGCCGGTAGGGGTACTCGTCGAACGATACCAGGATAATTGAAAAGAAGATTGTTTTCCAGCAGATACATATTATATCCGTTTGTACTGCAGATGTGTGGTGATGTATCTTGGAAGGATGCTACAGGGACACAGTAGATGAAAAGAGGAGAATCTGATATGCAAGTGCTTGTAATGAAACTAACAAAGAATCTGCTTACTTATTGGAATTCTTCATAAGCGGTTACGGTCGCCTTTCACTATGTTGAAACGTTGCAATATGTTTTATACGAATATGTATGTATATGAGAATATCAATTTATGTTAGGTTGATTCCTTATTGGTGAGAAAGATTCTCATGCATGCAAACTATATTCTCTTTCGTGGGAGGCACAATTTGCAAGTTTTATATGTTCCCAGAACACAAAATATTGGCTTTAAGATACTTATTTTAGGATTTTAGCGATCCTGGTCAGATTTTCGAAGTGCACCTTGGGGAGCGGTATGGGAAAGTCTCACCCCCCCTATTCCTCTTTAAAGGGGTCATCCCGTGTGTCAGATCCGCGGATTCGATTCTTTTGGCATCAATTGTATCTGGATACAGTGTAGAATATATGGGCAAAGCGACTTTTTGAAATTTGGAGTCGTTTGGAAATTATAGCGTTAAATACGTAATAAGTCACATACCAGATTTATGACGATCCCCGTAATAAAGCGGATATTTATCGGTCCGAATGACGTTCGAATGACGTTGCCGAAAGGACGAGAATTGAAGCCAAGGATGTGCATGTGTTTCTTGGAGAAACCTAAGCTTTATGGACTAGGTATAGCAGATTAATGATCAGTTAAGATGTTATGGCTAAAAATCACATTTTACCTTTTAAATGCGTTTTTCTCGAAACTGCAAGTTGCAAACCTGCTACCACCATGTCCCAAAATCTATCCAACGAAATTCTTTGAAATTTCCACGCCTTATTCAGAACATATTGCTACGGTTCGCAAACTAGGATAATTGCGATTCATTTAGTAGTTTTTTTTATCCATTGAAGAAGCCTTAAAAACACCAAAATTCACAAAAAAAAGTTTAACAAGGCACCAAAAATGTAGTTTTCAATATTTTTTAATAATCCTAATTTGCGGACTGTGGTTAGGTCCGCATATATAAATGCCCTTTACTTTTCTTCTTTGAGATGATCGCAGTGCCCTCTAGCGTGACCGAAGAAAACACCTTTTTTTGGAGATGGGTGTATAAATTGCTCTGTATTTCAATAATGAACTATGCTCTCAGGCTGAAAAAATTACTACGCATGCACAAGATATCAATAAACATATCGTGAAAAATTCCTATTTGTATCTTTATCAGTTCTTCACAAAAAAATCCAAAAGGAGCGAAAAGGACGGCCTTCACACGGGATGACCCCTTTAAATTTTAAATCTACTATCTACTATCTGAGTAGTTTTCTCCAAGCTTCTGACGTATCTGAGATTTATATCAAACCAAAAATCCCAAAAACAGTTAAGTAGTGCTTTCTTTTCGTGGTAACGGCGAAGACGCGGGGATGGTTCCGATGTCCAGAATCAATCGGGAGGATCCAACGTCCAGCGCCCTACATACTACTTTATGCAAATGATGTCTTCCTAGCATCTGTTAGCAAAAATGATCTCGAGCAACTTGTCCAAAAATGGAATGATCGCCTCATGCAACACGGTCTCAGATTGAATTAAAACAAAACTGAATTTTTGACTATCGATCCCCATGAAACAGGCACAATCACTGTCAGCGGCAGTGATCTGCCCAGAACTGAGCGATTTAAATACCTCGGGTCAACCCTATCAGCCAATGGAGAGCTGCGTTATGAAATTGCTTCACGCATTAACGCAACCTGGATGAAGTGGCGTTCCACAACTGGTGTCCTTTGTGATCGACGTATCAACGAACGTCTCAAATCTAAAATTTATCACACTGTTGTCCGTCCAGTCGCTCTCTATGGAGAGTGTTGGCCGACCATAAAAGACAATGAACAGCGTCTTGCGGTAATGGAGACGAAGATGCTACGTTGGACTAGTGACGTCACACGTTTAGATCACATCCGAAATTAGGATATCCGCGATCGTTATGGGGTTGCACCGATCGTGGAAAAGTTACGAGAGAGGCGTCTTCGATGGTATGGTCACGCAATTCGTGCAAACGAGAATTCACTTGCCAAGATTGTTCTAAACATCGAAGTCGATGGTAAACGACCAAAAGGCAGACCTAAACAACGGTGGCCTGATAGGCTAGATGGGGATTTGAAAGCCTCGGGATTGCACCCAGATCAGGCATTCGATAGAGCCAAATAGCGAAACCGATCACGACGAGCCGACCCCGCTTGGGAACGGGACAAAGGCTGAAGAAAAAGAAAAAGAATCGGGAGGATCGAAACAAACCAACAGTGATGCATGTCAGATCTTTCAGGAAATATATGTTTGACATTATTCCCTAAATTGAGAATAGTGCATCAGCCACCCCTACACGCCATCACGTTGGATACTGTGGGGTAGTACATTTTTACTGCATGTCGTAATTAGTATGAAGTTGTTGATCTTTTCAAGTGCGTGACCATTCCAGTGTCACTTTCGCCTTCCAATTAACACGTATACGAGACGACATAGTTCTTGGCACGAGATTATGTCGCTCTAAAGCATCCCAAGGATATAACACAGATAGATATTAACCAAGGCTTGCAGTTTTTGAGTAACAATGGCGGCAATTTTCATGTACTGCTCCGATATAGTAGCGCGGAGAGAATATAGGTGACGATAACGCTGAGGTATCTTATTTCTAGATTTTAACAAAAGCGTGTGAGAGCAAAAAAAATGTAACAGCATGATCGAGGCGTTTGAAGAAAGACGTCCTCATTCATTGAAACTCTCCGCGTCTTTTAGAGAAGAAAGTATAATATGGATAATTTTCCGCGTAAACCAGGTACTTCCAACAACCATTTCGTGTGACACCGTTCCGTAGTCCGTTATCATTGGTATCCTTATGTAGCTATGGGTGACAATGTATCGCGGGGATACGGCCTTCGGCCCTATATTGACTGTTAAAATCTCCAAGTATCATTTTGATGTATGATAATTTAATTTTTTGATTGACTAAAAAACCTAGTCCGAGCATGTGATTTACCGGACAACCACAATAATATATGGAATAGTGGCTCTTTTTCGGGAAACTGCCCCCTGTCTGACGCATCTCCTGCAACCCTGTTACATCAGTCTTGTATTGGGATCGAGTATCGGCTAGTTGCTTGGCAAGTGTTTCTCTGTACACGGAGGGCACGTTGCATGGGAAAATGGGCAAATCGTTATTCCTTTTTCGTTGCCGGGTTTGTCCTTGTCTTTTCAATCCAGTCCGAGACTCTTTTTGAGGCTACATAACCAGTTGTTTTCCCTTTTGGTTTGTTAGTCCTACCCAACCCCTCAACCGGAAAGACCAGTTGGTACAATTTATCCTGTTTTTAAACGCGGAAAACTCGTCCTCATCTTTCTCCGTCTGCAACTTTTTGCTAACAAAGAACTCACAGCGGTCACCACGTGGAGGTGGACATAGAGTTTTGTAGTAGAGCTGTTGATGTTGGATCAGCAAACGTTTCCCAGGTTTTATGCTCCATTGTGGGTACCTATCCATGTTTCGTCCTGGGACATATATTACCAATTGGCGCTTTCTTGAATTCAGCGTTGTTTGAATTTAGCAACAGAAACGGTTCATCTGCATCCACTTCGTTATTTTTCTCAGTTATAGGTTTTGTCTGCATGGCACGCTATATGGTAATTCGATAGCTCCTGGACTCTAGAGCTATCGAATTACCATACAGCGTGCCATGCCATCGTAGCACTATACCTTCGTCTTCCTTTCTACAATCTCCGATTCATTTTCTTTGATAGTGGGGCAGTATTCAAACTTCTACAGCCCTGAATACTGCCTGCAATAGGGTTGAAGGCGCTGTGATAAATTTTGGATTTCAAACGTTGGTTGATCCGTTTTCGGCAAAGAACGCTAATTGTGAAACACCACTGCGTTACTAATTAGAGATACTTAACTCGCTCAGTTCTACATAGTAATAAAGCGAATTTTCTACTAGGGTTGGTCATCAAAAGCTTTTAGTCAGATTTAGTCGCAGATCGAGCAAGTAAGGCGAAAATTTCTATGTGCCAATGTTGGGTTTTATGCTGTTTCATCAATTGGTATGTTTCCCAGGTTATCAAATCTTCTTCTTATTCAGTCTTTGCCCCGTGTAGCAGAGAGGAGGTATGTGTCCTCTAAAAGTTTCAACACCTTGTCAGATGACTGTTCAAGCATCGCCTGATCTTCTCAGAAGAAGCGCCGGATGAATTACTGGGACTTTCTCTCAGCAACGTAGTTGTTCATGTGATCGATTTTAAGAAGCTGCTCGAGTTTATTTTTGAATTAGATACTAAATATCTCCCTAGTCAGCTCCATAAGATCAGAGAGGTCTTCAGGCCACCACAGTGGTAGGGTTTCTTACTATATTTCTTCGTGAAGAGGTTCAGTCAGAAGCTGTTTTAACCTTTAGGGACTCTACTACTGAAGTCAATTGACTCAGATACAGGTGTTAGACCAAATTTGGTCCAGCTGATCATCCTATGATAACTGAAACGGTTTAGACTTTCCGCCTGAAGACTTACTTCGGTGGGCATACAGATCTCTTCTCGGGCATTCTTCATTTGCGCACTGGAAAGACATGTCTGTTTATTATGAGGGTAAAATGTAGGACATCTTCTTTGTCATTTCATCTATCTAAACTGTTACAGATTAAAAGGTTAGTAGCAATAATAAAACTAAAAGGAGAATACTTCAATCGGTCTTTTTGAAGCGCTAATTTTGGCAGGAAAGGTTGGTGTTCTGGCTGGAATGTTCTTCTCGGTCGATATTTCTTTGAACATGTTATATGCGCAGTAGAAATGTTTAAGGATGTTGAAAATTGGTCTTCGCAGGTGACGAGATATCCTCGAATTACCTGAGGAAATTGCGGGAGGACGTCAAATCGGCGGATCCTACAAACACTTACGTAATATGAGATTATACTGGTTTTTAAGGTTTTGTGCAAAAGAAAATCTTATTAAAATCGGTTGATTGTCTGTCCGTCTGCCTGTCTGTCCGTCTGTCTGTCTATCCGTCACACGCATTTTTATCGGAGGCTGTAGCAGCGATTGATACCAAATTTGGTGGAAAGGTGGGAACTGTGAACGCTCACGCATACAGTGAGTTACATCGTTTTACGTCGAATTTAAGGGGAGTTCCCATACATGCAAAAGGGGGTGTAAATTTTTTTTCACCAAATATAGGCATGTGGGGTATCAAATGAAAGGTCTTGGTCGGTACTTTGCAAAGCTTAGTTTTAACATTTGTTAGAAAGGCGGGGAGTTGGGGGTCGAAAGTGATCATTTATCTAACGGGGCCATTCTTAGAAACTGCCTAAGCGAAAATCTGAAAAATATCAGAAGGCTGCCACCATATGGTGGCTAGGCTCCGAAATACCTTCCATGTCGACATCCCTTCAAATTAAGTTAATAATAGTATATTACTATAATTTTCAGTAATTGGCTGCAGACATCCCCCCTCCCTTAAGTTCATCCTAGCACCTCAAAATTTTGCAGCAATATAGGCTATAATATAGAGCTTGATCCTATTTTCAAATTTCAAAAACAAATTATTCAAAAACTAAGTATATTCGAATTCAAAATTCATTTTATTAGTACCAAATTAATATTTTGACTTATGTTATAGTAAAATATTACAGTCCGCTTTGCCAATGATGGGCGTTTTGTGTTTTTTCCTTCCTCAAAACAGACAGCGTCTTTTTGGGGTAGGTCCTTGATATTTAGTAATGCTGGTTTGTTGTTAGCTGGTTCAGATATGATGTGTGCATGGTTCATTCTTTTCCAAAAATGACTAAGGACCGAATTTTTGGAACTGCTGAGTTACTCGTGGTATTGTTAACTTCTTTCTTATTTGATTGTGATTCTCCACATGTTTTGGGAAGACCTTCCATCCTTGACTGGTTTTAGAATTTTCGAAGTTTTTTTATGCGTCTAGCCTCCTGGGGCCCTTGACCTCCTTTAGCACAATTAGATCCTTTCTAGGGATAAGCTGACCTCATTTGACAACTGCTTCTATCTCCCGCAGAGAGAGATTTTTTTGTTTAGTCTATGTAAAAGGTATCACAAACAGGGCAGCGCAACTCTAACTTGTCGAGCCTCGCTTTTTGACGGTAGATAGGTGAGGGAAAGATAGTTGGTTGTCATCCTCTACCTTTATATGAACTTAATCGTCATAAACAACAAGTTTTTTAATACCAGAGTGTCTTCTATTTTATTTCTTTCAACAATGAAGGGAGAGAGAGGGTGTTTCCCATAGGGGCCTGAAGTGTCAAGCGATGACGGCTTTACGGTTTTTTACCAGGGCAGAGGCAAATCGTCAGGCGCTGCCTCACCTCTGCCCTGGAAGCAGCGTGACCGTAGCGCGACCTGCGAGCCGCCTGAAGTGTTTTTAAAAAATTTTCCCCTAACGTGAAAAAGTTTCCACTCGTAAAACTATTTGCTAACTTTTCGTACTTTTCTCATTTGAAGAACGGTTGTATGTTATCATCTCGGTTCTTCTGTTGGAGCACTGGGAGGGGGAGGAGTCTTCACGTCGCTTTCCTATATGGATTGGTACCGCTTATTTCTTATTTCCTACAGACTATTTGCTTTACAAAAATAGTGTTTTGCATTTGGAAATTAGTGATTGCTATGATTTCCGTGATATCGTTTTCATTTTTTTGTAAGCAGCGGGTCCTTGGCAACACTCGCTTTGGTACCCGAGTGCCGTAATGTTACCAGGGATGTTTATACAGTCTTTTAGAGGTACCTCAACCCTCTTGATGGAATGAAATCATATACAAATACTATGCATAGAGCAACAATGGTGGTTTGTACGACTTTTTTGCAATTAAAAACGTCAATTCAATTACAAAAAAGTTGATTGATTATCACCACACCACTTTTACACTTTCCCCATCCAACGGCTTTCTTAACACATTTGAGTTTGAGTTTTATTGGGAGAAGACCCTATAGTGAACCACCGCTTTTTAGGTGGCTTCACTGAGGAATTGGCTATTCGCCAATAGCTTATGCTATTAGCAGATTATCTTTTATGTTAATAAGTCATTTGGTTTTACTTTTATCAGTTTCTCGTCATATTTGAAATATCTGTCAGTTTTCGGACTTCTTTATTTTCATATGAGTTTAATCGTTGACTATGCTTAATTGCATGCTCTCTACGAACTTCATTAACTGATTGCATTTCCAGGTCCCGATACAGATAGTCATTACGAATGAGCCAGGGTGCTTCCAAGCACTGTGTTTTGGAAGGTTTGTATGACTTCAAGTGTAATTCTTTGGCGCAGCCCCGGAAATGGATACCGTGCGTCGATATGGGCTTCAGGAATTGCTTGTACATTAGCAACGTATTATCTACGGTGAGCTGAAAATTCCTCACCAATAGCCAGTGCACTTATCTGTATCTGCCATTTAATTAGGCCTTCTTTATTGGGATGCGTATCGAATGTCATACCTAAATATTTAACCTCATTCGTCTGGGTCACGTCTTGTCCATTTATGATGACTTTAGGTCGGTTTTCTTCTTTGTTTGTAAAGCTAATGTACTTTGTTTTGTTTCGTTTGGTGTTATTTGTTTGTAGCTATATATAATATTATAAGTGTTATCGGCAAATGCGACTATTTTGACTTCATCACAACATGGTACGTCATTGGTATACAAATGAAAAGCCCCAAGATACTGCTTTCCGGTACACCAGCTTTTTTTTCAATTCTGAGTACATACCTTGGTATTTTACTTTAAATAAGTGCTCGGATATATAAGATTTTAGGATCTCGAAGAATTCTTCAGAGGGGTCCGTATGCAGTTTACACAACATACCATGGTGTCACACTTGATCGAACCCCTGATCGGCATAGCGCACTTGCGTTTTGCGATCCTGTGCACCTATTGGATTGTGAAATGCTTTTCATGAAAATTAAATTGGTGAACTGGGTTTCTTAGGTTGTTTTAGCCTCTTAATAAGCCTTTCAAATGTCTTGGCTGTATTAGGAAGCAGTCATGTTAGTCGATACGACTCGACCCTACTTGGTTTCTTTGTTGGTTTAGGGAACATTTTAACTTCGGCTACTATCCATTACCGACGAACGTATTTGAATCTGAAAGCTGCATTGGTTACTTGTAAAAATTTGACTAGACCCTTCTCTGACAATTCTTTTAATTTTCTCCATGTAATAAGGTCACAGCTTAGTCTTACACGGTGCATTCGGTAATGGTCAACTTTTCTGATTGGTGCTTGTGTGTCCAGAGACTGAAAGGTACTGTCTAGATGTTTCGCAAAGACATCTGCCTTATCCTATGCAGAATGAACCCAATGCCCATTTTTCTGTTGGGAAGTGGGATTTGTTGCCTTGATCTTTCGCAGACTTCCGTAGTGTCAGGTGCTGTCAGATTTGAAATATATCTATTGGAGGACTCGTTTTAATATTTGCTAATTGAGCCCTTTAGCTTGTTTTCCTGGAGGCTCAAAGTTTTTCTCCTTTTAGTTGTGCGGTTTCGTTGTCATAAATAGTTTGCGTGCTCTACGTTTCTCCACAATTAGTTAATTTTTCATCTTTTAATATACAAATATGAGTCAAATCAATAAAATTTGGATTGCCAACCGGTGTTGATATTATTCATCTTTATCATAAATTAACAATAAAATCTGTTACAACTTGCAATTGATGACGATTCCCCTGAAATCATCAAGTATCAAGTTCCACTTTCAATATTTACTCTATCCTCAATGAAACATTTCTCTCTTTGCTTGATGTGTCCTTGTTGTCTTGCACATTTTACAAAACAAAGATGGCTTGAACACCGTGACAATAACTCACAGCTTCATGGAATGCATTTAAAATGTCACAACAGCACCGACACAATGTACATTTGTAGCGACAATAATAAAAGTGATAACACTTCAATATCTACTTGAATTCTATTTACGCTCTTGTGAAACCTTCAATATTCGTTTGTAAACATTGGCAAGTCGATGCTGTCGTCCTTTCAGTCAAAGCACTTTCGCTCCGCGCCATATTCGAGCTCCTTTCCAAGGTGTGTGCAAATTGGGCATGTTGAATGTGTTTGCATTTTCATTGCACTTTGTGTGACTTTTATTGACTTTTCACTGAAAAAAGCATATTAGCGTGGAAATAAATACATTGTTCCTTTGTGCGGATGGTGGATGCAGGGCGATGATAATTTGAGAAGGTAAATGGGAATATTGGAGCAAGGCTAGATTTTAATTAAGGCGACAAGGAAGCATTATTTACTCTGACATAAATTAGGTATTGACTATGACACGGAAGCATGGGAATATGGTACTCAAAGGTAGAAATTGCAGAAATTGGTTCATTACAATTTGTTGATTGCGGTTTTAGATGAACTTTTTGAAGTACTCTTCAGGAGAACTAGGCTAATGAAAACGAACGCTTTTAGGCGAACTTACGTTGGGAATACCAATATCCAAAGGAATCGAAAATAGTTTTGGAATAATCTCCTGATATTTGGAATAGCAACTGAAAATCTTTCACCACCCAATCGTTTTGTATTTTCCCCTTAATAATAAGGACCGAGAAAGTTTGGTTTGGTGGTCAAACGGTAATATTGGTCCCACGGCAAAAAGTGGATTGGCACCCACGATGGAGCATAAAACCTGGGAAACGCCTGCTGAACCAACACCAACAGCTCTACTACCAAACCCTATCTCCACCTCCACGTGGTGACCGCTGGGAGCTCTTTCTTAACGAAAGCTACTGACGGAGAAGGATGAAGGCGAGCCAAAAGGCGACAAATTGTACTAACTGGTCCTCCAGGTTGCGGGTTGGGTAGGACTGACAACCCAACATGGAAAATAACTGGACTGGACGGATTACACAACTACGAATTTGGCAACGACAATGAAATAACGATTTGTGCATGGAACGTCCGCTCCCTGTACAGAGATAAAGCTGCTGAGAAGCTAGCCGATACCCTTTCCCAATATAGGGCAGAAGTAGAAAGCGTTTCAGGAGATGCGTTGGATGGGGCCCAGTTTCCTGGAGAAGAGTCACTACACCATATATTATATTGGCCATCCAGTAAACCATGTGTTCGGAGTAGGTTTCTTAGTCAGCCAAAAAATGAAACCTGCTGTTATCGGCTTTGAAAACATAAGCGAACGGCTATGCACTCTGCGCTTGCGAGGCAAGTTTAGAAATAGAAGCTTCATTAATTTTCACGCTCTACAGAGGAAACTGCAGAGTCGGAGAAGGATACATCGAGGCAGTACAACGAACCCTTTAAGCCTGTCCCAGGTATGACATCAAAATCATACTTCGGGATTTTAACAGCGAAGTAGGGACGGAGCCTATATTCAGGCGATACATTGGCTCCCATAGCTTACACCAAAATACAAATGATGACGGACTGCTGATCATTCAATTAGCAGGGTCACACGAAATGGTTGTTGGAAGTACCTGGTTTGCGCGGAAAGCGGTCCACAAACATACGTGGGCCTCTTCAGATGGGACCACCTTCAACCAAATTGACCACGTGTTGATCGAACGCCGCCACCTCTCAGCCTTGATGAATGTCAGAACAGATAGGGGGACCAATATAGACTCGGACCACTATCTCGTTGGAATGGTGCTCCGAGCTTGAATAACAATACCACCCAGAATCCCCTCTGACAATTAACCGAAATTAACAGCGAAGCCATTCACAGCACAGCCCTCTGCAACACCTATAAGAGGGAAATGGATGCCGCATTAACCGCAGTCAACAGGGGACCTGGAAATGAAGCATCAACAAATGATCTTCACAACCGCCTGAAGAATGTTATCATTGATACGGCCACAAACATATTTAGCCCCAGCCGCAAAAGGAGTCGGAACGGCTGGTTTGACGATGAAAGTAAGCTAGCAACGGAACGGAAGAATGCCGCTTACCGAGTAATGTTGCATTCTCAAAGAACGCGGCACGCGCAGAGACTTAATACGAACTCCGTCGAGCGGAGAAGCGACTTTACAGACGGAAAAAGGAAGCCTGGGAAAAGCAACAAGTCTGTGAACTAGAAAAGCACAGGGAGCAACCGCATTAGGTGCAGAAGTTTTACCAACAAATCAGCAGGATGAAGCCTTACACACCTCGATGTTCATCCTGCCGAGACAAAGAGGGAAATCTGATTTCCGACAGAATGGACATATTGGAGCGATGGGTTGAGTACTTTGATGAACTACTGAACAACCAGAACATGGCGAGTTGGAGGGCCCGCAAACTGAAACGACGGACAAATACTGCCACCACCAAGTATGGAAGAATCAGTCCCTGCAATTCATCGGCTTAGAAATCATAATTCGTCAGAAGCCGATGGAATTACAGCCGAATTGGGTAAATATGGAGGCAACCAATTACACCAGGTGGTTCATCAACTAGTGCTCAAGGTGTGGGATGAATCAATGCCTGACGACTGGCAAAGGGGCATTATCTGTCTCATACATAAGAAGGCAGATATTACATAGTGCAGCAGTTATAGAGGTATCACGTTGCTGACCACCATCTATAAGATATTCTCTGCTATCTTGCTAGGCCCATACGAAACAGACTTCACTCGAGGCAAATCAGCAACAGATTAGATTTTCTCTCTGCGACAAGCGACGGAAAAACTGTTGGAATATGGATATCAGTTGCACCATCTATTCACCAACTTTGAGGCCGCCTATGGTAGCATAGCCAGGGTAAAACTGTACACAGTCTTGAGAGAATTCAGTATTCCAACAAAATTCATAAGACTGACTAGGCTGACCCTGTCCAACGTGCGAGGTCAGATAAAAGCAGCAGGATCACTATCGAGACCATTCGACATCTAAGACAAGAGGACGCCCTATCATGAGTTCTCTTTAACCTGGCCCTAGTGAAAATGATCAGTGATGCTAAGGTAAATGCAACGGGTACGATCCTCTTTAAGTCCACCCAACTACTGGCCTATGCTGGCGATATCGACATCATGGGAAGAACAACCCGAGACGTACAAACTGCCTTCAAACAGATCGAGCAGGCGGCACGAGATGTTGAGCTGCACATCAATGAAGGCAAGACAAAATATATGGTGGTAACGTCAGCACCAAAAACCAACCAGTAAGCAACATCAAATGGGACTGGACAAACAAGAATAATAAAGATAGGAGACTTTGAGATCGTTGAAAACTTCTCCTATCTAGGGTCGTTAACAACAATTAACAAAAACTGTTTCGCTGGAAACGTCTCACCTCTTACTGTAGAAGAAAATGATTTTGCCAGTATTCATGTATTCAGCGGAAACTTGGTTTCTTAGCAAAAAAAACTGCTTTTTAATTTCTCTACTTTAAGTAGTTTTAAGCATAGGATAAAATTATTGCTTTCTCCTCCTCCTGATTTGGAGTAATTTTGTTAATTTAGTTAATTTTGTTTATTGTCCGTTAAATAAATAAATAAATAAACATTTTACTTCTCCTTGTTGCACCAGAGATTCGTCGACCACTTCGCGCATGTCATTATCCAGCGACTCGAGGACCAGCACCGTTTTATTACTCTAATCCCGGCCATGATCAGGGACCTTGTTCGACATAGGTCATCGCGGAAACTGTTGACCCGATGGGCGCAGAGGTGTTTCAGTTTCCGGCGAAGCACTCTTCTTTACCGTCCAGCTGAAGTGTCCGCTGAGGTGCGGGACAAATTCCAAGGAGCGTATATAGATTTCTCGGAAATGGATCCTTTGTATAGACTCGGTACTCCCAGGCTCTCTACATCTCCAGCAACTGCGAGAATTCCATCTCAACTTAATGATAAGATTGCATCTCTTCTGTGTGCTAATATGTCGCTGCTGCAACTGTAATCACTTGTGTATTGTGGTGCAGTCGCGGCTATCAGATTGCACAGTCAGAAGGTTGGCTATGGCGTTATTGGTTTGAGTGACCGAAGAGATCCACCAACGAACATTCGTCTGGAACGTCGGCGTGACTCACTAAAGGAAGACATTGCTAGGCTGATTCAAATCAACGTAGCCAAAACTACCAGACGAGTCAAAAATAAAGTGCAGGGGGTTTACAGCAATTATACCATCCTCAGTGGGGCACCTGTAATTGAAATTCTGAACACACTAAAGCAGAAACTTTCTGCCGTATGCCGTTGGTTGCGACGGTACGGCGAAAGTCACTCCAGACCTGTTAAGGATGCAACGTACGAGATGAACCAGCACAGTTTCCTTGGATCACTCAGTGAATCCTAATTGAGCTTCCAGACAGTACAGTTTTAGATGGCGGTACCGAAAGAATGTTGGGGTGAACTTTGGGGGTTACCCGACCAGCATAGTGAGCATGCTGAGTATATCCCCGCCTCCGAATTTGGATTAGACAAGTGTCGAATCCAAGCCATCTACCAAGAAGTCACATGGTGACATCCGCATCTGAGCTATGACTGAGACAGGCTTCTATAAATACCTAGCAGTTCTGCAAGGAACCCATGCTCGAGTTGGTGACCTGAAGGATGTTCTGCTGTCCGAATTCCTGCGACGTGTAAAGCTGGTACTGAAACCACATCTTTCGGGAAAGAATCAAATAAGCGCACTGAATCTATTCGCTATTCCTTCACTGGCTTATGCATTCGGAATATTGTCGAACAGCGGATACGGACTACTAAATTTCGAATGCATCAGCCAAACTCTGCCACGAGGCGTCGCCAAATCGACTTACTACGCGCTTATTTTTACAGCAAAGAGCAGGCTAGTCCTTTGCGTGCGACCCTTTGTAAAGCAGGTTGCGGTCTTCCTCTACTTAACTTCAAGGATCGAGCTTTGAATACTCTGAATGGGGTGAAGTTAGACTAAGAGCGGATCGATGAATGGGAGTCGAAGGAAATCTACGGTAAACCCGTGAATTATCTTTGGCAGCCATTTGTCGAAAAGATGGCTGTGTGCCGGGGAGTTCTTTGCTGAGATGGAGGCGTTTCAGGACGGCGTGGTCACGACCCTAGCAGAATGTGTGATTCGGCGTTAGAGACGTTGGACTATCTATTTTCTGGCTGCGCTATAATGGCACCGATGCAATACACGCTGTTAGTTGACAAGAGGCATGTTGCTAGCATATAATAACATGAACTGAAAGAAGTGGGGAAGAAGATGACTTATGAGCTACTGACTCGGGACATAAAAGAAATTTGGCGTCTCCAGCAGGTGATTGTAGTTCCCGTAATATTATCTAGCTAGAGGTATTGTATCTAAATCCCTCATGGCTTCCCTGATAGCCTTGAACTCTGACCCTGGCTAGTTTAAACTATCCAGAACTATATCATTCAGCCTACGCTCTTGATGTTGAAGGGAATTTATATATTTAGTCTTCCTTTTTTTGGTTTTTTTCTCAGTCAAATCTTATGTATTTATATTAAGTCGTATATGTACTGGATTCATAATTATTTTTAAAGATATTGCGCTGTGTTTGTTTCCTTTTTTTGGCGTCGAAGTCTAGACATACTTCCCACAATCCTCAATAAAAATATCAAAAAGCAGCTTAGACTCCACGATATCGGCAGGATTGAAACGATCTTGAATATTTCTAGATGGAACACGATACTCCAAATAAACAAGGGCGGAAAATAATTGGCGAGACACAGCAGACAAATGTACCCCTCATTTATTTTCAGATTCGAAATGTATCTAATTCTAATTGGTTGAGATATTGGTACAATTTGAATGTTATTATTATATTTACTGACTTCGCTAGACAAATTCAGATTTATCGTGGGAAAAGTATATATTTCCATTCTTGAGATTCTCGAGTTCCAGAATTGACTTCATTAAAAAGGTTTCACAAAAAAAAATTAAGATTATCTCGCAAATTGATAGTGGGTTTAGATGAATTTTATTCCGTTCAAGGCCATTTTGTGCGTAGTTATGATATTTTTGATCATTTATAATTCTTTGTATGGCTACAAAAAGATTTTCTGAAATATAAAATTGAGGTTAATATTTTTTATCCTTGAAAACGCTGCTATCACTTATCAGTTTTATATTTACTTGCTTTAATGTTAGTTTAGCAGTGAGACTTGCCCTTTTAGGTGAGACCAATTTAAAATATCTTGTGTGTGTGTTTGAGGTGGAGGACAGACAAAGCCTCTGAACACTCAGACCTTAGTGGCCCATTTTACGGAATATCCCGGATTCATTAATGTAACGCAGGATTTGAGTTAGTGAATGTGATACTATCCGCTGCAGTTGCAGCACACAAGCACCAAAAATCTAATGTCTGATGCGTCCGTAGGCGGGGCACTCACATAGAAAATGTTTCGCGGATTCCGCTTCCTCATTACAGGATGGACACGTATCATCTTGGATAATTCCTATTCTGAACATATGCCCAGCTAGTGAATTATGGCCAGTCAGAATGCCCACAATACCCACAAGTGTTTCTGCTTTTCGAGAGGATAAACTTTACAGTATGTTTGTTGTACCCTGAGTAAACCCACCGTATTGAATCTAGAAACAGAATTCAATCGGTTTCTACATCTCTGAACGAATTTTGAAGTGATCAAAGTACTACTCAACGCCCTCAATGCAGCCTGGCTACCACTGCAGATTTCGATGCGCTTGCCCTTCAACCGGTTGTCAATTATCCAGGATCGCATACACTTCAGCCTGAAAGGCCGTTGTGTATTGTTCCAAAGGAAAAGCCCCTGTCCTCGTTTTTATTCGAGAGGTAGACTCCTGTTCCAGAATCATTTTCTGTCTTTGAGCCATTGGTGTAAAAGACGTCAATATATCTTGACACGTATTCTACTGGTTGGTCCCAGTTTTCTCTTCGTTTCAAGATAACTTCATATCTTCTACCAAACAGATGTATGGGGATCTGAGAATCCGAAGGCATTGCGAAAACTAGATTCAGTTCTCCCAACGACTCTATTGTTTTCTCATAGATCTAATCGGATTAGTCAATGAGCTGCTGAATGCTCTGAATAATCAAATCCAAGGGCTGCAAAAGGAGTAATGCTTTCAGAGCTGCGCCGGATGTCGTGCTCATGGCACCGGTGATACCCAGATACACTGTTCTTTGCAGTGTGGCGAGTTTACAGCGAAAACTCCTTTGTTTCACAATAACTCACCACACTACGGATGCATAAGCGAACACCGGCCTATAGTAATATATAACCACATTACTACCTAAGGCCCAAGTCTCCATGTCCAGGCAAAGCCCCGCCTACACTGCTCATAAGCTGTGAGAGCCTGTTTCATCTTTATCTCTACATGTTTGTTCCATGGAAGCTTCTTGTCTTGAATAAATCCCAGATATTTCACTTCTTCCGAGAGTTGAAGGGTTGTACCCTTCATCTCTGGAAGGCAAAGACCATTCTGTTTCCTCCTTTTTGTAAATAATACCATTGAGGTTTTATTTGGATTTACTGAAAGTCCATGTTGTGTATTTCTGCACACCATTCCGAGATCCTGAAAAATAGCGAGTACAGCCACGTCAACCGCACAAGCTTGAACGTGTATTGGCAAAGTTTGCACTTCGTATAAAAGTGAGTTGATCAGCATACACCACAGAAGTGGAGATAGCACACCTCCTTGATGGCAGCCTTTTGACGCCTCCCTTGTTACGTAACGATCAACACCCACTTCATCACACAACAGTCTCTGCGTTAGCATAGCGTAGATCCACTTTATTAGAGTTTCGTCAACACCATGCTCTCTGGCGACATCACAGAGCTTTTGGAATGGGAACCAAAGAATTAAGAAGAAACTCACAGGACTTTCCACGTTGGTAAGCATGTTGGTTTTCATTTAGTGCGTGCGACCTTAACGCCTTCTCGTGAATGTGACGCTCAACCAGTCTCTCCAGCGAAAATTATGTTAAACTGATTTGTCTGAAGTTCTTTGGTTTTGAATAGTCATCTTTCCCAGGCTTTGGTATAAAGACTACCTTCACCTTCTGCCAAGAGGAAGATACATAACGCAGAGCAAGACATCCTCGAAAAATATTTCTTCTTTCTTAGAAGTTGTTCCAAGTGCTCTATACCTTCCTTTTGCATCGATGGGTAGATGTCATCCATGGCAGGTGCTTTGAAGTGTTCAAATGATAGTATAGACACTCTCGCCTTTTCATTGGTAACAACCGCTCTCGCAGTGTCCCAATTCCCTTAGCAACACCTTCGTGTTGAAGGGTTTGCAGAAACCGTCAATTCACTTCTTCGCACTTCTGAGAATTGTTCTCCCGGGTGGTGTACTTTCATGAGAGTCTGTATAGACTCAACTCTGCAGTTCGTGAAAGTACCATCCGATTTTCTAGGAGAGTCCAACTTGGCAGACTCATCCTTATTAAGGACTCTGCACAACCTGGAAGTCTCCATTTCACCTTCCAGTTCTTCACAGTATGCTCTAAAAGAGTCTCGCTTCGGACGTTTTACGAGCGTCTTATATTCACGCTGTGAGTTCCGGAAGTTTGGCCAGTTTTCTTCTCTATTGGTTTTGGAAGCACGATTTAAAAATCGCCTGATTGATTTCCTGAGTCTCAACAGTTCTGAGTTCCACCATGGAACCGTTTTACCACGTTGGCCTCTGGAAATAGAACAAGCCTCTGGAAAGCACTCCAAAAGTGTGCGTTTCAGAATTTCCAATTGATCTTCTATCGCTAAAGGAGTCCTTAGTCGCCTAGGGAGCTTAACTTTGTCGGCAAGATGTTCTTTGAACTATGTCCAATCTGCTTTCCTAGGATTCCGTCCTCGTATTACCGGCTGTTCGCCTGGAATAGTTAGACTAAATTCGAAGCAACGGTGATCTGAGAGTGAGACTTCATCTAGCACTTGCCAATTTCTAATGAACTCTAACAACTTTGAAGTACAGATTGTTAGGTCAATTACTTCACTTGTTCTTGGTCCCACGAACCCTACGTTCACGGTCATCAGACCAGCTGAAGTGATAAAATCAAGCAGCTTCTCTCCTCTATGATTGCATTTGCTTCTGCCCCAACAAATACGCTGAGCGTTCGCATCACAACCTATTTAAAGTTCAAGGCCACTTGATTCTGCATACACTACTAGATGCCCTAGTTCTTGCGTCGGTGGAGGGCACAAAGAATCATAGGGTAAGTAAGCAGAGGCAACTATGACTATTGTCCTTTCACCATTATCCTGGTATTGTAAGTTGACCGTAACAAGGTCCTGGGAACAGAATTGTCTCAGCATGGTTGCCTCTAACAATTTTGACATCAGAACGCAGGCCCTCGGTCTTGAGGATCTTTCATTGAAGAAGATCCTAGTCACCTTGACTGATCCAATACCACAGATTCTATTAAAACAAACCTATGGCTCTTGAACCAGAAATATATAAGGACATTCCTGCATCTTTGCCAGCTTTGCCGCCAGTAGATAGGAAGAAGCTTTGGCATGCAGGTTGATTTGACTAACTCTTATGTTTATAGCCATAAGTGGAGTCTAATATGAAAACCGCCGCTAACTGAGAAATCTGCTGCGTGAAAATGTCTTAGATTGTCTTAGATTTATAGGAGATATGAACTTCCTAGAGATATATGTATGTAGCTGAAAAAACCCCGTTTTCAGCTTGCCTTGAAACATGAACATACAAAAGATACATCTAATGGCTTCCTTAATGCTACTTTCGATTCAGGTAAATAAGCTTTGAAATTTGTAAGTCATCTCCTTGATAATATGCTCAGTTTATCTTCCAAGGGTTACACTGGCAGCTGAATTTTTTTGTATGATAATAAAGGCAAGGACAAATAACAATAAAAAGAAAAGGACTTAAATATCAAAATGTTCTGAGATTATGATTGCAGCCACAAAAGCTTCTGCTGACTAAAGTCAAGGTACCGTATAAAAAAAGGGAAAATTGATGGCCATTTGAGTTGTCCTTCTTTCTCTTTTTTAATCGACATTCAATTTTTTATAGCCGACAATTCGGTGAATTCGTAGATACAGAGATAAAGAACAATAGAAGGCCACTCAAAATCAGAGACAGAGACAATGGTGGATCATTAAAGTTAAGTGTACTTTGGGCAAAGTTTTAAGGAGTTTCCTTTTCAGTATCCTGGCGATTATAGTTATTGCTTTGAATGGATGTCAAAGACTATGGGGATCGGATGAGATGTTTTTTAATAGAATTAGATTGAATCAGAAGCTACTTTGTTACGGATAAGTTAGTGTGGAAATTAATTTTATGAGCAAATTTAACATTATTGATTTTTTATTGACTGTCTCAGGAAGTTAAGGTGCATTGTTCTTAGTTTACAGCCACATGAGCTTCGGTAAATGATACTTTGTAGGCCGTTACCTTTTTGATGCTCGAAATATTATTGAAAGCAGGTAATATGCTAATTTTGGGGAAATATGGCGCTCTGGAGGCTTATAGGCGTTTTTTTTTTGGAGCGGTCGCCGGTTCGACGAAGGACCTTTGCTTCGATGAGGAGACCCACTTGGGTCCGCCTGGAACGTCGAACTTGAACGAGTGCTCGCCTAGTTCTACCACGCTAAAGGGGACCTCGCATGGTGGTTGCAGCGGCCTCCGAGGGGCATCTACCCTGATGAGGATCTGGTCGAAAGTCTCAAGATCCTGGGGGTGTTGACCACCGATGTCGGGTGTCAGGACAGTTGCGTCGGGTTCATCTTAGAAATCGCGTCCCTGAATAGAAGTAGCATTCACGGGTCACTTAACCCTGCTCTGATGTCCAGTACAGGGTCGACGGGGAGGCGAAGGTTCTCCCCGTAAACCATCCCCGCGAGGCTGGCCCGAACTACTCTCGTTGGGCTATGCGGAGGCCGAGGAGGACAAAAGGCAAGGACCGCGACCACGACGGATCGTTGCGAACCATTAGAGCGGGTTTCAACGTCCGGTGCCAACGCTTCAGCATAACATTAGACTGCGGCTGATATGCAGTAGTCCTATGCCGTGTGAACCCAAGGGACTTTCCTAACTCCGCGAACAGAGTAGATTCGAATCGCATCGCCTGGTCCGTGAAGATAGCGCCTGGCCACATAACTGTGCCGTAATGTCAGACAGAGGTATTGCTTCAGACCACCGCGTGAACCTGTCACAATCGTGAGGCAATACTTGAATCTGTGCGAGTCTCGCAAAGGGTGGATGATGTCGAGATGGATGGTGTGGAAGCGCTTGGCTGACCGAGGGAATACACCTACTTCCTTCCGAACGTGCTTGTTGACCTTGCATTTCTGGAACGCGATGCACTGTCTGGCCCAAGAGTTTACGTCCTTGTTCATGGACGGCCAGAAATATTTATTAGTGACTAACCGCGAAAACCGGTCGGAATGAAGGGCTTGGATCCCTTATTTGAGGTCTTGCAGAGTAAATAAGAGTTTGAGCCGAAAATAGGGAACTCCTTGAATTTGCCTTCAGGCTCTGAAGCTCTGTGTCGTCTTCTTGTGCCTCGCAGATTGCCGTATAATCGACCGCAGCGGAGACTGTGATCTCCGAAGTTCGAAACAAAGCGCCAGCAATCACTTTTTTTTTCCAGACACGTGTTGAATGTCAAAAGTAAACTGGCTGATATAACTTAAGTGTCGAAGTTCACGGGGCTTGTGTCTAAGCGCGAAAGCAACGGGTTTTGTGGCCTGTGAATACATTGAACGACCCGCCTTCAAGGGAGAACCGGAAGTATTAAATTGCAAGGTATGCGGCGAATAGTTTACGATCGTAGACGCGGAAATCGCGTTGAACTTGGTTGAGTTGCTTCGAAAAGAAACTCAATAGTTGCCAGATTTGATTCACTCGTTGGTGTGTGTGTCAGATACGTCGACGAACACAGCTAGGAGTAGTGTTGCATCAACAAGCTGTCGTTTGACTGTCTTAAATGCATGAACTGCCTCGGCAGACCACACAACCTCGCGGGAGTCTTTAGTTTTGAGCCAAGATAAGTAGGCGTTTAGGATCGCTTGGTGATGAGCGGCCCTGGGCAAGAAACGACGATTGAAATTTAACATGCCCAAGAACCTTCGCAGATCCTTCACCGTGGTAGGTAGTAGAAAACCCTTAGTCGCCTCAACCTTGTCTCGGTCAGGTTGGATACCGTCAGGGGTTACTAAGTGGCCGAGAAATATCACCTACTTCTGGAGGAAACTGCATTTTCAAACGTTGAGTACAAATCGAGCCTGAAGGAGACGTTGAAAAATGCACTCGAGATGTTTCAAGTGCTCAGATTCTGTAGAGGAAGCGACCAAAACATCATCCATGTGGGCGAAGCAAAAGTTCAAGTTTCGTAAGATAGAGTCGATAAACCTCTGGAAAGTCTGCGTAGCTATGCACAAGCCGAAAGTCATACTGGTGAGTTCGAAGAGTCCGAAAGGTGTGCATATAGTCGTCGTCGGGATGTCTTCGGGAGCGACACGGATTTGGTGATACGACTTGGCTAAATTCAAGGTCGTGAAAACACGGCAGTTCTTTAGCGAGTGCGCAAAATGATGGATGAGTGGAATAGGATATCGGTCTGGAACTGTCTGAGCATTCAGACGCCTATAATCCTCCGCATATCCGCTATTCGCCGTTTGGCTTAGTGACCAAATGAAGTGAAGAGGACCAACAGTCTGCAGATACTCTGTTTCATCAAGTCCTCGAACTTTTTCTTTGTAACAGTACACTTTTAGGATGAAAGTGAGAAGATTGGAGAGCCGGTAGTGTTGATATGGTGCTGCTTATCGTGCTTAACCGGGTTAGAGAAACTACTTTCAGTAGTGATGTTGCGAAACTTTCGGAGGAATGCGCGAATGTGGTTGTCGACAAGTCCTCGAAAATTATATAAAGAGTGTCATTTTGGCAGGTAGAAATCTTCCCTGACGTACGTAACAAGGTCTATCAATGTCCTGTTCTGCAAATCGACCAGCAGTCCATAGGACACAGGAAGTCTGCGCTTAATATGGTGATGCTAATGTTTGCCAGAATGAAATGCAAAGAAAACGTCCGGTGCAGGTCGAAACTCATGTCTACCTACCTATGCCATCAATGCTGTTGGGAGATGAGTTCACGGCCGCCAGACATAAATTTGGCGGAAATAGGGAGTTCGGACGGGGTACAGGGAGAACCGACTCCTCACCGCCCGTCTCGACCAGGAAGCAACGTCTGCTTAGGGTGTCGAAGATTGTTAGGCAACGTAGCAACTAACCGTCGCCGAGGCACCCAGCCTTTAGTTTTTAGTTGCGCTAAACGTGCATCCGGTGGCACATTTAATCGCTTGAGCGCCGTATTTTCGATGATACCAACAAACCGTCGATGCCGATGAGGGTCCCGTCGAGCGACTACCCGAAGGTCTCTTTCGAGAAGCAGACCTCGAGCGTGATTGCGATCGAGATCTACGGCTCGGACCCCAATACCATGGAAGACCGTGTCAGCGAGTGTTCTAACCATTGACTTAAGCTCGTCGATGTGCCGAGCTGTGTCTCGGGAAACTTCCACGACCACGGGGCGTATGTACACCTCGTGTACTTTGTCGGCTGTCGCGGACAACACCTCCAGCGATCCCGAGTCCACGTAGACAAAGATGACGCGGATGCTCTCCGGGAGTCGTTGCAACCAGAGAGACTTTGGCAGCTCAGAAACAACCTTCTCCCCACCCAGTTGTTTCATTTATCGTAGCAACTGGGTGGGGATACAGTCGCCTAGCATCAGCTAATTTGGCTTTCCTTCCTCACTTACTGAAAGGCGAGGAATCAGTTGCTCCTTTAATTGGACGTACGAACACTCCTCCAGCATGTCCATGACGAGTCCAATGGTCTCCTCATCGAAACCGTTGGCGTCCGCCATAACCCCCGCTAGCGTAAATTGCGCCTCCAATCGGCGGAACTACGCAGCCAGAAGGGAGGCACCCTAATCGTGACTGCCACCTGCGGCGTCAACGCGCCTTCCGCGGATTTTTCCTCACGCGATATATTTCTGTAGAGTCAGGGGAGAGCGGAGAAAAGGAAGATGAAAGAGAAGGGACGGAACACCGGAGGGGAAACGGCTGTGACCCCAAACGAATTTGCGTCCGCTGATGTTGCAATCTCCGCAGCTACACAGAAAAAAAAACAGTCTGTCAGAAACGTAAGACAACAAGGGACGAGTTTTCTTCGCACAATACTCATTTTTGGTCCCTATTGCATTCCTTGCCAATATGGCCTTTCTCCCAGCACCTTCTGCATTGATCTGACCGATCGATGTCGTTGCCAAACATGTGGCAGGTGAAGTGAGTACTACCATAGGCTCCCCTCAGACTCACAATGGATTCTTCACCCAATTCCACGATCTGAAATTGGTCTTTCAACGCAGTGCGAATTTCTTTTCTGGATGTTACTTCGTCGAGATCCTTGCACTGTAGAGAGATCTCATGGTGTTGGGCCCGAACCGTGACATTCTCCTGACATTCAGGTCGCCTTTATGGGTCCTTTGGGTTTTGCTGACATTACCGCCTAGATCTTTTGGGTCGGGATCAGCTTTAAGTGTTTCTTTAGTATCTCCGCGTTGGAGATAAAAATTGCCTGTGAGCGAATTCGCACCTTCGATTTCTTCTTCGCTTTTTTGCCTAGGGACGAATTCGTGCTTTTGATTTCTTCTTCGCCTTTTTGTTGAGTGTCCTTGATCTATCCACTATTTTCGCTTCGGAAGCCGACGATCATGCTAGGGACGCAGGCTTTCTTCTGTCCTTACTTTTAGTTCCGTTCTTTGGAACTGCTAGTGCGTCCTTCTTCTTCTTCGGCGCCTGCTAATTCCCCAGAGAATCATCATCTTTTCCCGCACTCTTTTCTTTGGTGCCAAGTCGGTGGTACTACGGTTTCGGTCACCTGGGTCGTCTGTGACACTGTTTGAAGAGCCAGTTTCAGCTTTTGCTTGAGTGCTCCTTCCTCTTCCCGCGACCTATTATAGAGGGCCCTAATGGCTCTCACCGTGTTTTTAATAGCTTGGTGTACATTGTGCTTGTGCAAGGGAGTTCAACTATTTTTACTCCAAGCTGCTCCTTCATGTCAGGGCTCTGTCCTCTATGAGTCCTGCCCGGACCATCCTTTTAAACAGTTGGTCACCCGTAGCATTTAATGAGCTTTCCAGACTTTCCAGACTATCAACAACTTGATCTTGGAGTATTTCCTGCGGTAGCTCTTCTTGGACAGATGCGGTCGGTGTCGAAACCGCCTTCGTGGGCCAGGGATTTCCTTTCAGCCTATCATTTTTCGCCTTCGTTATTGGTGTTCTTGGCAAGGTTTTGCTTCGCTTGAACACCTCTTTCTTCAAATCTAAATCACTTATAGCATTTGATGTCACGGCGGTCAAGTTGTCCATCACCGAGGCACTCCGGTCGAGGGATATCGACGGCCGGAAACCTGCTTGCCCACTCCCAAAACCGCCCGTCTCGAGCCCGTTTACCGTAACAGGCTCCTTCTCGCTTCTTCCATGTTGGTTTTATTTTCTGGGTATCCTTCTCATTGCCATTTTGGTCCACCTAACAGTAATGAGCAAACACTAGCCCATACATAGTCAGAATAGAAGGTACATGAACACATATTTGAATATCAATAGGTATGTCCCAATTCGTCAACCGGGGTCGCACCTGATGGGAGATTTGACAACTCCTCTGTCTCTCTGTCACACCCAATTTATTCAGAAATGGCTGGACCGATTATCACGAAATTTGGTGAGAAGGTGGGATCTATGAATCCCTTTACATATGGCAAGTGGCGCCATTTTGTGTTAAGTTTAGGGAAGGGGTGCTCTCCGTACACGCGAAAGGAGAGTGCAAATTTTTTTTTTAGGGAATATGGTCATGTGGGGTATCAAATGAACGGGTTCAATTAGTACTTTTCGAAACTGGTTCCATGTTCGATACCGGGTGAAACGTAGGGGAGTGAGGACTCAAAATATGACTTTTACACATTTCGTGCATCCTGAAACATGTATGGCGTCGACATAACATGTCAATTTGTCAATACCACAACGAAGTGAGCTAAGTGAGCTCATATGAATCGGGGGGTCGCAGGGTAACCTTTTGTTTTTGTCTTTCAATCATTTAAACATCAATATCAATTACTCGAGGCAGACATATGTATGTATGTATATGTATATATTAATGAAACTTTGGGATAGTGCCTAATCCAATATTCGTACTGTACTGTACGTACTGCTTTCGTGCGCGAAGTAAATCGAAAATATGTGCATCTATAGTAATACGCAACTTTTGTTCGTTTAGGGTAGGCATCTACATCTGTAATATGTATTATACGTATATCTTGTAGTTTGTAGAAAATATGAAAGAATATTTAGGCTTTTTAGCCATATAAGAAGCATCATCAACTTCTCTGTATGGACTATATCCCATCCGTCGTTGACTGAATGGAAGGCTCAAAATGGCTCAAGTTCACACTAAATGAGATAACAAGTGGAATTCTGCGATAAGGGCGATGTCGATGACCTTCGGACATGTGTCGTCTTATGCAATGTTCCATCCTAGGTGAAGAAGAATCATTGGGGCATACTTGGTCCGCTGCCTGTCCAAGCGCTCCATCCTCTGAATGGTGCAGTTTCTATTAGGTTGTTGCACATGAAATGGCCGATTTGGCAATCAAATGAAGTTAGTTGCGATTTTGTTGTATCAAACCACCATAAGTTGGCGCTCTTGGTATGGGATAATGAAGTATAAATACTCTAACATTTAATCAAGGAGTCATTTCAGTTTTGACCATCGTTGTGATAACAGTGAATGAAAAGGAGAAAAGGATGGAAAAGAGCGTATACTTTTTCTGTATGAGTTCAAATTCGGTCATAAAGCAGCGGAGGTGACCAGGAACATTAACAGCGCATTTGTAGCTGATACGGTAAGCGAACGAACCACACGGCGGTGGTTCGAAAAATTCCGGTCAGGAGAAGTAAACCTTCAAAGTGAGGCACATGGACATCCAGGACCATCGATTGGTAACGACGACCTGCGTTTGCTAGGCGAATCCGACACAATTCCGTCTGTGAGAGACATTGCAGAGAAACTGGGCGTACACTATTCGACAGTTTCCCGGCACTTGCAACAATTTGGAAAGGTGAAAAAGTTCGACAAATAGGTACCGCAAGGCCTTACGCAGTTGTTTACTCTCTCGCAACAGAAGCAACCCCTTTTTGCACAGAATAGCGACATGTGATGAAAAGTGGATATTATACGACAATCGTCGCCGAGCAACACCATGGCTAGATGCTGATGAGCCACCAAAGCATATGCCGAAACCGTGCCTCCATCCGAAGAAGGTAATGGTGACTGTTTGGTGGCCTACAGCTGGAGTTATCCACTATTCTTTTTTGGCACCTGGAGAAACGATAAATGCACAGAAAGACTGTGCCCAGCTTGAGGAAATGCACTAAAAATTGAGTATTCAACGGTCGAGATTGGTCAACAGAGATGGTGTGATACTTCTTCACCACAATGCACGACCTCATGTATGCAGAACAACGGTTCAAAAGTTACACGAATTGCAGTTTGTGCCTCATTCACCATATTTACCGGGGACCTTTCGCCAACCGATTAACGGGAGGGGGGGGGGGGGGGGGGGGTTGGATTGTGAGTCCGTCTTTGTTGCTTTCAACGGTGGCCGCCTCGTTTTTCCTACAGGGTTTAGAGCGACTGTCTCCTGTTTATGAATAACCTCTTTTCCGCCGCTTACTGGGAAGAGGGCCGTTCAAAGCTAAACCCTGTCGGTTCGACACGAAAATAGCCCCAATTTGAGACGCCATCGATTTTTGAGGGGGGTAAGCACCGCAATCATTTACCGGGGTTCAAAAGGGACGACCTTCATCTTTACATGTCCTTAAAACCTTCTTCTCACCAAAATTCAATCCCTAACATGATGATATCGCAAACATCTCACTTTGAGGCATAACTTCTTTAGGGAAGGTGACTGGCACCAGTTTTCATTGGATTTTTATATTCACGTTGTTATATTCACGGCTATTACACATGCAAATTTAGAACAAAATTATATGGTAGTTTATAAATCGTTATAAAGTTAATGATTTATACTTCAAGGACATGGAGCTAAATCGACCTTGATACGTTCAATATAATTCAACCGATTAAAAGACTTTATGAGTAATTTTCCACTCTCAATGTTAAGGTGCGGCACTCCCCAGTACCAATTATACAATTTTTCCAATATCGTCTAAAATTTTAATTAAACGACCGCAGTGAGGCGCAAATATACCAAGTTAAAGCAATATCCTTCGGCTCTTACGAATGCCGAGTCATACTTCAATTTACGTCCAGTTTGTTAGTGCAAGGACGTCTAAGCTTTATGGGTTGCATATCAAAGCCATTGGACTAGTCGGCTCAGGCTGGCGTAAGCTGCAAAGACCTGTTGCATTTTCCTATTGCTCTCGTCATCCTGACTGGAGTTATAAGATCAACCCCATGCAGACATACGGAGAGGGCATAAAATGCACGATTGAGCACAGATGTGGCTTTTCGAATAAAATGCTAAGTCATGCGACTGGCTAAGGTTGCTGGCTAGGGATATTCGGAATTCTGTCTAGAATGCATAAACACTTGGGCAATATTCACTTTGGGAGCCGGGCATTGGTACGACCATTAAAATTTTAATGAATTTATACAACTGGGGGGAGAGCATCGAGAGCTTGGCAAGCCACATTTTCAGAACGTTTCAATTTATTGTTGTGCGAGCCTGTATACGCCCTGAAGGCTCAGTGGTTTCCAGCTGGATTCGAGTTGAAGGACCTGAATAATGAATTATTAGACAATATTCGGGAACGATTTGTCATATCTGTTAAGAGCGAAAATCGACCTATAATTGGGAGGCCAAATTGTCTATTGTTTGCTGCACTGAAGCAGCCTTCAGATCAAACTTCGACTTATGAACGCCAATTTAGGAGCGACTGGGTATCATAGATGAATTGAAAACCTAATGGAATTTTTTCACTCATTTAGGAAAACCAATTCAGTAAATCGCTCCTCACTCAGTTAGTTAACGAAATTGATGTTATACGAAAATGGAAAGTCCATTGACCAAGAAATCACATAAACGATTACTATTTTCCCTGAATTGCTCTAAAGTGCATTGGTAAGTGACCAAATGGTCAATTAGCAACTGGTATTAGGGCGTAATGGCCACTGCAGGTGAATGATTACCTTATTGCGCCTTGATTGCACCGTGGTGGATGGATCATGTTAGGTTGTGAGGGCGGAATGTATGGAAATTTAGTGGCCGGATTGATTTTGGCCCATGCATGCCATTCATGTATGGTGGCACTACATAGTAATCAGCGGCGAGTTTATCGCAGATATTATGGTTTATCACGAAATATTAGCTGCAAAGGTAATCAGTGATAACTACCCGTCACCTTACGTGTTTCAGGACGTGCCTATTATTTTCCCTGATATTTTTACTAAGATAAATGTTACTTTTAAATTATAGGAAATAATAACGCACGCCAGTCTGATTGCTAGTCCTTAGGTCCTCAGATTTAGTAATTTATAGTTATATCACTAAATCGATATTTCGAGTTAGGATTAATTATTAATGCAAATATTTGCGTTGAGTTTCGACGTAATACATCAAATCAACATATATGCATATCTCTAAAAACTCAGACTACTTAAGGGTGTTAGCATAAGAAAACGGAGGAACACCGCGGTATGCTTAGGTGCTTCAGGAGGTAGATGAAAAGAACAGCCTCCGTAAATTTAAAAGACACTAATAACCTCAAGAGGCCGACCACTACTGCGAAATAACCCCTATGAATTTGGGAGTGAGAATTGCATCCGAGGTAGAATGGTTGGACTGCGGGAGGCAATCGCTTGCCTTACATGATACTTTCCAATTATAGTCCGGTAAACTTTCCTGCGATAAAAGCTGGGCCGTTATCAGGTTAATATGCAGAGCTTCAAGCCCATGAGTAGAAGGAGACTTTCTATATAATCTAGAAGGGACTCCCTAAAAGTGACATTGTGACTGGTAAGTTTGACTTCGGATTTCAAAATCATCATCCCTCCCCTTTCTCGTGCAACCATCTTAACATATTACGCTGCTCAGTAGCGTATAGTTGGGTGCCAAACAAAACATTGAAGGTTTGGACGTTCCCGAGTCTTTAAAGAAGAGTTACGAAAAGCAAAAAGCCAAACACCATGATCCACATCCCACAAGCAAACTTGGATAGGAGTGGAATACGACGTAATTGGGCAGATGGCGCAAGAAAGAAGAGCTGACTTGTTTCTTCTCAGCGAACAGTGCCAAGATCTGGCACTGCTTCCATCTGAGAGATAAGGCTAACTTGAGTGCGGGCCCATGATCGAGCAAACGGCTTCGTTTGGGTTCGTTGTGCGGAAGTGACGTTTTTCAACGTTCGTCTTAGGCCAAACGAACCTATACAAGCTTTTCGGACTATGCTTGTTGCCTTGCAGGACGAGATTAGAAACACGGACGGGAGAAGAGAGCCCTCTAATGGAGCATGCCTCAACCAGATTCCCGCTGAGCCTAATTACCGCAACTTATATCGCATCGATTCCCAAACGGAAACTGCTTCTCGGCAAATTACCCGTATACTGGTGGACGGCTGAAATTGTAAGCTTACGAAGAAATTGTCTCAGACTGCGGCGAATTGCCTAGCGCATAAGAGGCCAAAACGGGGCTGCGCTTTGCACCGCGAGTATAAGAGTGGGAAAAAGAAACTCCGCCACAAAATCAAAACAGAGAACCATACTGCCTCCAGTATAAGCTGGTTTGGTATACATCGGTCACTGTGTTTTATGGAAGCAGTGAAGATGTAGGGCTTTTTTGATGCCCACCCCATCCGAACTATCACTGTCGATGAAGGAGTGAGTACTGAGGAACGCCCACTCTTCGCTGCAAAGGAACTAGAAGAGAGGGTTCTGTTCAAGGAAGGAAGGAAGGAAGGACAAAAATGCATAAGGACTGGACGGTATTCCCAGCGAAATGTTGAAACTCGTTTATAACTGTATAACATAAAGGACAAAAAGGCACCAGTATTTCTAGGGAAATGTTGAAACTCGTATGCAGCTTTAAGCCGGACTTGCTAATCGTGCTGATAAACAAGAGCAAAAGCGACCTCCAGAGCGTATCGTCCGTTCAATATGTTGAACACGCCAGGAAAGCTGCTTAAGAAACTTATTAAGCCACAACTGATTGTCGCAATATGTGGCGCGGGAGAATAGTCATCAATACAATATGGTTTTAGAGCAGGGCGATCCAAAACAGATGCCATTGAGGAGATTATCCCAGCGGTAAAGCTGGCTAAGGCACACAGCCGCCACTGTCGGCAAGTGGTGCTCCCTGTGACTTTCACTGTAAGAATCGCCATCAATTCTGGGAGGTGGCACCACGTGCTTGAGGCACTTCAGGCTCCCTATTGCGGATGTTGAAGGACTATTTAAAGGACCGTGCCGTAATGTACGAGATCCGGGAAGGACAGCGTCAAATGAATAGTCTTTAGTTGGCGGGACCTCCAAACCGCCGACACTTTGTTTGATGAACAGTTCATCAAAATACTCAACCCATCGTTCCAATATGCCCATTCTGATGAGCACCAAGGTATGTAAGGCTTCATCCTGCTGACTTATTGTTAAAACTTCCGCGTATGTGCGGATGCTCCCTCCAATTTTCGAGTTCACAGATCTGATAGTTCTCCCATACATAAAAAGGGAGATATAACGCAGTGCAGCAATTATAGAGGCATCGCATTGCTGAGTACCATCTATAAGATATTCTCCGTTACCGCTCCAGGACATCATTGACCCATACCAGAGGCGAACATGGGAGAATTCGGTATCCCGACTAGGCTGACACTGACCAATGTGCGAGGCCAAATAAAAGCAGCAGGATCACAGTCGAGACCTTTCGACATCAACAATGGTTTAAGACAAGAGAATGCTCTCTCATGTTTCCTCTTTAACCTGGCCCTCGAAAAAGTGATCGGTGATGCTGAGGTTAATGGGAAGGGCATGGTCCTCTTTAGCTCCACATAACTACTGGCCCATTCTCACGATGTCGACATCATGGGAAGAATAACACAAAACGTACAAACCGCCTTCATCCAGATCGAGCAGGCGGAAATTGGCGCGAGATCTTGGACTGCACATGAACGGTGGCAAGACGAAATATATGGTGGCAACCAAAAACTAACCAATTAACAACATCAAATCGCACTGGTCAAGCGAGAAGAATAAAGATAGGACACTACAACTTTGAGTTCGTTGATGATTTCTCCTATCTAGGGTCGGAAATCACAACCGATAACAGCTACGACGATGAAATCCGCGCACAGTTGTAGGCTGCCAACAGAGCCTATTTCAGCTTACAAAGACTGTTCCGCTTGAAAAGTCTCACCAAAGGGTCAAAGCTCTTACTGTACAAGACTATGATCTTGCCAATCCTTATGTAATCTTCGGAAAACTGGGTTCTTAGCAAGAAAAATTGCGAACTTTTGGCCACGTTCGAGAGAAGAATCCTCTGAAGAATTTTTGGCCCCTACATGAGGATGGACGATTCCGTAGCATTCATAACGACGAAAGCTATGAGCGATACCATGGCTGTCCGGTTGTGGATAAAATCCGGCTCAATAGGTTACGGTGGGCGGGTCACTTAATCCGTATGGATGAGGATGATCTCACCCGGAAAGTCTATAAGGGCAATATCTGTGGTAGAAAAAGGAGACGAGGCAGACCCTGCCTGAGATGAGGCGATGGCGTAGGTCAGAACGCCAGACAGCTTTTAGGGATATCGAATTGGTGGACCTCGGCGCAAAACCGGGATATCTGGAGTTCCTTATTAAGGCAGGCCTAGACCGGACACCGGTTGTTGCGTCGTTGATGATGATGATGAAACGCAGGGAAGAGCAAGTGTTCATATGGAGGAAAGAAGAAGGGAAGAATGGGAGAGGTTGTTGGAAGAAATTGGAAGGCTGATGATTAGGCCAGTAGAGCATGAAGAGATAAAATGTCCCCAAAGGAAGAAATGAAGGAAAGGGAATTTGACAGTAAGGAGTTCAGACAAACTGTCAAACAATTCTTCGTACAGCTGAGAAGGGCAAGCACAGAGGACGTATATACAAGATAAAATGAACGGTAGGGAGTTGAGTGGGGAGACACGAAGAGGAGCACAGTCATAAGGACACAGAAGAAAATGGAGTACCCTTCGGGGAGCTCGGAGTTTAAAATGACTTTGTCCAGCCAGCTTTCTTGGGTACAGATGGCATTGTGTTGCTGAGCTAGCAATATAGACTGTAAACCTATGATCGTTTGGCGAATGACTTGCCTTCGTCAATTGAAAACGATTCAACAAATTCGAATGAACACGTAATCGAACCGGATCGATGGTTGGCCGGAGAAACAAAGTGGGCCGGAACGAATGAGATCTATGCGGATGTTGGAGCGTGTGTTAATCCAAATTCTGTGATGCCACTTATCAATAGTTCGCTGCTCAATTCCCCACGAAGTAAAATTAATTTAAACACGAATAACTTTCAACTCAGCAACTCGCCTTTGCCTAGTCCGAAAGAAAGCAAAAGTCATTTAACTTTCTCGCCAAATCAAATTAAAATTCGTCCAATTGAAGAGACTAAACGCCAGTCGGCTAATCTGTTGTCAACTTCTCAACAACAAAAATTTAAGAGGAAAACGCTAAAACTTTATTCAGTCACGAGCGATGTGACGTTACGTGTGTCTCGCGCCGCGGTTGGATACAGAAGAGACCGACTTATTTCCATGCGGTCCTTACTGTCCCAACCAACGGCATTTTTTTACCGCTGGTTCTCCACTCCCCTGGTGCGTTCAGAAAACGAGTGAGTGGAGAGTTTCGGAGTTCAGCGCCATCTACCCGTCCGCATCCGCAACATCCGAAATAAATTTCGAATGCTGCAGATCCTGCCGCGCCACAATCGTATCAAGCGACCTACTCCCTTTGCAAGTCATCTCTTTTTAATTAGAGTAAGTGTTCGAATGCTCCCCGATTTGTCCAGCCTCAGGACTAAACAATTGTTTTAGAAGTATATCCAGCCTCCATTCTTAAAAGCAATCAAAGTACTTTTGAATGGAGAAGAGATGTCATTCTAATTTGCGTAGCTTTACCGATTTTTGTACCCTTTATTCTTAATTCTGGACGATCTTCATGGTGACAGTGTCAAGTTTTTTCTATGTAGATCTCATGTAAATCGGCTACCTTAAAAATTCTTTTCCACAGCTTTGCTTACGATCGATGCAATCCCCTTTTTCTGAGATCTCCTAATTTCTGCATGCATTTCTTGATCCTACTCTAAATATCGGAGAATGTTCTTGAATGCTTTTCATTTCTAATATACATTTTTTCCTGAAAATGACTTTAGATTCAATCCTCTATGCTCCAGTTTTCAGGTTATTTTATCCTCGCAGTTTTGGGGCCGGTGAAATTTGCTTTCGGTTGTTTCACTTCATTTATTTTTCATTGCTTTTTCGTTTTCATATTTTGCGTAGGCTTCCCTAAATGACCTCTGAGCCTGCCTAATCCCTTTCCGCTGTCGAAACTCCTAAGATTTCACCCACGTAGGTTGCGATCTTCAAACCGCTGGACGCTGTTGAATGAGTTCCAAGTATAATCCGACTCCCACTTGTATGCCTGCAACATAAGACGAAAGGATTTTTTACAATGAAATTTTTCGATTTAACAAGTGATTCTCTGAAATATCTTGCTTAACTTGAATTCGGCCCTCCTATCTAAGCACGGAACCATGTGCGGGTATATAAATATCTTTATATTATTCAAAAATCATCTTAAGAAGCACGTACAGATTTGCGTCAATTTCTTGAAGTTGGAATATGAATCAAAGAGCTTTTGGCACTAAGGATCTGCTGCAAAAATAACAAACCTAAATACCCTCTCCCATTTGCACCTAAAAAATAGCACGAGATCCAACATTATTTGGGAAAGCACCCCCAACCACATGATTCAGCCATAAAGAGGATTCATGTAGCGAGAAAGTAATTTAAAGGGAAACATCTTTATCGCAATCGCAACTTTGCCCTAAAAGGGTAAACAAATAATATCTTTAGAGGGGTTTCAACGTGAAGTACCACCACTTGAGACCCAATTTTTGATGATCGTAAGGATGTTTACAAAATCATCATTCAAGTGAAGTTGGTGAAGGGTGAAAGTCTCCGTTGACTCTTGGCTCAATGCCATTTTATACCTTTTCAAGTGCTCAAAGGGACATATGTGGGATTTATTATTTCAGAAAAGTGTTTTGATGGTATCATGCTTACTTATCTAGGACAATTTCTTAAGGGTTAATGCGGTGATTTAGGCATTTTAATTCAGTTGCATGTCAGCGTGGGAGTGCTCACTTTCTTTTGAAATCTCTCTGAATGTAAATCATTTTGAATGGAGTTGACAAGAGCCTGTGAGTGAATAGGTGGGTCCTATTCATGGTTTTTGTGTACATATTCATGTCGGCTATAATAATTTGAGCCAGACTGAGCAGAATACGTATGCAGATGTGCATATTTACATATTCGGAAATGATGCTCAAAGAAATGTGAAATTATTTGCTTGAATCTAAGGGACCAGTTATGTATACACACCTGATGGACCTATAGAAGCAAGTTGAATTTGCGAAACTGGAATTCAGCTCCTCCTGGCTAGTTACCTAACTAAGTACACATTGCATAGCCACACTAGCTTTTCTTGAAATTTTAACCATCTATCTATTGGAATAGATACATCTCCATAGACACAGATATCAAGATGATGCTTAGGATACCCTTTAATTCGTTCGTGGTGAATGCTGTCCTGCAATAAATCAAAGAGCATGCAACCAGTTGTGTGACAAATTTCCATGCAGTTTCAATTCCCTGCTTCCACTGTCTTTTTCATCGACCAGAGACCATAGACAAGAGAAAGTATTGGTTAGCAAGACACAAATAGACCAAGCAACCAGTCGACCAGATTAAAGTGAATTTCATTGTTGTTCTGTGCAAGCACGAAATCCGAATTCAAGTTAGATGGATCCAGTACTCCATGGCGAGTCGTTAACATGGAACACTTTTCCTGACTCTACAATTGAAGCGCATAAATTTAAAATGCGACCATGTTGGGCCAAAGTGGCTCCGTGTAACAAAAGGTATTCTAGTAAGTAGCCAGCAATTGGGACTGAGGTGACTAATCCCAATGAGGTCGATTTGTCCGGCTAGCCAACGAGCAATTGTAAAATCGTGCGTTAATCCGACAAGTCAAATGCATTTGAAAGTGAATGGAACAATGGCAGCTTTTCGACAAATACAAAATGCTCGAATAAGAACTTGTTTGGTCACCTTTAAGATATTCCCGAGAATTGGATACACACGAGTATGTATAACCTATGCAGTGCTACAAATGGAAAATGACTTAGTAAGAGGCTTTGGTGAATGTAGCACGTGCTATTAAAATTTATGGCTTAAAAGGCTTTTGAATTCTAAACGAGTTTTCCGAGCTACAGTCATGAACTTTACGGTAGAATCAGCTTGAACTGTCATGGGTTAAATAGAAAATATAGACCGTATTTGAACACTGCACCTACCTACTATATAATTGAAAATTAACATATTTTCAACCGGATTGAGAGAATTAACGACTGGGTGCGAGTTAGCATCTCAATATTGGTTAGATGATTTATACATTTACACCTGAGTTAACGCTTCCTTCAATTTTCATATTGATGAGCTTCCGCTGGTTAAGTTCCCAGTGGAAAATACAAAAGTCGGATTTGAAAGTGAGAAACCGATTACTTTTTCTAATATTATATCAGCCCTCAGGAAAAATTACATCAATCTACATAATGATCTTTGTGAACAACTCGGCAAAAAAACCCTTTCGGTAGGCTCCGAGGCATAAGTTCAAGTTAGGCCGATTTAAAAAGGATTTTAGGCGCATGAGTTGATCATCAATGAAATCACCGCCTTTCGTTCGTCGAAACACAACTATAGAGTTGAAAAAATATCGACAATTTTCCTATCAATATTTACTACATCATCATCATCAATGGTGCGAGAGCCTAAATCAAATCCTGGCCTCCAAGAATGGCGTTTGATTGACCCGTTTCGACAATTGCGACCTGTGTAATCGCTCCCTAATCGCATTTGCGTTTTTCTTGGGTTCATTCGGCTCGAGCTTGATGGGGTGCCTGGGGATTATTGTAAGTAAGTAGGTAGTTATCAGTGGCCGGTCCGAGGAGCCCAATTCACGCCGTGGACCGCCGTTTTGAAGCCACAAACTCCTAAGACCGCTGCTTTGAGAGCAGAGGGGCAGAGTCCAACCAGCTCAGATCTTCAGATCCAGCCCGTAGCTTTCACGAAGGGTAGCTAGAGCTGGGCAATCGCAAAGGAAGTGACTGAGGATTTCTCCCTCTTCTCCGCAGCTTCGGCAATGTGAATTGTAGGATATATCGAACATGCCAGCGCAGGAGCTCTCGTGATCAGATTTTGTTATAAAAATCCTCCTTGTATTGGCACAGATGGTAAGCCTTCGCCGTCTAATGCCCGCGACTGCTAAGTAGTGTGAGTAGATTCCGCCCTTTACAGTCCCCAGCGAAACACCGACTGCATCCGCCGAAGGACTGCTAAGGGTAGAGCCCCTCCTGGCCAATCTGTCAGTCCGTCCATTCCACTCTATGTTCCTATGATCGGGAACCCAGATGAGGGTGACCCTGAGCGTGCCGCCCAGACTGTCTAGCATGTTTCTGCACTGCCCCACCAGCCTGAAAGATGTCGTCGCTGAGTACAATGACCACTTGGCAGTCGGTGAGAATAGCTATGTTACGCTTGGGGCTCGGATTACGGTCTAGCCATCGACCGACTTCCAGTATTCTGCTCAGAATACAACGGAGAAACTGGGAAGATCATATGCCTCGGATACACTGTGGGTATTCGCACACCGACTCCACAGACCATCTTTAATCCATTGGTGAAGAATGCTGTGCCATAACCTTGCAACAGGCCACCGGTCTTTCACTCTGCTCTGGCTGGAAAGTCCACAGCAAAATTTCTCGACAAGATCAGCTCGCGTATGCTATATTCCGTGGGGAGTGACCCGATTTCTCGAGGTACTTCGTCTAGGATGTTACTGTTGCCGTAGGGCTTCGCTGTCCAACATCCGGACTCACGTACTCTGACGGTACTGAACGCTACAACGCACTTAATGTGTAGGTCCAGGAGGGGGGGGGAGGGGGGAGATACAGGAGTACATTGAGAACATCTGCCAGGCAGGACTGCAGGGCCCTAATAGTACCTACACGCGTTTCTTTGAATCCTATTTGCTTCGTTCTATTGTACTTTTAGCTCAAAGCCTCAAAGCCACCATACAGTAGAACCGTACGTTATGATTGGACGCACCACAGCGGTGTACATACAAAGAACCATTCTCGGTCGGAGATCCCATTTCTTTGAGAATGGTCCTCTTGCAGGCACAGAAGGCTATACATTCCCTCCTAACCCTCAATTCTATGTTCAATCTCCAGTTTAGCTTTGGATCCAGGATTACACCCGGATTGAAGGAAAAAATCAATCTTTGTTCATTCAGCCGGAGTAGGCAGAATTTGGTTTATGCCGAGTCCACATGTTGCGGCCCACAGGCACACCTTCTGCAACGCTCCTTCCATGATGTCGCTCATAACGGAGGAAAATATCCCTGACGCTAATATCGCTAAGACGTCGGCATACGCCATTGCTTTTACCCCGCTGCTATCCAATTTGGTCCGTCACTATTAACCAGATTACCCGAAAGATGGCGCCACCCTGGACGTGCCTTCGTTCACAGTTCTGATCAAGTGATTGCCTCCCAGATCCGACTTGATTATCTTGGTGCTTAGCATTCCAATCCAATATTGGTCAATTGTCGAAAGGTCCCTTTATATCCAAGGAGGCAACTAAGGTATACTGCTTGTACTTCAGTAAATGCTCAACCGTGCCAATTACCTCGTGCCGAGCGGTTTCTGTGGGTTTGCCTTTGAGGTAGGCACGCTGGGACGTTCTCTCCAAAATCACCCTTAAGTAGATGTTCAGGAAGGGTCTAAGGTCTTACCACCTGCCCGCTTTCCGTATGAAAACCACTCATACCTCGCCAGTTCAGCCTATCTTATCCGGTAATTACCAATTTGATAGTCTGGCACGGCTGGGGTGGTCTCCAACTTTCTAAGTAAGGCTCTGACTCACAGTCCTCCTCGCGGGCGGGAAAGTGCATCTGAACCAACAGCTCCAAAGTTTCACCAGAAGATTCCGTCCAGTAGCCTTCTGACTTTTTAAGAAAGGATGGGCTCCTATGTTCCTTCGACAGAATCTTGCTGAGCCTCGCGGATTTGCTGGTGTTCCTCTTGGCGGTCTTGATTGCCGACTTATACTTCTTCAGGAAGTCCTTGTATGGCTGCTAATATATACATTGTAGCAAATGTTGAAGATTTCCCTGGTCAGCTTCCTGAGGCTGGAGAGATCTTCACACCACCACGGTAGCAGTTTCTTTTTGCTGTATTCAACAGGGCGCGAGACTCCAAAAGCGGTATCGAATGCCCTTTCCAGAGCCCCAATCTTTGACCCCAGTTCGTTTGTCATGAAAATCTTACTAATTTGCAAAACGGATAGTTTGTTCTTAATTATTTGACCAAACTTCCTCCAGTCAATTATCCGGGGGTCTCTAAAGGGTTTGGAGACCTCTACGGCGAAATCTTGACTGAAAAGTATCCAACTGTGATCTGGTCAGACTCTCTCCAGTTCTTCACCCTACGAATCGTATTCCAGTTAACAGGGTGATATCAAGGACCTCCTACCAACCGTCACAATTTTCCGTGCTGGGGAAATGGAAGGCTGGTGTACTGCCCCTGTTACACACCGACAGGTTTGTAGTAATAATAAAATCAAAGAATGACTCACTAGCAATGCCTTGCATTGGCGTCGCAGCCTATCAACAGGTTGACCTTCTTCGTTGTAGTGTGCAAATGTTGTAGATTTCTGGAGGAGCTGATCGATCGCGAGCCATGTAAGCTGAGCAAATATAAACGTTCTGTGCCCCTGCCTGCACCAGTTTGATTGCGACTAGATCACTAGAACTCAGGTCAGGACACAGAAAAGCGTGTAGACTCTTCCTGGAGAGGATACATGCTCTAGACCTGTCCTGATCAGTGTCTGCTGTGCTGTGGAACTAGTTATAATATTTGCTTTGGAGCCCTTTGATGGTTCGGTCGCTACTGAACTCGTGCGACGTTCTCCTTCAGGAAGAAGACAAGCAAGATTTATTTGCGCTACCCTCAGCATGATCTGCTCGGGTGGGGGGTTTGCTTGTGTTTTTGTTCGACCTTGTCTTGAGATCGATAGCCTGTGAGAGCGGTTCTGCTGGTCTACCAGGCGTTTGCTGTTATATTCGAACACATCTACCGATATTTCGGGAACCATTTGTTTACTTCATCGATGCTACACTTCGTGTAGGTAATGAAGGGAGCAAGTGTTTCCCTAAATCTCGATATATGCAAATAAAATAAATAATACTAACGAAAAACCAAAAATCGAGATTCGTTGTAGCTCTTGCAACAAGGTTCACTGCCACCGTCGTAAATTCAATGATGCATCTGACAAACACAGCCGTGGCAAGCCTTCTATATGTTGGCGTATGGCGGAAGGAGTATCATAGGTTTCACCATTTGATTAAACATTTAAGAGCCCAGGAGAAGGTTTGCATGATAATAATCGAGTAAAAGACGGAGCTTCACAGTGCGAGAAACAAAAACAAGACTCCGTGCTGGCAGGACGTAGTTGACGAGGTGAGTGAGGATTTGTGGGAGAGTCGATTATAAGCTTGTCACGGCTCTGAGGAAACTCTTCTCATTTAATACCGACGATGGACGAGTTATTCCCTAAATATCTCTTGTAGTTGATGGTAACAGTACGGGAGGCGCCGAGAAATGCCGGCTTTTCACCACCTTTTCATGAAAAATAATAAGGGGCCAGATCCTAATCATTGGCCAGACCTACTACTTGGAAGATGCCGAAGTTTGATTAACAAAGAGAACGGAGACTGCCGTATCCATGCTTGGCATAGCCGGCAAAGTGATCGAAAAGCTCATAGGGAATAGATTTACCAAAGCGATACTTACTTCCGAGGACAGTGAAGTTCACTTTTATTCCTCGACGGATGGATAGCTTTTATGGAGGCCGTATATGTGGTTCATAAAGCTGTGGTACACAGCCGCCAACTTTGACGGGTAATACTTGATACCTCAAATACTTCGGATTCCGCAAGAGGCATACAGGCGCTAGGCACACTAGAAAATTCATTCGATGTAACGAACTCTCTGCCGCCGATATTGTGGTATTATCTGAGAAGGATGAGGATGACGATTGCGGCGGAGGTATCACGATTGGTGAGTCGAAAAGTTTTGCGGGTGGCGTCTGTATATCGCACAGGGATACCCATTGCCCTTGAAGGTAAGCAACGTAAAACGATTATTTTATGAAAGATGGGATGGGATTGGTCAATAATCTTATACAGAGACGGGGGAGCTCTTTACAGGAAACGCATTCAGAGAGATGCGTCGGCAAATAGAGAATGTTGTGCATAACATTTAAGTTCTTATGGTGCAAAAAAGTGTGAGTTTGACCGGTGCAGGTACCACATGGTATGTTGCGGGAGTCACACCATTTTTGCGTAAAGGCTTTCACCTACCCTACTCATGAAATGGATATTACTGATCACTTTGCGATCAATAGTCGATTTAGGAGTTGCTTTTTGAATGTTCATAACAAGAGCGGTGCTGACGACGATCTGTCTAATGATCGTTTGCATGTTGCGTTCACGGCTTCTCACAAAGCTGTGACCCACACGGTCAAAATCGACCGCTGATATGATCAAATTGTCATTCGAGAGAGGGGGAGAGATATCTCAGCTATTCAGCAGTTAATGGCTCGCAAAGCGTAGGTCGTGACAAAAGGAAAGGTCAGGAATGCAGAAAATGCCGCAAATAGCAACGATTCCGCTACCGAATATCGTATCACGAAAGAGCTTACAGACGGTGGTTAACATTTTGATAGTCCTGTGAGGTACGTTAACGGCAGGCTTCTCATGCAAGCTGTTAAGCAGCTGAAGACGTGGAGGAAGCATGACGTTCTTCATGATCCTTTGGTTAGATGACGTGGAGGCATTCGAACTAGGATATCATCTTTTCGCAAAACCTTTTACTGCGGACATCGACCAAATGTCTCGGGACTTCGATAAAAAGGCAGGCAGATTTGGACTGAAGACTAATACGTTGTCCTCAGTCCGAGACGCGTCAAATCCACTTTCAACTACTCTCGACCGATGTTGTGCTATGTGTATATGCTCTATATAGGAGTTGTACATGGAAAGTTACTCGCCCTGCTACTCAAAATATCCAATCTTTCATTGATTTGCGCCTGACTTGTACCATAAAAAAATTTCTTGGGCTTCTGGCTCCTATTAGCCCGTGGACGTGTTTATGAGAACGCGGAACCACCAGTGGCTAGACCACATATTAAGGCCATTGCGGATTATGACATGCAATGAAGCCCACTACCTCAGGATGGCTCAAATTGGAACAGGCGAGTAGAGAAATAGTGCAAGTTTCTTTGGAAATCGTGGAGTAAATTGAAATACATTGACAAAGATGGTTCGTATATGCAGTATGAAGTGTTAGTAATTTACGATACCAAAAATCGTGCCGCTGATTATGATGATTCCTCTTTATTTTTACAGAAATGTCGGAAACTAAGGGACTGAAATCGAGTACTTTGGCGTATATTTTAACATCTAGATTTCATCGCTCGAGATTTTTTCTTTCAGCGAATCAACCGGATAGCATTCTTTTAGCTCTTTCTGAGGACACTAAAAAGAAGAAACTGCGATATTAGACACAACACTATTTACAGATTGAAATCCCGAATCGACCGAAGTTATAAATTGAAGGCTTGAGTTGATTTTCAGTGCGAACTCATTGAGCCCATTAAAAATGGATTGAATTTCGTTATTTTTACATAATTAAGCTGATAGGATAGAATGCAAGTTTTCTGTGCCTCTTATCAGTGAAACTGTAGAACGCGAAATTGTAGAAACCCACAAATGGCCCTGAATCTAATGAAGCTTCCAATTCTTACAAAATTGATCTTTCGTAGATTTAATAATGATTTCAAAAAATCATTCTATCCTCTGACATTCAAATCTCCGTTCCTTAAATTCTTTCTCGAGTGTCACGTTTCAGCTCAGCCAGTATGCAAATCATGCCTTCAATAATTTTTTTCCATTCATGCCACCGCCCCTTCAGGCTAGGCCTTCGTTCAATTGAAGAGATTTTCGGTAGAAGTGCATGTGACATATCTGAGGCGTGGAACCATCTCTGACAACAGATTTTTCAAGATGCTGTTTTTACGACACATGGCAGGAGAAGAGGAAAATCCGGTCAACACATAAATTGACATCAGACACAATCTTTTAGCTGGAGTTGCCGGCATTCGGTTCAAAATAGAGAGTCAGATTTTATGGCCTTAAAATTTCATGAAACCACGGAAAATAATGGATCTCGTTAAAACCTTTGCATCTAAAAATATAATTTTTCTAATAATATAAAGATAGTCCAATCATAACATATAGGTTGTTGTGTATCTTTTGTATCTGTTTGCATTAATATTTAGTTCGAGATATCATCATTGAAAAGATTTTCCAGGGGTAACTTTTAATAAAATGCAGTAACGAATTTATACAATTTCATAGAGTCACACTGAGTTCGGGGACAACAAAAACCTCCCTTAGCAAAATGAGCGAGATATTACCTAATATATTAAACTAAACACTGACATGAATTGTTAGGACCAAATCCAACTATGTACATTGCATTTAACCGCGTGTGTCTGGAGAAGTTGAGCACATGACTGGTAACTCGTACTCTGCAGCCTTCGAGTATTTTTTGAGATACAACCCCTTTGAAAAAGTGGCTTACTCCTGTCAGAAAGGAAGACGTAAAAGAGCACGGTGAAATATGCATGTCACGACTTAATATGGACATCTAATAAATTCCGAGCTGCCAGAGAGTGCTTATAACAAATATCACGAACTAATCCAACACGTGCTCGATGACTTTGTATTTAACGCAACAAGCCAGTTGCCACCTACTGAAGTTAAGGCGGATGAATCCTCCCTTATGGAAATCATTCGACGTTTGTTGGTATGTACATACGAGAATGTGCTCCCACCCTCTATGTCCGCGGTCGTTATTGCAACAATTTATTTGACGATCTCTTTGCTAGAAATGCGTAAATAATTAAATCCGGGGGTGGCTTGGAAGTCAGTATTTCGAGGATATTCTCCAAGGATGCCTCTGGGCGTTTTTTGAAATCCCATAAAGTGGTTGACGCACGACTGCATGTTGATGCTGACAGCAATAACGATCGCTCCGTGGTGCGTCTATTAAGGATGATTATTATACAATGTGCAGAATTCCTTGCTTAGTAAGAGGGAGTCTTCCTTGGGTGGATATAATAATAGGGCCGGATTTAGCTACATGATGCTGCATAGAATGCATGCAGCGTACAAAAACTCTTAAATAAGAATGTCTAATTTGAATATTCGAAGAATATTTGAAAAATTCGGTCTTTGAAAAGGGTACTTGATTGTCCCATCGGTTTCATGAAGGAAATAAATTAAATGATAAGTTATTTGATGGAATATGTCATTCCTTTTTCAGGTTCTCTTGTAATATAAAACGTTACTAAAACGGGTTTTTTGTCTGATTGCCTGTTTACTTTCCATAGAAACTTTTACCTGAAGCGGTTATACCTATCGACATGGGAAAGTTAGAATTGTGAACTCCATGCATATAGTGTAAGACATGGTCTTACGTTGAGTTTACGGAGGGGTCTGTAGATAAAAGAGAGGTGGGGGGGGGGGGGGGGGTTACGTTCTGGTTTTTTAAGGGAATAGCTGCCGCGTCATAACCCCATCGTCCCCTTCGGACACGGATTGCTTTGGAGATTACAATCAGAGCCCCACCCTAACTGGCACAGCAGGACTACCTTATACTTATCGCAGGCTCAGCACTCATATCAGTCGATACAACGTCTACCTAACACCTCCAGCATAACTAATGGGTACGGGCTCAGAGCTGTATAACGCAACTCCACGTTCTGCCCGGGTATGGGCACAACCACAGTCACCATGAGACTCCAAACGAGAACATATACCCTAGGAATTCTCCTGGGACTTTGGCCCTCGAAGGGCTTACAGGTTCCCATGATACCAGATAACCTCTGGTGAGACTTTGTAGGAGTCGTTTCAGATAAGCACATTCGTGTATTACGCTCTACTAGGCCTCAAAACATTCGCCCACTGCATTATCACCAACAAGTCAGTGTGAATGTTTTCCTATAAAACCACTGGAAGGTTTTCCATTGACTATTTGGTGTTGACTCAACCGAGGGAGCTGCTGTTCTGTCAGTATCTTTGGCACCGGAGCAACGGAGAGGGTGGTATCAAATCAAAAAATTTAGCTACAAATTGCGCACCTATTCCCCTCCTTCTTCCCTTAATAATAGTAAATTCTGTATTTTTTGGAAATTAACTGGATATACTCTTTAAGATCATTCTAGCATCAAAAATCATGCAGTAATAATATTAATGGTGGTCAAAAAGTAGTATAGTTCCCTCCCCCAACCTAGGAATCATCTGCTGAACCAAGACCAACAGCTCTCCTACCAAACCAAGCCTCCATCACCACGTAGTAATCTATGGGAGCTATTTCTTAACGAAAAACTGCAGACGGAGAAGGATAAAAGCGAGTCTCTTGCTCCTAAAAAACGAGACACATTGTACCAATTAGTTCTCCTAGTTGGGGGTTGGGTAGGGCTGACAACCCTACACGGCAAACAACTTGTTACGAAGCTACAAAAGAAGCCTCGGAATATACTGAAAACACAACGACGAATCCGGCAACGAAAACGGCAGAGAAGGAGCTGCCAAACAAGCAGCCGATACTGTGTCCCAATATAGGGATAATGTAAAAAAAGGGACCGGTTTTCTGGATAAGAGCCGGTTGTCCGGTAAACCATGTGCTCCGGGTAGGTTTTCTTGTCAGCCAAAAAATGAAGCCTGATGTTATCGCCTTGGCAAACATAAGCGAAAAGCGAGGCAAATTTAGAAATATTAGCTTCATTAACGTTCAAGTCCTTACAGACGAGACTGCTTAGTCGTAGGAGGATACCTATCATGAACTCCATCGAGCGGGAAAGCGACTTAACAGACGGAAAAAGAAAGCCAAGGAGAACCAACAGCTCAGTACAAGAAGGAACTGCACCATGCGCGGAAGTTTTATCAACAAGTAAGCAGGATGAAGGCTTGAGCATCTCGATGCTGTCGAGACAAAGAAGGAAATTTGATTTCTGACAGAATGGGCATATTGGAGCAATGGGTTGATTATTTTGATGAACTGCTCTACGAGTTTGACAAATATTGCTACCACCAAGTATAGACGAAACCGTCCGTGCAATTTATCGACATAAAAACCATAACCCTCCAGGAGCCGATGGAATTGCAGCCGAAGTGGTTGAATATGGAGGTAACCAACCACACCAGGTGGTACATCAACTTATACTCAAGATGTGAGGCAGCGAGTCAATGCCTGACGACTGACAAAGAGGCAATATCTGACCCATACGTAAAATGGGAGATATCGCGCAGTGCAGCAATTGTTGAGGTATCACGTTGCTGAGTAGCATCTATAAGATATTCTCCGCTATCTTGCTAGGTCAGATAGCCTCCTACGCTCAGAACGCATCATTGGCTTCACTCCTAGCAGATCATTGGCTTCACCCCTAGCAGATCAGATTTTCTCTCTGTGGCAAGTGATGGAAAAACTGTTGGAATATGGCCATCAGTTACACTATATTTTCATTGATTTTAAGGCCGCCTATGACAGCATAGCCAGGGTGAAACTGTACACGGCCATGAGATAATTCGGTATCCCGACGAAATTAATAAGACTGACTAGGCTGACCCTGACCAATGTGCGAGCCCCGATAAAAGCAGCAGGATCACACTCGGGAGGACATCAACAGCGGTCTAAGACAAGGGGATGCTCTATCATGCACCCTATTTAAGTTGGTCTTGGAAAAAGTGATCCTTGATGCTGATGTGAATGCGAAAGGTACGATCCTCTCTAAGTCCACCCAATTGGTCTATGCTGACGATATCGAGATCATTGGAAGAAAAACCTGAGAAGTACAAACTGCCTTCATCCATCCATTGGGTTGCATATCAATGGAGGCAAGACGAAATATATGGTAGCAACGACAGCACCAAAAACCAGAACGATCATCGAATCACACTGGTCAAGCGAAAATAATAAAGGTAGGACGTTACAGCTTTGAGACCGTTGATATCTCCTCTTATCTAGGGTTGTAAATCATAACCGATAAGAGCTATGACGATGAAATCCGCAAATGGTTGTTGGCAGCCAACAGAGCTTATTTCAGCTTTCAAAAACTATTCCGCTCGAAACGTCCCACCATAGGATCAAAGCTGTTACTGTACAAGACTATGATTCCGCCAGTCCTTATGTATTGCTCGGAGACTTGGGCTCTTAGCAAGAAAAGTTGCGAACTCTTGGTCTCGTTCGAGAGAAGAAGCTTCCGAAGAATTGTTTACCCCCTACATGAGAATGGACGATTGCGTAGCCTAGATAACAACGAAATCTTTGAACGATACCAGGGGCGGCAGGTTGTGCATAAAATTCGGCTCAGTAGGTTACGGTGGGCGGTTCACTTAATCCGTATGGATGAGGGTGATCCTGCCCTGAAAGTTTATAAGGGCAATATCTATGGTAGAAAAAGAAGGCGAGGCAGACCCTGCTGAGATGGAACAATGGCGTAAGTCAGGACGCCAGACAGTCTTGAGATATATAGAGTTGATGGACTCCGGCGCAAAACCGGGGAATCTGGAGTTCCTTATTAAGGTAGGCCTAAACCAGATTCCATTTGTTGCGTCGTTGATGAGGATGAATAATAATTATAATGTTGCGGGACATTGGAAGCAAGAACCGCGTTGAGAACACCTCCGCGGACGCACTGGACTGCCGCCTATACAGTTCTCCTTGGCAGTCTACTAGTTGAGCATAATTGTTTAGTAATTCCTCCTTTCTCACTCGTAATAGTGGGCTTCTTCCGTACGTGTGCTGGCTTTGATATGAACCACTAAAATAAAACGAAAATAAATCCTTAATATTAATGCATCAGGCAAAAACAAGCGCGGTGCCACCGCCGGCAAAAACCACGCTTTCAAGATATACAAATTGATCAACGCCTTCAAGAGAGTGCAGATAAGGAGAGTGTGATGACATGTCAGACTGAGAACATTAGTTCTGTTGGTATTTATCTTCAGTATAGTAAGAAGGGCATCACTTTCCAAATCCAGAGCAATTTGAACAAGGTCCGTGACTCCATGTCATAGCCTATGGAACTCCCCCACGTCCTTCGGATAAGGCAAAATAAAGAACATGACCGATAACAAGAATAAATTATATCGGTGACAAAATGCAACCCTGGTGAACCCCGATTTGGACTTTAAAATCCTCCAAGATGTTACCTCGATGCAACATGTAATATTTTGCGTCATCTATGCCGCTCTGAGGATAGCTAGATAATAACACTCCAGATACGATCTCGAAATCTTGCTCGAAATCGACGAAGAGCAATGAGGGACGATACGGAGCGGAAATCTGCCTGCTATCTGCAGATCAAGCTTTCGATATGTTCCTTAATGCGTTCCAGGGTTATTTTAGCTATTATTTTTACGACGACAGGGGGTTTGCAGATACTTCTCCAATTGTTAGCCTCTAAACTGATACCCTTCTTTGGAATCTTAACAATCATCCCCTTCTTCCACCTTCTGAGAATGGTCTCCGATTTCTAAGATTTCCGTACGATCGGGGGCAGCAGATCTGCAGACCCTGCACGCGCAGCGATAAACTACTCTGCGGGAAGACCGTTAAACCCACCGGCTTTGCTTCGTTTGAGTGCGTTGCTCACCTTTTGCTTGGAGAGGCAGTCGGTATCCGCATGTTACGATGACTAGCCATTTCATCCAGAAGGGGAAGAACTTCACAGGATGTGATACGGTTAAGAACCGTAATGAAGTGCTCTTTCCACCTATGCAATTGTTCATCATCGTGGATGAGAAGTCGACCGCTAATGTGTTTCACAGGGCCATCGAAAGATTTGCAGTATACACTTCTGAAATCATTGCGTTCTGCAGCATCTCCTTTTCACGTGATCAGAGCAAATGCAAATTTTCTCTTGCCACGGTGTACACTACGCCGAACTTCTTGGGATTTCACTAGGTATTGGTTTTTGAGTGCGTAGTGCATCAATAGAGCCTTCAACCCATCCCATTTATCGACCATCTTCCACGATTGCTCAGTCAGCCAGATCTTATGACACTCCTTCGGGGCGTGACCGACCAGCTTATAGCACCCGAGAAAAGAGCATTTTTGTTGGCGGTCCAATGCTCATCGATATTCTGAGGAGGGTTATTCAGTTTATCTGCCATCCGATCAGCAAGATAACTCTCCCACTGTAGAGCGACAGTTGGATCATACAAACGGTCAATGTTAACGTTGGTGTGCCGCAGCTCTTCAACCCTACAACACGCAAGTGAAGGTCAGCGACCATCAGATGATGATCCCTTTCGAGGCCGCTGCTCTCACGTTACGCAAATCCAGGATAATAATAATAATCGTTGGCGCAACGATCCAATTGGGTGGGGGCCTTTAAGAGTATTAGAGCACTTCATTCAAGACCGTAACGGTACGGTTCAGTACATTGTAGCAGGCAATGAGGTCAGCATTGCGCTCGTCTGAGATTATTACCCTGATTTGATTTAGGTACGCATTCACAGCTGAATCGACTGGTGTTCGACGTCAAATTACAATACAAAGCCAACTGCCACCACTGAGATTTGAACCACGACTTCTCGACAACCTTGTGCTCTAACCACTCAGCTATTCGGACACCATATCCAGGATACCATTCCTAAATCTACTGCTGATCGCGAAGTGGTGTATTTGATTGGTCATATTGTGTCGGCCAGTTAAAACCAAACTGACCTAATGGCTGGCTCTCTGGTCGAACAATGCGCCACTAATGACATGGTGGCGGAAGTTGCAGAAATCCACAAACCTGTCATCATTATCGTTATAGTCGCCAAAACCGTGTTTCCCCATCACACGTCTGCACAATTGTTGTCAGAGCCCGACTTGGTATTCAGTCAACCCAACACGGTCAAAGTGTCATCTTTAGGAAACCTTCCCCGAACAGAGTATGATTGCTCGTAGAGAGCATCCTTCTCCACTATATCAGGAGTCTTCTTTGGTGCATAGCATCGTACAATTGTGACGCCTCATAATCTGGACCGGAATCTTATAGTCAGAAGTTGGTCAAAAACCGAGACAAGATTCGCGTCTGGACTCGACTTTACAGAGTACAAAAGCACATTGCCTTCAGTGTGGCAAGAAGGAGAGGAGTACACTGCAAAGTGTCACCATCTTACGTCGCTTACCACCAGAATGTCCAGCTTAAGCGAGGTCAGTCGCTATCTGAGGTTGTTGTTGTTCATGTTGCTAGCCCACAAATTTCTATCCATTTTAGTCGCCGTTTACGATAAATAGGGTAGGCTTTGAGGGTATTCTGAAGCTCCAGCTCACAGGGCATTAAATAAAAGGCGGTGGATATTTTGAATTCCGATCTAAAATTTCCCATACAGTTTACGAATTTAAGGGGCCCCGTCGACTCTCTACCGATCTTGAACAATCGAGTAAGGGTATCCCCTAGAGGGGTATACGCCTGTGCGTTTAATATATCTGGGACCATAAGCGCAGTTTCTAGATACGTTGAAGCACAGATGATGAAATATTAACTTTGCCCATGTTTCATCAAAATAGTGGTACCCCAAGGATGTTTTCATTTTTTTTTGAATATTGTATCTGATGTAGCTGACAAACGCACGTGATGTTCCAATTAAATTGGACGCCAGTGGTTGCCACTCTTCTAAATTTAAATAACAGACAACCGAACAAATAAAAGTCCAGTAGGGTCTTTTTCCTTTCAAAGTGTCTCTAAATGTCCTGCTGAAGAATACAAAATGGAATCATTTATATTGTTATGCATCCCCCACTGCTGTTTGCGAATCGTATTTCCATTTGAGAGAGGGTGAAAAGCTAAGCAAACCAAAAATGCATACATCATGCTGTCGTCCCTTTATTTAATTACATTCACGACTGCATACCGCAGAGAAATACCAGTGAGGGATTTCTTGAAGGGTACTCACGCGTGCCTGAGATTTTCATGACGAATACATATGTATGTATGTATATACAAAATGTTAAACGCCCCTTGCAAAAATTGTGGAATCGCGGTTGAAGGGTGACGCTTAAATGGTCAAATATATTAAGACGGTTACAGTTTAGCGTTTCGCAACGCAGGGAGTTTTGAAAGGTATTTGAGGGTTTAAAATAAGGGAATCCCTCGTTAGATCCTATATTGCGTGTTACATGTTTAATTGCTATTTTCAAAGGGAAAAGGCGTTACAATATTACATGTTTGCTTACCATTAAGAGTGTATAACTTCAGGAATTTAATATTAAAGGAAACAGAACTGCAGAGAGTACACCTTGTTTTATTACGCTTATATGACATAATATGCATTTGGTTTTTATTTTTTAGGGTTCTTGTAAACCTTGCTAAAATTCGTCAGCATCTGAAACTGCTTCCATCTTACAGCATTGTCAATCGTATTCATAGCTTTTTCCAAAGCTTTCAAAGTTATTTCCGATACTCATATGTCAATAGCATCCTGATGTCAGCCTATATTCGGCAGCATTTTGGTTCCTGACTTTCAAGATGTGGATTGAAGTTTTCCTATTGGCTGATCGTGACTGTTAAGTACTTTAGCGCACCTTGCGAATATCTGGTTTGCTCCCGAATCTTGATTTTGTTAGAGGTTTTCTATCTTCTTCCATGATTAAATCTCGTTTTCCAGGCTCTGGGAGCACGAGACCAACATTTTCTAGCAAGAATCTAATTTGTCAATTGGTTCGGTAAGGTGCTATCGACTTCCTTGATGAATCATACTACGATAGTTACTATGATGTCATCTGCCTTTACGAAGCTGTAACGTCACTATGCCTTTGGGCACTATAATGCTCAAGAAGGACTGTGAGATATCGTAGTTTCCCGAAACGTACCCCAACTCCCGATGAGGCTGTTTCGCCATGATCCAAATATTTGGTACTACGTAATTTAGTTAAATTTTCAATTATTTTGTTTTATCTCACATAATTGAAGGCCTTCCTTACATAGAGAATTATCATTGCACCAGATTTATCACAGATATCAGGGGACGTCTCAATTTGTTTTGCCAAACGGCTTACACTAACGATAGATCGCCTTTCGGAACTCAAGCTTGTAATGACGATAATGTGATAACGATGGTCAAAAGATCATCATAAGTGGATGGAGACGATCTAGATCGACACGTGCTTGTATGCCTGTTGGGAATGTGGGGGAGTCCCTTGAACACTTCGATCCCTCAAGTGTCACTATGCAAAAATTCACGTGCCATTGCTGCAAATACAAATTAAAAAGAAGACGGCTCGACCGCACACGTAGAGGGCTCGGGATTGTGGGGCGGGGAGGTCCTTTGAGCACTTCGATCCCTCACATGTCATTATACAAAATTTCACGTGTCCTTGTCAGGACGTAAGTTCACACAGGATCCTGAAAAATATTCCTTCACGCTATATATGTATGTTTTCCTTTACCTTTCCCGGTATTGTTACCTCTCTTCTTCCAGAATACTTTCTTTTCAAATTCTTGACTTGTTCTGTTCTCATCATATGCGTCATTTAGAAAATGAAAGTCTGATAACCACTGTCGGCATATTCCTCGCTAAGCTGCATTAAATGTCAGTGTGTCTTCACACCTGGCTATCTGGCAGATTTTCCGTGAGGTGGAACACTTTAAAAGACATAAGTGCTTGTGATATCAGTCTGTATTTGAGATTGCTACCCATTAGTAGCCCACCTTAATTACCATTCTTTTTCCCATGAAATCACCTGAAATATTTCATGACGGGTGCATTTAGCTTGAGCTGCCTCTCCCTTTGCGGATCGTTTACATTCGTAGCCTTCTTTCGAACTTTAACATTGGAAATCAATTTGTCGGTTCATGCCCCCTTCTTTGCCCGTTCCTATCATTTTTGACACCTATTCAATGAGTCCTCCTACACTCCTGTAAGCCGCGCTCATCTTTTTGTGATATGCAGTGTAGTTCTGCTGGCGCGGAATAGCAGAGAGCTCACTACTTGGGCAAGCAGACGCATGCATCAAAATCTCCCGACTTTGGCAGCATCCCTTCTTTGACCATGTTTATACTGAACAAGATCGTAAAATCCGAGAAATGTTGCGTTCCTACAAACATAAGTATATCATTGCGAAACCCACTTTCGTCAACCTCCCTAAGAATTGCAAATTCCCACGGAGGCAATGTAATAGAGTGCTCCATTGTTCGTGGTATACCAAAGCTTCCTTCCTGTTAGCTAGCTATGTTAATGCAAAATGCAACGAAATAAAGGAAATAAACAATGAAAGATTTTGAGGAGGAGGTCAAGACCCATGATTTGCGGATCTACCTGACCTTTGAATCTTTCTGTCGTTTTCAGATACATTCCTATGGGTTCTATCTGCCTCTGCGTAGGGTTGTTTGAACAAATTCGTTTTCAAGTTTTGTTGTAACTACGGTTCTTCACCTGCTGGTTAGCCTGAATCACTGTCTCATGAGCCGTTCGCTTGGATCGATGACACGCCGATCGAAGGCTTGATATCTCTCAGTTCCCCTAACAGTTGGGCCTCCTTACAGTGAAAATATAATGCCGAAATTAACGTATCCCAAACTGTCACGATCTACTCAGTGATATGGAAGGTTCGGGTGGAGGGTGTCCTTCAATGTACTCGCTACTGTTGGGCGTGTAGGCCCCCAACCTTTCGACTTATTCTTCAGATGGAAGGATGGATAGTGATGATGTTCGCTGTGAGCGTGGTGTTCATTGGCATTCCCGGTTATATCGGGAGGTAATTAAGAACTGATGAAAGCCTGCTGTATAATTGAACTGGGCCCTTATTTTGCGGCGAGTTTTTCTTTTTTTTGCGTAGACAGATCTTAATAAGATACTGCCATGCGAGGTTCCATTAGTTTCTGGAATTCGCAACCGTTAAACGACCTGTACACTGTACTCACTTTGGCTTACTGGCTCCAAGTTTTAATTAAGGTAATCAGACTATACGAGGACTCATCTGAAGTGGGTTTGGGCACTAAACCTTACCAGGGGTATACTGGTACCATGGGGAACCTAGATAGCTCTCTAAATTTACATATATCACGAGAATTCTTCTTCCATGTACTTTCAGCTCACTTCTAGCGGCTGGCCCTCGGTGGAAGTTTCATGGGGATTGTGGTCCTTCGGGCGTCAAACGTGGAGTTACATTTCAACTCAGGTGCTGCAGTCCTTAGTTCGGTTGCTTGCAGCAGTATGCATGCTAAACCATTCACTCAGTATGTACCGGTTCAATGTCATGCTTGTCGTAGCGGGGTCTAATCGTGGCCACAAAACGAATCCGTGTCTTAAGAAGACCATGTAGTTAAATCTACGTGACACCAAAAAATACCAAAACCGCAAGTGTCCTTTGAAATTCATCTTGGCATCGAATATCAAGCAAAAATGGTAGAATTTGACCGGATGTTACCGGGATTGTTTTTACTGCGGCTGGAAACGAGGACCGCCTCCGTCTTGTTGTCCACGAGATGCACTTTAAATATTCTTAACCGTAACCGTTGCCTCCTCTAACACTTGAAGGCCAAGTACTCCATCTTAAAGAACAATTTACTCGCTCGGCCTGACCCTAGTCTCGTAACAAAGAAGAGTCTTGGAAAGGTAACTAATGCTTAATCGAGCCAAGTATCTAAGGTCACCCAGGTCAACGAAACCACCAGGCATATCTACCGTTACCACCGCCTCGGGCTAGTATGAACTTCAAGGCACAGTTGCAGCAATAGCTTTCTCGAGGTTATGTCGCAGTTTGGCGAAGTCTCTCCGGGTAGGCACCATAGCAGCATCGAGATTTCATAGTTCCACCAGGATTTCAATATTGTGATACAGTACAAACAAAGTTGAAGTATTTTAACGATATCAACATCATCATCAAGAGCGCAACAACCGGTATCCGGTCTAGGCCTGCCTTAATAAGGAACTCCAGACATCCCGGTCTTGCGCCGAGGTCCACCAATTTGATATCTCTAGAGCTGTCTGGCGTCCAGACCTACGCATCGCTCCACCTTAGGCAGGATCTGGCTCGTCTTCTTTTTCAACCATAGATATTGTCTTTATAGACTTTGCGGGCTGGATCATCCTTATCCATACGTATTAAGTGACCCGCCCATCGTAACCTATTGAGCCGGATTTTATCCACAATCTGTCGGCCATGGTATCGCTCATAGATTTCGTCGTTATGTAGGCTACGGCATCGTCCATCCTCATGTAGGGAGCCAAACGCTTTTCGGAGGATTCTTCTCGCCTCTCATCGCTGGTGCGCTGGTGTATGCTGCTACAGAGTGGCTGAACTCAAAACACCTAAAGTATCTTTTTTGGGACACTTTCTCTAGAGTCTGCACATGATCTAATCTATCCTTGCTTTTCACGCTGTAATCAGTTTAATCGCTGCTTCCACTGACAAACTAATGATAACAGACTGTGTACCTCCGTATGCTTTCCTCATTCTTTTTATGGCGCTCTGTCCTGTATTGCGAAGATTGAATTGCTCGACAGGGCAGACATTTTCCTGGGGGGGCCTGTATTCGATGTTCATCTTCTGCGTCCTTATTCTCCCAACACTTTCTCCGCTTTGTCCCAGAAGCTATCTACATATCTCTTACTAGATTTATTCAATTCTAATATCAGATTCACTTTCTGTGTTCATCAGATGCGATTCATACTATCAATTGAGTTCTGGATCTACCTTTCGAAGGATATCAGCATAGAACATATCCTCCCTTTTGAGATCTAATCCCTATTCACTTTTTGGATTATCGTGTGTTGGTTTCTTCCAATATTGCAGGCGCTGAGATCGCAGTCGAGAAACTACCCATTTTTTGGTGATTTTCGCTGGCTCAACTTTCTTGAGTGAACAGGCCCTTTGCTATTATCCAGCTTGCTGGGATCCTGATGGTTCGCGGCACTATCCCGTTTGTTAGCTTTTTCCTTTGCTTTATTATCAGGAGTTATCCCATACGTTACCCACTTAATTTTGCCACTTGATTCTTGGGCGTTTTTTATAGTGCCGTATATTTTGGTGAATATTGCGCAGGACTTGATTGATGTCGCACAGTTCATTTATAAGTTCCCCAAGTGAGGGAAATGTTCTCCTTTCCGCGTAGCACGACAAATGTGTGGTGGCAACTTCCCAAGTTCGAAGTCCTTTCTACAAGGATACCGTGTGGTTCTAATTTCGACTTCTACCTTTAGTAGTATCAGGTACCACAGTAGCCAGGTTTCCCATTACAGAGGCACTACGGCCGCTAAATATCGACGGTCAGGAACGGTCCAGAATTCGACACCGTGAACAATTTTACATTCTCCTCCATATTTGTTTGATTTCTGTCTTTGCTATAATCAATTTTTAGCTGCGCATGGGCATTTGATTCCCACCTACATGATTTATCCATAAATGAGTGATCGCTGAATACGTAAATGTGCACGCTCATACAATCTCTGTCGAGCGTTTCCCTATCCGTACAAAGGGACACACCCGATGGGAATCTTGACCATTCTTAGCCAATGATTGCGGGAAACCCTCCAAAGGACAGCGCTCTCTTGCGTTCGTTAATGTTCCGAATTTTTTTCCTTCGATTTTATCATATCCGAGACCAACCTGTCTAGCATGTTCAGCCAGTGAGAAGTGTCTCAATGCCGTCTATTTTTCCCCCGGCAACTTCATTATTGGGCAGATCGATCAACTGCACTTGCGCATGCCCTCCTCAGATAGTCGTACAAGGGATACTTGGGGCATCTTTTCAAGGAGATCACCACTCCGTAGACCGACAGTCAACTCATTCAATACGGACTTTGCCAGTGTCCAAGAGCCTATATGCTGCCTCTTCTGGTAGCTGGATGGTTGCCGAAATGTGAAGCTGACAATAAATGCCTCTTGTAAATTTTGAAGAGTAAACTGCTCCGCTAGACAGCCGGAAATGTTGCCTTTGAAGTGACCATATCTAGGCCCTTTCTTAGGGTTGACATCTCAGGTTTTTGCGCACGCACTGCAGCACTCTCCCCCGGCAAATCTTCCACTTGGCTGCAAAAGCCCTCTCTAGACTTTTTTCCAACATAGGGTCTTCATTTTGGTTTCTCTGACTTGAAAATCAGGGTTAGCTTTCACATTTCTTATTGGGTCTGCTGGTAGGGCATACTGCCTTTGGCAGATATAACACTTGGCTCGGGGTGAATCCTCATTTGTTACCTGCTTTCTTTTAACTTTTTGTTACTGACTTTCTAGAAAGCGATGTGCTGGGTTGAAACACCTTCTTTTCTAAGCTGCATATCAGAGGAGCAGAAGCTGCATCACAGAGGCACTGTGGCTAGGGATTTTAAGACTGTCTGCCACATTCCCCCCCCCCCCCCAATTGACTGCAACTCAAGTTTTCACCTTTTTGCGAATTACAGTACTAATGTACAAATGGCTTGAAATTCGAACTAAAATAACAAGAAAAGTTTAGCGTTTTCATGACCGTCTGGTGAATTTCTTCCCCTTAAATGTTCACGATCATCACACGGGGGCGTCCTATAAATACGTGATATATACGCCTATATAATTTGATGACGTAAACGCATAAAAACATATCTATTTTTAAAATTGCCAGTATCGCCATTTGAAATGTTCTTGCTGAATCCTCCCCTTCATACCATCAAGGACCATCCCGAAAGCTATCACGTGGGATCCTAATAACTTTTACTGCAATATTTGCGCCTCAATAGGGCCTACCTCATATTTATACTATCATCATCTTGTCGCTAGTATAAAGAAATTTTCGTGAAATTATGCAAATCAAATGGTCCTTTGTGTTTGCAATGTCCTTTAGTTCCTCGGGCCATGTGTATTTATGTACTTACAGAAGGGACAATGGGGCTCAATAAAATTGTGACACTGCCAGACTACAGGACACCCGAAATGCCTCTAAGTAAATTCAAGTAATGCGACTGACACGAGGCTAATATGGGGGCGAGATGTGAGCAATGAATAATGTATGCGTTTTGGTTTATATTCCAAGAGGAAATTCAAATATGAGAACGTTATGGATATTGTACAGAGTCGTTTGGAGTGGGGAGACTTTAAGCTTTAAGGGTATCAAAGCAGATTTGTTTGATGGAAAGCCTAGACATGCTAATTCCACTGGAAAGAAACTTAAATTATTCACATTAATATCCTATATATTCTCTAACAGACACAAAACAGGTAAGTGGGATTCCGGGGTACAGGGTATGACCTTGAAGGAATTCTTGTGTCAAGTTCAATGAAAAAGAAATTAATTATTAATTTTTTTGTTAATATCCAGATTAAGCAAAAAACACTTAATAAATGAAGGAAGTGATGGGCTGGTCGAGAGTGGCTATGGAAAGGGTGCCAGACATAGAAAACCATAAAGGACAAGGGAGGAATAACTTCTTGACCATTTCTGGAAGTGATAAAGCGCATTCCTAGATATCAAAGTACCAAAACAAGATAGAAAATTGAGTGATGTGGTATCTTGTATTAGAAGTTTAGCTATAACAACATCCTTCGGTAGTTATTCTGGATCAGGGAAAAAGTGGGAGCTCTCCTTCTAAAAGGGTATAACGTGTAAGGTGTCGGCGCCACAAAATTTAGCTCCGTCCTCTCCGCCGCAAATGGAAGAATTCCGCTGAGGTATTGACAAAAGCAGTCGATTAGGCGAAGTTCCGCTCATGGACTGAAAATTTAGACTTTGAGGGAGTGTTCTAATTTCGGGGATAAACGCATAAATCTAGAAATTACAAATGCGCCCACGCGATATATGTGACCCTAAAATCCTGCACTGAATGCTCTTACATTCCCTTGGCACTTGGAAATGGAGATATATTGGAGGACCACCGTGCGAGGTATTCGAACATAATCGCGAGGTTTTCCTGCTAGAGATTAGTTTACTGGCATTCGAACCTAAGCACAACGAGGCTGAGGACCTTTATACCAAACATCCTGTCATCTGAACGTTTTCTGACGTCCACCTTACGCCGAATGAAACGATGCTGAATTTTCAACGCAAGTTTGATGCTCTTAAGACCGTATTCCTTGGTGCAGAGGATGTATCCTCGTTGGGGGATGACATAATGTCTGGGTACTCGAATGAAGAATGCCACATCAAAACCCTAGAGGAAAACAGATCCTCGAGATGGCGACTTGGATGGGGCTCGTCCTTTAATGCATAAGATCGATGCCTACAGTTCAGATCGTGATTGAAGCATTTCTGTCGTAAACCCCAGGTTGTAATCGCTGGTGTGGTCTGTAGAGGGGTAGCCAGTTCTGAAAGACTTTTCGGTGAACGATCATCAATACATCGTGTTCGAAGTAGTCAAAGTTATCTCGCAGCGTACACTGGGGCCGCCGCTATCTTTGTGCGTGGAATGCTACGGGAAATGCGTGAAAACAGGCAGCATGACCGCGCCTTAAACGGTGGGCGCACTCAAAGTAGTAACCGAAAAAAGCCGCGTCATCCATCCGCTTTTAACAAATTAGAGACAAGCAAGTACTGTAATACAAGAACTGCCGCTGAATCTACCACTGCGCCAACTGTGACCAAGTTCCAAGTAGTCCAAACGAATCCTTCAAAAACACTGGAACAGTTGCCAAAGTACGGCAATTTTGGGGACAACTATTACTCTGGAAACTACTGCCCAAGATTCGTTAGGTTTGTCCCGTAGCACAGCTATTCAAACCACTAGAGCATCAAGCGTATCTAATCTCGATCTCTTCGGATTAACCAAGAAATCGCTATGTTTCTTACAGACGTTCAACGCGATGGCTAGTCTCCTGACTTCCATCAAAGGAACATTGAGTTGAACATCTGACCTGACCTTGCAGGCACGAGCTCCAATTATTGTTTGGTGAACACAAGGCCTACATACCACTCCTTTGCGAAATTAGGTTGCACTACAAGAACAAAACCCAGCTTTTCGAAGTTCGACCTTTTCTGTACCAGCCGCGCATAACCCAATCGCCGCTGCATCGGTAGTGGTATTCATCAATATTCCTCACTCTCCAACAGGATCAAATCGGTCTCATCCCTATCATCCTTGTCTCTGGTATCACCCTACCATCCTTGGTCTTCATGGATGCCGTTCGTTATCAAGATCAGTCTTTCGACACCCACAATTTTCAAAAGATTTACTCATTGCACGTCTCCGAATCAAGAGTATGAGTTAGTGGTAGAGGTGGCTCGAACCCTATGCACCAATCTTTGTTGGAAGTTCGCTCGAACCAGAATTGGGGTAAGACTCGACCGTTTTCTAACAAACGCTCACCCCAGCAGTAACATGTCTCACTTAAACTTAGCCCTTTCCATGCACATAATACATAGTGCATAATTATCACTTGTATCTGGGCCACACCATCATTAGCCGTAACATTACTGTTAACTTGCATCCTAATACCTATTGTTTTTTGGAAGTCATCCCTGGCAACGGTAATTACGATGCTATAATCTTCGACATCACAATTCTTCTTCCGTCCCACCTCACCCTCACTAGCAGACTTTCAGAAGGCAAACTGGAAACTTATCAAACGTATCCTTAAGTTAACGCTTGATCCTCTCCAGCTCTCATTTCTCTACAAAGCATCCACCTCCGTTGGTGAATACATACGATGTAGAGAATCCAGCACCGGGTCTTGTGGGTCTTTTCTGTGTTTGCTGATGAACGAAAATCCTTGAAGCTTCAATGTCCATCTGATCAGTCCACGGTGAAGATCTGACTGGTTTATTAGCCATTCGAACGAAGCGTGATCAGTTACCCGTTGAACGTGGTGCCTTCAATGTATGTCCTAAATTTGGGCCCCGCCTCCACCACTGGCAAACATTTCTAATCAGTGACAGTGTAGTTTCACTGAGGCTGGGCAAACTTCCTTGACATATACGATATCGGAATTTCAGCGCTCCTATGCCATATTGACTTGCGTCACAATGAATGGTGAAAGGTTTGGAGAAGTCAGGGTTTTGCGAAACAGGTGATGAAAAGAGACTCGTTCTCAAAGCGTCGAAGACCGAGATGGCTCCAATGGTCAGCGAAGTGTAATTTGGCACAAATCGCTGATACCAACTACACATTCCAAGGAACCGCCGTAGCTGTTTGAGAGTTTTCGGCCGCGGAAAATGAAAATCTTTGAAGGGGTGCATCTCGCCGGGATCGGTACAAATCATCCCATTACCAATGATATGCCCCAAGTTTCGAACAGCTCCTGCATGACAAATTTGCTCTTTAGGATGATCAATGTGAAGCCAGTGCATCTCATACAGAGAGCCACTTCGCTTAAGAGCTGTAAATGTTGGTCGAAACTCGCTGTGATGAGCAGGAAGTCATCTAAATATACGAAGACTTGATGGCGCAAGTGGGCAACGATGACTTTGTTCATTAATTGCTTGTATTTAATTTTACTTTCTTCAAGGTATCGCCAAAAAGCAGAGTTTCTTTTAAGAGATAATGTTTATTGCTCTCCTGGCCCATCTTCATAGTTTGTGTTTAAAGCTAAACTTATTGCTTCTATTTCCATTTGTAGCTACTAAGTCCGGGGAAATACATTGCCAAAATAGGCAAATATTTTTAGCCCTTCAGTTTTTTCTGCAGAATGCCCATTGTCTCCTTCGCCGTAGATAATTTTAGCAGTCAACATTCGCAGGCCGCATAACCCTGTGGTGGCAAAGAATCCCTACATGACTTTCGACATAACAGTTTCACATAGCGTGTTAAGGACCAATTAGAAGAATGTCACCTTTGGTATAACCGGGAAACACTTTCCCACACAACATGGTAGCCAAAAATGAAACTCCAAGGCAAACCATTGTGTAGTGCTTCACATTACAAATCATATTAATGCGGACTGCGGACATTTTAAATGTCCTAACATTTAGTCTTCATGCTTTCTTTTTTGAGTTGAGAGAGTGAATCCTGATTGTTGGACTTCCGCAACGATAGGCCGTTGGACTACCAACTAAACATTACTTCTGGTTAAGCCTCCAACTTTTTCGCCTTAGGAATCATCCTTTAAGATTCGGAATTCCTTGCATCAACAAGCGGGGAAAAGAGAAAAGAAAGGGCAAGTCCACAAAAAATCTCAGCATCTAGTCCATCTGTCGGCGTAGCGGCATGGGAACCGGTTCGTGGGTGGACAGTTGATCAACGGGCGGTGGGATTTAACGATTTCATTGCTTGTGATGGAGCCGTAGAGAGTGGAGTTGGTTGGTTTCTTGGTCTCCCGAATTCCGCTTCGGGCATTAAATAAGGTAATTTTTTTTTTTCAAAAGTCTTATAAGTAATATACTAGTTCGAAGAATGCATTCCATCCTCGTAATAGGTGGATACCAGTCGATCTTTTTTTTTTGATAAGACGAGAATTGAAAAACGCTGGGATTCGGAAAAGAAGTTGGCGAGAAAAAGGATGGATGTCGTGGAGACGTAACCGGGAAATCAGGGAATTAGTTTGATGAGCTAGCGGTGCATAGTTTTGATGTTGTAACTACAATCAGACATATAGATAGGTCAACATACATAGAATATCGCGTTTGTAGCCTCCAAGAATTCCTGGTGGGAGTTTGTGTGAGACATTTTTCCCCTTGGGTGTGCACCGCTGGGAAGTCCTCGGAATAAAAACTAGGAATCTGCCTCAATAATCATCGGAGCTGAAGTAGCAATGATCGGGACTGTGATCCGTAGTGGATCTTTCCTCCCGATCGCATCACTCGCGTCCGGACACATACGGCTTCACGCGCGCAGTCGAACCGTTTCGTTTTATTTTGCAGGTTTAGCTAGCATTCGGGGATTTTTTCGTTAGGTCGTCGCGAATTCCTTTGTAGGTTATCTTATTTTGATGGAGCTTCAGTCTTTGCGAGGGGACCTTCATGGTCAATTTCACCAACTTTTTAGGTTTTTGGCATAGCTCTTCCCTCTAGGTCGTTTTCAATTATTCAAGATGACCGTCTGATCCTCCTATCTTCTTTAGGTTCATTATATCATATATGAAGAATTAATGGCGTGTCTATAAGAAGAGACCTTTTTCCATGCCATAGCTTCTGGTGATGAACTTGAAACAGAATATGACACTCACCATGGGATCACAGAGAAGGAATCTGATGTTAGAATTGAACAGCCAGAAAATGACTGACTGCTTTCATTGGGACTGAAATTTTCAAATAATTTGAGAATGGTATTGGGATTTCTATCATCTCAAGTTAACAGCGTTTAATGAAACTTTGCAAAAAAAAGGCTAAACCAGCAAGATAAGGAAAGAACTTGAATGTGACACTTACACCTAGATAGGAGCAATTGTCAACGGTCTCAAAGTTGAATTCTCCTACCCTTATTCTTCCTGTTTGACCAGTGCGGTTTGATGTTGTTGGTTGGTTCGTGTAGCTCAGGCAGCTTAAAATGTTGGAATAATGTCTTACATTCTAATTAGGGCTTTGATATCGACTTCCCAATCGCATATTTTGTTCTTCTATTAGCCGAAATGGTTCAGGAGTCTGATTCTAAAAATGCAGTTCAAACCATCCTTACATCTAGATTTCACGACCATGTTGGGTATTCTAAACCATTATTCAAGGCTAGAATAGCTAAAGCCCAAATCAAATGTTTTTCCCAAAGAACAGTCTTGATTTATATTCATTATCTTAATTCCCAGAAATTTCTATTGGGAAAATTCACGAGAAAATTTGCATTTTTCTCTGAACGTATTCCATTTTGTGACTTTTCAAAGTAGACTTTGCTCAGATTCCTTGATAAATTCAAAGATTATGACGGCTCCTTTTTGAAAGCTCCATTTTATAATTCATCAGCTAAATATGCCTTTTTTTCATTGCTCTGTCAAGGTTACCAATTTTCATAAACATAAACTGAGACAAATTTTGCTCAAGTGCATCCCAGTTTGTTTTTCGAAATGGTATCCCTCCAGGCTATCTTACACAGCTTTCACTTTCCCAGTAAATTAAAATGGAAAATGATGTTCCAATTGTTTTCTTTTGGTTGTTACCAAAATTCCCTCGAAATTAACCCTGAATCCTGCATTGTCTCCAATAATAATTTCACGTTGCAGGCGTATTATCTTGCTGGCTGTTGAAAGACCTTGGGTGCAATTGAAAAAGTCGCCTTCTCTTAGATAAACGATGGAAAAAAAGTCATTGTAAATTTTTCGGAATTATGGATCTTATCAAAAATAGCCCCTAACTAAATTGTTTTTACTTGGAAAACAACAAATTTTTGATTGACGTCATATTCTTCTACAAAGATAGATATGAATACATCCTCACTGCAGGTGCATAGTGTTTTGGGGCAAACCGCCTCTATGGGTACTATCTCCAGGCTGTACTAAGGTTAGGTATCTGAGGTGGATTGTAAACTGATGCAGCAGCAATCTTTTGATGACCCTAACTCGTCAACACGTCAACTGAAATACTAGCAAAGGGAGTTCGCCCGGCAACTGCTAAGGCCTAGGTGATAGTTTAGCCGATAGTGGCCAGTGAGAATTCCCACGATGATTCGGAGGTTCTTTTTGGTGAGGTTTAAGCAATCCTTTGTGTGCTTGGGTTCGTATGCCCCAATAAGCACTCTGGACTGCTCCATTCCTGACATCAAAGCCTCCAATAAATGGTTGACTAATGGTGTACTTTTCTCTGAAACCGAAGCATTCCTAACTTCAATTCAGGATACTTCGCTTGCAACAAAAAATTATAAATGGTACATCCCTCATGATTCCTCAATCACCCAGTTGTAGGTTATGCAGCTGTGAAGAGAAGACTATCCAGCACATAACATCTACGTGTAGGATGTTGAGCAGTACCGAGTACACCAATCGTCATAACTCCGTCTGCAAGATTCTCCATCAAAACCTTGCGTTGAAATATACCTTAGTGGCAACCTATCATCCTTACTATAAGAATACTCCACAGAGAATCTTGGAAAATGTTCGGGTACTCGGGATCACACTATCGCCACCGACCACAGTGTTAATCACAACATACCCGATCTAGTTTTGCTTCTCAAGGAAGAACGAGCGTGCTTCATAATCGATGTAGCCTTACCGTTGGACTGGAATACTGTTGAAAAACAGCAAGAAAAAATCCGGAACTACTGCCCTTTGGCGGCCAACATGAAGCAGATTTGGAGACTACAAAAGATCGTAGTAGTGGTAATTTCAGTGACGGGATTAGTCCCGCAGAATTTACATAAAGCGCTGAAAACTGTCGATCTTAGGGCTGGACTATACTTCGAGATGCAAAAAGCGGATATCCTTGCAACCTGAGTCCTGTCCGGCAACAATCTGACCTAGTGGATCTCAGTCTTGATTCGTACTGTCTTCCATTTAAGATCCATGTTTCTGTAGTATAGAACCACCGCGTTATTGCTTGAAGTGTTTGCGATAATCGGGAAGTAGCAATACATTTTCGCATGGTCGCACCCACTTTGCGTTCAAACGCATCATCGTTGTGATGCGGGTCTCTGGATGTTGCCTTCAGCCAGTCCTTAGGTTGGTCGCCCATCGGTCCGGTTGGGCGCGAAGAGGGTCCGAGGGTTTTTAACAATACTTTTTTTGTGTTTTTTAAAATCTTTGAAAGACACGTCCGGCCAGCTCTGCCTTCCAAACGCCGCAACTACAGCGGGCGCTTGTGGGATTCACATACTACTAAAAACCAATCCCGGTCTCTGCACCACCAGCCCCAGCCCCGCGGTATCACCATTTAGGTATTGCTTCGCGGGGGTAATCTGGCAGTTGGTCTCCACATGTTTCCGTTCAAGCCACACCCTAATATTGGGAATGAACCTATGTGTCCACCGACCTTTCGTAGACTCGTCCCATCTGCGTTGCCAGAGATCATGTGACTCTGACCTTCCCGCATTTTCACGCTCTGCGTGCCCCTCCATTCGTTTTTGCATGGTACAGCACATTCATTTCTTTAGCCAGAATGTCAACAGGGATCATGCCTGCCACCACAAATACTGCCTCATCTGATGTGGTCAGTCAGCCGGTAAAATGAGTTCACCTGCTTCCGTCTCTGAGAGTTTGCAAGCGTCTCTGCCCACACAGGTGGCGAATAGAGCAGGATGATACTACTCCGGCTACTACTCCGGCTAGCATCAATCTCCGGCAGTATTTCGGCTCACCAATATTCGCCAACATTTTTGCAAGTGGCATTGTGGCATTGGTTGCCTTTTGCATGCATATTTTAAATGTTCCCTGAATCTCAATTTGGTGTCAATTATTACCTCCAGGTATATCCACCGACCTCCACTTTTACAGTATTATTTTTCCTGCTCCGCCAAGGCAAGCCCGGGCCTTTCTAGCCAGGACTTTCCTACTCTCACTGTTTCAGTCGCGCAGACCTCCAAATCTTCTGGGTGTTTTGCTGCAACAACCAAAGCTGGGTCATAAGCAAAGCCGACAATCGTAGTCCCCTCTGGGACGGGAAGAGCAAGCAGCCCATTATACATGATGTTCCACAACAGGGGACCAAGTACGGATCCCTGTGGTACTCCGGCTGTGACAATGTACTCTTTGGGGCCTTCATCCGTCCCATACCAGAGAGTCCTCTCTGAGAGGTAGTTTTCCAACAAATTCGCTATGTATCCGGTGACAACTATGTCAGCCAACGCCCCTTTATTTCTATTCCAGTTGGCCGAGTTGAATGTTTTTTTGACATCCAGCGCCAACACGGCACAGCAGCCGCCAGAAATCAGTGCACCTTTTGTCTGGTTTACTACCATACTAATTGCGTCCACTCTAGAGGGGGCACGTAGAAAACCAAACTGGCGTTCCAACAAACCATTGCTGGCTTCGTCGATGGGTAGGAGTCTGTCGTAGATAACTCTCTCCATCATTTTTCCCATTGTATTCAGCAGGCAGATAGGACGATACCACGTTGGGTTTCCAGGTGGCTTGCCAGGTTTCGGAAGCAACACCAACTTTTACTTTTTTCACTGAACAGGGAATATTCCTTCTTTTAGGCGTGCCTCGAAGGTGTTGGCGAAAGAGTCGGGCCTAGTTTAACTGCCGGTTTCAAAGCTCGATTAGGGATACTATTTAAACCTGGCCATTTGTTGTCACCGGTTCTACCACATATTTCCCGCAGCTCCTCCATAGTTGCTGGAGGTATTATGCCCTCATTAAACTGGACAAACATTTGCCTTCTCCTATTTTCGTGGTGAGGGAACAGAGCGGTAACAATCTGCTTCAGGAAGCGCGGACAGGGCACTGGGGGTAATTTCCGCAGCCTCTTCATTACCACTCTGTAGGCCTCGTTCAAGAGTTTATGTCGGCATGGTCACACAGCTGTTTGAAACAATCCTTTTGGTCCGCCGAATGGCTTCTTTTAGGCGGCCACGCAATTGCCTTTGTGCCTCCTCTCAACCGTCGCTACCGGGTTTTCCCCTGAGTCTCTGACAAAGCCTCCTTGCTCGGAAACATGCGACTCGAAAGTTTGTGATTTCATTGTTCCACCAGTAGTTGGATTGCCTACTGGGGAGCAATCGCTTTCTGGGAATAGTAGTATCGCATGCTTCCGTGACCCATCGGGTAATTTGGGTGTTTTTTTTTCTGTAGCCATACCATTCAGGGATATGTCGGGTTTGAGCGCCACGGAAAACGTGTACCCCTCGAAAGCTTTGGCGGTTCAACCGAGCATATCAGCCCTCCTCCGGATGCTCCATTATTTTCTTGAAGGTTTGTTTTCCACAAGTCCAGAGCGTTGCTTGGCTCGTTTGGTCTTTGACCCAAATGTTAGCACTGTGGTTTCGATATGGCTCGCTTATTATGGTCACAACGGTGTTTTTCTCCCGGATGGTTTGGGAGAGTAGATTCTGTACCGCCTCACAGTGGTTGAGGTTGATTTGTATCAATTTCATCTGTGATTTGTGTTAAGCGCTCTCCTGTATTCCAGGCACCTACTGCTGCGTAGAATGTGCCGACGATACACACCCTTCTTTTCTTTGCACATGGGTCAACTCCGCAGTCCTTGCTGATCTAGCCTTCCACTCCGCGTCTCCTGCATTGCTTCGATCTATCATTTGGAATAGTGCATGCCTTCGCGATGTAACCGAAGTCAAGGCATCTAAAGCACCGCTTCAACGTAACCTGTTCCTAAGACGACACATAACCCAGTCTATTCTCACACTCCCTGCTGCTAACAGTTTGAGTGCGTTCTCTACTGGCAGGCTGATGATGGCGGCTTGTGTTTCACCGTAGGTTTTCCTCAGCGTTTTCACCGCAGACTCTTATAGTCCGGCAAGATCGAATTGTTTCTCCAACGCCTCGCAAACCTCCTCCTTTGTCATGATTTTATCTACATCTTTGCAGATTATAGTGATCTCCGGCCTGCTAGCCCTTATGTCGGCTTCTTGTCCTAACAACTTTCCAATTTGGCTCAAGAATTTGTCCGCGGCGGTTACATCCTTAAATTTCTTAAGCTCCAACATAAGGTCAGCTGCCTCCCAAGTTGGTGAGTTCGGGGTCTGCCTTCACTCTCCTGAGAATGTCGGCGTATGACCCTTCGCCTAGTTTTGAAATAATAGTCACCTCCGGTTGTATCTTCCTCCGATCATTTCTTTTCCGCGGTTCCACTTTCCTCCGAGCTTCCACATCCGCCTTTGAAGATCCGGTCTTTTTTCTCGAGGTCACCGCTGCAATAGTTTCACTGGCAGCTTCAGCTTCAGTAATTCTCATGAGCTGCGCCTTTTTGGGAGTTGAGTCCTTTTTTTCTTTTTAGGGTTTGCTGTCCAGAATCTTTCAGCTGTTTGCGCAGCCTCTTCCTCAGTTTCTCCCCTTTTGTATTTTGAGCAGGCGTTACTTGAGTTGCCTGGTTCACTTTCTCAATCGACGGCTTTCCCCCTCGCTCGTTCTGGCCTTGCTGTACGCCAAACAGATTCATCTTATCATGGCCCTTCTGGTGAATTTTCCGCTCCGTTCATTTATGAATTCATACAGATCCATGATCTTTTTACCCAGGGCAATAAAGGCGACTCCAGACTGATTGTTGCCCAAAGCATCGCTCGGGTGTTTCGGCGTCAAACATTCTCCTCATCCAAGACTCCCGCTACATACTTCACATAATGCGGGTAGCGATCACGAGGGCTTGTACCCGTGTGGGAGAGGATCTGCGAAGAATGGAGCTCATTCGGAACAGATCCGCCAATGGAGCTAGTTCCAGTCCCTCCCGTGCGGTTGTAACATTACATGTCACAGTAGCCAAGGTTCCCACTACTGAGGCATTGCGAGCGTTTGATATCGATGAAACTAATTACCTAATAATTACCGCGGAGAGTCTTATTAATTTCGAGGAGCAGTTACCTGAATCTGTGTTTAATAGTTGCGTCGTGCCTTCCCTCAAAATTTCTAAACTTGCCCAAGGGTCCAAGATTGTCGTTCGGTTTGCGTGGTTTGACCTTCTTCGACTATGTATGGTGCAACTGATGATCTTATGCACGACTTTTATTCCCGAACACTACTTACCGCTTCCTTGATGTGTTGGTTTAATCCAGTCGTAATCAAGCGTTTAGTCTGTTCTATATATACCTGATAGCAATCTCTGCACGTTATTCGGTAGATACCGCTTTTTTGTTGAATAGGTAGGAATACGGGACTTATCCGCCCCTTAGTGGCTGTCTTATGCTGTGAAAATAGTGTTATATAGGCGTGCCTATTGTGTTGTTTGATTTTCCTTACGATCAGATTCTCAATAGTCAGAGGATTATCTTCATCATCAATGGCGCAACAACCGCTGACCGATCTAGGCCTGCCTTAATAAGGAACTGCAGACACCCCAATTTTACGCCGAGGTCCACTAATTCGATATCCCTAAAAACTGTCTGGCGTCCTGACTTAGACCATCACTCCATCTCAGGCAGGGTCTTCCTCGTCTTCTTTTTCAACCATAGATATTGTCCTTATAGACTTTACGGACTAGATTAAGTAACCCGCCCACCACAACCTGTTCAGCCGGATTTTATCCACAACCTGACGGTCGTGGTATCGCTCATAGATTTCGTCATTATGTAGACTATGGAATCGTCCATCCTCATGTAGGAGGCCAAAAATTCTTCGGAGTATTCTTCTCTCGAACGCTTTTTTGCTAATACCCAAGCCTCGGAGGAATACATAAGGACTGGCAAGATCATAGTCTTGTACAGTAAGAGCTATGACCCTATGGTGAGACGTTTCGAGCGGAGCCATCAACCGTGCGCGGATTTCATCGTCATAGCTGTTGTCTCATCTGATGCTGATTTGCCTGGAGGGAAGCCTCTTTGGTATGGGCCAATGATGTTCTGGGCGTATGGGACTATCCGGCCTAGCAAGATAGCGGAGAATATCTTATAGATGGTACTCAGGAAGATGATACGCCATTCGCCCTTATAGGTGTTGCGGAGGGCTGTGTTGTGAATGGCTTCAGTATTCACTCTCACCTGATTGTCAGAGGGGATTGTATGTGGTGTCGTAATTCGAGGTGTGAGGTGGCGGCGTTCAATCAGCACGTGGTCAATTTGGTTGAAAATGGTCCCATCTGGAGAGGTCCACGTCTGTTTGTGGACCGCTTTGCGAGCAAACCAGGTACTTCCAACAACTATTTCGCGCGATACTGCCAATTGAATTATCTGCAGTTCGTTATGATCCCTCTGTAAGGTATGGGAGCCGACGCATCGCCTGAATACGGGCTCCGTCTCGTAACATCGTTTTTCCTTGTAGGGTTGTCAATCCTATCCAACCCCTAACCTAGAGGACCAGTTGGTACATTTTGTCCAGTTTTTAGGCGCGGGCGACTCGCCTTCATCTTCTTCGTCTGCAGTTTTTCATAAAAAAAAACTCCAAGCGATCAGCACGTGGAGTTGGAGATAGGGTTTGGTAGTAGAGTTGTTGGTATTGGTTCAGCAGGCGTTTCCCAGGTTTTATGCTCCATCGTGGGTGCTAATCCACGTTTCGCCCTGGGACCTATACTACCCTTTGACCGCCGGGATTATACCAATAGCGGTATCAATAATGTACTGTCACGTTCAGTCGGTGAATCATGCAATTATAGGCTGCCAATTTTTCGGAAAATGTCGGATGTGAAGTTGCTGGTATCGTTCTTTGACTTGTTGGCCTACGGTGCTTACCTATTGTGTAAACTCAATTTTATGATGAATCTTTTTATCGAGGAGATCACCTTGTCGATATCGTCTCCTCTAACAATCGGAAATACGTCGTCCACATACCATACTTTGGGTATTCTTCTTTATACTTTTTCTCATGGAGGCTTTTATTCCAGACCAACCAGAACGGTGCCAGCGTCCCTAGTGTTTTTTTCTCATTGCATCTAAGGCGTAACGGTTATTCTCAGCATAAATCAGGATTTGAGCTCAGAATGTGGCAGTTCATACAGATCCAGAGTTTAACTCTTAACCAATACCGCACTGCTTGGGATTCCATGGCGCTGATGGAATGCATTTTCATCAATCTTACTTCGTCATTTCACCACAAATTGAGTTAGCACCGGGAATGATAGTTTACCTTGACTAATTTGCGTTCATTACCTTCAAGTTCACTTGAGATGAACTAAGATACCACGTCGTCAAGAGCATCTCCTGGAACAGGAAGCTGCTTGCAATCGCTGTACTCAATAGTCTTCCATGTGTATTTAGTGTTCATTATCCTTCGTGCAACTAAATTTGCACTTGCAGTTCCAATATTAGTTGGATCCTCTCCCAGACTGTAAACACATAAACAAACAACTTCGTGTAGGCCGTAAACATAAAGCGGTTATCATTATCAACATCTTAAGAAGTTGCAGAATTATTTAACCGAATACCTTCCACTTTAGATGCTAGGATAGTGCATGCTATATGCAAGGATCCCTATATGCGGGCAAGTAGTGCGACTTGAGCAAACAATCCCGAGTGTTATACGCAAATGGGGGGTAATAACATTAGTGTTCCGGAAACAAAGACATGAAGTCATAACCGAATCTGGGGCTTATTGAGCTCAGTGGCATAGTGGCTTATAGTCAGTAAATGCGATTAAATTATACGAGAATGTGCCGGGCGATCACAATAGGCAGGCATAGTGTGTAAGTGCATGCTCTCTTCACTCGATATCCTCAAGGAGTAATAGTTTGCTCATTTATAGGCTTTGCAATTTCGATTTATAAATGACAGTAAATTTCGAAGCTTTTGTCTGAATAGATGCAATTTAATCGGAATGGATTACAATTTTTCGGTATATAACCATATCTATGGTTATAGTAGATTCAGATAATAACATTCTCAACAAATGACAGTTAGATAAGTGGTACTTTAGACACTGGCTTACCTTTCGGTGTCATCCCCTGGTGTCACTAATCGTACTTTCAAGATGACAGTTTATAGAAGAGGAATACGTCTCCTGTATCATCTTGTGAGTTGAAGCTTAAGAGTACACTCAATGTCCTTCCTGCATGCCATAGGAGGCGACTAAAAGGGATAGAAATTTGTGGGTTAGCAACCTGACCTCATGGTCACGACCTTTGGTTATCAAAAATGGATTATGATTGATCTCTGCAATGTGAGCACGATTCTCGACAACGATATCGAGAGTCCTTAAAATACTCACTTTCTCCAACTAATGCGGACTTTCAACGATATAAGTTGAACATTTTGGGACCAAGCAAAGTAAAATGGTGGGAATTTGAAATTACCCCTCTCCTTCTGGCCACACAGTGGGCTTTTATACTATGCTACCGCAAAGCGCGCTCTTTTAACCTGGGATCCGGCAGACAGACTGGTGATGATGCTGGGAAAGCAGGTCTGGACAACCGTAACGGCAATGGTGGAAAGTTTGTCAATTTCTGCAGTTTCCACCGACTGGTCGAACAACAGGGCCTGCCATAATAAAATTAATTGGCTTCCAACTGACGCCGCACGAGGCGCTGACATTGACCTCAAAAGGGATCACCATCTGATTGTCGCTTATGTTCGTTTGCGCGTTGCATTCGCCACTTCTTTCAGGGTTGAAAACCTGCGGCCCTCCAACTTAAATATCGACCGCTTGTATGAGCCAGTTGTCGCTACTAATCAGGCGGCAGATATAGTAAGTAACCTTTCTCAGAATATTGATGGGTGTTAGACAGCAATACAAGCTGATTGATGAACAGAAGGAATTGAAAGCTCTATTGATAGCGGAAGATGCCGCAGAACGCAATGATTTCAGAAATATATACCGTATCACGAAAGAACTTGCAAATCGCAAATTGTCCTCTGAAAGAAGTCGATAGTCGACTTCTCATCCACGATGACGAGCAATTGAAGAGGTGGAATGAAAACTTCACCACGGTTCCAAGCCGAATTATATCCGGTGAGATTCCTCGTCTTGTGAATAGAGTGGCTAGTCATCTTGGGATGGGATACGAGCTGTCCCCCATGTAGAAGAGAAGTCATTTCGGCCATAAACTCAGTCAAAATCAATAGAGATCCTGGAGACGAAGCACCAATAAATGATATTCACTATCACCTGAAGAAAGTTATCCAAGATACGGCCACAAACATACCTGGCCCCAACCACAAAAAAAGTCGGAACGGTTGTTTTGACGATGAATGTAAGCTACCAACGGCACAGAAGAATGCTGCAAACCGACTAATGTGGCATTCCCAAAGAATGTGGGAACATTCGGGAACACATGGAAGTTTATCACGAACTCCTTCGAGCCGAGAAGCGACTTCACAGACGGACAAAGGAAGCCAGGGAGAGCCAACAAGTCTGTGAACTCGAAAAGTACAGAGAGCAACCGCACCAAGTGTAGCAGTTTTACCAACAAGTTAGCAGGATGAAACCTTATACACCTTGATGTTCATCCTGCCGAGACGAAGAGGGAAATCTAATCTCCGGCAGAGTGTACATATTGGAATGATGGAGTGAGAATTTCGATGAACTGCTCAACAGCCACAGCATCGGTGAGTTGGAGCTCGGCCAACTGAAGACGACGAACAAATACTGTCACCAACATGTATAGAAGAAACAGTCTGTGCAATTCATCGGCTTAAAAATCATAAGTCGCCTCGAGCCGATGGAATTACAGGCGAATTGGTTAAATATGGAGGCAAGCAAGTGATTCATAAACTTGTGCTCAAGGTGTGGGACAGCGAAAAATTGCTTGACGACTGGCAATGAGGTATTATCTGTCTCATATATAAAAAAGGATATATCACCCACTGCAGCTTTTATAGAGGTGTCACATTGCTAAGAATCATTTATAGGATACTGTCCGTTATCTTGCTAGGTCGGATAGCCCCATACGCCCAGAACATCACTGACCCCTACCAAAGAGGCTTCACTCCAGGCAAATCAGCAACAGATCAAATTTTCCCTGTGCGGGAAGCGATGGAAAAACTGTTGGAATATAGGCATTGGTTGCACCACCTTTTCATCGACTTTAGCGCCGCCTATGGTAGCATAGCCAGGGGAAAATTGTAATTCGGTATCCCGATGAAATTGATTAGACTGACCAGACTGACCCTGACCAATGTGCGAGGTCAGATAAAAACTGCAGGATCACTTTCGAGAACCATTCAGCATCAACAACGGTCTAAGGCAAGGGGATACCCTATTATGCGTCGTCTTTAACCTAGCCCTGGAAAAAGGGTGCGATGCAGATATCAATGCAAGAGGCACTACTGTCCTACGCTGATGATATTGCCATTATGGGAAAAACTCAACTGTGATGGGTAATAATCTCGGGCAACCGCAATGCTGACTACATTGCCTCTTACAATGTACTGTAGTGTACCGTTATGGTCTTGAAAGAAGTGGTCTAGCATACTTCAAGGATCTGATCAAATTTGCATTGTTGCGCTAACAATTATTTTGCATTGTCAGAATCTCTGCAGATGCCAGATTTTACCTAATACAAGCAGTAAGTACCAAGCATTTAGGCTCGGACGATCCTATCTACTTAAAAGATAAAGGGACGCTGGTGGTGGTGGCCGGTGGTAGCTTAGTGGAAGAATCCGTCGAGAACTTTTCGCAACATGGAACACGTACACAGAATGGTGCACTTCTGCATAATTTGAACCAGACTGCGTGAGAGTCGCAGGACATCAAGGGAAACCGTTAGGTTTAATACCTCTAGCTCTGACAATATAATAGGAACTACAACCACTTTCTTGAGACGCGAAATTTCTTTGATTTCCCGAGACAGTGGCTCATAGTTCACCGTCTCCTTCAGATATTTCCGTTCAATGTTGCAATTATGGGAGACAGCAACATCAATAATATACGAGAAGCGACCCATCTTGTGAACTAAGAGTACGTCAGGTTTGCTGTGTGGAATGTAGCGATCAGTTAGAACTTCTCGGTCCCAATACATGCTGTAAGCAGAACTATCAAGTACTGCCTACGGCTCTTTTCGGTAAATCGGACATGTTCCCGTGATGAGCCCATGCTTATACGCAAGATTTTGATGAATCACTTTACCTACACCATTATGCCTGTTGGTGTATTGCACCGGTTCCATTACAGTGCCAGATATGAGAGTCTCTAACGCCGAACCACATATTCTGCATTGGTCGTTCTCCACCCGCTCTTCCATTACGAGCTTTTTATAAGCTAGGGTGGCGTCATTCTGAATGGCACACATGAATCCCTCCGTCTCAGCAAACAGCTCCCCAGCACACGGCCAGCTGTTTGACAAACGCGAATCGACAAATGGCTGCCAACGACAATTCACATGTTTACCGTGCGTTGCTTTTGACTTCCAGTCACTGATCCGCTCTTGGTCTGACTTCACCTCAATCAAAAAATTGAAAGGTCAATCCTTCAAGTTAAGTGGAGTCAGCCCACAGTCTGCCTAACCAACAGCTCCGTGTAAAGAACTCGCCTGCTTTTTGACGTAAAAATAAGCACTCAGTGAGTCGACTCAGCGATGATGCTGTGCCTTTACGTCAACCACGCCCTTACCTCCGATGTTACGAGGCAGGTTCATCCGCTCCACGGCAGACTTTGGATGATGCATTCGGAATTGGGACATAGTTATCCGTATCCGCCGTTGGACGTTTCCCAGGTGGGTTTTCGCCCACGGCAATATTCCGAATGCATAAGCCAGGGAAGAGATAGTGAATACATTCAATGGGCTTATTTTATTCTTCCCCGAGAGATGCGATTTCAGTATCAGCAGAGCATCCTTCAGATCACCACCTCAGCATGGGTTCCTTGCAGTATTACGATGTATTTGTAGAAGTCTGTCTCGATCATAGCTTCGATGTGGAGGTCATGAATGCTATGCCAGCCGTGGCTTGGATTCGACATTTGTTTAATCCGAATTCCATTCGTTTATCACGGCTGAACATGTCTACTATTCGCAACAGACTTCTAAGGTGGTCGTCAACACCAGCATAAAGTTCGATATCATCTATGTCCACACAAGAACAGTGTGTCAGCTCGCCCTCAGCATGTAGGCCATATTTGATTGCAAAACTATGCCCTCTAACATCATCCAGTAGCCATGAAGGTGGGTTTAGTGTCGTACAAAACAAAAGGGGTTCAGCGAAGAAGCCCTACCATATACGAATAGGCTCTGAGGTATTGGAACCCTCAGATGAACGCACTTCCATGGACATCGGACAGAATGTTGTTGGTCTCGAGATGCGCGTTAAGTCTTCCACTAATGATGGACGTTATAAATTTGTAAAGGGTTGGTAAGCAAATAATCTTTTGTCTGCGAAGTCCTGCACCATGTCCTTCTTAGGGATAAGGTAGGTAATTCTCGCGGCCAGGAAGGGTGGAAATTCCTCCGACCGACTCATGACCTGATTTATGCTGTGTCCCAACCGACTGTTTACGCTGGTAAATTTCTAATACCAGAAATTCTGCACCCAATCTTCGAGCTGTTTATGGCTCGTCGAACTTCCTCTTCGGTAACATCCGCAAAATTCATGCCAGGCATATTGACATGAAGGGGGCCTTCGGCGGTAATCCACTCAGCATGCTGGGCTGGTATCCTAAAAGTCCACTCCAATATTCTTTCACTTCCGTCACCCAAAACTGTACTGCCTGGACGCTTTGTTGGGATTCGTCGAGAGATCTGAAAAAACTCCGTTGGTTCCTAGCGCATATTACATTCTGGAAACGTCTGGAGTGAATTTCACCATACCATCGTAACCGACTGCAAATGACAGAAAGTTTCTAATTTAGTGTGTCCAGAATTCCAACTACGGATGTTTCACTGGGGATGGCATAGTTGCTGTAAGCCCTCTGCAGCTAATTCCTCACCAATCTGATGACATTGTCAGTGCTTATTTGAATCAATCTAGCATTAGCGAATCCCGCCGACGTTCTAGACGAATTTTCCATGGTGGATCTCTTCGTTCACTAAAACCAATAAGACCAAAGCGAATCTTCTGACCATGCAATCTGACAGCCGCAAATGCGCTATATTACACAAGTAACTGTAGTAGCAGCCGCGACATATTGGCACGTAGCCGAGATGCGATCTCATCATTGATTTGAGATAGAATTCTCGGAGTTGCTAGAGATGCATAGAGTCTGGGAATACTTGGTCTATGTAAAGGATCCATTCCCGCGAATTCTATACGCGCTCTTTGGAATTCGTCCCGAAACTCAGTGGAGACTTCAGCTGGGCGATGAAGAAAAGTGCTTCCACGAGTGCTGAAACTGTTGCATGTAGTGCAGCGTGATGTTGTTAATGCCGCCGCCCCTGCCCCCTTCTCTTCTTGGTCTCCAGTTTTCGCGATGGTCTGAAGTCAAACACGCTCCCTGATGATGGCCGGGATTATGCCGCTGCGAGTAATAAGCGGTGCTGGTCTGCAACTCGCTGCACAGTCAGGTGCTCGAATTGAGGGAAACGCTCGACGAATCTCTGGTGGAACAAGGCGCGGTAGATGTTGCACCCACTCCCGCCGTTATTTCGCAGTAGGAGTGGATGATGAAGAGGTTCATTTACTCAGTCCACTTCATCCGCTGCCTACGTGAACCTGCTGAAGTGGTCGCCCCAGATTATGGCGAAACAGCTGCAGCAGGCTGAGCAATGCTCCTGGCTATCGTGACGTCGAACCTCCCCACAATTTGCGGTTTCGACGCCGTGCTGACCATTACGGGAGGCCGACCCAGTCATCAAGTCAGACGACTCCCGTCGGTTATCCGTACTGGACCTTAAATTTTCCCTTCTCCTCATTTTTGTCTTTGTATTTTATACCTAACTGCTAGATGTCATGAAAGCTTCCTCAGTGAGTAATTTGCAAGACTGCAAAGTTCCTGCACTCTCCTCACCTACCCCCTGAGACGCAGCCGTGGCGAACAGCTTTTCAGGCTGATGCTATCCATCCCTCCTCCGTTCACAACCGGGCTTGGGACCAGCTACGGAGGTATTATCGTTATTATTTTTTACTTGCTTACCTAGTTAAAAACTGTAAGTAATTCCATTATCGCACGAAAGTTGATTTGGGATGAATGAGGCTCTTTAATTATTTTAATTTCCATCCATTCAACATTAATTTTCCTCCCGTTTGCATATATCTAGGCTGAACGGTATGGTTCTTGTCCACGATAGATGTTGATCTCATTATGAGGGACGCGTATGAATCGATTTATTTGAACACATCGGAAAAATATCGGAAAATGCGCATGGGTCTCTTGTTTGATTTTGTATAAGGTAGAGGCAACTCATCGGATACTACCTCATCTCTACCCTGGAAGCAGTATGACCAAGAGTGGCTACAACATTTTATTTGCTCCATTATATCTACACATTCACGAACAGGACGCGATAGTGAATTATATTCACGTCAAAAATCGGCTAGCTCTGGCCTAAACTTGGCTGAAATAATTTTTTTTCTTAAGGATTGACGAGACCCTGCATTTGAATTCACTTGGTGATGAACCGGATTGATTAGGATGTGGTTCGATTCGTTTCCGTTTATTTTAGGTTCACTTTAGGTCGTTGCCGATATGTGTAAAACTGTGTTTCGGTTTCAATTCGGCGTCTATTCGGCAGCTAATTGAAACTGTATAGAACCGAATATTTCCATGACACAAATTGGTTTTATCAGGTTTCAGTACAGTTCGAATTAGTGTGCAGGGATCAAAAAGCAATCAAGGCACACACTCACGGTTCAATTTAGGTTTCAACTTCCGATCGTGTATGCGTGAAAGGGTTTCATTTTGTTCGGCTTGTTTTAGGTTACGACCGAACAAAAACTGAACTGAATGGAACCGTGTATGTGTGAAACAAGCCTTAGGGCAACATTCTTTCGCATTGTGTTTCATCCTGAGAGCTTCATGTTTTCTTGTAGGCTCGCATAACTAAAAGAACGCCAACGCCAAAGATACAATCTTGTAGATTGTCAGAAGGAAAGGCACTAATCAGTCAGGTGGAACAGCGTATGATCAAACCTATCATAAAAATTTTCCATCTAAGACTATCTATGTATGAGACTGCAGGAAATCGGTTAAAAGCTAGCAATCTAAATTCCATGAGATCATTTTAGATAACATATATACCTACCAGAAGTGGCAATATCTATTAAAACGAGAAATTACACCTACACTTCCAAAAATCCCTATCGTTTGCAATTTCTTCCAAAAATTCATCTCAGCGCTGAAGAATACGCTTTACATATTTTTCAGCGAAATCAAAAAGTTACTATAAGCCACAATGAATTATTTATTGTATAAATTTCAGATCGAAATCAGCAGGAAAAGAAAATTTCATGAGCCTGTTGCTTTCATCTAAAGCAATAAATATTTATCGAAACGTTTTTAGAGGTCAATCTTTTTGAATTTATATTACTCCTAGTAATTATCCTTGATGTTTTGCTAAACAGTCCCAAGAAAACTGAAAATACATTTACGATTTGAAGGCTTTTCACACGTGCGTTGATTAGATTTGCAAAATGGCGAAATCATGCCTATTATCCTGTAACTAACATTGTTTACGAATCGATGTTGGTGTGGATAAAATGTATTATTAATAGATGCAAAAATGGCTGGAAATAGCTAATGGATATTACAATAAGTGACTGGCAAAATGCAAATTTGACAAGAGAACGAAAAAAAGCCTTATCCTTCTTCTATAAAAGCGATATTGAACCCTGTCGAAAACGTGAAAGGAAAGGTTTAGCATGACGTAGATGGATGAGACTTAGGTTGGCATCTAGCAGGGTACTAGCGTGGAAGGAGTGACCGTGGGATCAATTTGCGTGGTATCAAAATAAGATCCTTAATAATTTCGCTTCGAAGTACAACTGTGCCCGATGGTTCGACCACGAAGGTTAATTGTTGGGAGACTTCAGCAGTATTTTTCCGACTTGGGACTGTGGTGAAATCGACCTTTTCCTTCTTAAAAATGAAAAAATGAAGGGAATACTGATTTTTCCGAAAAACAACTAAAAAGATAACATCAAAAAGCAGCAGCAGGGAAATTTCATCAAAGGTTCAAGGAAACCTAGTAGGAATTGGCGAGCCGATTAGAAAAAATAATAAGCTATCTTGGGACCCAGCATTAAATTGCCCGATCTACTCCTTCGACGATTCCGTAGCTTACATAACGACGAAATCTATGAGCGATAGTACGACCGTCTGGTTGTAGATAAAATCCTGAGGTGGGCGGGTCACTAAATCTGCATGGATGAGGATGATCCAGGCGAGGAAAGTCTGTGAGGGCAATATCTATGGTAGAAAAGAAGGCGAGGCAGACCCTACCTGAGATAGACCGATGGCGTAGGTGAGGACAAAGGACAGCTTTTAGGGATATCGAATTGGTGGACCTCGGCGCAAAACGTGGGTGTCGGGAGTTCCTTATTAAGGCAGGCTTAGACCGGATATCGGTTGTTACACCGTTGATGATGATGGTGATCTGCTCCTTGGATGCCATGGAGATTATTACAGAGAGAACCATCTGCCGAAAATGCTGGAGATTTCAGCGGGTTTATTCTGTTGTGGGTGTAATCAGCGCTTCGGTGTTTGACATGAAATGCGGTGAATTTTGACAAGCGCTATCACCGAATGAACGACGTAATGGCCGAGATAGGTGTTCTTGGCTACTTGGCGGTTTGGTTTGAAATTACACCTTCGGAAAAGGAGCCTTTGGTGGCGTGACAACGGGGGTGCCAAAAGTTTTGATACTGCGTCCTGTACTGTAGAAGTGTAGCGTTTGTGTTCATCCTAGAAGAAGCTATGACTCTCGGCTTTGCAGATGGTAGCATTTTGTTATAGCGAAGCGACGGTGGCAGTAGGTTTTAGAGTCTCGATTAGAATGAATCAGAGCAATTATGATTGATGAGAAAATGAAATCATTGTTGATCAAGAATTGTAGAAAGGAAGACACGATTAAATGTCAAATATCAAAATGGAAGTTGACGGACATATGGTCGTCTTATACGTCACATGCCTCAGGTGGCTGACGCAAAATCAGGTTTCAGAGAGTACTTAGATGCAACCGGACACTTGCATGAATGTTGATGAATGTCAGCAGTTGAAAAAAAAGTCGGAGGTTACTCGGAGTGGTGTAATCAATTCTACTATACGTTGAGATGCTTATAAGCTGGCAGGTGAAAGCACTCTGAGGGTCAACAGATCTTTCAGAGCTACATCAGATCAGGCAATGCAGTTAGCGGTGAATATGATTCGAGTTGACATACCTTGCTTGATGTTCTATAGAGAGAGAGAGAGTGAAGGATAAAGTACGAACGAGGAAATCAATATGAGTGAACCCAGGAAAAAGGTTGAAAGAGACGAAAGCGGTTTATTGTTGGCCCATAGCGAATAATAATAATAATAATCGTTGGCGCAACAATCCATATTGGATCAGGGCCTTGAAGTGTGTTAGAGCACTTCATTCAAGACCGTAACGGTACACTCCAGGATTACAGTACCCTGTAGGAGGCAATGTGGTCAGCATTCGCTCGCCCGAAATTATTACCCTGATTTGACTCAGGTACTCATTCACAGCTGTGTTGGCTGGTATCCGACGTCAAATCACGATACAAATCTCACTGCCACTAGTGAGATTTGAACCGCGACCTTCCGTACGACAGCCTTGTGCTCTAACCACTCAGCTATCCGGACACCATAGCGAATACTGAATACACATTATGCTTACTCCCCCTCGGACACCACCTTGTCATGGTGGGGGGAGCCTGTAGTAGTTTACTACTACACTAAGGGTGTCCCAAATGTGAATGCGGAGACGAAGGATATAAACTCTCCCAGTGGTAAGAAGTCACAGACTTCGAATCCACCCTCTACCATGAGCAATCATGTCGCGCCGAGGCGCGGATTTTGGAGGCCTCACCACATTCATACCCGCCTATAGATAAATCTGTAGAAGGCATGCTTTCCGACTGAGTGGAAAGCTTGCAATTAGTGCCTACGGCGAAGTTAGCCAGAAAGGAAAGTACGGAAACTCTCAACTCAGAAATTGGAAATCCGACTACGGCCAGCCCGTCCGCGGTACTACAGCCCAAATCTACCCGCAAATGGAAGAGGAAGGCTCGGTAGAAGGGAACTTCACCCACTAAGGACGGGGACTACAGGCTGAATACTGGCTGTCAGAACCTTCTCCTTCATCCTTACCGCGAAGAGCGGAAGAACGGGAAGCTGATGACGTGGACGCTACTGGTTTAATGCCAGTATGTGGAAATGAATCCAAGCGGCCCGGACATTGTGAACCCTGGAAAGACCCCAAGCCGGCGGCACAAGAGAACACTGCGAAGGAAGATGAAGGACCTTGGAAATGAGGACATGGACGTGGCTGTACCACTAGGCGCGGTAACGTTCAGACAAATCGGACGCAAGGAAGCGGAATCCCCGACGAAAAGTGGGGATAAACTGGAAACTCCGGTAAGATCCACACTGGACGCACCAGACTCTTCTGTCAGCGGTAATTCGCGCAAGAAGCGTGGCCAACGCTTTACTATGCTTCGCAAGAGGGCTTACATCCACGCTTCTCGCGGGGATTAGGACCGGTGTGCCGGGAGGTGATCAAATCAGCGTGAGAGAGCTCAATGAAGCTGATCTCCCCCATAGGAATACGAACACGAAGGCGGGAAGGAAGAGGCCGTATACGCAAGCTGCAGTCTCTGTTCTGACTGCTGCCGTGGGAGTTTCAATCAAGATTTTAGCGATGGAATTCTCCATTTGTAGTGCACTGGCGACGCGACGCAAGAGCTTAGGGATCTGGTAGCGTATGCAGAATCATCATCATCATCTGTTGGGGCAGTAGCAAATGCAATGCAAGGGGAGAGAAGCTACTTGATTTGATCACTTCAGCTGGTCTTATAACTGCAAACGTAGGGTGCGCCCCTACGTTCGTGGGACCGAGAAGAAGCGAAGTAGTTGACCTAATCTGTACATCAAAAGTGTTAGAGTTGATTACACACTGGCGAGTGCTAGACGAGGTCTCACTGTCAGATCACCGACATCTAGAATTCAATCTGACTATTGCGGGCGAACAGTCTGCAGTACAAAGACGGAACCCTAGGAAAACGGATTGGACAAAGTTCAATGAACTTCTTGGCAATAAAGTATAGTTCCCTAAGCGACTAAGGACTCCCTTGGCGCAGGAAGATGAATTGAAAACTCTAAATCGCACACTTTTAGAGTGCTATGAAGAGGCTTGTCCTATTTCCCGAGGCCAAAGCTGTGAAACGGTTCCTTGGTGGAACTGGGAACTGCAAAAACTCAGGAAATCAACCAGGCGACTTCTAAACTGTGCTCCCAAAGTAATAAGAACGAACATTTCAGGAACTCAAAGCGTGAATATAAAAGGCTCGTTAGGTGTTCGAAACGAGATTCCTTTAGACCGTATTGTGAGGAACTGGAAGGCGAAGGAGAGACTTCAAGGCTGTGTAGAGTACTCAAAAGGGATGAGTCGACCAAGTTGGACTCTCTTAGAAAACTCGAGAGAACGGGTGAGAGAAGTGGCGGGGGGAGAGTTGAGGGTTTTTGCAACCCCTTCAACACGCAAGTGCTACAAGAGGAGATGAACACTGCGAAAGCGGTTGTTAACCATAAGAAGGTAAGAGCTGCCATACTGTCCTTTGAACATTTCAAAGCACCTGGCATGGATAGCATCTATCCGGCAATGCTAAAGGAGGGTATGGAGTATTTAGAGCGACCTCTAAGAAATGTTTTTCGACGATGTCTTGATCTGGGCTACGTGCCTTCCTCTTGGCAAAAAGTTAAGGTAGTCTTCATACCGAAACCTGGGAAACATGACTAATCCAAAGAACTTCAGACAGATCAACTTGACTTGATTGTTGCAGAAAGGTTTGGAGAGACTGGTGGAGCATCACATTCGTGGAAACGCATTTAGGTTACACCCACTTAGTGAAAACCAACATGCTCACCAGCGTGGAAAGTCCTGTGAGTCTGTTCTTCATTTTTTGGTCACAAAGATAGAGAATGGAACTTTGAATGATGAATGCGCGATGGGGTGTTCATGGACATTAAAGGGGCTTTTGACTGTGCGCCTTTTAAAAAACTTTGTGATGCCGCCAGAGCGCATGGTGTTGATAATGCTTTAATTAAGTGGATCCATGCAATGCTAACGCAGAGATTGCTGTGCGCTGAGGTGGGTGTCGATCGCTATCTGACTGCAGAAGCAACGAAGGGCTGCCCCCAAGGAGGTGTGCTATCGCCACTTCTGTGGAGTATGCTGATCGACTCACTACTATGCGAACTGCAAAATTTGCTAATACACGTTCAAGCTTATGCTAATGACTTGGCTGTGCTTGCTGTTGATCGGGATCTTGGAACGGTGTGTAAGAATATACAAAGTGCCGTTGATTTGATAGACAGTTGGTGCCTTAGACGTGGTCTTTTAGTTAATCCAAAAAAAAAACACAATGGTATTATTCACAAAAAGGAGAAAACCCTTCAACTCTCCGAAGAAGTGAAATATTTGGGAGTCACTCTAGATAAAAAGCTTCTTTGGAACAAAAATGTAGAGGTAAAGATGAAACGAGCTCTCACAGCTTATGGGCTGTGCAGACGAACTTTTGCCTCGACAAGGGGACTCAGGCCTTTTGTGGTAATGTGGGTATACGTTGCCATCATTAGGCCGACGTTCGAATATGCATCCGTAGTGTGGTGGGTTAAGGTGAGACAAAAATGTTTTTATCGTAAACTGACCGCACTGCAAAGAACTGTGTGTCAGGGTATCACTGGTGCCATGAGCACGACATCCAGCGCAGCTTTGAATGCACTACTCAATTTGCAAGCACTGCAATGAGAGCATCTCATAGACTAATTCGATTAGATCTATGGGGAAACAACCGATGTGGTGGGCACAGAGCATTGGAAGAGTTACTGGGAGGACTGAATCCAGTTCTTACAATGCCTTCCGATTCTCGTGTCCCGATATATCTGTTTGGTAGGAGATATGAAGTTACCCTGAATCGTAGAGAGAACTGGGAAGTCCCAGAGGAATGCCTGGCGGGATACATGGAAGTCTTCTACACCGATGGCCCAAAAACATAGGAGGGTTCTGTAGCCGGAGTCTACCTCTGGAAAAAAAACGAGAAGTGGGCTTTTCCTTTGGGACAACATACAACGGTTTTTCAAGCCGAAGTTTATGCGATCCTAAGGACGGCGCAATGGGTGATTGATGAGCGGTTGAAGGGCAGGCGCATCGCAATCTGCAGTAATAGCCAAGCTGCATTGAGGGTGTTGAGTAGTCCTTTGATCACCTCGAAAATCATTCAGGAATGCTGAAACCGTTTGAACTCTATCTCTAGATTCAATACGGTGGAACTACTCTGGATACCTGGTCAATGAAATCTCGAATGCTTTAGCGAAAGAGAGGTCAATCTTCCCGATGCCGGAACCGGAACCAGCAACTGGAGTATCAGTAGCATTGGCTAAGTCTGTGTTCAAAAACTGGGAACAAGCTTCCCACAATGACAGGTGGCAGATCCTAGACTAGACTAGTTAGACACACAAAACTTTTCCTGCCAGAACCGAACATGCGCACCACAAATTTATCCTGTCGAAAAGCAGGAGGACCTGTAGGTGTATTGTGGGCATTCTGATAGCCCATAATTCACTAGTTGGGCATATGTTCAGAATAGGAATTACTCAAGATGATACGTGTCCCCGATGTTCTCCAGTTGCGATACGTTAACGAATCCGGAATATTCCGTTTGACCGGGGTGGCGAGCACAATGGCCCAACACGGCCTGTGTGCTCAGAAGCTGGTGCTTCTCCCCCACCACACACACACGCTTATTGTCCTTACTTTTGGTGAATTCAGATAGCTTAATTATTTTCCCTTTTGGGAAAGGAGGAAAACAATTGCTCCATGTTAAGAAAACTTTTTCACTGCCCCCCCTAAATCTGGGAATTTTGACGCCCTAGGTAACTGCCTAATTTACATGTCTGATACTATTTCGATCCTGGCGTCTAATTGCCACTACTGCAAGGAGCTTGAAGGGAGGAACTATACACATAAGTAGTGATAATGATGTTATACATCTCATCAAGGACTTAATAGCAAACATTGAAAGTTATCTTACATTAAAGAAATTTCTGCAGTTCCAAGGGGATTATCGGCAAATCTTAATTTTTGGAATACAATCATCTTAGGTACTGACAGCATTTGAAGTATTCCATCTTTGCAAGAAAAATAAGGAAGGATGTTCATTTGTGAAATTTCACAAAGCACACGAACTCCCCACTTGTCCTTGATGAGGAATCATTTTCAAAGTTGTTGATAATTGGCGCCGTCATTCGCGTGCCTTTACTGTTCAAAGCTGAGTAGCTTCACAGCTGCTTATCATATGATGAAAGGAATTTTTTAGATGTCAAATATTCGGAAATCAGATACATTGAAGTATTTTCGCGAAATTTCATAAACAGCGTTGGGAGATTTTGTGTCACAGTTCATTGACAGAAGTGGTTGAAGGACGACGTTTCCGTTTTCAACGAGAAAATCGTCAAAAACAACTATTCATCAGCAAGTTCAAGAATTGCTTAGAAGATACAAGGTATCAAATTGCTGTTAAAATCAAAGACATTCGTGGTATTTTTTGGATACACACAATAATTCCAGAAAAGAGTCCTTTCATTTGAAGTTTATAAATTAAATTTTTATACGTCAGGTTGCTGACGAAAACGTGTGAAGCATTAATTTCAAACTGAACCCCTATTATGTGTTGCTTTCTTACAAATATTAATTATAAATTCCATTGATCAGGTCTTATTCAAATGGAATCAATTAAAATCGATGTCCTGGGGAAGACACACCACTGAGGCAAAGTCTGGAGTTTCTTGTGAGTAAATGAGGACATTGAAGCATAATTTCGTTCCATTAAGAAATTCATGTTTTGTGTGTCACACCCATGAGCCCTGCTCCCTTTCCCCTGGCTACATCGCTTGCCATCTCCATCAGAAACTCGAAATAATTTCCATGGACGCATCCACAGATAACACAGAATTTATTCCCTTCAGGGGGTATATTACGTAGTGGTTCGAATTGCTCCGTAAACTTGAGAAAATTCGAATATTCAAATACCAACACTCCCTATAATTACACGCTCAGGAACTCAATCAATTAATGCGGTTGGAAGTGTACCTCGAGAACATACGCACAGCTTCATCTAACCAGAGTACGTTGCACACATTGCGGCTTCCTTCGTCCTCGAGACATATTCACAAAATCGCTTTATTTTGAGGTTAACACAACATTCTCGAGCACGCAAACTACTTTGTTTACATTTCGAGAGTGGCCCTTGGGAGATAATAGTAGAACAAATTTAGGATTGGAGTGGAGCAGGGCAGGATGCAAGGCAACTTCTCTCTGGCTCCTCATAGATGCTACACATGCCTGTGTGTAGGATGTGGACGCTTGAATCAGTGACCTAATAGACATTCAACACTTACCTAGAAATTGCGAGGAGATGCCTGGAGAGCCTGCATGGGGTCATTTCATATAATGATACTGAAATTTCGGGTATTATTGTCTACTAGCCCAAATATGCCTGGCAAGCTTCGTGGTTTTTCAACTATGGCTTCAAGTGCAGTACGCATGCAGATGTATGTTCATGACAATGTATCTAGAAAGATAGTAGGCGAAGTTTGGAACCGCGCTAATGCTTTTAAAAGGACTTTGTTTCGCAACTAGGTTGAAAATGATGCTTAGCCAGATTTTCTTTTTTTAATGCAATACTTTGCATATAGTTTTACAAGCAATCTAGAAGGACCCCTTGACTAAGTTTCATCGCCAAAATTGATGTAGAAGAGAATAATAATCCATCGTTGGATCCTGCGAGTTGATCCATTTATCGCAGATGCAGTTTATACTCGCGCTATCAAGGCAGGTTCATTGGTTTCTGTAATGTGGGGTGGCAATAGCGGTCTATCCTACACCCCAAAGAAACCTTCTTGATCTTACCCTGCCATTGAGACTAAAAAAGTGCGGGTTTCGTCCAAGGACTTAAAAGACTGGGAGGTGTCCATCCTAATTAGGTTATACGTGTAGGACTCGAGATCCCTGGGCACGTCAGGTACCTTTCCGCGTGATTGGCGGGCGGCTTCAGCTTCAGCATTGCTGGGCGGCCTCTGGTTCTCTCCGTATAATAGCTCCGCGGCTGCATGGAGGCTAAGTAGAAAGAGTGGCAGCAATTGTGATCAACAAGGATCATCATTCACCGCATTTCATGTCAAACACCGAAGCGCTGATTACACCCACAACAGAATAAACCCGCTGAAATCTCCAGCATTTTTGGCAGATGATTCTCTCTGTAATGATCTCCATGGCATCCAAGGAGCAGATCACCATCATCATCAACGGTGCAACAACCGGTATCCGGTCTAAGCCTGCCTTAATAAGGAACTCCCGACACCCACTTTTTGCGCCGAGGTCCACCAATTCGATATCCCTAAAAGCTGCCTGGCGTCCTGACCTACGCCATCGCTTCATCTTAGGCAGGGTCTGCCTCGTCTTCTTTTTCTACCATAGATATTGCCCTTATAGACTTTCCGGGGGGGATCATCCTCATCCATACGGATTAAGTGACCCGCCCACCGTAACCTATTGAGCCGGATTTTATCCACAATCGGACGGTCATAGTATCGCTCATAGATTTCGTCGTTATGTATACTACGTAATCGTCCATCCTCATGTAGGGGGCCAAAAATTCTTCAGAGGATTCTTCTCTCGAACGCAGCCAAGAGTTCGCAATTCTTTTCGCTAAGAAGCCAAGTCTCCGAGGAATACAGGAGGACTGGGAAGATCATTGTCCTGTACAGTAAGAGCTTTGACCCTATGGTGAGACGTTTCGAACGAATTAGTTTTTGTAAGCTGAAATAGGCTCTGTTGGTTGACAATAACCGTGCGCGGATTTCATCATCGTAACTGTTATCGGTTGTGATTTTCGATCCTAAATTGGAGAAATTATCAACGGTCTCAAAGTTGTATTCTCCTATCTCTATTCTTCCCGTTTGACCAACGCAGTTTGATGTTGTTGGTTGATTGGTTTTCGGTGTTGACGTTGCCATACCGCCATATACTTTGGCCAGCAGTTGGGTGGACTTAAAGAGGATCGTACCTCTCGCATTTACCTCAGCATCACGGATCACTTTCTCGAGGGCCAGGTTAAAGAGGACGCATGATAAGGCATATCCTTGTCGTAGACCGTTAATGATGTCGAATGGTCTTCGAGTGATCCTGCTGCTTTCGTCTGGCCTCACACATTGATCAGGGTGAGCCTAGTCAGTCTTATCAATTTCATCGGGATACCGAATTGTCTGTACAGTTTTACCCTGGCTATGCTATCATAGGGGGCTTTAAAGTCGATGAATAGATGGTACAACTGGTGTCCATATTCCAACAGTTTTTCCATTGCTTGCCGCAGAGAGCAAATCTAATCTGTTGCTGATTTGCCTGGAGTGAAGCCTCTTTGGTATGGGCCAATGATGGACGTATGGGGCTATCCGGCCTAGCAAGATAGCGGAGAATATCTTATAGATGGTACTCAGCAACGTGATACCTCTATAATTGCTGCACTGTGTGGTATTTCCCTTTTTATGTATGGAACAGATAACGCCTCGTTGCCAATCGTCAGACATTGGATCGCTGTCCCATACCTTGAGCACAAGTTGATGAACCACTTCTCTCTGCTATACTTAGTGGTGGTAGTATTTGTCCGTTGTCTTCAGTTGGCGGGACCTCCAGCTCGCCGATGTTCTGGTTGTTCAGTAGCTCATCAAAATACTCGACCCATCGTTCCAATATGCCCATCCTGTCGGAAATCAGATTTCCCTCTCCGTCGCGGCAGGATGAGCATCGAGGTGTATAAGGCTTCATCCTACTGATTTGTTGGTAAGACTTTCTCGTCTGGTGCGATTGTTCCCTGCACTTTTCGAGTTCACAGACTTGTTGGTTCTCCCAAGCTTCCTTTTTCCGTCTGTGAAGTCGCTTCTCCCCTCGACGGAGTTCGTGATAAGTCTCTGCGCGTGCCCGTGTTCTTTAAGAATGCAACATTACTCGGTATGTGGCATTCTTCTGTCCCGTTGCTAGCTTACATTCATCGTCAAACCAGCCGTTCCCACTGGCTGGGGCCAAGTATGTTTGTGGCCGTATCAATGACAACGTTCTTCAGATGGTTGTGAAGATCATTTGTTGATGCTTCATCTCCAGGTCCTCTGTTGACTACGGTTATTGCGGCATCCATTTCCCTCTTATAGGTGTCCCGGACGGCTATGTTGTGGATGGCTTCTGTGTTAACTCTCACCTGATTGTCAGAGGGGATTCTGGGTGGTGATGTTATATTCGTTATTAACTTCGATGCCAGGCCAATTTTAGCAAGAGAGTTCTTCTTACCGGCCATTATACGAACAGACGTTTCTTTCGACTTCTTACTCAAAGGCTGCAATCTAATATCGATTGGGAATCTCCTCAGTTTGGTTGTTGTTATGACAAATTGACATTAACATTGTTCAAAAGGCCACCCTGGGTGGCCGGTGACGACCAAAAGGGAGAGCTATTCCAAAAACTTACAAAGACCGAGAAATTGATCGCTCCATCGAAGCGCATGTCTCTGCGCTAGGCAGGCTTGGGTATTTGTTGAGCACTTCGATCCCTCACGTGTCATTGCACTAAAAATTCACGTGCTCTTTCCGATGCGTTGGTCCCCACGAGATGCTGAAAAATAAACACAAACACGGGGATTCGCGTGCACCTAGTGAAATACCAACATGCAAGCTAAACGTGAAAATAAAAATTTAAAAAAACAAGTGGGGAAAAGGGATCCAATAAATTTGGTGTCAATCGCTACAACCGTTTCCGAGATAAATGCGTGTAACAGACAGAGAGACCAACAAACAGACAGGCGGCGGTTTTCGGGAGTGAGCAAGCGGCCTCCTGGCCGTCGATATCCCTTGATCGCCGTGCCTCGGTGGTGGACATCTTGGCCACCGTGGCATCTAATGCTGCAAGTGTTTTAGATTTGGAGAAGGAGGTGTTCAAACGAACCACAACTCTGCCAAAAACATCAATTGCAAAGGCAAAGAATGATGGGCTAAAAGGAAATAGTTGGCTAAAAAAGCGATTTCGAGACACATCGGATTTGATCAAGAGGTATTCCAGCAGCAGCGAATAGATCTATTCAGGAGAAGCTCATCAATTTTACGATCTCCTCCTATATCAAAGTTGGCAAAAGAGAAAGCCCATGGGAGCTCAGCAATTGAAAAAGTGAAGAACCCAGTAAAAGGACTCATCTGGCTACGACTCACCGAGAACAGAGCCCACCCAGAAGAACTACCTTTTATGCAACTTGGGACTAAAATAGTTGAGCATCAAGGACAAGCACAGCGTGTACCAATCCATTAAGAGGTGGTGGTGAGAGCCATCAGGGTGTTTTACAATCGGTCGCAGGAAGAAGTAGGAAAGCCTAAGGAAAAGCCAGACATCCCAGCCCCAACAGTGTCACAGGCGATCCAAGTCAATCAAGTAAGAGAGTGCGAGATAAAGAGGGGGAAGCTTTGGGAATTCAACGGGCATCAAAAAGGAGAAAAGAGGTCTTCACCAGTCCAACAAATGGAACTAAAAGTTCAGAAGGGCTCAAAGTGTCCAAAGTGGGAATGCCGGCTAGCGAAGCGAAACTGAAGGAAAACAAGAACGGTGGTTGGATTAAGGTCGTGAACAAAAAAAGAAACAAGAAACCGAAGGTACAGATTCGCCCGGAGGCAATTGTAATCTCCAGCAGAGGACATCTACTGTACGCGGACATACTGAATAAAGCGAAATCTGACCCTGGCCTAAAAGACCTAGGTGGGCATGTCAGCAAAATTTGGAGGACCCAGAAAGGGGATCGGTCCGATGGATGTTGAAGGTGTGGGAGATGTGTGGAGACCCCAGATGCATTTTGTGCGAAGGAAAGGAGGGACGGGATAACCGGCATATTGCCGGAAGTGGTAAATGTCCAGAATTTAGGAAGGCGTTAACTGCAGTGAAAAAATGAGGTTAATACAAATAAACCTAAATCATTGCAGGGTCCCACAAGATTTGCTTGCGCATACCACTTACGAATCCGCGATGGTGATTGCTATCATTACTGAATCGTACAGGAATCTTTACGGTGGTGTATGGGTGAGAGATTCGACTGGTGGAGTGGCGATATGGGCGTGCGGTCGTCAATCCCTACAATATAGCATGGGTCACGCGGCTAGTGGCTTTGTGTGGGCAAAAATAAGCGGTATTTCCTATATAGCTGCTACGCCCCACCAAGCCTCACACTGTCTCAGTTGGAAGACCTGTTAGACGATTTTGTTCACGAGGCAAGGGGACGAGGTCCAAAGGTGATACTCAGTGATTTAAATACGCGGGTTATCGAGTGGGGCAGCAAAGAGACTAACGCAAGGGGGCGGTGCTTATTAGAAGCATTCGCCCAGTTGCATATAGTTCTAGCCAACAAAGGCGATGTAAACACTCATCGGAAAGGGGGAACTGGTTCAATTGTAGATCTGACTTTTTGTCTGCGCTAGCACGTAACAGACTTCACGTACAGTGACTCCAGGCAATTACCTTTGAACTAAGAACCGAGCCGCAAGGCAGGAGACCCGCACCCCAGAAGCCGAAATTCAAAAGAACACCAGGATGGTCTGCAAAAGCGATAGATGAGCAAACATTCATGGAGGTATGGCTAAACCCATGTTACAAAAAGCATCTCTAAAGCATGTGACGTGTCGATGGATGCTCATTCCGGAATAGAAGACCCAATTATTGGTGGAATAGTGAACTTCCCGTCCTTCGATCGATTTACCACAGAGCTAGACGAACGGCTCAGAGGGCAATAGGAAGGATCGATCAAGAGCACAAGGAGCATGCCTATAGGTAAGCTCGCAAGAACCTCAAGCTCGCCATTCAGCGGAGTAAGAGCGAATGTTTTAAGGAGCTCTGTTTGGAAGCGGACATAAATCCATGGGGGAGCCCTATGCTCTTGTTGAAAATAATCTAGGGGTTATTTCCTTAGCAATAGGGGGTATTGACACCTTTCAGCGTCCCCTCAATGTAATGACGATTCCACCAGTCACCAGGGAGGAGCTGCTGGAGATCTGCAGTCGACGACATACCGAATAAGGCCCTCAAAATTGTCGTCAAATGTAGACCGGGTATTTTCGCGGAGCTGATCGAAACGCGCATGTCCGAGGGTATCTTTCCTGCACCATGAAAGCGGCGGAAGCTGGTGCTGCTGTCTAAGGCTGGCAAACCTCCAGGGCGACCGTCCTCCTATGTGCTCATATGTCTTCTGTACACTATGCGGAAAATGTTGGAGCGGGTTATTTATAATAGATTACTCCCAGTCGTTCGTCTAGTTCAGATAGGCAGTATGGGTTCTGCAAAGCCAGATCATGATGGACCCAAGGAGTACGCTGTCTCCGCGGGTATCCCACAGGTCTCTGTACTGGGCCCACTACTGGGAAACATCATGTATAATGATATACTTATCCTTCCGGTTCCGGAGGAGGCCACGGTGGTGGGTTACGCCGATGATATAGTACTGGTTATGGTCGCAAAGTATCTCGAGAATGCTGAGTTGTACTCAATCGAAGCAATCAGTGTTATGAAGGCTTGGTTAGAGAGTGCTGCACTGGGAGTCCCAGTTTGGGGGAAAGAGCTGCAGGTTTTATGCAATGCACATAAACTGAGTACGGCTTACAGAAGAGCAGCCTTAAGGCTGTGTTCTACCTTCATGACCGTCTTAGGTGATACAGCATTCGTCATCTCGGGAATGATGCCGATTAACATCCTGACAACCGAAATAATGAGCATTTATAACACCAGGTCCATCTCTCCCACATGAAAAAAGCCGAAAAGGAGAGATCCATAAGCAGATGGCAACAGCGATGACCAGTTAGAAAAGGGTCGTTGGACTTACAGGTTGATCCCTTCCATCGGGGAGTGGCTAGAGAGAAAGCATGGGGAGATCAATTATAATCTCACGCAGTTTCTCACCGGCCATGGAGGATACTGTCAATTTATGTACATGTTTAAATTGAACACCTCATCTTATTTTGCAAACTGCTACGGAGTCCCAGAAGACCCAGCGCACGTATTCTGCAAGGAACCTATGCTACAGTTGGTGATCTGAAGGATGCTTTGCTAGATGAATTCCTGCGACGTGTCAAAGCTGGTACTGAAATCGTATCTCTTGGGGAAAAATAAAATAAGTGTATTGAACATATTCGCTATTCCTTCACTGATATATGCCTTCGGAATATTGCCGTGGAAGAAGACCGATTTAGAAAACGTCCAATGGCGGATACGGACTACTATGCCCAAATTCCGTTTGTATCAACGCAATTCTACCATGGAGCTGATGAGGCAGAGTGTGGTTGCGGCACAATATCACCGTCAAGTCGACTCACTGCGCACTTATTTTCACTGCAGGGGAGTCCCTTGTATGCGGCAGTTTGTAAAGGAAACTGTGGGTGACTCCACTTAACTTGAAAAACCAATCTTTCAATCCTTTGAATGGGTTTAAGTCAGACCAAGAGGGGATCGATGAATGGAAGTCAACGACAATGCACGGGAAACATGCGAATTGTCTTTGACAGCCAATTTTCGATTTTCGTTTGTCGAACAGATGGCTGGCTGGGACGAGGGATTCATGTGTGCCATTCAGGACGGCGAGATCGCCACCCGAGCTTACAATGAAAGAACGGGTGGAGAACCACCGGTGCGGAATGAGCGCTTCGGCTGGACTATTATGGCGTCGCACACTGGGACGAATCGTTATTTTAGCATGACAAAATTATTTGCTCATTGTTTATGAGAGCGATTTTGGTAAAACATAGAATTCAAGGGTAACAGAGTTTGCTAGTTACAAATTCGAGTAAAATTTCAAAATGGCGGATGCAATATGACATTTGAAGATACGAGATTTCATTCACATTAGTGGTTTTAACGATTCAATATACCCAATTTGACGTTAGATTTATTAAAAAATGTACACGGGAATTAACAGACAGCGGAAATATTAATAAAACAAAAAATTAAATAAAAATTTGTATTTCAAAAGGACTTATTCTTATCTATTAATATATTATGTATAGTAGAAATATAAGTACATTTTTTTAAAATTAGAGTTCTGCTTCTTCGTCTTCATTCGCACAGCAAATAATAGTTCTTAGCATACTTATTACCACCTGGTTAAATTTGGTTTTATTCTTTTTGGGATTTTTTCGTTTACTTGTTACAATGGGGCCCGAAGATACAAGCATCCAATTAAATATATCAACATTTGTATTTATTCTTGATGTTTTCCTGGAATGGCATTGCCTTAAAATTTTGTATTCCTTATGGCCTGCTTCAATGACATCTTCAGATAACTGGCCTATTGGCAAAGGTAAAGATTTTATAATATCAGCACCATGTAATAAGAGTTTGTGAACCGTGGCACTCATTTTATACCAGCCGTAAAGAGATATAGCCAGATATATTTTAAAAATATCTTCCTTAATGTAATGCCCGCATGAAATAACAGAAAGTATATTTGAAAATCGTATTATTAACTCCTTATCAACTCCGGTTATTTCAGATGACAGTGAAGGGTTCTCGAAAAATTTCCTTGCCGTGTTTCCATCATTGCTATTGCCTCCACCTTGCTTCGGCTGATCGACAACGAGGCCCAATTTATTATAGAACTCAGTAGCTATTTTAGTTTTTCTTTCCTTTACATTTGCTTTTGCATTTTCACCTCTTGCTTGCCACTGCTTTATTTCCAATTTATAAGCTATCTGCAACAAATATTCATAGCACCTAATATGAGCATTTAGTACAGAGATACCAAATTTAAACGCGCTTTCATCACAGTCCCTATTTTGCAATTTTCCTAAATCATTTAAATCTTTTGCAGAAGCTTTACAAATATTACACGCCTGCGAGTTTGTATTTTCAGTTAAAATATTAATCGTTTTTCCATCTAACATGGTACATATGAGTACATGTTTAATTTTTATTTCCTTATCATCCATACGAATAATAGTAGGCTCGAATTGCAAAATTTGTTTTTCCACCTCTTTATATTCGTCTTTCACATTTTCAATATTTTCTTTTTTTATTTTCAATGCAATTGGACGACAATATCTCGTCGATGATGGGGTTAAATTATTCCAAAATATTTGTTTTTTATTATTATTAGATTGACACATTTGCAATGGCACTATTGTACACAAAATAATGTTAGAATCGGCATATAATGAATTATCTGCAAAATTCTGTTTGTATATGCTATGCCCACCACTTCCATCTAAACCCCATTTGTAATAAATTTCGATGATATTAGAGTTCTCCGAAATATTCTGAAGAATTACTTCAGCCTGTACCTGTGTCAAACGTTCTGCTGTATGTGTAAGAAGATCTTGCAAGGGCACAAAAGCTTCTTTTTCAGAAACGGTAATGTTTGGAGGATAACACATCTTTTTTGCCTCTACTATTAAATGATACGAAGGGTAAATGTCAGCCCCTCTTTCCTTCGCTCCAACTGGTTATATAATCCTCCTTGGTTAGGCCAAGATCAACTACAAGACCTAAAGCCTCTTCAGGGCTGTATGCTCTTATAGAACCACAGGATTGTGTATCGTGAGCAGTCTTCATTTTTAAGGTTTTGTGTGAAACAAAACCTTATTAGAATCGAGACGGTGTCTGTCTGTCCGTCTGTCCGTCTGTCTGTCTGTCTGTCTGTCTGTCTGTCTGTCTGTCTGTCTGTCTGTCTGTCACACCCGATTTATTCGGAAACGACTGCACTGATTGTCACGAAAATTGGTGAGAGTACGTAATCTGGTGATCCCTTTACATGCAGTAAGTGGCGCCATCTTGTGTTAAGTTTAAGGGGAGGCTCCCCATACATGTGAATGGAGGGTGCAAATTTTTTTTTCACAGAATGTAGCCATGTAGGGTATCAAATGAAAGGTCTCAATTAGTACTTTTCGAATCTGGTTCAATATTTGATATTAGATGAAACATAGGGGAGTGAGGGTTCAAAATATGACCCACAAAAAGTGTAACAGGTCTCGTTCTCAGAACCTATCCAACCGAAAAATCTGAAAAAAATCACAGTGGTGCATCTCTACGAAATCTAGGCCTCAAAATATATCCGGTTCCGATGTCTGCACAAATAAAGTTAATAATAGTATATTTCCACATTTTAGAAATTTACCCGGCACCCCCCCTTATGTTCATCCCAGAGGTACAAAATTTGGCATGCGTGTAACGAAGAACATAATGCACAGTTTGGTCAAGTTTGAAGAAAATCCAACTATTATTAACAAAGTTATAGGGGGTGAAACTTTACAATTTTTTGTGAATTTCGTGCACTCTACAACCTACATGACGTCATCATCACATATCAATTCTTCAATACCACAACGAAATGAGTTCTTATGAATTGGGTCGCAGAGAATTATTTTGTTTTAGTTTTTTAGTTATTTGTCAGCCAGACATGTGTGTATGTAGGTATATAATATATGCGTGCTAATGAACTTTGCGGGTAGTGCCTAATTCAAATAGATATAAGAAGTAAATCGGAAATATGGGTACGATCAATTTATATATGTGCATATATGTGTACAGTATTCGGTAATAGGCAGTTTGTTTGTTTAGGGTGAGCGTGATATCTATGGCTGTAATATGTACGTATGTCTCGTAGTTTGGAAAAATATGAAGGATTATATTGGATTTGTAGCTATATACGGATATAAAAATGTGCTATGAAGTTTCTCACATAAGATGAACACAAAACCTTTATACCCGAAGCGCGAGCTTCCGGTATTCCGACTTGTTTTTATTCTGTTGGGTGAAGATTGGATGGCTAATTTTACAACCTTAGCTACACCCCTCTTTCCAGATTTGACTAAGCTTGATTCTGTGGCCATGTACAATTTGTCTGTGCTTATGCTTGATGTTAATTCACTGATCTGCCTTTGCTTAGTATGATACGTAGAGAACTTTCTTCAAAGTCCTTTTTTGGCCTTCCGAATAGCCGAAGCGGCTCTAATTCAAATATCTCTGGAAGTTTTAAATCTTCATCAAGCCATTTCATGTTGTTGTTCCGAAACCGCTCATACGTGTAATGAGAATTGCGCCATTTTATAAATAATTTTGCAACAAACGTTTTTACTATATTTTTCAGTTGCTTTGAGCAATTTTCTGAAAGTTCGTTTATGGCAAATTTTTCCGTTATGTAGCCAATCAATTGTTGATTACATTTGGCTGATGACATTTTGTTGAATTGGCTGTTTCTTAGCACTGTAAAAAGTTCCCCTTTCTTAATTCGAATTTCATTAGGAACAGGGTCAAGTCGACTACCTGAAAGAAATTTAGCGATTTTAAGAAAAGGGGGAAACGGGGGGACATGAGTATTACATGCCTTTATCAGCTATACGTTGTGCTACAAAACAAGTAAAAAAAAGTCATGGAACTTTTTGGAACTTTTTTTGTAACACAAGCAAAAGTCAAAATTTCAATTTCTTTTAAACATCAAGTAGTAGTATTTTGTGATACGCATACTAAGTAATTACTTCGTACACAGTAATGATATTAATAACTGCAAATTAAAGTACCTACCTGACGATTCTAAATTCATAATACAAAACTTTAATTTTTCTTACTAACAAAAGTGTAACGACCATATAGTAACTGTCAACAATTTGTTGTAACTCACCAGTATCAACGAATAGAAACAATTACTCAACTTTGCGCGCATGGGATGAGCGCTGTGTCGCAGAAAAAAGGAAATTTTTTCTAGTTCACAATAAAGGGACTTATAGTGTAAATTTCTGGCGCATTTTTTTTAAATTTGGGAAAAATATTTAAAATCGATTTTGTCGTCGTAATATGGTCGTTTGTCCTTATGTGCGTCGGTGCAATACATGAAAAGGCATAATGTTGTATGTAAGGTGATTCAACAAACCCTTGCATACAAGCATGGGCTTGTGGCGGGAACATGTCCGGTTTGCGGATATGAACCGCAGGCAGTACTTGGTTGTTGTGCTTACAGCATTTATTGGGATCGGCAAGTTCTAACTGATTGCCACATACCACGCAGCAAGTCGGACGCGCTGTTAGTTGACAAGATGCCGTATATATTATTATCTTCCATAATAGCAACAATGAACGTGGAGAGGCAAGTGCACTATGAGCCCCTGGCTCGGAAAATCAAAGAAATTTGTCATCTCAAGAGGGTGGTTGTAGTTCCCATAATATTGTCAGCTACAAGTATTGACAAATAAATCCCTCACGGCTTCCCTTGATGCTCTGGGACCCTCACACAGGTTGGTTCAAACGTTGTAGAAATATACCATTCTGCATAAACAGTTGCGTCGACTAGCATCCGAAGTCAAGTGGCGATATAAATCCCACTGTCACCAGCGAAATTTCGCACAACCGCCTTGAGCTCTGTTCTAGTTCATGGAGGGCCAGAAATACTTTGCGGTGAGTAACCGATTCGATGTCCGAATGCCTGGAACGGCGTGAGATACTTCCTTACGGAAATTGCTCGGAAGATATGGCCTTAATCCCTTGTCTTAAATATCACGATCTAAACTGCATGTTGAGCTAAAGATAGGAAACTCCCTAAATGTGTATTTGGAGTTGGTCCTCAGCTGACCTCGTTTCTGAATGGGATAAAGACTGAACACGGTCGGAGGTTGCTTCTAGCCGGGGTGGCGAGTTCGATCCTGCTTCTCTCAGAGGCGGAAGTAGGTGAACTCCAGAGCCAATCAAATGAGGCATTATTGATGGTGGCGGGCATGATCCCTGTCGAAATTCTAGCGAACGAAATGAGTGTGCTGTACTATACAAGGCGTACGGAGGGGCACACAGAATGTAGGAAGGCACCAAGGTCAGAATCGCATTGTCTGTAGCAACACAGATGGGACGAGTCTACGAAGGGTTGGTGGACGCACAGACTCGTCCCTAACATTAGGATGTGGCTTGACCGGAAATATGGAGGGACCAACTACCACATTACTCAGTTCCTCACGGGACACGGTGGCCGCTGCAGGCAGTATCTGCACCGCGTTGAGTTTGGTGACCCTCCGAATTATTCTAGAGACGGTGGTACACCCGAGGATTCAGAGCATGTGATGTTTTACTGCGCAAGATTCGCAATGAAGAGGAAAAACCTAAACCAAGCGGTGGGTAGGAGCTTCAGCTCATAGAACTTAGTTGTGGGGATGCTGACGTCGAAGAAGAACCGGCTTATTCGGAATCGTGAAAATACAGGAGGAATCGCTGAAGGAGGGAAGCCGAAAGGAGGAAAAGGAGGAGCGCCTAAGAAAAATCTACCCCGCGAAGTAATACCTAAATGGTGGTTCCACGGGCTGGGGCTGGAGAGATCGTGGTGGGTTTTTATGAGTGCGAAATCCACACGCGACCGCTCTAGGTGGAGGTGCGGCGGAGCCGGAGCGGACGTGTCTTTTTTAAATTTTCCACCTCCATGTATGAAACAAAAAATATTGGACAATTTCAAACTCAACTGTGAAATGTACCAACTCTTTTAAAATCAAGACATGTATCAGTAGATGGATATGAATGCATCACTCATTTTGGAGGACTTGTGCACAATAGTCCAAACAATATTTTATAGTTAAAAGGAGCATTTATTGTAGCTAAGTTATACTCACATCTGAAAAACCCAGATGCGTTAACCTCGAAATGCACCGCTTTACAATCAACTTATCTTCCACTTCGCAAACTTCCATTTGCAGCCACAATCAATTATCGTTTCAAGTGCGAAACAATCATAAAACCGGTTACCATTGATTGTCGTAGCAATGAAGTAACAAGTGTCATCATATCCTTAGCTGTGACGCTTATATCCTTTTTTTGCGATTTCTTCAATACCAATCGCAAACCAATCGTGAATTGTTATGTAGACGCTATCTGCGCCAATAACCTCATAGTCATAAGTCACGATATCGATATCGACGTGCATTGATTTCAATATCCCCATTTCCATTATATTATAGTTACGGGCATGATGACTATGACATATCTGTTCGTCAATTGGCTGACAGTTATATACACTGTAATGTCTCTTGATATGAACATTTCTCCATAAATTGCTTTAGATAATGTTTTCCCAGTCCTGTGTGTGAGCACTTCAGGGTTGGCGAACTGGAAAAGTGCAGGATGTTCGTGATTGAGTGAACCTGGTCCTTTCGGGTTTGCAGTAGAGTCCTCTATACATGAGTATAGTCCTTTGAATTCATAGTGAATCCTGTGGCATTATGTTCGACTTCAAACCATGAAGCCGAATTGAACAATAGGCTTTTTACTTTTCACGTTACTGAGTCGTCCTTTTCAGCCGTCCAGAGTGAAACTTCAGACTATATTACGAAGCCGGCCCATTTGATCCTTTGTCACACCCGCCAACACTAGTTCAAAACGTCGAAAATAAACTTTCATGTCTACGTAGAAAAGCTCAACACGTGTCAATATCAACATCGTCCACATCAATTACGTGGCGTCATTTTTCTGAATCGAACTTGAGTAAATATTCCTCACGTGTTTCTGGTATGAAAAACTTCCGTACGCAAAACATGTAGCAGTTAATGTATCATGGAAAAGGACTTGTGCAGAGAGAATGAAAGATGTTTACTGGTGAGTGGAGGTATCATTCCGATTTCCTTCTCTCCAAGAAGACGGATCTTGGTGTCAATCAAATATCAATTTTCTGATTTAGATCAACATTTTAGCAAGTCGATACTTCTGGGTGAAAACAAGTCTGGGTTACGCTGGGCAAGCTGGGAGGGAGTAAAAGGTGAAAGGGGGACATCATTTATAAACCATACGTCAACTTTTTACCACAAATGCGGATGCGAAAGACTATCTTTGTTGGAAGGTATGAATTTCTCTGGGACATTTAGGGGTTCTTTTTGTTGTCTTGTGTACTAAGTTTCTCATGACTGAGAAAGGAAATACAAGAGACTGTTCCGCGTTGATCTAAAATGACCTTCATCAAATTAAAGAACTGAAGTTCGATATAGATAGATAGGTGTTCACATTTAAAATCGATGAAGGAGAAGTTAGAATTAAGCAGAAAGCGGGTTTTTTATACCAAATCGTAATTTGTAAGAAATCATCTACAGCGCACAGAACTTTTTAGTTGTAGTCCTTATCATAAATCGACTTCCTTTTTCCTACCTCTGGAATACGAAAAGGACCCATTTTGAGACTACGACAATTTTCATTCTTCATAAATTAGCTAACAACTTTCCTTCTTGCCTTTGCTAGCTTTACGCCAACTGACTGGGTCTTCCTATAATCGAGCTTAGACACATTAGTCCATAAGTGCTTTGCCAATGTTCTGACAGTGAATGGTAGAAAATGGCGTGCTACTCCGAATGTCAGGCTTTATATTGTACTCCTCTTCTAGACGGGTTAAAGTTGCATAATTCGGTCCTCGCACGACTTCCTTGCGGTTTCCGCTGGAAGCCGTCTTCGGACCGTAGGGCCGGGCTGGGAGTAGGCTCATCCAACTGACGAGGACCTGCTTGTCTGCTGGTCATCTGTAAGGGGCAAATGGATCTGGCGGGGGGATGAGTCGAAGCAACAGCCCGGGAATCGCCCTCCCTGCGCTGAAGGGGGTGCTAATAGGACCCCAAGTCAAGGTGGAACAGCATACGCCAAGGGCGGCCTGGCCAATAGTGAGCTTGTTTTTTAGTATGTAAACTCTGATTGTATTGGGCACCTTCAGTTGCAAATAAGATCCTTACCATGGTGGCCGGGCTATCCAGGGTGGACATTCTTCCCGGACAACTCATGCGACCAAGGCATAGACTCAATTATCAAGAAAACAAACCGACGATAGGTTGTGATGCCAGGTGCATCATCGGAGGACGAGCTGCAGCTCTGCATGCAGCCAGAAGACAGCAACCGTCGAGTGCAGCACATTCGGTGCCAGCCGTAGTGCTGAAACCAACCGCAGGGACCGAAGCGGCAAACGGACTAGTGGTTCCCAGTCTGGAATTCACTGCCATCAAACTGGGTGTAGCAAGTACCAGACATGGTACTCCTAACCTGAAACCGTTGACGTCGGGGGATCCCTCAAAAGTAGACCACATGGACGACTGGGTAATTATGAAGGAGGGCGAACCCCAGACGAACAGCCAACCTTTTCTGCTCCGTATAAACGGAGATTGCCTGGAGGCACTGGAAAAGTATACTATTGGAACTCAAAGGTGAAAGTGTTCCGCTCTGCAAAATTGGGCGACGACATGGATCCAATCGATGCTGTTGGAGAAGATGATAATCAACGGTCTGACGGGGACTGACAAACTTCCCACGCAAGCAGATCACGCTCAGGGTAATACAGATAAATCTGCAGCACTCGAATTTCACCCCGGTTTGCCTCCTTGTCTTCCTCCTAGAGGAAAACATCGATATCGCACTAATACAGGAACCTTGGGTCGAAGGCGGCCGGACCACTGAAGGGCTCCAAAGCAAATATTATAATTTATTTCACAGCACAAGAGACACTGATCACGACAGATCTAGGGCAAGTACCCTCGCAAGGATGAGTCTGCATGCCTTTCTGTGTCCAAACCTGAGTTCCAGCGATCTAGTCGTGGTCAAAATGGAGCAGACTGCGAGGCCAATGGAGGCATACGCATTGGGGCAGCTCGGAAATTAACAAGAGAGGTGAGTCATTCTTTGATTTTGTTATTACTACAACCTTATCAGGGGCAGTTCACCAACCTTCCATTTTTCCAGCTCAGAGTATTGTGTCGGTTGCGAGGTTGTCTTTGATACTAATATGCATAATGCCAGTCATGCTAAGAAGCAGCAGGAAAGAGTTGTGCCGTGGGTTGTTGAGATTTACCGGAGCTGTATCTCTTTAGAATACGTATCACAGTCATGGGTACGCACACGAGTGGTTTTCATACCGAAAGCGGGCAGACGCGGTCATGACTCCGCGAAGGACTTTCGACCAATCGGTCTTACCGGTGCTGAAGGCCCTAGAACGCGTTCTGAACATCCACATAAGGGCGATTATGGAGAGAATTCTTTTCTATAATTCCCAGCATACTTGCCTCAAAGAAAAATCCACGAAATCAGCTCTACACGAGGTAAGTGGCACGGTTAAGCGGTCACTGCTGTACAGACGGAGTATTCAAAAACGTTAGTACCAACACAATCAAGGTCTGACCAGTATTGGAGCGGAGGGGTATCTTACGCATTGGATTATATCAATGCTAAGAACCAGGATAATCCAGTCGGAGCTGGAGGGTAACCACTTGACCAGAACTGTGAACAAAGGCAAGTCCCAGGGTGACGCCTAGTTAACAGTGATGGACGCAATTTTATGAATATTAGACAGCAGCGGGGTGAAATTAGTGGCGTATACCGACGACTTTGTGATATTAGTGTCAGGGATGTTTACGTCCATAATGAGTGACATCAGGGAAGGAGCGTTGGGAAAGGTGTGCCTGTGGGCCAAGATGCGCACTCGACGTAAACCCAATTAAAACGGAACGGATGCTATTCACCGCTAAGACAACGGTACTTCCACATATCACGGCTGAATGAACAAAGATAGGTTCTTTCCTTCAATGTAAAGTATCTTGGTGTAATCCTGGATCCAAAACTAAATTGGAAATTGAATATAGAACTGAGGGTTAAGAAGGCCTGTGTAGCCTCCTATGTCTGCAAGAGAACCTTTGCACAGAAAGTGGGTCTCCGGCCGAGGATGGTTCTCTGGATATACACCGCTGTGGTGCATCCAATCCTAACGTACGGCTCTATTGTATGGTGGCAGGCTTTCAGCAAAAAATACAATGGAATGAAGCTTAATAGGATTCGTGCTACTGAGGCTTTGCAGTCCTGTCCGGCAGATGCTTCTAATGTACTCCTGCATCTCCTAACCTTTGACATCCACATTAAATACCTTGTAGCGTGCAGGGCCGTCAGACTACGTGAATCTCGATGCTGGACAGTGAATCCCTACCGCAATAATAGTATCCTAGACGAAGTAGCTCTGGAAATCTAGGCATTCCCCACGTCTTATGCTACACGCAAGCTGAACTTCACGAGAAACTTTTCTGCAGACTTTCCAACCGGGGCAGAGTGGAAAGCCGGCAGTGTTTTGCAAGCTTATGACATATTATTCCTCACCGATGGACCAAAGATGGTCTGTGCAGTCGGTGCGGGGGTTTTCTCGAATACACAAAGTGTATCCGAGTCGTGAGGCCTCCCAGATTTAGCCAGTGATCCACTCAGCATGGTGGGCGGATAACCCCCAAAGTTCACCCCAGTGTTCTTTCGCTTCCGTCACCGAAAACTGTGCTGTCTGGATGCTCTGTTGTGATTCGTTCAGTGATTTGAAAAAGCTCCGCTAATTCGTCGCGTATGTTGCATTCTGGACAGGTCTGGAGTGACTTTCGCCATATCGTCGTAACCGACTGCATATGACAGAAATTTTCTGCTTTAGTGTGTCCAGAATTTCAACTACGGGTGTCTCACTGGGGATGGCAGAGCTCCTGTAAACCCTCTGCACTTTATTCTTCACCCGTCTGCTGGCATTGCCAGAACTGAGTTGAGTCAGTCTAACGATGTCCTGCCTTAGTGAGTCCCGCGGACGTTCCAAACCAATTTTCCATAGTGGATCTCTTCGGTCACTCAAAGTAATAACGCGAAAGCGAATCTTCTGACCGGGTAATCTGACAGCCGCAACTGCACTACAATGCAAAGTGATTGCAGTTGCAGCAAGGACATATCAGTCCATAGCTGAGATGCAATCTCATCATTGATTTGTGATAGAATTCTCGGAGTTGGTGGAGATGCAAAAAGCCTGAGAGTACCTAGTCTACGCAAAGGATCCATTTCCGAGAATTCTATAGACGCTCTTTGGAATTTGTCCCGATTTTCAGCTGGACGGCGGAGAGGAGTCCTTCGGCGAGTACTGAAACTGTTGCCTGCTGTACAGTTACGTGCGTGAATTGCGGAAATTCTCGATGAATCTCTTGTGCAACAAGAGGCGGTAAGATGTTGTACCCGCCCGACCGTTATTTGGTAGCAGAAGCGGATGATGAAAGGCTTCATTTCTTAAGTCCACTTTATCCGCTGCCTACGTGAACCTGCTGAAGTGGCCGCTACAGATTGTGGTGAAACAGCTACAGCAGGCGAAGCAATGCTCCTAGTCATCGTGACATTTAGATATCGAACTGCCCCACGATTAACGGTTTCGACGCCGTGCTGTCCATTACGGGAGCCCGACCCAGTCACCAATTCAGACGACAGCCGCTGGTTATCTGTACCGGATCTTAAATCTTTCCCTTTCCCCATTTTTGGGTTTGGATTTTATACCTAACTGTCAGGTGTGGTGATAGCTTTCTCAGTGAGTAATCTGCAAGACGGGAAAGTTCCTGCACTTTCCTCACCTACCCCCTGAGACGCTGCGGTGATGTACAGCTATTCAGACTGAAGCCAACTATCCCCCCTCCTTTCACAATCAAGTTTTGGCCGGCTACGGGGGCTATTATTATTATTTTGGATAGTGGTGTTTTTATTCGGTCCCGAAGCGCTATGACAACGAGATGGTAATTCGTGTCCACATTGATCCCTCGTATATAGCCAATGTGTGTTGACGGTGATTCTCTGTCGCAAATGCTAGTTTTTATTGTGTCTAAACACCCGGAGTTCAAGAAGGGAACAAGCTTTTCCAGAAATATCCGTATTTGCAAAATAAAAACTGCTACTAGCGACGGAGACATTGTTGCCCCCGTATATGCTCTGACGTTCCTTGGACCGGATAGTGATGGCGATCCATTAATCCGTGGTCAATTTGGTTGAACGTGATTTCGTCTGGCGAAATCCTTGTTTGCTTATAGATCTCTTTACTCGTAAATGAAGTATTTTCAACAAGTATTTCGTGTGACACTGCTAATTGAATAATCTACAGTTCTTTACCATTGTGTCGCCAACTTCACATATCACCTGAATACGACGTCCGTCTCTACATGGCTCCTTAAATCTGTAACTATGATTTTAATATCATCCCTGAGCAGGCGTCGAGAGTTCATTCTACTGCCCCATAGAAGCTGTCAACCTCCTCTGAAGAACCCTGAAGTCATTCAGCAGATTTTTGACTTACTACGGAATCTACTCTAAACGTGTGGTTTACTGGGTAGTGACTCTTCTCCAGGAAACTGGTCCCAGCCTAGCGCATCTTTTGCAATGTAGAACAGCAGACCGTCCATGGCAGTTAGCTTTTCCTCGTAGGGTTGTGAGACCTATACCAATCCCCAACCTGTTTGTACCATTTTTAGGCACATGAGATTTGTCATCGTTATTTTCCGTCTGCAATTTTTCATTAAGACAAAATTTCTGTCAATCACCACGTTGAGGTGGACAGAGGATTTGGTATCAAAGATATAGGTTTTAGTCCAACAGGTGTTCTTTCGGAGTACCAACCCACACTTTGAATAATGTTTAAGCAGATTTTGAAAACATCTCATAAGACATACCACTGCAGATCGTTAGCTAAAACATCACTAACAAAAGAGACATCTATCAAGGACCTCATTTCTCTCTTTCGGAAAGTATTCACGGATCCAGTGTTACCAACTACAAGATTCAGACGTAGAAACTTCATTTGCGCATAGTGTCGATCGCCTTCCTATACACCGGACATGTGCTGCTGCCTGTGATATGGGCGCTGTCAATGTCATTTATTTGTCTGCAGAACGGGCAATTGGGATTTTCTTCGCAGGCTTTTGCAATGTGGCCTTTTTTCCGCATTTACGATACAGGTCGGACCTAGTACATTTTTTCGTCACATGCCCACATTTCAAACACCTGAAGCATCTTTTCAGAATTATCTGTTCTCGTAGTCGGCAGATGACCCAGCCAATCCGAACTTTACTGGCAGTGATAGCCCTTTTGGCCGCTTCAAGTGTTAGACGCAGTTTGTGCGCCGCCATATGCCTTCCTTAGTCGTAGAATATCTCGCTCCTGGACTGTATTCTCAGCTGGGATCGTAGGGCTTGACAAATTTCTTCCTTCGTTGTAATCTCGTCCAAGTCTTTACACTCAATAACCACCGATTTTTACTGAGCTTCACTTCTGCTGCTGCACCCAGTGATGACCCGATTTTTTTTGGCAAGTCTTCTAACTTGTTTTCGCCTTATTTAAATTCCAGCAATAGGTTGCCCTTCTGCGTTGGTCTTATACGGTTTTCTGTCTATCCGTCTGTCACACGCATTTTTCTCAGAGACGCTGGTACAGTCACCAAATTTGGTGGAAAGGTGGGAACTGTAAACGCTCAAGTATACAGTGAGTTACACCCTCTTACGTCGAATTTAAGGGGAGGTCCTCATACATGCAAAAGGGGGGTGTACATTTTTTCTCACCAAATATAGTCATGTGGGGGCATCAAATGGGAATATGGCCATCTGGGGTATCAAATTAAAGGGCCTTATTAGTTCTTTTCGAAAATTGTCTTATTTCTCATATATCTTGTGAAACACTGGGGAGTGAGGCATCATAATGTATGCCCCGAAAAGTGTGACAGCTCTCGTTTTCTGAATCTATCCAACAGAAAATTCTCAAAAAAAAAAAACACAGGCGCATCTGTACGAAATTTTGACCTCAAAATACATCCTATTCTGATACCGGGGACTGGCAGAGACACAAAAATGCACTGACTGCCTATAGCAACGCGATCAGGGAAGCGAAACGGAACAGCTGCAGGGAATTCTGTGAAGGAATCGAACAGATCACAGAAGCAACCAGGCTTTACAAGGATGTAGCCAAAGACGGGGGAATATCCTATGTCTATTTGAAAAACAAAGGTGGGACATTCACCGAGAATGAGGACGACAGGGTACACCTGCTTCTCAGAACTGATTTCCCGGGGTCCTACCCCACGGTAGCAGACGACAACAATCTGCCTGACACCCCAAAAACGAATAAAAGGGGAAGGAAGGAGAGCTGAAAACTAGGAAAAGAGGTATGCTCAGAAGCTAGGCTAAGATGGGTAGTGGAAACTTTTAAACCACTGAAATCTCCCGGAGCAGATGGCATTTGCCCAGGACTTATCTAGAGAGGCCTAGGAATTATCTTAGAGTCTCTTCTGAGGGTGGTAGGGGGGAGCATAGCATTGGGATATACACCAAGGGCATGGAGACGGGCAAGAGTGGTCTTTATTCCGAAAGCGGGTAAAATGGATCCTTTTCACCCTAAATCTTTCAGACCAATTTGCCTAACATCGTTCGTACTCAAAATGGTGGAGAAGGTCGTAGAGAACTATATTAGAACTAACGTTCTAAAACATAATCCCCTACATCAGTGTCAACACGCTTACCGGGCAGGACAGTCACCTGAAACTGCTCCGTATCAGCTGACAGAGGTACTACGGGATGCCATTGAAATAAAAGAAATTACACTGTGCGCGTTTTTGGATATCGAAGGAGCATTCGACAACATATCGCACACAGAGATGCAAGATGCCCTGAGCGGCAAGGGAGTGCGAAACACCCTGGCATTCTGGGTGGGCAAAATGCTAAAAAGCAGGCAAATAGAGGTACCGACAGGTACAAGTTCTATTGTCATGAACACCACTCAAGGCTGTCCACAGAGTGGGGTACTATCGCCGCTGATGTGGAGTATCGTAGTGGATGAACTCGTGGACGACATTGTTTTAATCTGTAGGGGCAAATATGAAGATACCGTACGTGATAGAATCCAAACTGGACTAAGAGTTACTAGTGCCTGGTGCAGTAAGGTGGGACTGTGGATCAATCCAGCCAAAACCATCATAGTACCATTCACTAGGAGGTGTAAGCTTGATCACCTAAGACCCATAAGATTACATGATATGGATGGGGGATCATCCTCATCCATACGGACCAAGTTAGCCGGATTTTATCCACAACCGGACGGTCATGGTATCGATCATACGTTTCTTCGTTACGTAGGCTACGGAATCGCCCATCCTCATGTAGGGGGCCAAAAATTCTTCGGAGGATTCTTCTCTCGAACGCGGCCAAGAGTTCGCAATTCTTCTTGCTAAGAACCCAAGTCTCCGAGGAATACATGAGGACTGGCAAGATCATAGTCTTGTACAGTAAGAGCTTTGACCCTATGGTGAGACGTTTCGAGCGGAGCAATTTTTGTAAGCTGAAATAGGCTCTGTTGGCTGGCAAAAACCTTGCGCGGACTTCCTCAAATCTTCCTCCTCCTTCTGGGATTAAGCTCTCTCCATCTGCACATATAGATGCAGGCAAGGAGGGCAATATTCCGGATGGCCCGTAGTATGAGTGAGGCGAATCGAAGGAAGATTGATATTCTTTCTAGGCGGTATCCCGAATTAATGATACCAAGGGATAACATGACAACGAGGTTTCACTTCGTTAAGAAGTTTGAAACATTTGGAGTAACAACTCAAATTGGGTCGTGGCTACGACATACGGCTTAAACCAGCAACTGATTACTTGGTACACTAACGGATCCACTCGCCTCGTCCAGCAAGGTCTGGATACTTTGGGTTCCAAGCCATGCTGTGTTGGAAGCCAACGAGGCAGTGGACGAACTAGCCAAGAAGGGAGCAGGGACGCCTTGACACGGGCCAGAACCCTTGAGTGGAATCGGAAACGGTTTCATGGCTATGAATCTAAGAAATCAGGAGGAACAGTTGAGGGAACTATACTGGGCGGACCTACCAGGGATGGAGCAGTCCAGGGTGCTTATTGGGGGATACGAAGCCATACGCACAAAGGATTGCTTAAACCTCACCAAAAAGAACCTCCGAATCATAGTGGGAATTCTCACGGGTCATTGTCGGCTGAACTATCACCTAGGGAAGCTAGGGATATCTACGGACACTGCCTGCAGGTTTTGTGAGGAGGATGACGAAACCTCTATACACGTCCTGGGACAGTGTCCGGCACTTGTGCAAAGTAGGTCGAGGCAATAAAATTAATAATAGCATATTTCCCACCGATATAAGCCGCAAGCAGTACTTGATAGTTCTGCTTGCAGCATGTGTTGGGACGGAAAAGTTCTGACTGATTGCCATGCTCCACACTATAAGCCTGACGTACTGTTAGTTGACAAGACAGGTCGCTCCGCGTTTATGATTGATGTTGCTATCCCCCATCATAGCAACATTGAACGGAAATACGTGGAGAAGAAGGAGAACTATGAGCCATTGGCTCGGGAAATCAAAAAAATTTGGCGTCTCGAGCGGGTGGTTGTAGTTCCCATAATTTTACAGCTACAGGTATTGTACCTACATCCCTCACGGCTTCCCTTGATGCCATGGGACTTTCGTACAGTCTGGTTCAAACCATCCAGAAGTACACCATTCTGCATACGTGCTCGATGTCGCCCCTTTAGTTTTTAAGTAGGTAGGATCGTTCGAGCCTAAATGCTTGGCACTTAGTGGTAGTATTAGGTAAAATCCGGCATCTGCCGAGATTGTGATAACTCGGCATAATACCATATTCCAGAAAATTCCCCGAAACCCGCCTTAACGTTATCCCTGTAATAGACAACGAGATCACAAATCAAAAATGTTAGAGATATTTTTTCTGGGAATGGAAAAAACATAATTTCACTTTTTCCTGGATTATCAGCGTGGCAAGTTTAAAATAAAGGACTGCGGAGGCGTTCATATTTATAACAAAACAAAAGTTTATTTTTAGGGTATTCCAAATGTGTACTATACCAAAAGTTGATACCTATTAATTTCGAATATTCAAAGGATATTATGTATGTTGTGTTTTTCATTCCATTCCTCGCTAAGTAGGTGGGAGTTCTGCACGAGTATGAGATATTCAAATCGCCTGGGGAATTGTTGATTGTCAAGAAAGTTCAACCCTCGTACTTAGCTTCCACAAAATTTGTGACTCCAATCCCTGAATAGAGGCATCAAGCTTATGAGCAGTGCAAAAATCCGTACATTATCCTTAGAGGGCTAAGCTGAAGCAGTCGACAGAGAATAAAACTTACTTTCAACAACGCGGATTCTCTTTTTACGGCAAATTAAGCACACACCCGTGCACTTTTGATGATTCCGAAATGATTTTATGATGTTATCCCATATTATGCTAACGAAATATCTGGAGGAGAGGGAACTCGCTAACAGGTTGATTGCCTGTTCTGAGATTAGGATATATTGTACTTGCACGCTTACTCTCCTACGGCGTGCCAGGGTATTTCCCATGACTCGAAAATGTGACATACCTCTGAAAAATGATCCTTTTTATAACCAGTCCTGGGCTGGGCTCAGGAGTAGGGATTTGATTCTCGACACGACTCAACGCAATATTTCCCACCTATTGTAAGACGCCGAACAAGAGCGAGAACAAGAAAAGCGGAAAATCCCCCTAGGGTTAAAACCTCTTAGCTGGTTGAATGATGAGGAGGAAATTTTATGTTATTTTTATTAGTCCTTAATGGATGTATGGAATATTAATAAATCGTTTAATGACGTCTAAAATATAAATGATATGGTTGTCATGGAGTTTCTTTGTAGGCTCGTGATAGATGATGTCGGCTGATGATGTTTTGATAAAGAAGCCGTAATGCCACCTCAGGGGAAGATTCAACAATTTTATGCTGATATCGGGATAAAGCGCGTACGAATAATTCACGAGCACAAAACAGCGAAATATGAGAAACAATTGTTTGCCAAAATGCTCGTAAATGAAAGTTACATCCATGTTAAGTGTGTATCGATGGCTAATGCTTGGTACACTTTTTGTGGTAACACACGACATGGAAGCTGCATTACATTCTGCATTATGTGGTGCAGAATGCTTCCAATGGCTGCTGGCTATGTGAAGTTGGCAGCTACTAACTAAAATTATTTGTCCAAAATTTACATTTAATAACATCAAAATGGAATAATGGTCGGTCGTATCTATGGTGTTTTGTATCTGAGGATTATTTTCGCGGTTGAGTGGAGTCAGTTGAACCTGTCTATTTACATTTGCATTGCTTTAAATGGAATTTAGTCTTTCAAAAACTTGCAGAACAATATTATAAGACTTCATTTAATTTTTGCTTTTTGATTTTTAATGTGAAATTTTTTGTAGAATGCAAAATTCAGTGTTCTCAGTTCCGAAGTCAAAAGTCGAAAGCCATCTTAAATCCCGATGAGAAGTAGATAAAGAGAGGATCAATTCAAATTTATCGACCACGAGGTTGGACCATCCCCAAAATCCAAAAAGTGGCGAAAATAGGTAAGCACCTAAGATGACTTCAAATAAACTGTCCCAGTCCATGATATGCAGAGAAGAGACATTCATAATTCTTGTGGACGACCATTGTAAGTATGAGCTCTTTCTATTACTTTGCTCAATAGAGCAAAAAAACACCATAGATAAAAATCTATCATACATAAAAATGAAATAACTTTTCCAGGTCAAAGCCAAACAAGAGAACACTCAACTGCTGCAACCGCCACTTGTAATATGAACAACGATGTTATGCATCGAACGATTGAATATAATATTACTCGGTGATATTCTGTGAGGTGATATCATCACGATGTGGACACTAATTATCGCAAGGATAATATCATTATCCCTTTTCAACCGGGTTGTGATGCTATGGTGTTAAGTGATGTTATGATGTTTAGTAATGTTTGGGTCGTCCTCGATAATATTAAAGTCATAATAATAATAATCGTTGGCGCAACAATCCATATTGGATCAGAGTCTGAAGTGTGTTAGAGCACTTCATTCAATACCGTAACGGTGCACTACAGCACACTGTAGAAGGCAATGTGGTCAGCATTGCATCATATTTCACTTTAAGGTGCTAACAATTTTGTTATATTATGTACATCACCCACCTATCTCTGATCTGAGTAGATGCCTAGTCTTCATGTACATAGCTCATAATGCAAATCCAAACGTATTGTGATGTTAATACCCAATGATTTAGGTGACAGTAAATTTACTCAAAATAGAGTCAGTAATAACAAACCCATCGTCATCATCATCAATGGCACAACAACAGGTATCCGGTCTAGGCCTGCCTTAATAAGGAACTCCAGATATCCGGGTTTTGCGCCGAGGTCCACCAATTCGATATCCCTAAAAGCTGTCGGGCGTCCTGACCTACGCCATTGCTCCATCTCAAGCAGGGTCTGCTCCGTCTTCTTCTTTTACAATAGATATTGCCCTTATAGACTTTCCGGGTGGGACCATCCTCATCCATACGGATTAAGTGACCCGCCCATCGTAACCTATTGAGCCGAATTTTATCCACAACCGGACGGTCACGATATCGCTAATAGATTTCGTCGTTATGTAGGTTACGGAATCGTACATCCCCATGTAGGAGGCCAAAAATTATTGGAAGGATTCTTCTCTCAAACGCGGCTAAGAGTTCGCAATTTTTCTTGCTAAGAACCCAAGCCTCCGAGGAATACATGAGGACTGATATGATCATTGTCTTGTACAGTAAGAGCTACGACCCTATGGAAACGTTTCGAGTGAAAGAGTTTTTGTAAGCTGAAATAGGGTCTATTGGCTGCCAACAACCGTGCGCGGATTTCATCATCGTAACTGTTATCGGTTGGGATTTTCGACCCTAGATAGGAGAAATTATCAACGGTCTCAAAGTTATAGTCTCCTATCTTTATTCTTCCCGTTTGACCAGTGCGGTTTGACGTGGTTGGTTGGTTGTTTTTTAGTGCTGACGTTGCCACCATATATCTCGCCCCGCCTGCTCGATCTGGAGGAAGGTAGTTTGTACGTCTCGGGTGGTTCTTCCCATGATGTCGACATCGTCAGCATAGGCCAGTAGTTGGGTGGACGTAGAAGGATCGTATCCCTCACGTTGACCTCAGCATCACGGATCACTTTCTTGAGGGCCAGGTTAAAGAGGACGCATGATAGGGCATCCCCCTGTCGTAGACCGTTGTTGATGTCGAATGGTGGTAAGAGTGATTCTGCTGCTTTTATCTGGCCTCGCATATTGGTCAGGGTTTCATGGTGTACAGTTTTACCCTGGCTATTCTATTATAGTCGGCTTTAAAGTTGATGAAGAGATGATGCAACTGATGTCCATGTTTCCATCGCTTGCCGTAGACAGAAAATCTAATCTGTTGCTGATTTGTCTAGAGTGAAGCCTCTTTTGTATGGGTCAATGATGTTCTGGGCGTATGAAGCTATCTGGCCTAGCAAGATAGAAGAGAATATCTTATAGATGGTACTGAGCAATGTGATACCTCTATAATTGCTACACTGCGTGATATCTCCCTTTTTAAGTATGAGGCAGATAATACCTCTTTGCCAGTCGTCAGGCATTGTTTTGCTGTCCCATACCTTGAGCAGAAGTTGATGAACCACTTGGTGAAATTGGTCGCCTCCAGGTTTAACCAGTTCGGCTGTAATTCCATCGCCTCCTGGCGACTTATGGTTTTTAAGACGATGAATTGCACGGATTGTTTCTTCTATACTTGGTGGTGGCAGCATTTGTCCGTCGTCTTCAGTTGGCGGGACTTCCAACTCGCCGAAATATTGGTTGTTGAGCAGTTCATCAAAGTACTCAACACGTCGCTCCAATATGCCCATTCTGTCGGAAATCAGATTTCCCTCTCCAGGCAGGATGAGCATCCAAGTGTATAAGGCTTCATCCGGCTGACTTGTAAAACTTCCGCGCCTGGTGCGGTTGCTCTCTGTACTTTTCCAGTTCACAGACTTGTTGGTTCTCCCAGGTTTCCTTTTTCCGTGTGTGAAGTCGCTTCTCCATTCGACGGAGTTCGTGCTAAGTCTCTGCACGTGCCCACGTTCTTTGAGAGTGCAACATTACTCAGCATGCGAGTAATGTTGCATTCTTATGTTCCGTTGCTAGCTTACATTCATCGTCAACCCAGCCATTCTGACTTTTTTTGCGGCTGGGGCCAAGTATCTTTGTGACGGCATCAATGATAACGTTCCTCAGGTGGTTGTGAAGATGATTTGTTGATGCTTCATCCTCAGGATCCTTGTTAATTGCGGTTATTGCGGCATCCATTTCGCCCTTACAGGTGTTGCGGAGGGTTGTGTTGTGAATGGCTTCGGTATTCATTCTCACCTGATTGTCAGAGGGGATTGTAGGTGGTGTCGCAATTCGAGCTATGAGCACTATGCCAACGACATAGTGGTCCGAGTCTATATTGGCCCCCAAATTTTTTTGCCGCTTTCCGCGCAAACCAAGTACTTCCAACAACAATTTTGTGCGATACTGCTAACTGAATAATGCGCAATCCGTTATCATTAATATCCCTATGTAAGCCATGGGAGGTGGCGTATCGCCTGAATATGGCTCCATAGGATTTTGATATCACCCTTGGGACAGACTTCGAGGTTCCGCTCAACTGCTTTGCGGAAGGTTTCCTTCTCCGACCCTGCAGTCTCCTCTGTAGGGGCGTGAACTTTAATGAGGCCTACATTTTAAAATTTGCCTTGCAAGTGCAGAGTGCAGATCTTTTCGTTTATATTTTCCAATCCGATAACAGCATGTTTCACTTTTTGGCTGGCTAAGAATCCTACTTCGAGCACATGGTTTACTGGATGGCCACTATAATATATGATGTAGTGGCTCTTCTTCAGGAAATCAGTCCCTGTCCAGCCCGTCTCTTCCAACGCTGTTACGTCAGCCTTACATTGGAACAGGGAAACGACTGCGCAGCAGCATTCGGTCTGTGCAGGGAGCGCGTTCCATGAGAAAATACGCAAATCGTTATTGCGCAGTCATTGCCGGGTTCATCGTTTTGAACTCCATCCTGTCCGAGGCTCCTGTTTTGGCTTCGTAAATTTGGTTTTCCGTGTGGGGTTGTCAGCCGCACCCAGCCCCAACCTGGAGGATCAGTTTGTACATTTGGTCCAGTTTTTGGGCGTCCTTAATAACATCCGTCAGAAACACGCACTGCGGAAAAAGTTTCGGGCTTCTAAAAATGACGCCGACCTTGCTATTAGGTTACACCCCACTGTCAAGTCCATGTTTAGAAATCGCACAAAATGTACTTGTTGCTCCTGGTTTTATCCTACGTTCCTTCTTCGACCTTACCTCAATGCAATGTCTCCCGAACACTCTTCAACTTCCTTGTCAGAAACATCCTTGAATACTGCTATGCAGTCTAGTTCCCCTTCCGCATCCGTGGCTGTCGCGCTCCTGAAATTGTCCGACGTAAATTTACCCGACCCTCTTTTTGAAAAAGAGCCTTCTACGGATAGGCTATCAATCATAGCTTTGCAGCTTCAATTTCGCGTGCCTGCAGCAATGCCGCATCTTCCATAATATGTGTACCCTTTCCGAGCTGTGTAAATGCCGGACACTGATATTATTTTCCACACGAATTCGCAAAGTGCGGACATTTTCGAAGTTCCTTTCGCGGAGCTCGACATCTACTTTCACTCTCCGTTCCAGAGGCTATGTCGGTCTTATTACAACCTGCAGCTTGGGTCATTTGACTGGGTCTTTTCCATGTCCAAGCAAAAATCCCATCACCAAGCATGCTCTATAAATTTGTTTGGCCTCGACTCGACGGCCAGCTTAAAGGCTTTGTTTGGTATGCTGTCGAGGCATGATGCTTCATTGTCTCCCAGCTAACCGCAGATCTCCAGTACCTCTTTTGTCGTATTACAGCCACATCTAAAGATGTCTGTAGACTGTAACCGCTTGTGCACTCCAGAGGAAACAAACCCTGAATAATTTTCAGTAAGAGATAAGGACATTTGCGGAGCTGTCTGACCTCTATATCTCCCCATTACAACCCTGTAGGCGCTTCCCCATGAGTCTATATCCGACCCTGCGCAGAGTTATTTGAAGCAGTCCCTCTTGCTTTACTGTATAGCTAGTTTCAGGTTTCTTCGAGCTTCTTTGCTGCTTCACCTCCTGCTCAATCCTACCCATTGTTCTTCAATTGCTTTTGCAGACTAATCGAAACAAAACCTTATTGGAATCAATTCGATTTCTGTCTGTCTGCCGGTCTATCTGTCGGTCGTACCCGATTCACTCGGAAACGAGCCCAACTGTCACGAAATTTGGTGAGAACGTGTGATCTGCTGAGCTGGAGTTACGTGAATGGGAAAACGTGAATAGGGAATTTTTTACACAAGATGAAGAAAAAACTTTTATACCCGAATCGTCCAGCTTCCGGTATTCCGGCTTGTTTTTCTATGCCTGAGGATTGAAGCTTGCCAACTTATGAATCACTAATTCTTTTGCAATTTTCAATCAACGATTTTTTTATGTCTCCCTCCGTGAAAGACCAACTATTAGATCCGATCGTAGCCATCCTCATGATCTAATACCTTTCATCAATAAGTCGAAGGAAAGTAAGGAAAATTTTCGAAAAAATTCATTCTTGAAAAAATTGTTAGTGAAGTCTAGAAAGCATCTAATTGTCCATTTGTCTTCATTGAATTTAACGCAAATTTTTGTTTGTACTGAGCCTTTTTGACAAAAGTATCGGCTCGACTTTTTTAATTTGCCATGTAATTTCACTACGTAAATTTTATCCTTATACAATCATTACTTAATAGATAACTATCAGCTGACAGCTCCAGAATTTCTAAAATTTCTAAAATTCAAGGCTATAGGGTAAAAATTTTTGATTTGCCCAGACTGGTCTCCTCTCGAAAAGTCGTCGTACGATTTTACATTTTCTACCAAAATCTCACTATTATCCTTTTAATTTAGTCCTCTTAATGCAAATTTATAATGCTTTTCAAAAACGGGCCAGCTGTTATTAATAATACGTCACACACCTCGACTATAATTGACCGTCTATTTGTCGAGATCCTACAATGCATAGCGTGACAAGAGTAAAAGGTAAACGAGTTCTTTATTAATACTAGCTTAAGGGTTAATGATCTTTTCGGAGTCAAGCTGATGTCAGAAAGAAGTCGCTAACTCGATCCAAACAATCCGGCTGAGCTACTAAACTGGACACCGAATAACGAATCATCACCAACGGCGCAACAACCGGTATCCGGTCTAGGCCTGCCTTAATAAGAAACTCCAGACATCCCGGTTTTGCGCCGAGGTCCACCAATTCGATATCCCTAAAAGCTGTCTGGCGTCCTGACCCACGCCATCGCTCCATCTTAGGCAGGGTCTGCCTCGTCTTCTTTTTCTACCATAGATATTGCCCTTATAGACTTTCCGGGTGGGATCATCCTCATCCATACGGATTAAGTGACCCGCCCACCGTAACCTATTGAGCCGGATTTTATCCACAACCGGACGGTCATGGTATCGCTCATAGATTTCGTCATTGTGTAGGCTACGGAATCGTCCATCCTCATGTAGGGAGCCAAAAATTCTTCGGAGGATTCTTCCCTCGAACGCAGCCAAGAGTTCGCAATTTTTCTTGCTAAGAACCCAAGTTTCCGAGGAATACATGAGGACTGGCAAGATCACAGTCTTGTACAGTAAGAGCTTTGACCCTATGGTGAGACGTTTCGAGCGGAACAGTCTTTGTAAGCTGAAATAGGCTCTGTTGGCTGACAACAACCGTGCGCGGATTTCATCATCGTAGTTGTCATCGGTTGTGATTTTCGACCCTATATAGGAGAAATTGTCAACGGTCTCGAAGTTGTATTCTCCTATCCTTATTCTTGTTCGTGTTTGTGTTTGACCAGTGGGGTTTGATGTTGTTGGTTGATTCGTCTTCGGTGCTGACGTTGCCACCATATACTTTGCCTTGCCTTCATTGATGTGCAGCCCAAGATCTCGCGCCGCCTGCTCGATCTGGATGAAGGCAGTTTGTACATCTCGGGTGGTTCTTCCCATGATGTCGATATCGTCAGCATAGGCCAGCAGTTGGGTGGACTTGAAGAGGATCGTACCTCTTGCATTTACCTCGGCATCACGGATCACTTTCTCGAGGGCCAGGTTAAAGAGGACGCATGATAGGGCATCCCCTTGTCGTAGACCGTTGTTGATGTCAAATGGGCTTGAGAGTGATCCTGCTGCTTTTATCTGGCCTCGCATATTGGTCAGGGTCAGCCTAGTCAGTCTTATTAATTTCGTCGGGATACCGAATTCTCTCATGGCCGTGTACAGTTTTACCCTGGCTATGCTATCATAGGCGGCCTTAAAGTCGATGAACAGATGGTGCAACTGTTGTCCGTATTCCAACAGTTTTTCCATCGCTTGCCGGAGAGAGAAAATCTGATCTGTTGCTGATTTGCCTGGAGTGAAGCCTCTTTGGTATGGGCCAATGATGTTCTGGGCGTATGGGGCTATCCGGCCTAGCAAGATAGTGGAGAATATCTTATAGATGGTACTCAGCAACGTAATACCTCTATAATTGCTGCACTGTGTGATATCTCCCTTTTTATGTATGAGACAGATAATGCCTCGTTGCCAATCGTCAGGCATTGATTCGCTGTCCCATACCTTGACCACAAGTTGATGAACCACTTGGTGTAACTGGTCGCCTCCATATTTAACTAATTCGGCTGTAATTCCATCGGCTCCTGGCGACTTATGATTTTTAAGCCGATGAATTGCACGGACTGTTTCTCCTATACTTGGTGGTGGCAGTATTTGTCCGTCGTCTTCAGTTGGCGGGACCTCCAACTCGCCGATGTTCTGGTTGTTCAGTAGCTCATCAAAGTACTCAACCCATCGCTCTAATATGCCCATTCCGTCGGAAATCAGATTTCCCTCTTCGTCTCGGCAGGGTGAGCATCGAGGTGTATAAGGTTTCATCCTGCTGACTTATTGGTAAAACTACCGCGCCTAGTGCGGTTGCTCCCTGTACTTTTCTAGTTCACAGACTTGTTGGTTCTCCCAGGCTTCCTTTTTCCGTCTGTAAAGTCGCTTCTCCGCTCGACGGAGTTCGTGATAAGTCTCTGCGCGTGCCCGCGTTCTTTGAGAATGCAACACTACTCGGTATGCGGCATTTTTCCGTTCCGTTGCTAGCTTACATTCATCGTCAAACCAGCCGTTCCGACTCCTTTTGCGGCTGGGGCCAAGTATATTTGTGGCCGTATCCATGATAACGTTCTTCAGGTGATTGTGAAGATCTTTTGTTGATGCTTCATCTTCAGGTCCTCTGTTGACTGCGGTTATTGCGGCATCCATTTCCCTCTTATAGGTGTCGCGGAGGGTTATGTTGTGGATGGCTTCAGTGTTCACTCTCACCTGATTATCAGAGGGCATTCTAGGTGGTATTGTTATTCGAGCTCGGAGCACAATGCCAACGAGATAGTGATCCGAGTCTATATTGGCCCCCCTATATGTTCTGACATTCATCAAGGCTGAGAGGTGGCGGCGTTCGATCAACACGTGGTCAATTTGGTTGAAAGTGGTCCCGTCTGGAGAGGCCCACGTATGTTTGTGGACCGCTTTCCGCGCAAACCAGGTACTTCCAACAACCATTTCGTGTGACCCTGCTAATTGAATAGTCCGCAGTCCGTTATCATTTGTTTTTTCGTGTAAGCTATGGGAGCCAACGTATCGCCTGAATACGTGCTCCTTCCCTACTTGGCTGTTAAAATCCCCAAGTGTGATTTTGATATCATATCTGGGACAGGCTTCGAGGGTTCGTCCTACTGCCTCGTAGAAGGTATCCTTCTCCGACTCTGCAGTCTCCTCTGTAGGGGCGTGAACGTTAATGAGGCTTATATCATATTTCTAAACTTGCCTCGCAAGCGCAGCGTGCATAGCCGTTCGCTTATGTTTTCAAAGCCGATAACAGCAGGTTTCATTTTTTGGCTGACTAAGAAACCTACTCCGAGCACATGGTTTACTGGATGACCGCTATAATATATGGTGTAGCGGCTCTTCTCCAGGAAACCGGTCCCTGTCCATCACATCTCTCGCAACGCTGTTATATCAGCCCTATATTGGGACAGGGTATCGGCTAGCTGCTCATCAGCTTCATCTCTGTACAGGGAGCGCACGTTCCATGAGAAAATGCGCAAATCATTATTCCGTGTTCGTTGCCGGGTCCGTCGTTTTAAAATCCGTCCTGTCCGAGGCTCCTGTTGTGGCTTCGTAACAAGTTGTTTTCCGTGTAGGGTTGTCAGCCCTACCCAACCTCCAACCTGGAGGACCAGTTGGTACAATTTGTCCCGTTTTTAGGCGCGGGAGACTCGCCTTCATCCTTCTCCGCCTGCAGCTTTTCGTTAAGAAAGAGCTCCCAGCGGTCACCACGTGGAGGTGGAGATAGGGTTTGGTAGTAGAGCTGTTGGTGTTGGTTCAGCAGGCATTTCCCAGGTTTTATGCTCCATCGTGGGTACCAATCCACGTTTCGTCCTGGGACCTATACTACCCTTTGACCGCACGAATATCATATGATATTGCAAAATCAAAAATTTGACTGACGGTTTCGTCCAGGGCAGAGGCAACTCATCACACGCTGCCTCACCTCTGCCCTGGGAGCAGCGTAACCGAAGGTGCCAACGGGTGGAAAGACGCTCCCTTTTATTATCGCAAAAACACGACAAGGTTGCGAGTTATATTGGACTTAAAACGCCAGTCGTTGTAGTCGTGTTTTTGTGGTGATAAAAGGGAGCGTCTTTCCACCTGTTGGCACTTTCGGTCACGCTGCTCCCAGGGCAGAGGTGAGGCAGTGTCTGATGAGTTGCCTCTGCCCTGGTCGAAACCGTTAGTCAAATTTTTGATTTTTCGATTCTTAATGCTTGGGGTGCTACGCTCCAAACTAGGGATCCATGGAATAAAAAACGAGGGAGTAAGTTGCTCCTCATTTAGTCCGGTCCACCGTCAAGTGGATGGGGACTTAGGATCCCGCAGATCCTAAACAATATGATATTGCCCTCTGAAGTTTGAAGAACGAAATTTTTTTTGCTGCAAACTTTGTTCTTCTCGTAATTCTTTTGGTTAGAACATGGTGTAACCCCTTCATTGGTGTCCAACTAAGTCAGCTAGAATTTAGGTACAAGTAATCAGATCAATTCTGTGTGAAAATCGTGTACTGCTCATTTGGAAATTCGTCCAAATTCAATGTTTGAGATTTGCTGAGAATTGAATTCCTAGGTGAAGGTATGGAATCAACGAGTCATGTGATGTGATGTTTATATAGTCATTAGGGTAGGTAAAAAGAGTTTATGCTAATCATTTCTCACCTCATGCCAGAAAAAAATAGATTACCAGTCAGCAATTTTGTGGTCTGAAAAAGTGTGTTCGTCTCAGAATCTCGTTTACTTTGCCAATGGCACTTGAACGGGCTCTGGACACTTCGAATACTCAAGTTTGAACTCATTTCAACTCATAAGGTCTCTTTTCAAATTGTTGGACTGCATTCATCACCTAATAAGTCCCCTCACCCTTGCTATATTACTGCGGGGGTCCAACAATGCGAATAAATTCCTGTCAATGTCAAAAATAACTTACCCTCCTTCATACAACTGCTGACAAGGGTACCTCACCGAATTGGCCAAGTACGCATTCAATTATTGACGGTCAGCAGAAAAAACCAGCCTGTCAACGATAAATCTAATTTTTGGTTAAATGTAATTATAATGCAAGAGAAATGCAATTTCGGAGATAACAGAATCCACTTGCCAATAATTGCATGTCTGCTTGACTCGTTTCATGATAAAACGTGGTATCTTGTTACGTTTTTATTCCTCTGGAGACATGTTTGTCATCAGAACCCTCTGAAAGTGCTACATGACATGGATTTATATGGATGCATAAGGATAAGAACCCAGCTGAAGAATATCGATGGGAACATTGTCACTTTTGGTCCTTTTTCGATATTATATTATGGTGGTCACAGAAAGTTTCGAAACCCAACAGAAAAGGAAATTACAAAGGATTTACTTTTATTCTTCAAAATTTGAAATCGCAGCTGAGGAACCATGTCAATGTCACTAAAAATTTTTAAAAAGAAATTGGCCTTCGATTCACCCCGTGGTTGCAACTGATATCTGAAGAATTACAGCAACCCCTTATAAGCTAAGCGTAGCGCATCAGATTTGCAAGGATCGGAAAAAAATCATTTTCATTCCGAAGGAATCGCCCCCTGTGGCATTTATTGCTCATTGATCCTTGCATACAACATTTTCTTTACTTTCCACCCCATAGAAAAATTACATCTAATATAATAAGAGATATGAAAAACGTAGATACGAGTGAGTCGATGAATCAAATCGAGAGGAGGAAGTTTGTTTAGAGGGAAGTTGAATTTTGACACGCTTGGGGAGAATTATTCGCTCCGTTTCACCTTTTTTTAGTTTCACAGATAATCGACAATTTAGGGATTGAATTAGGGGTTTCTACGCGTTTGATTCGATCGAATGTGTACACGCGAATTTCATTAATTTTGGAACCCTTGCTTGAAATTCTAATTTTAAATTATCGTTTGGATAGTATCACCCTTCTTTCAGAAATTTCCGATTAGCACATGCAATTTTATGTATAAATGTAAATAAAGGGGAAGCAATTTAATTAAATTTCGGGCAAACATAAGATGGATCCATGATTGGAATATTAATAATAAACTTTATGACATAAAAACACAGTACCTTTCACGCTTTAGTTACTTGATTGAGTTCAGAAGACTGTTCGACGCTCTGTTTTTTCCAAAACTAATAAATGGGATATTTAAATAAGGGGTTGCTTAATTTGAACAAAAAACATTTGCAGCTTGATTTTCTGGCCAGCTACTCAGAATTTTATTTAATAAATTATTATACTTAATTAAAAAAATCCCTTTTAAAATCCATCAAACTGGGAACCGATTGGGAAATTAAGGAAGCAAATGAAGCAAACCTATTCACGCTTAAAGAATCCATTTTCTAAGCATTTGTGTAAAACAAGACCTTATTAACATCCCTTTACCGTAGCGCGCTTCCCAACGAGAACACTACGAGTACTGAACGGTTCGCAGACAGCCTATTGCAGAGCGAACTGGGGAAAAATCGGAAAGACGAAGAGACATTTGAAGGAGACTTCACTCAGGTACTCTCCAGGGCTCAAAAGAAGAAGGCGAAGAGGAACAAGAGACAGCAACACGTCGTCGGGGGACACGAAGGACGCAGAACCAAAAGAAAAGATGGGGAGACGAAAGAGGGCTTGACCGCCAGCGAAATTGAGATCTTGACTGCCTCACAGAAAAGAATGAAGTGGAAGAGGCTATTAAACACGAACGTCCGGAGGTACCCAATGTCCGGATTGGTATCACCTCTGTAAACTCTCGAGACCAAAAGCTCGCTATGGTGGAAGTTGGCGAGCAATACGCGAGAAAGCTTCTAAATAGCGGGAAAATAAGAATTAGTTGGGTAGTGTGTGGGATAGGAACCCAACCCAAACCAATCCCCAACCAAATGTTACAGATCTCTGGATTATTGGCAAACGCCTGCAACCTGTCGGGAACCTGACAGAAGGGCAACATGCCATAAATGCGAACACCTGCAATGAAAAGGAAAGCTGCGTCCTATGCAGGGATCGTGGCGCGCCTGATGAGAACATTGCTCACACTGCGGGCTCGGGGCGGTGTCCAGTCTTCAGTGCAGAATTAGAAAGAACTAGGACGCGGTTAACACGATTCGCATTCTACAAATCAATATGCGAGTCGCTAGCGCAGTTCGCTCCAGAGACCAAAGCTGATTTAGTACTCAGCAGTGAGCAGTACCAAAACAAGGACCCAGTTTCATGGCACCTTGACATATCAGATTCCGCTGCATATGGGTTCGGGACGGCACCTTCCTTAGGGTTCTTATCCAAAGCCGAGGGGACGACTTTGTTTGGATTCGGTGTTCAGGGATAACAATTTTCAGCGTCTATTTTATGCCGCAACGTTCCGTTCCTAGACTGATAGGGAAGCATTCCAGACGTAACCTTCGCGTCAGAATCACTACTGTCGCTGGTGGACGGCTAGCCAGTTCTGGAAGACCTCTCGCCAAGACCGTCAATAGATTGCCTTCGAAGTGGTGGACACAAACTCTTGGTGTGCGCCGCTCCGTGCATGGAACGTCGCGAAAGTGAACACCAGGAGGTTTCACGAAACTCTTGGAACAGGTGAGGCCGCGCTGGAGGGCGCTCCTGGGGATGGTGGCAGGATGGAACCTGATAACAACGGCCTGTAATCCCTCCATACCCATGAGGGCATGGAGACGTGGAAAACCTTCCATGTATTGGTGGGCGGTGGAAATCGCAGAGCTCCGGAAGGAGTGCCACAGACTCCGCTGCTCAACACAACGTCTAAGGAACCGGGATTAGCCATGCACCATAATGACGGTGTACAAATCAGCCAAAAGAAGAGCTCGCTGCTGGCAGATCTGGTCGACAAGGTGAATGGGGACCCGTGGGGACTCGGTTACAAACTGGAAACCTGAAAAATCAGGGCTCTGCAGAAATCCTGTTCACTTATGGTCCAGCAGATGGACCGCATTGTACGGAGACTATTCCCTTCGTACCCCGTATAGGATGATGACGTCGGACTGTCCATTTTTCTTTATACATGAGTTGGAACACGTAGTCCTCCGAATAAAAAGCAAGAAGACGTCAGGACCCGATGGTATTCCAGTAGAGGTGTACAAATTGGTATTTCAAAACGATACGAAACGATACGTGCTGCCGGAGATTTATCTCCCCAGCAGTTCGGTTTTAGAGCAGGGAGATCCACAGTCACTGCTGTCATGCAAATAGCCACCGAACTCGACGAGTGGTGCTCGTCGTAACGCTTGACGTCAGAAACGCCTTTAATTCCGTAAGATGGAAGACATTCTAGGCACACTAGGCAATACCTTCCACGTGCCGAATTGTCTCTTACGGATATTGACGGACTATCTGAGGAACCGCACGCTGCTCTATGAAATGCTAGAGAGTCAAAGGAGGATGGGGGTCACGCCTTATGTCTTCTGCAACGCTACCTATGATAGTCTACTTAAACTCCACATTCCAAAAGAGCGCGTGGTTAGTTATGCAGACGACTTCGAGGAGCTTGTCGCAGGACGCACTGCCGAACAGATGCAAAGTAAACTAGGCATATTGATGCGACGGGTAAGCGCATGGATGACTACTCATGGTTTCAACCTTGCACTGGAAAAAAAGACATCCTGATTAAAAGGAGAATTTTGGCCCTGAGTCCCATATCGTTCGGCAAGTCGGTAAAGTATCTCGAGCTGACTCTTGACTCAAAGATGAACTTTTTTGAGCAAATCAAAGCAACAGCGAACAAGATTGCAGCTGGAGATTCGGCGTTAAGTAGGGGGTTCTACGTCTAGCAGACGGATCCTCCTGATGAGCTCAATGAAGTCTGTCCTGGTCTACGGTGTAGAGATATGGGCTGACGCTCTTGGCAAGGAGGTACATCAAAAGCGTCTCGCGCAAGTACAGACACGAGAAGTTTTGCGGGTAGCGTCATCGTACTGCACTCTCTCTGAACTGGCCGTGATAGTGATCGCAAGAGTGATCCCCATTGCCCTTTTTGCTAAGGAGCGTCAAGTCATATTCAAGTGCAAGGGAAGTGGTTGCTCGTCAAGAACGGCAATGCACCCTACACTAGTGTCAACTCTCTTGGTAAAATGAAACTAGGGGTAGAAAGACTGCGCGGCTCATTGGCAACTTAGGCTGAATCGAAAGCATGGTGAGACTAACTATTTCCTTACCGAGTTCTTAATTGGGCATAGAGGTTTTCAGTCTCTCCTGCACAAGATTGGAAAGGCGAGATCTGTGGATTATGTGTTTTGCAATGGAGTTGTGGACGACGACCATCACATACAACACAGGGGATCTCTCTCCAGACAACATTGTCAAAGAGATGCTGAGGAGTACTGGCAGGTGGAGCCATGTTGCCCATTACGTTCGGGTCGTTCTCGCTGCTAAGAAGATAGCACTCGACCGGTGGAGGAGCCGGATGACGTGGGGTTCCTTGAACTTTCAGTTCCCTTCCTCCTTTCCCCTCCCGTAGGTAAAAGGAATTCTCTGGTTTAAAGGCTCCGTAAAGCAAGAGATTTTGGGGACTAGCGCGACAAACGCTTCCAGGCTAGCTCTCTGACGATGGTGAGGTGTTTAGTTGGTATTCCGACGACGTACGCACTGCAGAGCGCAAACGGCACGGTCACGGAATTATTAAAAACTGGAGCAGTAAAAACTCCCATCATTAGACGTTTCATCAAGCTTCATTTTGCAGAAAGCATCCTTTGAATCGTGGGTGGTAATGGACCCAGGTGTCTCCCTAGGCTTAGAATCGATGTGCAGCAAGAAATAAGTTACCTTTACATTGGCACCCAACCTAGCTAGGCTACATCATGAGGGTGGTTGGCGAAGATTAGACTCTATGCAACTCTTCGATGACTACAGCATTAGTTCAATTTCAGCCTAGGGACTTCGATTGCGTTCCAATTTTTGGCAGCATCCCTTCTGGCTATCATATTCTTTGTAGGTTGGGCACCCACGATAACTTATAGAGAGGCCAGCTTCGCCGCAATTACAACAGGACGGCATGCATTGCACACTTCACGCACCACCTCTAGTAGTAAAAGCACTGGCACTTGCTCAACTGGCTTTACCTTTTGACGATGATGTATTTGTTAATTTTTATGACTTCAATGAGCTCTTGAGTGGGCTAGAAGGTGGCGAATAATTAAGGACTGCGTCCTTAATGAAGAAGGGGTACTTGTTGTGGCGTTCATTAATAATAATCGTTGGCGCAATAATCCATATTGGATCAGGCCATTAAGTGTGTTAGAGAACTTCATTCAAAACCGTAACGGTACCCTACAGTACACTGTAGAAGGCAATGTGGTCAGCATTGCGCTCACCCGAAATTATTATCCTGATTTGACTCAGGTACTCATTCACAGCTGAGTCGACTGGTATCCGACATACAGTCACGATAACAAATCCCTCTGTCACCATTAAGATTTGAACCACAACCTTTGGCCACGACAGTTCAGCGCTCCGACCACTTGAGCCATCCGGACACACGGACGGCGTTCATCGGTATCTCTTTAATAAGAGCGAATATATTTCCATAGTCTTTGACGGACTCTGTGAATACAAAGGTCTGCTCTCGTGTTTTTGAGGGTTGCTTTCAAACCATTTTCCTTCAAAACTCGCACAAATTGCATTACATTCAAATGATGCCCGTTGATGGGAGGGACCATTTCCTTTCATGACAACGGGCTGGTTCGAATTGGACTGGGTAGAGGATGCCTGTGGAGCACTTACCTGCTTCTCTTTTTCTGTAAGCTGTGGTGGCAAAAGTGGTATTTATTCCGAAAGCGGGTAAAAAGGGTCTTTTTCACGCTAAATCTTTCAAATCAATTTGCCTACCTTCGTTCGTACTCAAAACAGTGCAGAAGGTGATTGACTATTATACTAGAACTAATGTTCTAAAGCGAAATCCCCTATATTAGTGTCAACACGCTTACCGGGCAGGACGGTCAACCAAAACTGCTCAGTTTTGGACACGGATTCGGAGCATTCGATAACACATCAGACACAGAGATACAAGATATCCTGTTCCGCAAGGGAGTGGTAAACACCAAAATGCTAGAAAGTAGGCCAATAGAAATACGGACAGGTACAAATTGCATCGTCATGAATACTACTAAAGGTTGTCCACAGGGCGGGGTACTTTCACCGCTTATGTGGACTATGGTAATGGACGAACTCATGGACGTGCTAAAAAATACTGTAGCGTAGGTCTAGGATTACGCGAACGACATTGTTTTAATCTGCAGAGGCAAATATGAGGACACCTTATGTGACAGAATCCAAACTGGACTAAGAGTTACTAGTGCCTGATGTAGGAAGGTGGGACCACCAATCCACCCAAAGCCACTGTAGTATCATCCTCTGGAAGACGTAAGCTTCATCACCTGAGGACGTACCATGGAGGTGAAACGAGAAATAGAGGTCAAATATTAGGGAATTACGCTAGACCAAAAGCTGCTCTGGAAGACCCATGTTGGAAACACTTGTCGGAAAGCCACGAGCATTCTGATGACTTCTGATGACGGGAAATATATGCCATAGACAGATGTGCCTCCTTTAATCTCCAAAGGAACTACAGGGGCAGAATATTACTATTCTCACCGACAGCCAAGCAGCGATTAAGGCACTAAACTGTATTGGGCGGGCCTACCAAGAATGGAGTACAGGGTGCTTATTGGGGGATACGAACCCATGCACACACAGGATTGCTTAAACCTCACCAAAAAGAATCCCCGAATCATTGTGGCAATTCTCACTGGTCACTTTCGGTTAAACTAACACCTAGGGAAGCTAGGGATATCTACGGACACTGCCTGCAGGTGTTGTGCGAAGTGTGCTGAAACCTCTATACACGTTCTGGAAAGTCTCGACACTTGTGCAAAGTGGGTCGAGGCATCTGGGAGAATATTTAAGACCGGATGAAAAGTTGAAAGGTCTGGAAGTAGGGAATATACTCAGATTCCTAACGGTTATAGGCTTGCTTGAGATATTATGATTAATAGGTACACCATAAACAGCAAAAGGGGCACAATAGTTCTGTAAGGACGCGGTGTGACTTTCCCTTAACAGAATAATAATAATAGAATATTAGCGCCTTTGCTTCCCCATGTATCCAAGTGGTTGTATCACGTGCATAACTGTTGTACAAAAAATCGTCTGGACTCAACTTAAAGGAAGCTTCCAAATTTGGGCCGGAATTGGATACTATGTCAAGGTGATGACCCGCCCGGGTGTTCCACATACCCGACGAGTGTTTTCAACATATCCAACTGGACATTGTGGCTCACCTGACCCCTTTCCAGGGATTTAATAATCTTTAAGCGGTCTCCCGTGGCTTAAGCGATTTCAGTGACCGATAAGATTGCAGACTTGCCTTCTGCCTTCTATAAGAACTAAATTACAAGCTACGAAACCCCACATACAATTAACACAGACTAAGATATCCGATTTGAATCGTCCTTATCTAAGTCATTAGTCAACTTCATTGGATGGTCTAGGAGCAGAACATGGCCCTACGACCCCGCGTCAAACGGTATCGTCTAGCGTTTGCACTGCATCTTTAAGAAATCAAATATGTACCACAGTCAAAGCTCTATCTGGGCAGCCATACTGTCTACCATCTTATCTGGGCTTCACGTTGATTGCAAGGAGGAGCTACTTTTTGTTCAGGATCACATTGTCGCTCCCAGGGGAATTAATAGTTCTTAGCTGAGGAATACCCTATCCCCATAAGCTCCTCACTAGCTTACTCAATGTTATGGGTGAAGTTAGCTTGGTACTGATTCGTTAACCGCGCCAACATATAAACTCATCAATTCCCGGTCCGGTGGCACAAGGACCTTTCCGATTAAGCCCAGCTCAACTACGACTCTAGTAACCGTTTCGTCGTGCATCTCTTATGGAATGCCACTAAACTTTAGATTTTATAGGAATGTCTATTGAAAGCAAGGACAGATGGGTTTGCGCGATTGGTGGAAACAAGGAAGCATTGGATGTCTTTCCCGTCCTCAATTGTTCAACCTTGCCTTGCTCTGTAATTTCATATAATTAAGAATGAACTTTCATGAATCCTTTCCGTTCGCATGCTAGATCACTACCTAGGGTGAACCGATGCGTGGGCATATCGTGTCGTGTAATCACCATTAAAAAAATTATAGAACCAAAGCAACACATTTGTTGCCACACGAGGAGGAGGGAGGAATGCATGTCCTCAGAACCAACAGTTTCTCTTTCGGTTGATGATATATCCCCAGCTGCTCTATATGCATATGCGCCAGTAGAAGCCGTATCATCGCGGATAGATACTTTATGGCTGAAGAGAGCTTCCTCAAGTTGATATTTTCAGCTATGTATGTCGCTTTCGAAAGGAGCAAAAATTATGGTTTCATTATACTTCCACGGTGCTGACTGACTATTGTTAAGGTTTTTTGTAAACACAAAACCTTATTAGAAGCGACTCGGTGTCTGTCTGTCTGTCTTTCACACTCGATTTATTCGGAAATGGCTAGACCGAGTGCCACGAAAATTGGTAAGAGCGTGTGATCTATTGTTCCCTTACATGCAGCAAGTGGTGTAATTTTGTGTTAAGTTTAAGGGGGGGCTCTCCATACATGTGAATGGAGGGCGCAAATTTTATTTTTCATAAAATGTGGCCATGTGGGATATCAAATGAAAGAGCTCAATTAGTACTTTTTGAAACTGGTATATTTGATATCGGGAGAAACATAGGGGAGTGGGGGCGCAAAATATAACCATCTAAAAATGTAACAGGTCCCGTTCTCAGAACCTATCCAACCGAAAAATCTGAAAAAAATCATCCATCTCAGAAGTACAAAATTTGACATGGGTGTAAGGGATAGCATAATGCACAATTTGGTGAAGTCTGAAGATAACTCAACTGTTATTAACAAAGTTATGGGGGGGTTAAACTTTGCCATTTTTGGTGAATTTCGTGTCTTCTACAACGTGTATGACGTCATCATCACATATCAATTCGTCAATACCACAACGAAATGAGTCGGTATAAATGGGATCGTCTTGTGTAAAACAAAACCTTATTGTCACTGTCTGTTAGCTGTCTGTCATACGCACTTTTCTCCAAAACGGCTAAAGCAATCCGAAAAAAATTTAGTGGACATATGGGAATTATCAAATCCTTTGCATACAGTGAGTAACATAATTTGCGTGCAGTTTCATTACTGTTTGTCTGTCTGTCCGTCACACGCATTTGGCTCGGAGACGGTTGTAGTGATTGACACCAAATTTGGTGAAAAGATGGGAACTATGAACGCTCACGCATACAGTGAGTAACATCCTTTTACATTGAATTTAAGGGGAGGGTCCTCATGCATGCAAAGGGGATGTGTAAATTTTCACAGAATAGAGTCATGTGGGGTATCAAATGAAAAGTCTCGGTTAGTACTCTCCGAAGCCGTTGAGTTTCGACATTAGTTGGAAAGGTGGGGACTACGGTATGTTACTATAATTTTTTGTAATTGGCGGCAAAACCTCCGTTAATTTCATCCTATTATCATAAAATTTCACATTAATGCAGGCTATAACATAGAACATGATTCTACCAAGTTTGGTGGAATTCGAACTATTACTAACAAATGGTTCTCGGCGGGTTACTGCCATTGATAAAACTGAGCGATTTAAATATCTCGAGTCAATGCTATCAACCAGTGGAGAACTGCGTTACGTTCCTCACAAAGGGAAACACAAAACTTTTTATACCTGATGCGTCAGGCTTCCGGTTTCCTGATTTGTTTTACTTAAGAACCACCTTTTCGGCGGTTTGGGAGGTTCGTATACGTAATTGACTGTTGAGGTATAAAACTGACTATTTGGTATTATTGGTGTATGCAAACAGCATAAAACCTCCCACTCCCCGAAGCCCTACTACTTGAAAGATTCAAGTTCGAGTCTAGAACTATTCCCAGGGCCATGTCTTCAGTTGCTTATTTTAATGTTGGATGATGCCATTTGCTGCTGTTGCTGCTGTTGTTCTGGTCGCTGATGGGGTTGATTTTCTTCATGTTACTGACACTGCTGCTGCGGTTGTAGCCTCTCTTCTTTGGCGGCTCGTAAGGACGAGGGTCTGCTAGTACTCAAGCTTGCAAGCCATGAAGATTATCTGCTGTCTCAGCTCTTGAATTTAGGTTAGGAAGCCCGAGTTCCCCTCCAATTGTTCTACGGGGCCAGAAATCACTTCCCCTTCTGACGAGTCCCTTAGTGGCTCTATCTTTGGGCTTATATGTACATCCTGTCTCCAAGCCCGTCCTGAAGTGTTGCTAGATGGCCTAGCTGCTCCTCGGATGTCACTATAATTTGTAGTGAAACAAAATCCTCGCGAATGATAGGTAACAAGTATTTTGTTTGAGGAATGAGGGATTTTGAGTCTGTATCCACTTGCTGTCGGACCAGACCAAATGGCAAACGGCATACAAGGCGCAAGACTGTCGAATTAAGTTGATTGTATTTATGTAAACCCTAATCGTTTCGAAATTTAAAATAAACCCTTTTTCCCATTATGGTTTGTTGTCCTGCATATAATGTGCCTATATTATAAATAAACAAGAGTTCAGTATACTATAAATTCGCCCCTTTCACAAGAAAGATACTTTAGATTGCGGGGTTTTGCCATTTGTAAAAGAACAGAAAACACCTTGGGCATCTCAAAAAATCAATATCGACGCATAATACATAGCAAGAGAAGGTAGGATTTGTGCTCTTTCATTTTACAAGAAAAAAGAAGAAACAAGTGAAAAACCTCGTCCTGCCAAGTTTATGCCTCAAGCAATTTGTCGAAGTAAATTCATCAGTTATGGATATGCGTTTTATGCGTACATAACGTGCTGCGTTCATGGTTCATTTCCATTTTTTAATACCAACTTGAGTATTTCATACCCTCTAGTTTTTCCGCCCGGCCTTTTGTTCTGTTTTTGTTTTTTTATTTATATTTATCACCCACCTTGCTTTTCCATCTCTAGCATCCACCGTGGCTTTGAAAAATCGGGACAATTGTGGAGAAAAAAGGAAAAAGAAGATAAATCTGGGGGAAAAATCCTTTATCCACGCTTCAATTCGTCATGCAGGTTCAACCCTCTGTGCCGATTTGAGTAGGAAATATGGAACGCAAGGGCTCGTCGCTTGCTGCACGTGTTGTCCTTATTTATACTGAAATTCGGTACATTATTCAAGGATTCAATCCGTATGCGATTATGCTTATTATTGCAATAACCTCGCCCTGTAGGAAAGTAAATAAAATATTGCAAACGTCAATAGTTTCCCTTTAAAGGGGAATTTTATTTATGGGGGGTGATAAATATCAATGTCAGTTATTCTTAGTTTTGATTCTTGTTTCACTCCCTTGTGGAGTATCGGACAACCCGATTGCCTCCCTTTTCTCACTTCACTTGCGGTCAGATTGAGCTTCAATTTCTTTATCAAGCCAAGGAAAGGCCACTGATGAACCCAAGCATGCATGACAAAGCTGGTTTCGAATCCAGTGACAAAGAGATCGAAATTTTGTCGCTCAAATATCGCGGCCCTTTTACAGAACGCTGATAAAACCATCCTGTCAATGACAGTAAATCTGACCTAGATATAGTCGTTGTAAGGGAGGTACACTTTCCCTTAATTGTTCAAATAAACATTTAGGTCAAAACAATTCAAAACTCATTTTTCAGAGTTATCCTTTCAACTCCTTTATTATTCCTGTAATGTGGGTTATCGCCACAAGGTCTTAAAATTCACTCTTGCCTTGTTCTACTAATTTGAATATATCCAAATAAATTGAATTTCCTGGGAAGCTTGGAAGAGGCTGTGTACCCGGGCCTTTGTCATAAACACAAAAGCATTTTGAAAATGCATTAATTTGCAGCTTCAGTGGATTTACAACAAATTAACGATTGCACCCTGGGAGCAAGTGCTTGAAATTATCGACTTTCGCTTGGTAAATAGAGAATTTCGTCAAGCTCCATTGTAGGGCATGAAACCGCATTGTTCAGCAAACAACACAGCAAATACCAAATTCGAATTGTTTAATTAATGGTTCTATATTTTGAGGCATTGAATAGAGGCTATTCCTGAGATTCGAATGGAATGCTTTCAAATTCACAGCTCTCCGCTCCAACAGCCCCGAATACTTAATGCCAGCTAATATTGCAGTTTGGAACAGGAAAGTATTGGGGCTATTGAGGTAATGCAGTGAAAGTTGAGCAGAAGAAGGATATTGAGTGGATGAAAAGTGTTATCCAGGACCCTTCCCTTGTTTCGGTGATGATTCGTCATTATATGCAGCGGTACAAAATACACATTTTTAAGGTTTTGTGTGAAACAAAACCGTATAAAATTGGTTCAATGTCTGTCTGTCAGTCTGTTCGTCTGTCTAGTGCTCACAGGTGACGGTGAGGAAGACGGGGCGACAACTCTGTCAGCCGAACCAAAACCAAATGACCGGAGAGAACCTCCATAGTGGTGGCACCGGGAGACGCTGTATCACATTGGTTCGCTGGCCGTGATGCAGTAGGCGAATGCGATCAGACCTGAGTCTGCACTGCACTCATATGAGGTGGCATTAAGTCACGAAACCAAGGGTATACTGGTACCATGGGAACCGGGATACCTCCTGAATTCACATACTTCAGGAGAATTACTGTTGTATGTGCATTCAGTTCGGTTGGTGCGGTTGGTTCCCGGGTGGGAGCTTCATGGGGGCGTTGTTGGTTACGTTCAAGCAAACAGAGAACTTCGGGCCATTGCATTGCATCCACTAGTATGAATAAGCTGAGCCGCGCACTCAGTATAGATTGGCACCGTTGTGCTTATCTCAACGAGGCTCTGATAGTGGTCACAAAATCAACCCGTGTCTTAAGATGACCGTGGGATTAACTCCCCAAGACAGGTACCGACGTAAATCCTTAGAGACGTAACTGTTCGTCTGTTTATGCCACGGAGGGGAGGGGAGGGGAGGGAGAAAATAACCCAGCTATGAATAAATGACGCGAGAAAGTAAAGAAGAGCGAACCTGCCAGCTCACCTGCTAAGAGTGGTGAAATAATGGCAGGGAAGCGAATAGGCGATGAGCTTATTTAAATTCTACTGAAAAGTGGTGCGTCGACGGAGACGATGGGCGAAGTTATTATGGAAAGTGGAGGGACTGATGACTGCAAAGGGTAGCAAACCTGTCCCTTCGTCTGTGACTAATTTAGAGGGCGGCGGTAGCCCAATTGCCTCCGACGTTGGTGCATTACCCGCAGCTCATAAGCCGACCGAGACACGGTCGGTTGTTGTTAAATGCCGCCACAAGAAGAAAGTCGCGCAGGTGGTTATGTGGGAAGTAGCTCCTGCACTGAGAATTAGGGTTTATACCGTGAACCCGCTGAAGACTGAGAACGAAAAAAGGTTGTGGAGAACCCAGTGGCCACCCAGTGAGACGCCGCGCTATCATATATGACGTGTACTGTTACATTAATGCCGATGAGCTAATGTAGAAAATTCATGAGAATCATTTGGGGACCAGATGCAGATGTCCTTCGAGCGACTCCAGAAAGAGCCGAAAATTGTCAGTCGCCCAATATGGTCGGGTCTTGAGGCAGTCAGCAATGCTGGGATTAAGGTCACACCCGCAGTTAAAGATAAGCTGACGTCCACCGAAAGGGTGTACTTAAAATGACTTGCTCCCTGCGTGTTTCAGGTGTCTTGGATTTGACCACCGGGTGGCGACGCTCAACGCAACTATAGCGCCTACGATCGCAAGCTACTCGACGCGTACCTCGCGATAAAATTCTTCCGTTTCTCCCTGGAGGGCAACCCGTTCACCATATTCACGGACCACAGGTCCCTTACTTCCGCGCTTAGGCAAGAGCCCCACAAAGCGTCCCCTCACCAACTTCGGCACTTGAGCTGTATCAACCAGTTTACTAGTGATATCCAACACGTGTCTTGAAAAGACAATGAAGTTACAGACGCTTTGTCTCGAATCTCGGAAGTCGTAGCTTCAAAGCTTCAAGCAAATTCCAAATACAAGTTCAAGGAGTTCTCTATTTTTTCTGTGAGAAGAAAAGGGATCCAGGCCATTAATTCCGGCCGTATTTCACGCAATACACGGCCCCGCGAACGCAGGCATCAGGATGACGAACTGGTTAGTCACTGAAAAATACTTCTGGCTGTCCATGAACATGGACGTAAACTCTTGCGCCAGACAGTACATCGCGTGTCGGAAGTGCAAGGTCAACAAGCACGTTCGAAAGGAAGAAGGTGTATTGCCTAAGTCAATCAAGCGCTTTCACACCATCCATCTCGACATCATCGGTCCCGAGATTCGCACGGAAATTTACGCGGTGCCATGAAGCAACACCTCTGTCTGACATTATGGCACAATCATGTGCTGAGACCCTCTATCGACAATGTATTTCGCGCCTTGGTGTTCCAGCCATAATCATCTCGGAGCAGGGAAGGCAATTCGAATCTACTGTTTTCACGGAGTTAGGCCAGCTCCTTGGCTTCAAAAGGCATTAGACTACTGCATATCATCAACACTCCAATGGTATGCTTGAAAGTTGACACCGGACGCTGAAGGCCGCCTTAATGGCTCACGACGATCCGTCGTGGTCGCAGTCCATCCATCCTCCTCGGCGACCATACAGCCCACCGACAGATGTTCACGACCAGCCCCGCGGAGATGGTGTGCAGAGAGAATCTATGCCTCACCGCCGATCCTGTGGTGGACATCAGAGCAGGGTTAAGCGAATCAGAAATACTGCGTCTGCTTAGGGACGAAAGTTCGAAGCTGCGGCAAACTCCACCGTCCCTACACGTGACAGCGGAGGTCAATACCTCCAGGGACCTTGACACGTCTACGCAGGTGCTCATTGTGGTGGACGTTCATCAGAGGCCGCTGCAACCAACATACGAGGGCCCCTTTAGAGTGCAAGAACGAGGCCAGCACTCGTTCAGGCTCGACGTTTGAGGCGGTCCCAAGTGGGTCTCCTTGTTGAGGCTGAAGGCCTTCGACGATCCGTCCATTGCTTTAAGAAAGCGTCCGCGGAGAGTTGGATTCCCCAGTGACCCTCATTAGCGGATCACGTTTGCTTTGCTGAACCCGCACGGTTTCGAGCTGGGGCGGAGTGATGTGGCGGCATATCGGAGGCACAAACATGAGCGCCATTGTGAATTCGCATTTTCTGGCACTGCATTCAATAGCTGCAGAAACAGCTGCCGGCCTGACACGAGACTGGGGTGACAAATGTCAAGAATGAATAAATGAAAGCTCGAGCCCTGTCCTTCGACCAGTCAAGTAGATAAAAATAAAGTTTTTCAAAAGTTAATTTATCCAATTAAAGAAATAGGAAACCTGTGAAAAGCAGTGAAACGTTTCATAAATATAGAGTACCTCTAAAAGTTTATTGGGGAAATTTATTACCAAATCTGCGCTTATTGCTCGCAGAGAGGTCATATGACTTCCTCTTGCAGTAACAAGGTGCACTGCCGGAACTGTGCGTTCCAGAGAGTTCCGTCTGTGCATATGTTCAGGTCGATGTTGTGCTCGATTTACGCCGCAAGTGTGGCTAGGGCCAATGCCGGCCACTGAGCGTCATGTCGCCCACACTGCTGCAGTTGCACTGCGACAGAATGATTGCCGTGATTCACGATCTCGACCAGCACATCCACGAGCACAACATTAGCGTAGTCATGTTTCAGGAACCCTGGTCAGTCAACGACTGCATCAGAGGCTTGCCTGCATACATGCGAGTGTTCACTGCTAGGTAATGATTCCCGTCTCGATTACGTCTGTGTTGAGAGTCGCACTAGTGAGTGGCGCGTATGTATCTCAATTAGGACGGTGGTTTTACTGGAGTATGTACTGCCCATCCACAGATGATCTGCATATCACATACTTGGATGAGGTCACCGAACACACCATTATCCCGGGCATGGACTTGAACAAGGTCTACCCTATGTGGCACAGCAAGATTTCCCAGAGCACATCTTGCCACCGTACTATACGAAGCGGGGAGGTATTGTCCGGAACGTTGTTAAGGCAGATAGCCAACTGCAAAGTGAACTGGGGAAAAAGCGGAAAGAGGATGGCGACTTTATCCAAGTAAAAGACAAAGAAGGACAAAAGAAAAGAACTCGTTACGCCGCGACGTCCTCATCGAATTAGGTCCGAAAATCACTAGCAGGGTTACGTTCTGCGAAGCGGTCAAGAGGTCATTTTTAACGAAGATTCTCTTTTCAGTCTAACACTAATATGCTTTTCAGAAATCCGAGATCTTGACTGCCTCACAAAAAAGGACGAAGTGGAGGAGGCCTTAATGCATGAAATTCCAGAGGCAACCAATGCCCGGATCGGTATCACTTCTGTCAATACTCGAGGCCAAAAACTCACTATAGTGGAAGTCGCGAGCAATATGCGAGGAAACTCCTTAACAGCGGGAAAATCAAAATTGGATGGATAGTATGCACGACACGAATGCGAATGACCCCCACCAAGTGCTAAAACTGTTTTGACTATGGTTGCATGTCACCAAATTGCTAGGGACCCGGCGGGAGGACAGTATGCCCCAGAACCGGTCGGGTAGATCACCAAGCGAAGACCAGCAATGAGAGGCAGACTGCGTTCTCTGCAAGGATCATGGCGCGTCTAGTGAACGCGTCGCACGCACTGCAGATTCGAGGCGGTGTCAAACTTTTTGACTAAAAGGGCTCGGAAGCGACTAGCATCCTACAAATGAACATAAACCAGAATGAAACCGCTCACCAGTTCCTAACACAGTTTGCTGCGGAAGTAAGTACTGATCTAGTGTTAATCAGCCAGAAATATCGAATAGGGACCCGGCTTCTTAGCATTTCGACTTATCGGGTGCGGCTGCTATCTGAGTTGGGGACGGCGCTCGACTTCTTGTTATTGCCCAAGGCCGAGGAAATGTTTTTCTCTGGGTTCGGTGTTTAGGTATAAGGTTTTTTAGCTTTTACTTTATACCGAACGAGGCGATGCCGGCCTCTCTACGCCGACTTGGAGCTCTCGAGGACGCAGTTTCGAGCACGGAGGGGCGAATCCTGGTAGGCGGTGATTTTAATGCTAGAGCCTTGGAGGGAGGTGTGCCTCAGTCAGATTCCCGAGGGAAACTAAACTTGGAAGTAACGTCGAAAGCTGAGCTCGTAGTTTTAAACACCGGATCGCCGCCAACGGTTCGGCGCCCAGGCTGAAAAGGAAGCATCCTGGAAATAACTTTTGTGTCTAAATCTCTGCTATCGTCGGTGGATACTTCTCGGGAAGTAGTCATCAATAAATCATGTTCGAAATAGTCGACGTAACTTGCCGGCGTGCACCAACTCCTGCCTGTGGAACGCCGCGAGAGTGAACATCGAGAAATTCGTCGAGACTCTTGGAACAGACAGAGGGGACTTGGCTATAAACTTGTCTCTCGGAAAATCGGTGCTCTACGGGAACTCTACGTAGTAAGGACCAACCGTATGGACCGAATTGTACGGGCATTATTCCCCAGACATCCCATGCCAGTTGATATCAACAGCGCAGAAAGCGTCGAGGACTTCCTCCCTTTCACATTAGAAGAGTATGAAGAAGCAATTCTGAGCATGAGAAGCAAGAAGGTGCTAGGTTCTAATGGTTTCCCGCAGAAGTTAACAAACTGGTGTTCCGCCAACGGCCAGATTTATTGCTCTGGGTGTTCAAGGCTCGCAAGAAGGAGGGCGTCTTTTATTGTCGTCGGAAGGTAGCGGGACTCACATTAATCAGCAAAGGAATAGGAAACTCTGAGCTGCCGTCTGTATACCGACCACTGTGTATGCTTGGCACGACCGGGAAAGTGCTCGGAAAACTCATCACGAATAGACGTGCTGAAGTGATTCCCCCTAGTTTAGGTTCAGAACAGCGAGATCCACGGCAGTTGCTAGTTTGTACACAGCGGCGACATCCTCCAGCTTGGTAGCTAGTGCAGAAACGCGCTGAACGACACACTGAAAGTTATCCTCAGCTCGGTTCCCGGTCATAGGAACATAGAGACGAATGGACGAGTTAACGGACTAGCCAGGTGGGATCTGCTCTTGGCAGCCCATCGGGGCACAGTCTGTCTCCTGGAGGTGACTGTTAAGAGTGGAATCTACTCGTACTTCTTGGCGGCCGTGGTATCGTCACCTGAGGCTCACCATCTGTGCTAAGTTAAGAAAGATTTGGGCCACCTATACTACGACACAATCACAAGAGCTCTTGTGCCAGATGTCTGTAAATGCACACAAGATTATGGCAATTTACACGGGGCGCCAGCCTATAAGGGATTATGCTGCCAGAGTCAGCATGCGTTACAATTCGCATTGCCGAAACTGCAGAGAAATCCTCAGGCACTTCCTTTACGATTGCTCAGCTCTTGCTAAAGCCAGACCAAGTGTTCGTAGATAAACCATTCTTTGAGGACCTCAAGGAGGTGTCTAGCTGGAAGATGGGAAGGCTTCTTTGCTTCGGTCAGACCCAGCTAGGTCATACTCCCTTGCTCTTACCGCAGCAAACATGGTCTCAGAAGTTGTTACCATTCATCTGTATTCTACCCATCTGCTGTAAATTATCCCGACATTATTCTCTCGGCAAGAAAGGGGTAGTAGCTCATGTAAGAGAGTTCAATGTCCATTTGTTTGGTAGTTCCGATCAACGACTACATGGTTTGCAGTTTTCCAAGTTCTCAAACGCTTTTTATCGATTTCGCTAGACTAAAATAAGGCACGCATTTCCGAAGTTAGACAAAGTTAGTTGTATTATTGCGGTTCAAGTGCCAACACGGAAACTGCTATTAACTCCCTTTGTCACTGCTCCATACAATGGTCCCACCAGTTCTGAATTTGATTGACGCACATAATTAGTTTATAGAAAGGGGATACTGTTATTATTAATTGAATCAGCTCCCCAACTTGGTGTCTTCTAAGTTGATGGTTGCGGAAAATTCTTACCTGACGTCTGCAGACAGGAGCTCATTTCCATGCTCTTGTTTCAATGGCCCCTTGCTCTGATTTTTATTTAAATTTTCATATTTTCCTCCACATTTATTCATAGCCCGGGAAAAAATGTCCTATCAAACTTCATAGCGCTTTACCAGGAAACCACCCTGCAATTTTCACCGTGAAACCACAACCAAACTTTCCATCACATTTTCCTTACGCGCAAACTTCAGCTAATGCTGACGGCAATGTAGTATTTTACCTTCAGTTTCAAGTCCCAATGAAGTTTTCCGTGAAAAACTGTCACCTGCATAAGATGGAAAATCCAAACCATTGACAAATTAAAATGTCACCTCAAGAAATTCACCTAATCACTTCACAAATGCAAAAGATTTTGTTGCCTTGTGGCGATAAGGTGAACAAGTTGAGGCCAAGTGTACTAATTGCACTGTGAAATGTAATTTAGTGAGATGTAAAACGGTCCAGCCGAAGGAACCTGCAGCGCAGGCTAGTGAACTTTGCAGGTGCGGGTGAAAGGATATGCCAGAACAGGACATGGAACAGTGTAGTTATGGTTGATGCATAATGGAGACGGTGGTAGTTTTCAGAAGCAAAGTGAGTGGTTGCGGACAATTTTGTGAATGGGAGGGGGTTTAATCAGCTTTCTGCTGGGGATTGGAAAGTAATTACTTTCAAACAGGGATAATGTGTACAACTTCACGAGTCACTGATTCAATAACCGCTGTCATTTACACTTTGTAAATTAGACCGTGGTGGCACCCACCTCGCTCAAGGCTGTTCAACCCATGTCAAATCTTTCTAAGAAATTCCCATGAAAAGTTGTGAGATGTACTCGTATTTAATCAATTAAATGAAATTGACCTTCATGATTTCTATAAATATGTATGCTTGTCTATTTTTATACCTTAGAGAAGCGAGACAACCGAGGTCCGAAAAAGATGTCAAGCTGGTCTGTAAAAGTTTCGGACGACCACACCTTCAGAGAGGTGTGGCTAGACCAACTTAGTAAAGCAGCCGCTTTTTCGGAAAGAGCTGTACGTGTAGCCCAATGCATTGTGGCGCTTCCATGACTAGGAGGTGCTCATTCGCCAGAAGAAGACTGAACTATTGATGTAATAATGAACTGATCGGGTTACGATCAGTCTGCTACGGAGCCAGAAGCCAGCGGCTCAGACAGCGGTAGGTAGAAACGATCAGAGACAAAAAGAGCATGCCTATAAGAAAGCCTGTAAAACGCTCAAGACGGCCATCAAACAGAGAAAGAGAGAATGACCTAAGGAGCTTTATCTGGAAGTGGGTGGGGCACAGCATACCTCTAGCTTGCTTATAGCCAGGGTGGTGACATCAATTATGCTCAATGTGACCCCAGTTTGGAGGAAGGCGTTGCAGATGTCAGTAAACATTAACAAACTAAGTGGTGTCTACAGGAGGACAGCCCAGAGGATATCCACTGCGTTCAGGACTGTCTCAGATCATGCAGTATTCGTCATCTCTGGAATGTTGCGATTGAAATCTTGGCTGATGAGATGGTGAATATATACATTGCGAAGCCAATCTCTCCCTTATCGCAGACGAAGAAAGCTGAGAGGGAGATATCCATAAATAGATGGCAAGAGCGGTGGGAACGGTCGGTAAAAGGTCGGTGGACTCACAGGCTCATTCCTGCCATCAAGGAGTGGTTGGAGAGACGACACGGTGAGATTAATTATAATCTCACCCAGTTTCGCGAAGGGCACGGAGGATATCGCCAACATCTGCACAGGTTTAAATTGGAGACCTCACCCGATTGTCCAAATTGCGATGGAGTGTCAGAGGACCCAGAGCATGTTTTTCTTCCACTGATCGAAATTTCTGGAAGAAAGGAAGAATTTAGAGAAGAATCTAGGAGAGGCGCCGGTACCAGAAGATCTGGTGGCGAGGACAAAAGCGCGGTAACGGACGCCTCGTATAGAAGAAAGGTGATTAAGCTAGAATGAGCTGACTCCGCCCGTGATGTAATACCTGGTTGCGCGGGGCAGGGAGGGAGTCGGGGGTGGTTTTAGCGGGTAAAAATCTCACACACTGAAGTGTCAAGACCAGTGTCGTTTGAAGATTTCCACCTTCTCAAAAAAAAAAGACAGACAGACGGACAGACGACCACACGGACAGACGGCTAGACAAACAGATGGACAGACAGGGCTGCTGAAACTTGACCGGCTAAACGAAACATTCCTGATGCGGGTCCCGGAGCACTCAAATATCGCTGGTAACGAGGAAGCTGGCAGACCGCTCGCGAAGATTCTGAATCCACAATGGTGGGGCCAAAACCAGCTTTGGCATCCGGCCATCTACTGCCAAGTCTACCCTGAAGGTGATAGTATTATTTTTCCTGGGATTGGTAATAAGGACCGCTTCAGTCTTTTCGTCTACAAGGTACAGTTGAACCATTTGTAGCTTTGAAGGAATGAACGGCTTCACTGCCATAAAGTTCAACGTTCCCCGTAACCCATGGCACCCATTTTAGCTAGGTTTGCTTTAATCTCTCCGCAGTTGGTCAAGTTAAATGCAATCCTGACATCCACCGCCACCACCGCGCAGCATTGATCGATGATCGATGCCCCCCGAGCCAGATCCTCGATCGTAGGATGCGATAACCAAAACTCGTGCTGCCTCTTCAATGGACGTTCGACCGACGAAAGGAAGCAGCCTGTTGCATGTGTCTAAAAGATAGATAAGGAGATATGGAGAGCGTGCGTCAGGTGGTTTCTGAGGATTTAGTAGCAGAAACAACCTCTGCCTCGATTACGAGGTGATTATGAACCATCATCGTCATCATCAAAGGCGCAACAACCGGTACCCGGTCTAGGCCTGCCTTAATAAGGAATTCCAGACACCCCGGCTTTTGCGCCGAGGTCCACCAATTCAATATCCCTAAAAGCTATTACAATCCTTTGTTTCCATCTTTCTGTGTTTTTGGACACTCCTAGTGTAGTAGTAAACTACCACAAGCTCCCCCACCACGAAAACGTGGTGTCCGAGGGGGAGCGTCAGAGGTATACTGGCAGTTCGGTTAGCCCCAGATGTCCTGGACGATTCTTTACTTTCAACCTTAGCACAACTAGAGGGTTACAGTTCTCCCGGAGACAGTTTGCCAGCAGGCGGTTTGTTCGGAGGCAGTTTGCACGAGGGCGGTTTGTCTAGAACCATTGTTTTGCCAGAAGGCAGTTTGCACGGGGGCGGTTTTCTGCTCGAAGGCAGTTGCTCACCCGTTAGCAGACTTTAGCCTCAGCAGGTGGTGTTGATTGGAACCCGGGGTCAGGAGTGCTGACAAAAAGCGCCAGTTTCGGATTGTTTTCCACTTGAATAAGTAGAGAATCTGAGTTTAGACACAATTTTACCATCGATCAGGTCAGGGCTGCTCCTGCACTCAAGGTTGGATCGTGACGATCGAAACTTAATTTTTGTTTAGCTTTGTGTTTTTAAGTTTTTCATGTTTAGCTACCATGGCGTTAGTTTTGCCAGGTCAGGTTCCCAGCTAAACTCGACGCGGTAGTCAAATTTTGGCTTTGGATTTTGACTATCGCACAACTTAACCCCCCGTACCCTAGAGGATCTTACTTACTGAGCTTCCTCAGTGGGTTCCCGAGCGTTGCATAGTAAAGAGTTGCATTTCCTTCTGCTCCAAATTTGGTTTATTTATTGTAGCATCCTCTTCTAAACGAACTTTAATCTCTTTTGAAGATTGAACAACTTGGTCATCGTACTATCGGAGAATATATTCTGGAATCAAATGCTGTGGAAATTGGGGTGCGGGCAATAGTCAAAAAGAAATGTCAGCTAGAAAACTAGATCAAAACTGATAAGCTCCAGCAGTCAACCCTAAACCACATGAATCTGGTGGGCAAGTAGTGCTACAGGGAGAGTAGAGAGTATCGAAGAAGTTTCAATGAGCAGGCAATCGCAGATGAAAATCCTTGACAGATTCCTCCCCAACAAATTTTAATAATGTTTCCTTACATCAAATATAAAATAAGAACAAAATTGCATGTATCCCTCGTAAGATGTTATCGAGCCCATCAAAATTTCCGCATTTCCGTAACAAGGAATAGTGTCGAGGTAAGTCAACATGGACATAAAAACGCAACTTTCTCCCTTCCTGCTTCCTTCAATGTCACCCCAACCTTGACGCTACTTCAGTTCGCAACATTATTGCAAAACCATCTGTTGTCGCTGTTGAGTCCTTCCCCATCCATTATCCTTTGGTAAATATTTAATGGAGTAAATTACCGCATTGCCATTATTTTGCGTGGTATTGCGGATAAAGCATTGGTTCTGGTGCTAACTTGCCTAATCTGAGGACAAACTCAACATTTCGAAAATTAAATTTTTATTTATGATCGAATTTAGAACGTTAGCCACATAGTTTCTGCTTGTTCTGACGCCTTGGAATGGTTTAAAGGCACCTAATCACCGCCATTGCTTCAATGACCGGCCATTGGAAACTCCCGCATCCACGGCCAACAGTGAAATTAGACTCGTGTTCTTGTTCTTCGCAATTAAGGCCTCCTACATAGAAAATTATGCGACGATAAAGTTTTTCTGCTATCGATTTTCACCGTGTGATTACCAGCAGGAGACGTGGGAGCGGCATTCAGTAGTGGTTCCAAAAATTTGGTCCTCGAAATGGGAATTCTGTGAAAAAAATTTGAATAAAGCCTGGGAACAGAGTTAATTAAAGACTTAAAGGATGCATGCCTTTTAGCGTCTAACATACGTGGATGTGTATCACGGAGCCAGGAATTCCCGGAAAATATATAATCTACACCTGTTGGGAAAGCAGCTTCTTTATTTCATTTAGGAAGAATTCCATTTTCAAGAAGCCTACCTGGCTTGATTCGCTTGAAGGACCATCCTACCTTCTTGTATGTTCCAACATCGCCTGAAACTTGTTTAGCACGTGCTCCTCCAACTTCTGGAAGCACTGTCGCCTTTAGCATAAATACGATTATGTTTCATAACTCGCTAGCGAAACGGCAGGAATATGGAAGACATGAAGCACGAGGAAGTAAACGGGTTAATCAAGATGGCGTTGGACAGGTTGGAGGCAATGTAGTAAATTTGGCATCAGGAGCGTGGCAGTCTGCTCCTTTTTAATTTATTACAATAATTCCTCTTTGTGATAAATTACCTTTTATGCGAGATGCTATCACGAATTTTCTTCTCACAATGATTGATTTGTAAGCAATTTCCGCGGCACGTCAAACGACGGGAAATTCAATAGAAAGAAAACCATTTAAGCAGAGCTACCGCGGAAAGCAAGGAAAACCGAGCTGAGTGGGCAAACAATGAGAAAATTGTCTCAAAGACTAATTGATGTGAAATTTCCATTAATAATATCGCTTTCCGCTAAATTTAGTAACAGATTTTGGAGATTTTTCAAAGAAGGACCTTGTGGAAAACTTCACATCACCTGTGAGGTCTGGAAACTTGAGCGGTTTTACCACAAGCGTACTCAATACCTCCGCACTTTCAGGACTCCTGTGCACCATTTTCGATAAATTGATGCAATTACATTGACCATCACCGCATCTGCTTATTCAAAAACTTTTAAATCACTTGGTGAACAGTTGCTTCCAATATCCTTCAAGTGCGCCAGGTATATGCAGTGAATCTGAAATTCCAGGAAACCTGTGATTCCTTGTAGCTTCTGCTAAGTGAATTCACAAAGAAGAAACGGAAAAGTTTCAATAACTTTGCGAACAGGTAGAGTGTGCCGTGGCGGTTGGAATGTCGGTCCAGGATGCAACAGCAAAGTTACTCGCTCCAACAACTTTATGAATTCCTAAGCAACATTCCTTACGATCAAATTTCATCGTTGCATTGTTTTGTGTTGAATTTAGTTGTAAGTTATTTACAGATGCATTGTGCGGTGAGTTGAGATGATGGGTAGGAATGCAATCAGTGCTGCCGACTCTCGTCCTTCCTTGAACCTTATACCCCGTCTTAAAGGGTAAGTTTCTTTAAGTATGACGCGTGGTCCTCCATCTAGCAACGTTTATCCCTGAATAACTTTCATCTAGTTAAATAGCATCTGGAACGGCTAATTATGTTGGAAAATTGGGTCAAAAATATGGGTTGCATTCCTTACTATTACAACTTAGAATTGGATGGTGGCATGAGTCTGAGTCGCTGAGTTGATTTAGAAAATACTGAAACTGTTCTTGTTTCAAACAAGAGCATGATTGCTTATATGTTCCTTGAGAATTAGATTTAAATAAAACTTTTATGTCGCACTATACTTCAATTTTCTAAAAATATCCTGAATGGATGCTTCCGAGAACATCATCATCAACGGCATAACTACCGGCGTTCGCTCTTACTCAGCCTTAATAAGGAACTCCAAACATTCCGGTTTTGCATCGGGATTCGCCAATTCCATATCCTTAGTAGCTGTCTGCCGTCCTGGGCTACATTAGAGCTCCATCTCAGGCAGAGTCTGACATGTCTAAGAATGGCGCCGACCTTGCTCACTGTAAGGCTAAATGCTCCACTGTGAAGTCAATGGTCAGAGAAGCGCGGTAACTTAAAACCCTTTTGGTCTCACGCTCGCAATTCTCGTAATCCCATTCAATCTCCCCCTTCTTCCATCGGTTTCGCTGACTCCACTGCCAACTCCCCACAACAATCCTGCGAACTTCTCTGTACCTACTTCTCTTCAGTGTTTTCTCCCTCGAGCCCTCCAACCTCTACACCTCTCATAACTACACATTGCTCCGAATCTCTAGCCATTCCTCTCCTTACGCCTTCCTTGGTTGAGTTTCTCATTGGCAATCTCGACCCCAATGTCGGACTTGGCCCCGATGCGCTTCCTAACCTCTTCCTCCTTATCTGTAGAAAACACATTTCCCTCCCCCTGAGTATAATCTACAACAAAAGCCAAGATGAATGCTACTTTCCCCGTCTCTGGAAAGAGGTCCTTACCATCCCAATCCTCAAGAGCGGAGACCCTTCTCTTGCTGTGAACTACCGCCCTATTTCTCTTCTCTCTTCTTGCTCCAAAATCTACGAAAGATACGGCAACGACTGGTTGACCGCGCACTTCGGTCACCTCATTGTCAACGAGCAGCATGGTTTCGTGAAGCATAGATCTAGAGCTTCAAACCTTCTGGTCTTTACTAACTTTGTTGCTTAATGATTGAATTCACGACAGGAGGTAGATGCTATTTATGTCGATTTCTCCAAAGCCTTTGATACCGTTGACCATAGCATTCTCCTTTCTAAACTTTCATTACTAGACATCCCTCCCTCAGTCATCTCCTGGCTTTCCTCTTATCCCTCATACCGCTCCTGCAAAGTTTCTTTTCGTGATCACTAATCTCGTTTCCTCTCTCCTTTCTCTGGTGTTCCCCAAGGCTCTATACTTGGCCCGCTACTCTTCCTATTTTTTATCAATGACCCCTGACCTGACCCACGCCATCGCTCCATCTTAGGCAGGGTCTGTCTCGTCTTCTTTTTCTACCATAGATATTGCCCTTATAGACTTTCCGGGTGGGATCATCCTCATCCATACGGATTAAGTGACCCGCCCACCGTAACCTATTCAGCCGGATTTTATCCACAACCGGACGGTCATGCTATCGTTCATAGATTTCGTCATTGTGTAGGCTACGGAATCGTCCATCCTCATGTAGGGGGCCAAACATTTTTCGGAGGATTCTTCTCTCGAACGCGGCCAAGAGTTCGCAATTTTTCTTGCTAACAACCCAAGTTTCCGAGGAATATATGAGGACTGGCAAGATCATAGTCTTGTACAGTAAGAGCTTTGACCCTATGGTGAGACGTTTCGAGCGGAACAGTCTTTGTAAGCTGAAATAGGCTCTGTTGGCTGACAACAACCGTGCGCGGATTTCATCATCGTAGTTGTTATCGGTTGTGATTTTCGACCCTAGATAGGAGAAATTGTCAACGGTCTCAAAGTTGTATTCTCCTATCCTTATTCTTGTTCGTGTTTGTGTTTGACCAGTGTGGTTTGATGTTGTTGGTTGATTCGTCTTCGGTGCTGACGTTGTCACCATATATTTTGTCTTGCCTTCATTGATGTGCAGCCCAAGTTTGTACATCTCGGGTGGTTCTTCCCATGATGTCGATATCGTCAGCATAGGCCAGTAGTTGGGTGGACTTGAAGAGGATCGTACCTCTTGCATTTACCTCAGCATCACGGATCACTTTCTCGAAGGCCAGCTTAAAGTGGGTGTAATAGTCGACGAAAAACTTCGTTTCAATTCCCACTTCGTTGACGTCATCAATAGAGCTTCCAAAATGTCTAGTTTTATCCTACACTCCTCCTCCGACTTTACCTCAATCCAGCCCTCCTTAACACTCTTCAATTCCCTTGTCAGAAACGTCCTTGAATATTGCTGTGTAGTATGGTCCCCACTCCGCATTCGTGACTGCCGCGCTCTTGAAGCTGCTCAAAGTAAATTCACCCGGATCCTCTTTTAAAAAAAGAACCTTCCACGGGTTGATTATCCGTCACGACTTCGCACCCTCAATCCCCCTCCCTACAGCAACGCCGTATCTTCCTTAATGTGTGCACTATTTTCAAACTCTGCAATTGTCTGATGGACTGCTTCACCAACTCGGATATTACTTTCCGTATCGAACTCGAATCCTAATTACGGCTGCCCCGTCGGTGGCACTGTCACATAATTATGCTAGCAAAACGAGGACGAATACTCAGGAGAAGAAAATTTCAGTCGTAAAGGAGAGAGGACTGACTAAAGGCTAAATCTTGCCTGTCATAACCTTCCTAACAGGAAAATTGAAAGAAAGGGAAGCTGGTAATCTGACCACAACTGGTGGAAACAGATCCATGCAACGCGGACAACGTGAACTTGAAAAGATTCCCAACTGACGGTAGTTGGTGTACTATGAAAGAAGGCCAAACCTCTTAAGAATCAAGACATGGACGTTCCTGAACTCCACTGTGCAGTGTCCAAATTGAACGCATGAAAGCAGAACTTTCCGTGGAAGGTGATAACAACCTGTTACCTAGGTGAGGTTCACACTAGACGCAGCAGACTGAAGAGTCTGTTATGCGTTTAGCAGATTGAATTACACATATGTCTCAAACATAATGTTTGGGCAAACTAACCTGCAACATGCCAAAGCTTCCTCCTCTCTGCTCGTAGCAAGGCTGGCAAAGTTGTGGATATGGTAAAAGAGCCATGAGTGCGATTTAGCAATATCTGTGGTATTAGATCAGTAAAGTAAGTTATGATCTTCCTCGATGAGAGCTACCCGACACCGAGAGCCTGCATCCTGATCCGGCACAAGCGCTAAAGGTGCTGGTAGTGCAGGCAGAATCAGTGGCCTTGATCTCTTAACAGATTGTCATGCAACCGTTTAACATATTTCTTGGGAGAATAACAAACGTATCCCTAGAGGAGGAGGAGTCATTTAATTTCATCACTTCAGCTGGTCTTATGACCGTGAACTTAGGGTGCGCCCCCCCCCCCCCCAACAAACCTGCACTTCAAAGTCCTAAGAGTTGATAAGTGACTGGCGAGTTGCAGACGAGTGTTAGAGGAAGCCTCATCCTCATATTAATGTTATTCAGAATTTAGTTTGACCCTGGGACTTGGGGCTTAAGAATACGAAGCCTCCCCTGCTTGCCGTAAGAGACGACTAAAATGTATAGAAATTTGTGGGCTAGCAACCTGCAAGTTTGGAAACTCTACTGCAACGCCTCGGATTGGGACGTTGGGCTATCGAAAATGGACTGGTTTCTGGTTCCAACAACGGTAGCGAGGGTCCTCAGAATGCTCGCTTTCGCCAACTTCAGAGGGAATTTCAGTGATATAAAATGGACATTTTGGGCTTAAGCGAAGTAAGATAGTGGAAATCTGTAGATTAATCTTCTCCCACTTGCAGCAGTGTGTTTCTGTACTCTGGAAAGCCAAGTGGTAGCAGACGCAAATTCGTTGTCGAGTTGGTTTTGATGGCTACAACAAGGCACGCTCTCTTGCCCTGGGCCTCTGCCAGATCCAGTTCAGGTTAAGCAACATCACAATTGCACAACGCTACGCACCAACGGCGACTTCCGATGTTGTGGAAAAGGATGCTTTCTATGATCAATTAAACGCGGTTTACAGAAACCTTCCTAAAGGTGACATTGTGATCGTGATGGATGATGATCTGAATTCCAAGGTAGGATCTGACAATACCTTGCCCGGACATGTGATGGTGAAAAACAGTTTTGGCGACCATAACGGTAATAGTGGGAACTTCGCGGGTTTCTGCAGTTTCCACCGCCTCATCATTGGTGGAACATTGTTCAAGCAGAAAGCCAGCCATAAGATCAGTTGGGTTTCAACCGGCCGACGCTGCACGAGCAATGAGATCGACCACTTCGCGATCAGCAGTAGATTTATGAGTTGTCTGTTGAATGTGCGTAACAAGAGAGGCACTGACATCAGCCTCGAAAGGGATTACCATCTGATGGTAGCTTACGTTCGCTTGCGTGTTACGTCAGCTACTTCCCGCAGGATTGGAGAGCTGCGACTACCCAAGTTCAACATCGACCGGTTGTACGACCTTACTGTCGTTCGGTGTTTGAGAGCTATCTTGCTGATAGAACCTCTGATCTATTGAGTAACGCTCCTGAGAATATCGATGAGCATTGGGCTTCCATCAGATATGCGCTTTTCTTCAGTGTTGCACAGGTCGTCGCCTACCCCCGAAGGGGCGTTATAAGATCTGGCTGACTGCGTACTCGTGGAAACCGATCAATGAACGGAAGGGGTTAAAGGCTCGACTGACTGCTGCGATTGATGGCGGTTGCGACGTGCTCGAACTCTGATACTGAGCGAAATCCCGAGAAGCTCGGCGTAGTGTACGCAGTTCACAATGATTTCAGAACTGTATACCACATCACGAAAGAACTTGCATGTGGTAGCAAATTTTTCAATGGTCCTGTGAAGGATAATGATGAACAACTGGAGAACTAAAACGAACACTACAAGAAGGCCTTAACCGTATTACATACGGTGAGGTTCCTGCTCTGATATATGAAATGGCTAGTCACCGGATACAGACTGCTCCGCCAAGCAGAAGAGAAATCATCTCGGCCATCAATGCACTGAAAGTAAAGCCGCTGGGTTTGATGGCCTCCCGGCAGAATTATTTATCACTGCGCCTGCAGTGAGTACTTCCACTCGTAAGGAAATCTTGGGATCCGAGACCTTTCCCAGTGAGTGTAAGAAGGGAGTGATCATTAAGATTCCAAGATAGGGCATCCATTTTGAGCGTGACAAACGGGGCGGGGGTGTCTGCCTGCTCCTTGCCATCGCAAAGATAATATCTAAAATCATCCTGGAACGCATCAAAGAACATTTCGAAAGCTTGAACAACAGAGAGCAGGTTGGTTTCCGCTCCGGATCCTCTTGCATCGACCACAGCGACACCCTACGGATCATTTTGAAATAGTACGTGGAACTTAGATCTTTGCTGCACCTGCTCTTCATTGATTTCGAGAAAACTTTCGATAGCGTGAACAAGGAGTGTATCTGGAGTCCTCTACGCAAGAGGAGCATTCCGGACAAACTATAAACTATCATCAGAGTGACGTATATTGGCGAAAAATGTCAAGTGCTGCACCTGCCCCTTGGCCAAATGACTCTGCATTTCGAAAAGGGGCAAGCACAGTTGGACTGAAGATAAACACAAACAAAACCAAGGTTGTCTGTATGACGAGTTAACGCACAATCTCTATCTGCATTGATGGGCAGAGCATTGAAAGTGGCGATCAATTTGTGTAGGAAGCGACGGTGGCACCGAATCGAATGTTGCCCGACGCCTTGACAGCGCTAGATCCGCTTATGCTGCTTTGTCTAAAATCCGGAAATGCATCTCAACACTAAAATCAAGTTGAGACTGTTCGGCGCTAGTGGTCTTTCTGTGTTGCTATATGGGAGTAGCACATGGAAAGTGAACTCCATCTGCCACTCCTTCACACTCTGATGGGAGGGCGGTAGTGTCAGTAGGTAGGTCACACTTTAAGGACGGGCTACAATTGCATCGCGGACTATGCCATGCAGTCAAATCTACTCTTCCTAGATGGCCGACGAGTGGGTCATCCCATGGGCACTTGGCGCAGATCAGTCGAGGGGGGTGCGAGCGTATTAGGAAGTCGTAGGGGAGTTGAAGTCCATTTCAGGTAACCTCAGGTTCCGAGCAACTAGGGTATGATAACAAGATTGATATCAGAAAAAAGCTGAAAGGTAGAGATCCATAAGCAGCTGGCAACTTGGGACCTGTCAGCAAAGGATCGTTGGACTCATAGGTTGATCCTTTCATCGGGGAGTGGTTGAGAAGGTGAACTATGATCTCATCCAGTTTCTCACCGCCCATGCAACAGACATGATTGCCCAGATTGCATTGGAGTCCCCGAGGATTCAGCGGACGTATTCTTTTAAAGCTTGAGGTCCGTAGAAGGAAGTGGGCACTTAGAGGAAACTCTAGGTGACGTGCTATCAACATCGTTGAAAATGTCTATCTTCTTTTGGGAAACGTTCATGTCTCATCTTTGTACAGTAAACAGGACTTTTAAGTGTCCCATACACGGACGTTCTTCTGTTTATTGTTGGGAATTGGAAGGAGCTGCTAGAAACGGCAACGATTTTCCGTTAGTAGTCCCTACTCCATAATTTTATTCAACGTCCTCAGATACATTATGAAGAAAATGTATCAAATTGGCTGACATATACAAGTCTCTATGAAGGAATACCTAGAATGGCATCACCAAACACTTTACAACCCTTCCACCATAAGAAAAGTAATCCACACTAAGTTACAAGCGTTTGTCTCAACTTTCTTCAAAAAATTCATTTCTTTAAATTTCGACAACGTGCAACTTTTGCTAGGAAGCTCCAAGGAAGTTTCGTTTGGACTTACGGAAACAACAACAATAACCAAACTGGCCGACGAACAATGGATCCTTAATACCAAAAGCAGGACATATGCGGTGGAAGAATCCATTTTAAAATTCAACCAAGTTTGCGGTGGATATTATTCTGAAGTTTAGCAATTTGGCTTTCAAAAATGATTCGATAAACTTCCTATTGAAATCCACTTGATCCTTGTACTACCAGAAGGATCTTATGCATTCTGTTATTTTATGCAAAGCGCGACATTTAAAATGCAATTAAGGAAGATTTTCCCCTTCTCGCTGAGCATCTTGGAATTCTAGAAGAATAAAAGATTCATTTCCGTTTACCAACAACATGTCCGAAAAGTATTTGCTGACACATTTACAACTTATTTGTGCCAGGAAGCCTTCCAAATCCCCAGTGCGGTCCGATAAGTCCCAGAGTATTCGAATATGTACATAAAATTTCTCAAGTTGAAACGGAATATTTAGTCCTTTTCCTACTTGTGGGCCGTTCACTAATGTCCATTTAATTTGTAGTCCCTAACGACATAAGGACACTTTGTTCGGGCATCCCCGTATCCGATATAATAGAAAAGTTTTGAAAAATTATTCAGGCCGGAATCTTGTTAAAATTAATGAATTCGTACTGAAGGTAGAGGAAATACGTAAACATATATTGAGGGTGGACAGAGAACGACAAAAAGAAATAAGACAAGGTTTTGCGCTTGATATTGATGATGTCAATCAGGAACAAGATACACATAGACGACCACATCTGTATATTTCAGTTTGGGTTTGGTTTATCTTTCTTTGGGGTTAAACCATCGGACATGAATACGGAAATTTAGTTCCCTTTGTGGTCGAACTTTTATAGATTCCTGTCAACCTTTTCCCTAAAAAATGTTTAAACATTTTTCTTGAGCTGTTTACAGGACCAAGTTGAAGATTGGGGCCTATTCAGGTTTGTGTACGGAAGATTTCGTGCATGATTTATTATGATAACAATTCGCTTTTTCTGGCCCCTGTTTTCAATGTACCTGTTTCTGGAAGTCCTGTCTCGTTATTCTTGTTCGGAGTTAAAAAAAACTGGAAGCCGCAAAGGTAGGAACATTATTTTCCTTTTCATTTCTTTGTTTCCTTCCCCCTGCTTGTGGTATCTCCAGTATTAGAAAGTACGTTCTTCCCAGGAAGGAGAATTATAACCAAAAAATTTAGGTGATGATGGTTCTGATTTTGCATGAGGAATGTGATCTTTTTAGTTTCCTAGCAAAGAATTGTTTTGGCTGGTTTGCTTGGCAGCAAGGATTTTCCTGTCTTTCCCCATTTAAATAGTAGAAACTTTGTGTCAAAGCTGACGGTTACAGGCATCAAAAGTTCAAAGACTTGCTTCTGGCAATTTCCAGTGTGTTCATCTGGCTGTGTATGCTTCCGGCGCCTCAGCACTCCCTGTGGCCGCAGTGACGATACGAGTGTCACCCTTTAGGCGATGTAACCCGAAGGCCTGGTTCCGGCAATTGGAGGCGCAGTTCCCGCTCGCGGGCATCACTGCTGATGCCACAAAATTTAATTACGCGTTCGTCGGCCTGAACGAGGAGTCAATTGGGCTCGTCGTTGACGTTTTGAAGGAGTGTTCCTACTTGAAGTAAAAGGAGGTCCTCATCAAGCAATGGTCGGTAGGTGAGGTGCTCAGAGGTGGCAGGGAGGAAGACGGGGAGGCAAACCTGTCGGCTGAACCAAAACCAAAAAGGCCGAGGAGTGGTGACACCGAGAGACGCTGTATCGCATTGGCTTGCCGGCCGTGATGCAGTAGGCGAATACTCCAAAGGCCTCATTAGAGCGATCAGACTCGAGTCTGTACGGGGACTCATCAGAAGTGGCAATAGTCACGAAACCTTACCGAGGGTATACTGATACCATGGGAACCGGGATAGCACCTGCTCGCGTTCTGCTCGGTTTCTTGCGGTTAGCCCCCTAGTGGGAGTTTCAGGGGGGTTCTGGTTGCGTTCAAGCGAACAGAGACCTTCGGGTTTCGGGGTGGTGTTGCGTTTCAACACGGGTACCGTACTCCTTAGTTCGGTAGAGATTTAGGTAGGTCTTGCATTCACCAGCATGAATGCTGAGCCATTGGTATAGACTAGTACTGTAGTTGCTTGTCACAGCGGGGCTCTCATTGCGGTCACAAAGTCCATCCGTGTCTTAAGAAGACCGTGGGATCAAGTCGACGAGTCAGGTACTCACGTAAAACCCCCTAGGACTCACTGTGGGTAGGTGAGTCGGCAAAGGTTGGTGGTGAGCTTCTGAAGCCGTTGCAGCGACTTCCGCGAAGCACTCAGGCCATCTTGGCCTGTACAGACTCCGGATCGTTGGAGGTGTTAACAAACACTGCTGACAAAATCCACGATCCGATCCACCAATGAAGTGTCGCGGGAAGCTACGGGCCAAATTGTTGAGCTACAGCAGACGGTGGCCTCCCTCGCGGCTACCGTCTCCAAACTAGCGACCACAATTGGAGCTTTGCGTTCGGGTGGTAGGTCCCGAACTTGTTCGCGGTCCGCCAATTGAAATGGGCGAAAGAGTAGTCGGCCGTTGTGGTCTTCAACGAGTCCTGCAATTTGTTGGTGCCATCGTATCTTTACCGACAAAGCAAAGAGATGTATCAGCCCGTGCTTGTTCACGACTTCAAAAAACTAAACTCGTTGGGAGCTCAGTGGCGGTTACCTAGAACGCAGCTCCACGCGGCTTAACAATTTCCGATCCGTAGCCGGCCCTCGAATTCGTGCGCTTTTCAAAAGCAGTAAGATAACTACGGAAAGTAGTTTTACGCAGCCAGCTAAGCATGAGATACAACACCACATCCGCGCTATTGGCTCTCAAATTTCCTCGAAGATGCTTCCGTTGCCACTCCAGAAACTTGCTGTTGTTAAGAAAGAATTTGACACACTTTTAAAGCAGGTTGTGCAGACCATCACATAGCTGCTGGTCTTCTTCATTACACATGATCTCAAAGTATAACGGCGATCGGAGACCATGTGGCGATTACAGACGTCTGAATGTTCAGACCATTCCAGACCAAAATCTTATACCACTCATTCACGACTTTGCGCATAACCTCGCTATCTGCCGTTTTTTCACGACCTTGCACTTTGCCAAGGCGTACCATCAAATCCCTGTAGCTCCAGAAGATATTCCGAAAACGGCAATATGCACACCCTTCGGACTCTTGGAGTTCACACGAATGCCTTTTGGTCTGTGCAATGCGGCGTAAACTTTTCAGAGGTTCATCTACTCTGTCGTGAGGAAGCCGCAGTTGACCCTGAGCCGAGGGTAGTTGCTGCGTTTCCGTCCGAGGGACCTCGCGAGCTTATCAGCGGGTAGTTCTAGTAATTAGCTATTTCCACAGCCCTAAAAAGCGTTTATATCCCGAAATACGTGGTATTACCAGGGATTTAGTAGAGGATATTAATGATAATCATTTGTTGTCCTTACAGAAATAAACTTTCGGAATCAACTTTCAAGTGTTTCATTATTCATAAAAAAGTCTATCTAGGGCTATCTAGAAACGATCAATTCTGTAAAAATTTACCAAATTCCAGCCCGAACGAGCTACCAGACTAGCCTATTCTTCTTCTTCAAATGAGGTTTTTAATTACATCAGAAGTAAAGCTGGTTTATCTCCGTCGCCTCTTTCGTACGTGAAGCTGACAGAGGATGGCTTCTCCTACCACGTAATTGCATCCTTTAAAGGGATTATCCACTTTGAGCTCCCATTCTGTCACCATTAACCTGCGACTAAGCGCTCCTTTCCTTTTATTCCATTTTGTCTGACCTCCTTCCGAATTACGTTCCTCACAGTCCCCTCGCACTTTTATTAAATTCTCAGGCTCCACTGCTACCTCTCCTCAACTATTCTGTGATTTACTTTGCAGTTACTTCTCCTCGGTGCATAACTCCTCTCCCTCTTTTCTCTCTCTCCCCGCCCTGAGAACAGCGACCTTGATGCCAATGTCCTACCCGACCCCGATGGTCTTCCCAACCGCTTCCTGATTAAAACCTCTAAGTTCATTTCCCTTTTTCACTACATCATCTTCAAAAATAGCCTCGATAAGTGCCGCTTTCCCAGCCTGTGGGAAGAAGCCCTTATTTTAGAGGAGGCCAAAAAGTGTGGCAACGACTAGAGAAGCGCATGTTGCATCTACTTCGGGAGAATACGGCGAGCCCGGAAGTTAAACCTAAGTTCCAAGGTGCATGATTGCAGCAGTAACTCAAAACGCGGACTTTCAGTGCAGGCTTGTACATAGAAGCGCGGATCCTGGCTGGCGTGACTTCAGTGCCAAGGCACTTTTATGGAGTGTGTATTACTCAGACTCCAGAGGGAAATGAATTCTCGACAGGGCGGCGGGAACAAGACTGATAGTTTTAAACACCGCATCTACCTCGAGGTTCCGGCGCGCTGGCTGCGAGCGAAGCATTCTGATCTAACTGCGCGTCCGAATCACTGGTGTTGCTGTTGAACGGGTGGCGAGTTCTGGAAGACTTCTCAACAGGCGCCTTAGAAGTGGTTGACACAACCGCTCGATGTGCACCACCCCGGCGCTCTTTCTGCGCGTGGAACGTCGCGAAGGTGAACACAGTGCGTTTTGCCAAAACTCTTGGATCAGGTGAGATCGCACTATAGGGCCCTCCTCGGGGTTATGCCGCTGCAGCTGCCCTAATCTTAAATTCAGCTGCAGCTGACCTTAAATTCGGAAGAAGCTGAATAAGCTCCGCTGTTTGACACGATGTTTAAAGGACCGGGATGAAGCATGTTCTACAATGACAGAGTAGAGATCAGTCGAAAAGGAGACTTCGCAGCGCAATAAATAGGAGCAAAACTTGCTAGTTGCAGAACCTGGTTGACAAGGGGAACGGAAACCAACGGGGATTCCAGCCCAAATAGTAACCCGAAAATGGAGAGTCTGCAAAAATCCTATTCCTAAGACTGAGCAGATGGACCGCATTGTATGGGCGCTATTACCTGCGCATCCCGTATGGGATGGTGAGCAGCAGCATGGAGGGCGCCTACTTTGCTCTATAAAAGAGTTGGAAGAGGCAATCTCTCAATGAACGACAAGAAGACACCAAGATGCGATGGTTTCCGGCTGAGGTATACAGACTGGTGCGTGAACATCAGTAGGTTTGGCCGATTCTGGAGGCTCAGTTCGGCGCATTCAATGCATGTCTGAAAGAAGGCCTTTTCCTTTCTCGTTAGAAGGTGGCGAGGCTTGCGCTGATCAGCAATGCGTAAGCCGGCCTTGAGCTGCATTGTTTGCTTGACATTGCCGGAAAAGTGCTGGAGGAGATTGAGAGTAGATATTGTCATGCAAATTCTGGGTGCCACTCATCTAATGGAGACACACAGCCGCCGAGCTCGACGGGTGGTGCTCCTCGTAACCCTTAACATCAGAAATGCGTTTAATGCCGACACATTAGACAATACTTTCTACATGCAGAGCAATCTCTTACGAATATTGAAGGATTACCTGAGGAACCGCTCCCTGCTCTATGAGACGCCCGAGGATTAGAGAATGGTAGACGACATTTCGGGAGTATCGCAGGAATCCATCCTAGGGCGGACCTCTGGAACTCATTTTATGATAATCTGCTTAGACTGGACATACCAGAAGAGTCGCGCCTGGTCGGTTATGCAAATGGTGTTACGGGGCTTGTTGTCAAACGCACTGTTCAACAGGCGCAATCAGACTTCCCTACGATTACTCATGATTTCAACCTTGCATTAGAAAAAATCGAAGTTGTCATCCTGACTAAAAGGAGAATCCTAACTCTGCATCCCATATCGACCAGCGAGCTTGACTCAAAGATGAGCCTTTTCGAGCAAATTGAAGTTTCTGTTGACAAGACTGCAGCTCATGTTTTGTCCTTAAGTCGGCTAATGGCAAAAATTGGGGGTTCCAAGTTTATCAGCAACGTTTGCTGATAAGTTCAACGCAGTCTGTTCTGCTCCTCGGCGTAGAGGTATAGGCTGACGCTCTTGGGAAGGAAATGTATCGTAAACGCCTTACGCAAGTACAGACACGCTTCGTGGGCGGTGTCTGCGTACCATACTATCTTTGATTTTGCCGTTATGCTGATTGCGGGAGTGATTCCCGTTGCCCTTCTTGCTAAGGAGCGCAAATCCTTATACAAGCGCATGCGAGAGAAGCCAAGGGAGGTGATTGTTTTGGCAAAATGAGACAAGAGGCAGATGGGCTGTGCAGCTCCTTGCAACTTAGGTACGCGGCTGAATTGGAAGCATGGTTAGGCTGACTATCTCCTCACCCTGCTCCTAAGCAGGGAAGCTTTCGGTTTTATCTGGACAAGAATGAGAAGGCACATTCTCCTGATTGTGTGCTTTTTAATAGGGTTATGTGCGACGCCTATCACATCATTTTTTCTTATGGAAGGTGGCATAGAATTCCCCAACAACTTTATTTAAACACAAAATTTCACGTGCGGCATTCAAATAAAATCTAGGAAGATTTTGAGGTCCAAGGCTAAGATTGGAGTTTGTTATGAGTGATGTTCTTCATGCTGCCTTGCCCGGAGGACGAGGGGGAGTTCAATGGACGATGATATCTTCCCCCAACAAATACCTCGACTACGCTGAGAATATCTGTTTGCTCTCTTACCTGATCATGAACCTTGGACAAAAGGCGACATTTGAATTGCGGGTTACGTTACGGAGTGGTACTCACTCTTTTAAGATGGCCAACGAGTAGGTCGCCTCAAGAGCACTTCGCGCAGAACAGTAGAGGAAGAGTACCAGTGTTTCGTGAAGTCCTGGGGAGGTGAAGGGCATTTCAGGTAATCGCGAGCGATGGCGGGTTGGTGTGGCTAACGGACAAGACTCCTCCATGAGATAAAGGGCAAAAATATATACTGTATATTTAGAAAGGTATTTGTGGTGATTAGTTATTAGTTGGTATCACATTTCGCGTAAAACTATGAGGTGTCACAGATATGAGAATTTGTCATACAGCTTCTATCTTCTGCTTGATTTCTTCATTGGAATGTCTGTCTTCGTTCTCTCGAACTCTTCTTTACTTCTCACCAATTCCTCCTCCTAAGCACATAGAATCCGCCGTCAATTGTTGCGTTTGACAAATTCTCTTCTTTATCTATTCTGGTCTCTCCTAGTCACATCCACTGGGCATTCCTGAGTAAGTAGGTTAAAATGTGGTCATTCTTTAGAGCGAAATATTAAAGGGCAAATTCTCTGTACCGTATTGCAATGAAAAGTTCCGTGTGAAGTCCATAAAATCGTTATTGTCCTCGATATCCCAGATATACAAGGATGACATAGATGCATCATGCTGCCTTCCCAGCAGGACTTGGCGGGAACTTTCGATTTAACGTACAAGTCACTTGAAAGGAAATTGAATCCTGCATGCTTTGACAAAGGTATGTGGTCACAATTCAGTTCTCAGTTTATGTTCGCAGGATGTATTGGTTTGGCTTCCCTTTCTGCATGTATCTTTAACATTATAGCTGACGTATGGAGTAGATTTTGTAAAGCAGTCTCCAGGAACACGGCAGGAAAACATTGTTTCCCGTTTTCACTGGAGATTTTTGATTTAGACCGATAGCATACTTTAAGGACCATAATGAAAGGCTTTCAACATATTATGTTTATTATCAACTTATTTGAAATGTTCTCGTCGATAATTAGCCTCACCTACGTGTATTATCCACGTATCTAATGCTTGACGGTTATTTCATGCCTCCTGCTGAAAATAATTTTGAAAAATACAAATCGGATAAAATGCTACAGTAATGACAAGTTCAAATATACTCCTCACCAAGCAACGTCCTTGGCACTTTCAATAATCCTTTTCCACCTAACCTAGGCTAACAATTTTCTGCAACATCGATTTAAGGGAACTCCTTATTACCCTATTTCTTGACAATAATGTGCTGACAAGTAATGATCATTCTTTCAAAAAGGACACTTGAGTATATCTGTTGTGGTCTATAATATTGGTAATTGCTTTGAAGGATTTGCTAGTATTTTACGTATAGGCTACTTTTCCTCCTTTCATTTGTATAGTAAAATGGCATTCAGTACAAGCCCACATGAGGAATCCTCACCCGAAGGACTCCATTTCCTACCGACCTAATACCCCAGCCATTTCCGCAATAAACATTCCAACCTGAAATGTTCCGTTTTATCTACTACCTTCGATCAAATCTAAAATAGCAGAAAATAAGTATCGTATTGACCTTATAAATCGACATTATATGGCCAATTAAACGTCAACTATAAGATTAGATTCTCCAAAGGAAGCGGCATCCAGAAGCGAAACAACGTTTCATATTGGAATATTTTTCACACCATTACCTGTCCCGTAGCCTGTGGAGCACGTGAAAGGTTCAGTAGAGAAAAGAAAGTGTACTCCATGGTTCTTCCTTTCGTCTTGTATCCATTGCCTAATGTGGCGTAAGTGTTGATAAAATCACATTCACTTTAGGATGTACGACAAGAATGAGACTCCGTGCAGGGATTGAAAGGCTTTAAAGTGAAAAATTGCCCATATCAAGGAGTCTAGACGAGGAATGAGTTTCTTTTTTTAGATAACGACAACCTCGAGTGTCTTACAAATGGTTCATGCACCTTTGAGATTAGATGAAGCGTGAAATTTGAGTTAAGTTGAAAACACTCAGCACAAGGATGTTAATATGGTTAATGTTTTACTGGGACATGATGATTTAGCGTGAAAATTAGCACTAAGGGCTAAGCATTGATATCAAACAATTATGAATGTCTTTATCCTTTGGATTTTCATCTTTTCGCGCGCTGTTTTATGTGGGGTAAAAGCATTCATTTGGCTTGGGTTTGCTACGTTAAAAGGAGTCTTGACAAAGCTATTAATCAAAATTTGCTTTGGTTCCGAAAAGAACCTTTATCGTTATGAGATTCAGTGTTTGTGTATTTGCGATACTCACCAAGGGAATGACTACCAATCTATATTAGCAATACTTCTAATAGCGTCCTGGTCTGTACTAGACTATAGGGCAGGTAGAGACCGTAATATCCCGCCATACACTTGATCCAGGTAAGGTGTCGCGTAAAATCGTCCATATCTAGAGAAACAATCCTGCAAGCATGTTATCGTAGAAAACCTAGTTACGAACTTTGCCTGGAGTTCCACCCTTAATTGCATTGTTTTAGATAGCCCATCTAGGGCCTGAATAGTTTTATCCCGAGGGGGTAAGGGTGTCTAGATTTGGCCTAAATAGAAATTTGTACCTTCGCTATAGCATGACTGTCTCAGCGGTCAAGCAGTGCACTGCAGGATAGACTGACGTGGACTACCTCTATCTGAGGGTGAGCTGCCTCTCTTTGAGGGTGAGGAGCTAGGCCTCTCGTCTATCAAAGCCGTTAGTGCGTGGTGATGGCCACACCCTGTAAGGGGTGACGCTACTATTAACAAACACTATGGATCTAGATTGGGGAGTCGAAAAACACCTCCGCCAATTCAGGGTGTCAAGCAAACTGCGCCCATTGGATAGTTTGCAATCGGGGATAGCTCACTGTATTCGAATGAAGCCTCTTTGATACTTGGTCACCTCAGTCAGTAAGTTTGACTTTACCTGCTATGGGGGGCTATGGCACGGCGGACCTCCTAACCCCCATAATCGTGAGAATCAAATACGTAAAATAATAAAAATAAAGAAATCTGCAACTAAACAAGCGGGACCCCATACCGCACACAAACGGAAGCACATCTCCGAAATACTGACAAACAGGTCATTACAAAAAGGGAGATGTTGGAACGTCAAACAGTGCATGTAAGGTCAACATTGGCCTACTGCAAGGACTACAACCAACTAAGACCACTGCTCAAAAAGCAGGGATAAGCGAAGGCACGTCTGAGATCAGTATATCAGACGTGAGGAAGGAGGCAGGCATCAGTGGCACAGGCGCTAAATAGTACCTGCGTTATCTGAAGGAAGGCTCAAAACCGAAAGAAGCCCTTAAGAAGGCCCATGAGAGACCTGAGCATCTTTACCGGAGCCAAGGAAGTGGGGAGCAGCGGATGTTAGCCCACCTGATGGGAATGCTCCCAAAACCCTGCACCGATGAGGGGAAAACCCCCGTAGGTCAGGGGTGAAGGCGGGAATCAGGAAGCCCGCCATTGTTATGCTATGCATGCATGCGGTCAAGAGTATTTTACTGGCCATACTGCCAAAAAAATTTCCCGAGCACTCACTCGTGAGGAGCAAAAAACTATCAAAGACTTTGTCGTCAGTCAGGTTCAAGGAATGTGTTCACCGGGATACGCTTTCGACCAGCTCATATATTGGTGGACAGCGCGAAGAAGGACGCTGCGAGTGGGGGGGGGGGGGTTGACGGCTTGACTGGGCGAATGGACGAACCAATTTCAGCTATGAGATCAGGTGGAGGGATCGAGGAGTGTAGAGAATGGGGATCAGATCCTGTAAGGTTTTGGACATATTGATGTACGGTTGAGTCAACATCGGGGCCAGTGATGTGGAGCCAGGTATGGTGGGCTGGAAGGAAAATCTCGGCAATGCTTTCTGCATGGTTTTTGGAAACGGTGTTTTGCGGGAGGGAGCTGGCTGATCTGGGGTTAGCTTAACGGGGGCATGTTTGTACGTAAGGTTGCGGTTCAAATCTTACTGGGGACAGTGGAATTCGTATCGTGAAGTCAGGGTAATAATCTGAAGTAAGCGCAATGCCTCCTACAGGGTACTGTAATCCTGTAGTGTACCGTTTCGGTCTTGAATGAAGTACTTTAATACACTTCAGGGCACTGATCCATTTAGATTATTGCACCAACGATTATTATTATTATAAGTTGTCTACTCTCCGGTTCCAGTTCATGGCGGTATTGTACCATAAAATACGTTTGGTGTTTAGGTCGCCACGTAGTACGAGGGAGGTGCATTTATTGTGGGTTATTGGATATGTTCTGTGATGGTGGGCTTGTTGCGTAATACCAGCTGGATCAAGGAAAGAGTTAGGACAATAGATACTGGGGAGAAATATGACGGATGATTGGGTGGAGGCGGAGACGACAATTCTCGCAAGGGAGGGGGCGATTGTAGTTGGAATGTAAACTTGTTGGGCTTGAAGGGGAGTCACTATCAAGGTTGGAGCTGGGGGAGCGAGTAGCACTCCTTGCTATGGATGCATGATATAGAGGATGGAGAGCTGGGGGGGGGAGATCCTTGGCTGAGGGATCGGTTTGTTGAAGGAACGGGGTTAGGTTTGGAAGGATAAACGGATTGAGTTTAGCAGTCGCGAGCTCGAACAAAAATCGAACCGTTGCGATAACTCGCCGGATGCGAGTTTGACCCGCAGTTGATGCAGGTGGGATTATCCCCCGGCTTTTTAGAACACTGGCGCGGACCATGTGAAGTGTTGCGCTTAACACAACGATAGGGCAGGTTGCAGTTGGATGCGGCGTGTCCAACTTGTTGACAATTGCGGCATTGTGCAATCACAGGGAATTGGATGGCTTTGAATTTCACCATACAGGAAAACATCGCTCTGGCCTTTGAGAGTGAGGACTGCTGGAATTTGGAGGAAAAAGTAGCGAGGAAGAGGTGCAAAGGTTTCGACGGGATATGCTCATCCCGTATGGGCGGATATTAGCGGGTTGGGCGATTGTCAAAATACCATCCAAATCGGTCTTGGTCTACAAGGGACAAAGGGCAAAGCTATCCCAAAAGGCTAAAATAAAGAATATGGTGAAATTGAACGCGATGGTCCGTCCTCGTGCACACCTCGGCGATAGCCAGGTTCGGGAGTGTGTGGGGTTTTTTGGCAACATAACTTACTCAAAATATCGTCCGCCATTTAATCGGCCCATGGGACAACACCGGAACCTGAAAAATAAACGGGGAACATTGCGCTGACCTAGCGGAAAGCACACGTCAAACTAAAACTCAAGACACGAGTGGTGCGATCGAAAAGGACGATTCACCACCAATCGCACCCTAAATCGATGTTTCTCCCATGTTGGATTTTCAAAACGTGCGGCCTTTGGGGTTACTTCCCCTTTTTAGCATCATTAAACCATGGCAAAAGACGATGCTTCTTGCTTAGTTTGAGTCACTCAAAAGTTAAAATGAAGTGAGATGAGTTCGTGATCCCTTTACCTGAAACCCCAAGGGATCAGTCTTTCTTTTTTACCAAGAATGCAATTATTTAATTTCAATTGTGTAAATATGACTAAATGGCTAAAAATATTGCAGAAACCGTTCATAATAAATGGTATAATACTTTGTGTCGATGATCAGCAATATGAAGGTAATGATTCATTCCTTTGATTCAGGTAAGCAGTTTCGGGTAGTCTTCCTAGTCAGCAGGAACCTACTCGACACGGATTCTATGATTTTTTACTCCCCCAATATGAATACGCCCTGTGAGTTGGGGGTTAAGAATACACTCAAAGCCTTCCCTGCTTGTTGAAAGAGGCTACAAAAAAGTATCGAAATTTGTGGGTTAATACCCTGAGGATTGGTTTCTGTAATGGGCGCACACTCCTGGATAACAGTAAGGGTCCTCAGAATGCTCGCTTTTGCAGCGGGATTTCTAGCGATATAAACTGGGCATTCTGGGTCCTAGCGAAGTAAGGTGGTGAGACTCTGGAGGGCACTCCTCCTCTCTGCCTGCAATGTACTCGTGAACTCAGGAAAGCCAAGTGGTAGCAGACGTAAATCCGGTGTCGGATTATTTCTGATGGCTACCGCAAGGCGCGCTCTATTGACCTGGGTTCCGGTTTCCGATAGACTTTTAACTGAAAAATGTCGGATCAGATTAACGAGCATCACAATTGCACTAAACTACACACCAGCGAAGAAGTGGAGAAGGATGTTTTCTACGAACAATTAAATTCGGTTAAAGGAAAGTTTCCTAAAAGTGGCATCGATGATGGTGATGGGTTATCTGAATGCCAGGGTAGGATCTGACAATACTTTACTCGGACATACATACGGTCTTGGCGACAGTAACGATAATGGTCGGAGGTTCATGGATTCCAGCGACCTTCTCCGCCTCGTCATTGGTGGCACATTGTTTGTGCACAGAGCCTATCGTAAGGTCATCCGGTGAGGTTCATTTCCTTGCATATGAAATACCTAGTCACCTTAACGTGCAGATACGGACCGTTTCTCGAACCAAAAGAGAAATTATTTCATGGACTTTGGCCAAATGGCTCCGGATTTAGAATGAGAGGCAAGTAAGGTTGGACTGAAGATAAACACCAACAAAATCAAGGTTCTCACTCAGAGGGCGTCGATCAATTTGTATATCAAGGAAGGGTGATTTCCGCTGTCAATACTTGTCTGCGTGGTGCCATGGCACTCGTACGCGGTGTGAAGACGGAAGTGCCAGTGAATAGGCCAACATTAAACGGAGACAATTGCATTTCGGGCTATGCTACGATATGGAATCCAATCTCCCGATGGCCGTCGATTGGGTCGCCCCAAAGGCACTTGGCGCAGAACAGTTGAGCACAAATGCGGGCGTCTCGGAAAGCTGTGAGGGCATTTCATGTAAGCATTGCGCGAAACAACAATAAAAAAAGTTTATGACCATTTTTAATATTATAAAATTTCTGCGTTGTAACTGAAAATATTTAAATGGAATAATCAACGAAGATTTCTCCAGTTGGCTAAGGACCTTCACGGTTATATTCCGCCATCAAAGAGGAAAAACCATCTAAAATAAAAACACCTATGGAAATAGAATTCACGAAATATTTTATTTTAAACTAACAAATTATACAATATTTGTGTGTAAGTAACCTTGCAAAAATTTAATTAAAATCTTTGAAAATGTCCTCAACATTGAAATATGATGCCTCTACATGTTCAAACCCTTCAAACCCTTTACATAGCACTACATTGCATCCTTTCACTGGAACATATCCACTGTATTCGATAATCGCTTGAATGTTGAGCGAATTACACAAATCCACTATGTTCTGGATAAAATTGATGTGGGAATACATCTGGAAAAAGAAATGCATATCAACATTTTGGAACAGAGATATTTAGAGGGCCAGAAAAGTAATATTTGGTACATTGAGTTTGTCCCAAATTTTAATTTAATTTCTACATGCAAAAAAGTAGGAAGAGGTTATGCAAATTGTGAAACATTGGCAGCTTTCGAAAGTAAAGTAGGGTTTTCTTAAGTTTGGTTTTTTTCAGTAGAAAAGATATAAGTTTCATGGAAAGTGGACAATACTCTTTTTGTTGAAGACTCTTTCCGATATGCCCGGATTTTCGTTTTCGGTTACCCAAGGACTATGTTGACCACTTATTAGCACCGCTTTTACAGCCTTATCTCCAACTATTCCAGTAAGCTTAGTTTTCCAAGGCAATATCTGCAGAAATGCATCCTCATAAAGGGATGTTTATGAGCAACCTGCCGTTTGTCTCTCCAAGTTAATATTTGTTGCTCTAAATTGGTTATCAATCTTGATATATGCCATTTGACATTCCGATGTATAATAGATGCATGACCAGCACAGAAGGACCAGCACATCTAAGAAAGTAAGATCGTGAGTTAGATACTTTCCCTTTTAATTATTTTTCGGCTTCCCCACTCCACTTTACAGGTGTTGAATTAGCCGGTTTAGCGTTTTTAGTATATCTTTGATATTGTAACATATTGTAATCTGGTATTGTCACACTTGGTGCACCGTATCAGGCTCAGAGGCCCTCGATCTTAATTTTCACACATTCTCACATTACTTGCTTGCAAGCGCGATTCCCGCAGGCCCACGTCGAAACCTTTTCATACACGTCCACTCCTCAAATCTTGATGGAGTTTCTTGTATTGTTTGCCGACAGTGGCAACATCAATTCTCTTTTCATATCCATTGTTTAATAAAAAGTCCTGAGCACGCTGGCAGTGGTTGGAGTACTCTAACTTATGTAATGTACTCAAGGTGATCCTGAAGGTTGGGCACCTGGTACTGCGCGCTATATGACTGCGGTCGAGATCTTTTACTTCTTTGCATAGAAGACCATGAGGGTTCTTTTTGCAGTATTTCGTCAAATGATTTTCCGCTATACATCTTCGATACAGCTTCGATATGTCCACGGTATTAATGCAGTCCTTCGCGATGTGTCCGAAATCGAGGTATTTAAAACCTTTGTTTAGTGATATTTGTTTACAAAGTCTGCACACGGTGGATCCCATAAAAACTATACCTGTAAGAGTCCCTGCTCTCTGCGTTCCGCCTTATACTCCCTTTAGACTTTGCACATCCGTGTCCTGCCTTTCAACTAACCTTTGACAGCTGTAGAAATTCCCTCCATGTTGTTGTCGACAGGGTCCTCGCATTTTTTACAACCACAGTTCAACTAACGATGACGATCAAGGTTTTTTTTTGGGTTTTATGGTGGTAATCTTCGATAGGCATTGCCGCGCCAGGTTCATTTTCAATCATTAAGACCACCCCTTTTATCCTTCTTTCTTCTCACGAAACCGCAACAAAGCATTGTTTCGCGAAGAGGGCTGCACTTTAAATGACTAAGCCTTCTAAGGTTCTCGCCCTTTTTGTGCGCTTCGCCATGCCAAGTTCTGTCTGACTCCTTTTGATTAAAAAGTTTATCATGTACCAATTATTCTCCGGCTTCAGCACTTCGCAACGATGTTTTGCAACTTATGCTGATTTTCCGACAGTGTTCCAGGCTCCTCGTCTCTGGACAAAATCGGACACGACATGCTTTGGGTCTTCAGTTCAAAAGGGAGAATCATACAACTTGAATCGGTGCAGATACTCCCTATGACCACCAAGCCTTGACAGGAAGGTGGTAGCTGTCTAATATTAGGCATTATCCGAGCTAACGAGATGCTGATAGTTCCAGGTATTTGATAGCAAGTTTTGAAGTAACGATGTGGCCGCCAACACGAATGCTAATCATTTTCCTTTCTTTCCGGTTGGCAATCAAAAACTTCTGTATTTATTGTTTCAAGATCAAGCTAAATTATCTACTCCAGTCACGCTTTATGACAACCATAGCCAGATCATCTGCAAAATTGATCATCCTGACCTCTTTTTGGAAGCACAAACATGGTATAGAACTTCACGCTCCATAGGAGAGGAGCCAACACCGAGCCTTGTTGTACATCTGCCATGACATTGTACTGCTTAGATCCCTCATCTTCGTCGTATCAAAGTGTTTTTTTCGAGAGGCAACTTCCGTATATCCTGGTCAAGTAACTAGGAACAGGGGTTGCCAAAAATGGACATATGTTGGACATACAGTATTACCAACGGACAGCATCGTATCTCGAGCCAATTTCAAAATCAGCGTTGATAATTGAATGAGCTTGACGAAAGCCAAACTGTCACTCCAATAGTCCATCCCTATTTTCTATGAGGGGGGGAAATATATTGCAGATAACCGTTTCTAGTATCTTTCAGAGCGTGTATAAGGCAAATTGGGCGATATGACGATGGATTTCCCGACAGCTCATGTATGCCTCGTATACGCTAATATACCTGTCCTGGTCCTAACAGCCAGTTCAGGTGCTCAAAGAGGAAGATTTATTATCACCAATTCTCCTGCAAATCTCCGCAAGTCCTTCTCAGTCAACCCAGATACGGTAAGGCAGGTAACGTCTGCCATACGCACTTCTGACTCGAAATTCGACACAAATGTTGCATGCACTGGATGATATCATTCTACGTTGAGCTGAAAGTACAGGGGATACCATATACACGAAATGGGGTGTATAAGTTTTTTGTCACCGAATATACCCATATAGGACAGCAAATGGAAGTAATACTTTTCGAGCAGCTTTCGGTTCGGATCATTTAAACTATAATACTAACTTCGTCACAGACAATCCCAACCCAATTCCAGGGAGGAAGAGGAAAGAGTCACTGCATGCTAAGAGTGACTGGTATTTTCCGTTAAGACGGGAAGTTGCTACCCCGTTGCAAGAGCGAATCCCCTGTGAGTAGGGGATGGTGGATTCCCTGTTTATTGTAAGAGGCAACAAAAGGATGGGAATTCGTGGGCTAGCAACCTGCAACTCTCGAAGTAAAGTCTGCTTTGGGAACGGTTACTTCGCCTCGGAATCGAATCGATTTTTTTGCTGCGTCCTGCTTACATGAACCGTTTATCATTGGATTTCAAAATGTGCAGATGCTTCTCAACTATTGCATTGAGGCTCCCCAGAATGCTCGCTTGTTTCAGCCTCAGCGAGATTTTCAACAACAATGGCTGGACACTTTCTGTGTTAAGCGAGGTATGGCTGTGTCACTCTGGGAGGTACTTCTCTACCTCCTGCGACCTCCTGCTCTGTTGTCTTCAGGTAAAACCTGCAGGGAGTAAACGATAATTCGGTGTCGGGTTGGTACTTACCGCATCCGCAAGGCACACCCCCTAGGGACCGGTGCCAGGTAGATACTAACTGCGATATTTCGATCCACGATGAGAAACATCTCAATAGTGCAATGTTACGCAGACATTTGATGAAGAGAAGAGGGGATATTATGTGAGAGTTTAACGCCGTCCAAGATAGACATTGGGATCGTGATGGGAGATTTGGATGACAAAGCGGATTCTGAATGGAGAGGCACGCCGCTTTTTGCAGTTTCCACCGCCTGAACATTGGTGGCACATAGCTCAAACACACTTCAGTTGAGCTTCAATTGGCCGCAACGTACATCTTATCTAATTGATCACATTACTATCAGTAATAAATTTAGAAGTTGTCTACTGAATTTGCGAACTGGTGGTGGATAAATTTGAGATACTAGTCGACTTAGCTGCAAATGAGTACCCGACTCAAATCAGGATAATAATGAAGAGGCGAACACAGTGCATACCACATTGACTCTTACAGTGCACTGAAGTCCTGTAGTGCGCCGTCACGGTCTTGAATGGACATGCTTCAAGGTCCTGATCCAAGTAAATTGTCGCGCCAACGATTATGATTATTTCCAAGTTGTCACAATCTTAACAGATGCCTAACTTTACCTGATACTAGCACTAAGTGCAAAGCATTTAGGCGCGGGCGATCCTACCCACTTTAAATATAAAGGGTCTCTAGTGGTGGTGGCCGGTGGTAGGTTAATAGGAGACTCCGTTCAGAACTCCTAACAATACGTTCGCAGAATACTGTACTTCTGCATGATCAAACAGTGGGAGAGTCCTCGGACTTCTAGGGAATCCGTAAGAAATCTAGGTACAATGCCTGTAATTAACAATATTATGGGAACTGTAACCACCCTCTCCAGGTTCTAGCATTATGCCTGTTCATGTATTTCACCGGCGACATAACAACGCATTTGACTTCCATTCATGGATCTGCTTTTGGTCTGAATTCTCCCCCCTCAGAGGTAGGGTTTGGATGATGCATTGGGGACTCGGAACAGCAGGTCATCTTTTAGATCACTAATTCGAGCGTGGGTTTCTTAGAGAATTCCTAGATACTTGTAGAAGTCTCTCTCGGTCAGAGTTTGAACGTTGAGGTCACCAACTTACTAATAGCGACGGAGACGATGTTACGTTTTAATTTCCCTAAATTATTTAGTAGCCATGAAAGCCATGAGTTCAGTGTTTAAAGGGGACCCAACGAATCATTGGAAGGTGCCTCTTCGTATATAGGTAGACTCTGATGTCTTGATACCCTCAAGTGAATGCCTCCTCCCATGACTTTCGCCGAAAACTTTATTAGTTTCCGTTGACTGCGGTATAGATGTAGGACATTAGTTAGCCAGGTGTGCGGGATGCTATCAAAAGTCTCGGCGTAATCGATATAACAATTAAAGAGATTTATTTCGCCTCTAGTTGCTTGTCCTATAACTACTGAGACGATAATGAGTTGCTCTTTGCAATCCATTAAACCCCACTGTACTGTCTGAACGCTCTGTTGGGATTCGATGAGAGATTTGCAAAAACTTCGCTGGTTGTCATAGTTCGGGTAAGTCTTCAGCACTTTATTTTTCACCCGTCTGCTGAAAGCAATGTCCTGCCGCAATGAGCCAGAACGAACTTTAAATGATGGATCTCCTTGGCCATTCAAACCTAGCTGTAACCGCAACTGCACCACAATACACAAGTGATCGTAGTGACAAATGTGGTATATCAGCATACAGTCGAGATCTAATATCATTATTGATTTGAAATAGAAATCTCGGAATCGCTGGAGATGCATAGGACCTAAGAATACCTGGTCTATGCAAAGGCTTAATTCCCAGAAATTCTATACACGCTCTTTGGACTTCGTCCCGAGACTTCAGCCGGACGGTGAAGAAGAGTGCTTCTGCAAATATTGAAATTTTTGCCTGCAACGCAGCGTGGTGTTGCTGATGCCGTCTGGCCCAGCCCCCATCGACTCTTGGTCATCAGTTTCCGCGATGACTTCATTTTCGCTCCGAATAATAAAGCAGTGTTTCTCTGCGACCTGATGCATACGTATGCGTATTAGGGGAAACCCTCGGCGAATGTCTGGTGCAACATGGGGAGGTGAGATGTTGTACCTACCTCCGGCCTTTGTTTGCTCGTAGTAGGAGCGGATAATAAGGAGGTTCTTTTCCTCAGTTCACTTCATCCGCTGCTCTCGAAAACCTGTTGAAGTAGTCGTAAGATGACTCCCGCTGGATGGCCCTACCTGACCTCAAATTTTTCCTTCCCATTTGGTGGATTTGCAATTTATACCTAACTGCCATATGTGATGATAGCTTCCTCTGTGAGACTATAAAAATCCTACACTTCCTCACCTATCTCCTGAGACTTTGCGATGGCCTATATCCATTCAGACTGAAAGCATCTGTCCCTCCTTCTTTCACAACCTGGCTTGGGACCACTACGGCGGCGTTATTATATTATTATTATCCCTCTGCACAGTGCACAAGATTTAGATTTTCACTTTACCTGCTCTTCATTGATTTCGACAGCGTCAATAGAGAATTTCTCCGGCGCAGAGGGGCATTGCGGAGAAACTCATAGCTATTATCAGAGCGAAGTATGATGGTGCAAAATGTTACGTGCTACATCGAGGTAAAATCTATGAAGTCCAAAGCGGAATCCGTTAAAATTAACGGTGACGTTCTTCATGCTGCCTTAACCGAAAGTCATGCGTCCAATGGTCTGTGACATCTTTCTGCAAGCACTTCGACTAAACGAGTCATGGACTTTCGCCACATAGCCATGGATTTTGAAAAAGAGGCAAGCAGAATCGAACTGAAAGTAAACACCAATCAAACCAAGATCCTCAGTGTGATGGGTCATGTACTCAGCTTTTCCGCCTTAATGGCCAGAGAATCAAAGCCGTCCATCAATCTCTATATGGTATCTAGAAGACGTGATTGCTGCCGAAGAGACCAACGAGCTTGGTGTCAATCAACGCATTAACAGCGCTGAATCCGAGTTCGCTGCCTTATTTGAAATCTAGAAATGCAGTTACCTCAAAACCAATCTTAAGCTGAGACTGTTCTAATATTCTTACTGTGTTGCTACGTGGAGGTAGTGCAGAAAAAGTGGCTGAAATTGCTACTCGAAAGCTTCAAGCCTTCGTGAACAGTTGTCTGCGATGTGGTGCGTTACTCTGATACAATTTCGAATAAAGAACTTGGCCGGTGGATGGGCTAGTTACCCGTGAACATGGTGTTCAGACGGCGAAAGTGGCAGTGAACAGGTCACATTGTAAGGAAGGGCAAAAACCTCACTATCCCAAAGTAGCTGACGAATGTGTTGTCCTAGAATCACATGACGCAGAACAGTGGAGAAGGAGTAGAAGTGTCTCCGGAAGGCCAAGGGAGAGCCGAAGCGTATTTCGGCGAACCGTGAATCATAGAGCGTATACTTCGTTGACGCGTCATGTCCTATTAAGAGGTGAATGATAACCGTATATAACATGTCCTATGGCAAAGTTAAAGAGATCGCGAGAGTTCAGGAGCGCCAAGCGTCGCAAAGTGAATAGGAGGAACTACGGGAATTCGAAGGTGTAACGTGTGAGTATGAGTGCACTTTTGAATCTTCCTGATCCATTCCTCTTTTCTTCGATATGCTGCCCACACACTTATCTTCCAGTCATTTTCTAACTGTCGGGCTGTTGCTTCACCGGCAGTAATCCAACCGACAAATATAATAGTATTACTGTATCAAGGACTCCTTACACATATATGGAAATGGAGTAATAATTTCCTGCTCAATCATTTCCGGAAATAAAATGCATGCTCATCAATTTCTGGTAAGTGATGATTACTATCTTTTTACGTACATATAATGAGATCAAAATCAATTTCGAAAAGTGCCACTCACTCTAATAACGCATATTGTCCGGTTAAGTGTCATTACACTTATAAGTCCTAGTGGACTTAAATTGATAGATGATTGATATAATAGAATAACGGAAGCATGTTCCGGGCAATCTATGTATATTGTTACTATAATTTCCAATGAATTCAAGCGGTAATTAGCAGATACGTAGCCGGTACTGTAATTACAAATAAGTGACATAGTATAGGCCTTCGACTTCGACGGAAACAATGCATCATTATCTTTGGTCCCAGAAATCAAATTAGCATTTAATCAGAATGAAACAGGATACGACCTTAGCCGAGGTCGATATTTCTTCAGGGACAATTTGTGGAAAACGACGGAGCCAGGTCAAAAGAAATAGCAACAGCTCACCTGTATGATTCTGGAAAGGTAAGCGATGCCTTTCATAGAAGGTAGGCTAGATTCCTATAGCAAATTACAAAAGTTAGAAATTACCTCATCAGTTGCTCCTGAACTCTCCTTGAGTAGCGCCGAAGTAACACATTCCATCTGCTGATATAGTTTCACCTGAAATAAGGATGAATTAGGGCATACCAAGAGAGGTACAGTTACGGTCAAACCTTGTCTATATTCTTTAAGAAAATGATTGAAATATTAAATTTTGCTGCTACTGCAATTTGCACTGATATCTTCAAAATGAGTTGGATAACGTCACTCGCATCCGTCCATTGAATTTCGTCATCACCGGCTCTTATCAATATCATCATATCCTCAAACGGAGGACTATCCATGTCCTAAAGAAAGGATTGGTTTAATTTCCCAAGCAAATGCATCTTTTCAGATACAAGCGATTACCTTCAGCATTAAATTACTCAGATTTTCCGCTGCCTTAAGTGCAAACCGGACGCTAAATTTTTGGTTTGTTAAGACGCAAAATATCTCATTCACCTTATTCGCAAGGCTCATAAGCTCCTTCGCATAATAAACTCGCTCGATTATATTCAGATAATGTAGATTCGCAATCATTGTGGTGAAATGATCGGGATTAACTGTTTCTGAAAGGCGGTATCCATCGCAGTTTATCCAATCGTTGATTTTAATAAGCGCCTGGGGGACATGCAAATAAAAGCCTTTTTGATGCAACGGATTTGTTTCAGATTTGATTTTTATATTATTCCAATTCAATGACATCTTATGGGTAGAGATGAATAAATTTCTTACCTTTAGGGTGTAGGTCATCCTTTTATATTCAAAAAAACTGAAGAGATTGGTCTGATTCCAAGGATTTTCGACATTCAAGTTAATAAATGGAAAAACATAAATCGAATGAGTTTTGAATCTGTTTTGAAAATCCCGAATGAACTCTAGAGAAGCATCTCCATCCTTTTTCACATATATGAAGCCAATGGTGGAGAACGCTCGTGTTGCATGTACGTAGAAAGGTTCATTGCTCTGGAAAATGATTTGATTTCAAATTGTTTTCGTTACAAATATCAAATTCAAATTCGTCTAAAATCCTACTTCTTCCTCATTCCAAATCTTCAATTTCAGTGTTACGAATCCTGATGTCGACGGTGGGGTATATGCGTGCTTTAATTTAAAGGCATTTGTTTCGTCGATGAACTTTGGATCGGTTAAAAACTGGATTGCCGTTGCAAGAGCTTCTTTCCCAGAGGAAAGCTTATATTCGGTTATAATTGCTGAGTTATATTCCTCTAGGTCCACGGCTATTTCTGAGAAGTTCATGAAATATTTACACGACACCTGGAATGAAAACGCTTTTGATACTAAATTATCTGATAGGTTTTGCCAAATATCGAATGGTTTTTAGTATTCTTTGAAATTCCCTCAAACTGTCGTGCTTTAGGTCAAGGTTTCATAATTTGGCAGGCCCTCACGTATCCTCCTCGCGCTGGTAACCGTCTTCGGATGGACTCAGAGTGTATAGTGCCGCACTGGGAATAGGTTCACCCAACTGCGATTTGTTTGCCTGGTGGTCATGTGTTAAGCGGATCAAACTGGGAGACGGAGAAACAGAGCAACAACCCGGGGTCGTCTTCTCTGCACTGGAGCAGGTGCTAACAGGACCCAACATCAAGGTGGAACAGCATATGCTGAGGGTTGGGTAATCAACGGTCTTTAATATGTGGGCTGTTAATACCTCGGACACCTTCAGTTTCAAGTAAGACCCTTATCCTGTTGGCTGGGCCAGCCAACGCGGGCATTTCTCCCGGATTTTTCGTGGGATCAAGACATCAATTCCAACTTAAAAAAAAAAAAAAAAAAAACAACCATAGAAGAAGAGGAGATGATGCCAGGCGCATCATCGTAAGTCGGGCTGCTGATATTCGACGTTGAGGGTAGTACAGCCAATGCCAACTGTAGGATCGCTGCGCTGAAACTAACAACAAGGAGCTTTCGGTGGGACGTGGCAGACAGACTAGTAGTTTCTAGCTTGGAAACTGATGTTACCGAGCTATTGTACTACCAACCCGAAGCGGTCGACGTCGGAAATCTCACGAAAAGAAAGGGTTACGAAGAATGTCGGACACTGGAAAACAACAATGAAGTAGATGTCCACTGGAATTCTGCTCAAGAATCAGCACCAAAAGGCCACACATATTCTGAGCAAGATTGCGAAGAATAAGGAGACCAGTACTAGTGACGAGCGGGATGGAAAGGACCTCGCTAAATACCACGCGATTTCCGAAGAATATAACAACAAACGCCTGGGTAACCAGCAAAAGGCGAGGTTCACCGCCTTAAATCGCAATCGATCTCGATATGAGGTCTGACAGCAACAGAGCGGAGTAGCATGTGCAAGCCGCAACAGCCTGCTGACGAGATACGAACTGCGACACCCTTCAGCGATGTGGCCAGGAGCCGCTTAAGAGTGTGTGTTGGCGAATGATAATTCCGCTAGCGCCAAACTTGCACCAGTGCGGAGGTCAGGCTATCGGAGATAAAAATGCCTTTCTCCAAGTTTCAGTACGCCTACGTCAAACCAAATCCACAGAAACCACTCTCCACGACGTAATTATGTAGCACGATTGAGCAGTCACTACAATACAATCATTATACTCTAGCTATCTTTTTGGATATAGAGGGAGGGAGAGAGAATTCAATAACACCATCATAGAAGCCTTAAACAGTATAGAATTGGAGGGTATCTTACGAGTTGGATATTATGCTTGCTAATAAATAGGATAATTCAGCCTGATCTGAAAATAGCGTTGCAAGTACAAATACGCCGCAGGGTGACGCGATCTCTCCGGTGTACTAGTTGATAGTGAAGGACGAAATACTACGTATACGCATTTATCCGGCAGCTAAATGAGCAAAAATTGGTTCTCTATTATAAAGTACCTGACTTGAGGCTGGCTGTAAGAGGAGCTTTGCAAAGAAATGGCGTCGATTCAAGGACAATTCTCTGGATATACGTGTCATTATTCTTTCATTCCAACGAATGGTTCTATTGCAAGGTAATCCGTGCTGAGCAAAAAATACAATAAGATTCGATGGTCCGCGTGTGCCGTTGCTACGGGAATCTGCAAGCCTGAACGCCTGCCCTACCTCCTCAATCTAGACCTCCACATTAAATACGCTGCAGTCTACAGTGCTGTCAGATACGCGAGCCCGGATGTTGGACGACGAAACATCCCAGGCGAAGTACCTCGGGAATTCTGGATATTTCCTACGGACTGCCCAAATTCCAGGCATTTGAAACACCTCTTTGGCGATATCTTTTCTCGCAGTCGACAGTTGACCAAGCCGGCGCGTATTTTGCCAACAGTAATTTTCTTTTTTGCTATCGAATGGTAAGCCCATTGTGGCCGTCCAAGTACCAGCATATGCATTATGGAGCCTTATCACATTGAACTCAAGGAACGAATCTAGCCTGAGTTAAGTCTTTAAGGCCTCGCGTATCTCCGCTTATCTTATCTAGGTCCTTGCATTCCATCAGCACTGAGTCCTGGCTCACCTTAACCTCCGCTGCTGTACCCAGTGTTTGCCTGAAAGCCAGAAGACCCAGCCAACATAGTAGAGACCGGCCTAAGTAAGAAAAGTTGCATAACCGATCGAGAGGTGCTTACGAGGCAGTTATGACATCAATCAAAGGTAAGCGCCTACCCGCGATCACCAACCTTGATTTGCTGCAGGATAGTCTCTTCCCACAAGTTTCAAGTGAATCAAACCTACCCACTGAGTAAAGCACTAACAGTGGCCGTCGAAAGAGTTCCAAGGTGGTTCGCTGAAACATTTACATAGATGGGATTTTCCCGGAAAAGTGGAGGAAACAGAAACTTTTGCTAATCCCGAAGCTAAATACACCCTTGGGAGATCCTTCGTCTTATAGGCCTATGTGCCTGCTAAACGGCATCGACAAACTTTTCGAACGGCTCATCTTCAATAGGCTTGTACCAATCACAGAAAAGGCAAGATCTACTGTCAATGCGATCAACACGGTGACGGAAATTGCGGAAAAAACAATGGAAGCTAATAAATCTTGCGCGGTATGGATGAAGCAAAATAACTGTAGCTTCAGCCAAATTCGGCGCTTCTAAATACCTGGTGCACATAGTAGTGGAATTTCTCCGGGAGAGGATACCTAAAAAGTATAGAACAATTTGTGGTGTTGTACAAGGATCAGTCCTCGGTCTCCTGTGGATAATAAAGTTTGACGGAATTTTAAAGGTGCAACTACCCAGAGGAGTGACAATCATTGGCTTCGCAGACGACATCGGTATGACCATCGTAGATCAAGGTACTCACAAACAAGGCATTTTTTTGAAAGTCTTAGAGGAAGCTGTTGTGACACTCACGGAGCATAAAACCGAAGTAGTTTTGATTATCAAGCGAAGGAAACATACGTCGACAAAGATCAGGATTGGTGAACACATCATACAGTCGCAGCTAACGCTTAAATACCTAGGAGTTATGGTTGACCAAAGACTGAAATTCAAGTCCCATTTTGAAAATTTAGCAACTAAAGCCACATTGTTGGCAAGAATGTTACCAAATATATCTCCAAGGGCAGGTTACTGCCATTGCCAGAACTCAGCGATTTAAATATCTCGAGTCAATGCTATCAGCCAATGGAGAACTGCGTAATGAAATTGTTTCACGCATTAATGCAACCTGGATGAAGTGGCATTCCCCAACTGGTGTTCGTTGTGATCGACGTATCAGCGCACGTCCCAAATCTAAAATTTACTGCAATGTCGTTCGTCTGCCGCTCTCTATAGTTCTGAGTGTTGGCCGACTATAAAGGACAATGAACGTCGTCTTGCGGTAATGGGGACGAAGATGTTGCATTGCACTGGTGGCGTGACGCGTTTTGATTACGTCTGAAATGAGAATATCCGCGATCGATATGGGTTTGCACCGATCGTGGAAAAACTGCAAGAGAGGCGTTTTCGCTTGTGTGGTCACGTAATTCACGCTAACGAGAATTCAACAACCAGTATTGGTCAGAACATTGAAAGCAATGGTAAGCAACCAAAAAGCCGGTCAAAACAATGGTGGCTTGATGCGCTGGATGGGGACTTAAAGGTCTCGAGATTACATCCAGATCAGGCATTTGATAAAATAAAATGACAAAACCGATCACCACGAGCCGACCCCGCTTGTGAACTGAAGGCTGAAGAAAAAGAAAAAGATTTGAGGAGCGACGAGTGTACGACAGCTCCGTGTAATATAGCTAAAAATTCCATTGCTCTCTATTTTCTAGAAAGCAATTTAAATAAATCATTTGATGGAAAGCCCTGTGTTGATAATGGTCAACCTCATAAGCTTCACACTCTGAGTTTAATATTATTAGCAAATGCCAACAATATAACCAACATCAAATATAAAAACGGGCTAGGGAGAATTAGATTCTTCTTGAATGGAATTTTAATATTTCACTCGAATTTCAATTATTCTCGTTAATTATGATGTCAGCATCTTATTTGTATGGCTTAGGATGCTGTTAATTAGCATGAAATTGATAAGTTTGAACTGCTATAACTTTCCCAATAATAATTGGATTTTCATGAAACTTGGCATGTGTATGCACGAGGCTGTCCTCTATGTCGGTACACTTAGGATGAACTTAAGGGGAGGTTTTTAGTCAATTTCTAAATGTTGATAATATACTATTAGTAAATTTTTTGAGCAGATACCGGAATAGGACATCTCTCGAAGATTAGATTTCACATAAGTGTTTTACACAAAATCTTAAAAACTGCTGTAGATAAGTAGATTCTTCATAAATGCGACTTTAATATTTCACGCGAATGTCAATTATTCCGGGTAATTATGACGTCACCATCTGATTTGCATGGCTTTCGAAGCGGTAAAATCCCGCGAAATTGCTAAGTTTGAACTGCTATAACTTTGGCGTTAATTACCAGATTTCTATGAAATTTTGCAAGTATACACAGAATATTGTCCTCTAGGATGGTACAAAATTCCAAAAGTCCTAGGATGAATTTAAGGGGGGGTTTTCAGTAAATTTCTAAAAAGTAGTAATATACTATTAGTAAGTTTATTTGAGCAGATACCGGGATGGGACATATTTTGAGGCCTAGATTTCATCTAGGCGCACCACCCTGATTTTTTCCGGATTTTTAGGTTTGGTAGTTTCCGAAAATGAGTCCTGTCTCACTTCAAGTGCGTACATTTTGACTCATTACTCACGCACTTTGCAACTTATGCCAAAACTAATATCAGTTTCGGAAAGTACAAACCGAGACTTTTCATTTGATACCCTACACAACTATATCCGGTGAAAAAAATGTTTGAATCCCCCCTTTGGATGTATGGGGAGCTCCCCTTTAAACTCCACCTAAATTTATGCCACTCACTGTATGCGTGGGATTTCGTAGTTCCCATCTGTCCACCAAATTTCGTTCAGATCGGTTTAGCCGTTTTGGAGAAAAATGCGTGTGGCAGACAGACAGACAGACATTGAATCGATTTTAATAAGGTTTTGTTTTACACAAAACCTTAAAAATCACAGCCCCATACCTATTGAGTGCATTGCGAACGTCGTGCGCTTACCGTACAACATCAGACGAAGCAGCCTGTGTGATAGCAGGCATAGTCCCCATCGATACCTTGGCGAACGAGGGTCGACACCTCAATGACACATCATATGCAATCGGCGAGTCCTATACCTATCGTCGGCAATTGGCACGAAGTGAATTTATTTTGGAATGACATAAAAGATGGGTTGATTCACCTAAAGGACGTTGGACACACAGAATTATTCCAGATACGAAGGCATGATGAGGTTAGTTACCACCTATAGTCTATGACATAGCAGTTGTACAAGTCATTGACGCCAAGAGGATTGCCGAAAATGAAGAAAGCTGAAGGCTTCAATGGCGCCTCGAATAAGGTTCCATCAGTGACCATCAAAACAGACCCAGATTTATTCCATCTAGAATTTATGAATCACCTGGAATAAGAGTGTTCCCTACACAAAAGAAATGACCAAAGCTGATTCCCAAACCAAGCAAACCTTTTACCGACCCCACGTCTTATAGGCTTTTATCTTAATTAGGCGCTTCCAAATACTTGGAGGGTGTCATGGTACAATTTCTTAGAAAATGTCATGAACCAAAAACACACCTCCTATGCATGCCTTAAATTCAACCTAGATCATTCCATTGGACGCATGTGGAAAGTTTGATAAACCCCGTAAACACACTTAATTTTGTGGTCACAAAACGTAAACAAGTAGGCTGACTTTCATAGATAAACCGGATTCCAGATAAACTACATAAAAGAAAATTCTATTTGATATACTTAGATAAAAGAAAGTCAACCCCCATAATGACGGGGTACTTACCTTGACCACTTTTACATTCATGTTGATTACGTTCGGTAACAATGCAATAAACAAAAGACAATCGTTTTTAAAATAAAGCCGCGAATTAATCACAAAGGTCGATGCACACACGCGGTTAACTGTACACTGGCGAGGGATGACCTATGTACATAATCTTTCGATCATGTGTCAAGCTGTACTATGTGCAGGGCAGAGATAAGTAAAGTCGATTTTCTGAGGATGCAAAGCCAGCTGGAATGCCTCATAGCGGATTTTTGGTATGTTGGAGTATGTTTCAAAAATTTGGTTCTTCCTTTTAAGCAGTGGTTCCCCGCCAACCTTCGGCTGTGCGAATATAATTATTTCAATCTTATTTGTCGGTATTCTTTCAATTACCTTTACGAGTTTGTAAGAATGCCAGATCAAGAGGACACGAAATATACAGGCAGGGCGCATACTATGGTTTATCTGACAAAGGACGAAACAGGAAACATATAGTAAATGATATTCTGGTGAAATTTAGCGGATTCTGTTACTAATATCAACATCAAACAGATTATAGAAATGCGGCCATCAGGTAGTTTTCATCTGCACAAATGTGCAGCTAGTCTCCCTAGCTTGTTGGACTGAATCCCAAAAGAATCTGAAGAGTTAGGATTACACGAGATAACGCAATAGAGATTGCTGTCCTTGATCTGATATCGAACCCAGCAAAAGACGATTTCTATTGATCTCCTGCACTATGATAGGATGGAGAAGCTAACTCAAAGACGTTTTATGGGAAATATTCCCGGGATTTTTAACCCCCTGGTTAGCACCAATGACGCTTGCTGCCAAGATATTAGTGCAGAAGATCTGGTGGTATGACAGCGGTTGAAATGAAGTTCCCTTGGAAGAACTTCTACCACGAATTACGTTTCGAATAGGGTCATGAAATTTATTCAGAAACTTAGCAAGCAATCCTGACCTTCGGGACGTATCTGATCCAAAGATGATCCTGCAGACTGCGCCTTAACGGGCAGTGCTCCATATAACATAATCAAGTATATTCCGTGGTGGCAACGCCCACAAAGGCTGATGTATTAGCAATGAGGAAGTACAAATGTAGCTTATTTTACCCGCATATCTCACGACGTTCGTATTCCGGAACGATGTTCAAGTTCTTCCAGACTCTTGACAATTGTGCCACATGCCTCCCGCTTCGTATCATGACCCAATAAATTTATTTTCACCGCCAAATTCGAACAGAGCCAGCTCAATAACTAACTATAACTATTAAGGTGTGCAGAATTCGCGAAGGAAATCGATATCATTAGAAGGTCCTCCCACACAGAGGAAGCTAAAAAGTTTACATCTCTTCTACTATCAAGGCGTACCTTGAATTCGATTGGAATCTCGCGACCCCAAGATCATAGGAATACTATGCATTGCATCATTTCTACAGTTCGTAATAGCTTAAGGGCGATACTGGATTACGAATAATCAGAAGGTAATATGGGATGAATTTCATTGATGCTTCACATGTGTAAGGTATGCCATCATTCAGAGACATTACCTTATAGACAAGGACTTCTTCAGTAGCATGGATTACGCTAGTCCTTTCAAAACAAGTTACGACAGGTTGGTATGAATGTTATCCCTTGCCGATCGTGAACCCCAACAGCTCTGACGGAATATCTCCTCGGAAAAAAGCAATAAACAGAATGTAACCGGCAATACTGCCAGCCGTGATATACTTAAGCGTGAGCCTTGTTCAATTTAAGGATTTTATTCATTTAAATGTAAGGATATCGCTCGAAAGATTGTTGAGATGCTTGACCCCCCGAAAATCATAAAGCAAACAGGAGGATTGTTCAGGAAACTACTCACATCAATAGCGAAGCGATATAGAAGAAGTCCTAGACAAACATTACTTTGTTGCAGTCCGCGATCCAGCAGATGGTATCCACCAGAGGGAAAGTTTAAAAAAATCTGCGTTCGTTATACAGTCGAATCATGATAATTCTTATCCGGATTATTTGCATTTCTGGCTAATTCATACAAATTTGTCGGTCCATTGAGTCAATTTTCTTTACTATGTGCTCCCGATTATTGGTAATCCCGATAATTGGTATCAAACCGTCAGTTCTTTGACCATTCGAATTATAGGGATTCTACTGTATTTGATGATTCTAAAATAGGCTTGAGGAAGTTGGAGGGTATAAATGGGGATGGGAAAGAGATTAGGGAGAGAAAGTGGATTATAAACGACGTGAGTAATTTTTTTTTGGGTGGAGAAACGTATTGGGCGTGGGGGTGGTGACCTGTGTAGGAGACTATTCTCCCAACGCAGCCGGAAAGACGGTTACCATTTTTATAGCAAAGAAAGATTTGAAAGAATTGGTTCCAGTAGGGTAGATTTTCCTCGTTGTTCTCAATCCCCAGACACTTTGTAACTAGGGGGTTAGGGTGTAACAGGCGCCTTTCAAACGATTTGGCCGTGTATCCGGCCAGGACGCCGTCGATGCTTGGTTTTCTGGAGGTTTCGTAGAAGATCTACGAGTAGTTGGTACCATTGTTACCATCGTTACCATCGCATCATCGTTACTTTTAAATATTCTGCTACAGTGACGGAGGATTTGATTTGGTTTGAGACGCAGCCTCTCCACCTGATTAGGACTTTTCTTTCCCTAGGTGCAGAAGATGAAACTCAAAGTGATTAGAGGTTATATTAACTGCTTATAGCAACTCCGCCATGCTTTTAACATAGTATGCTGGTCCCAAGCCCAGATAAAGGAGGAGGGTTTGAGGCAACGTACTCTGTACTATCCTCAGTAAAACAAAAATAAAATGCTGAGATCAGGGAAAGAGATAAATAGAGTATAGTTGAAGTTATTCTACTATGCTAAATCCTACCTGATCTCTCTTGGTGACAGGCCCCGCGACAGGTCGACCAAGAAAATGCATAGAATGTCGTTACAAACATGATGATCGGATCGAGTCACAAGCCTCGGAGAAATGCTAGGGCGTCCACCTCAGTCGACGCGGCAGGACGGGCCCCGGTCCTGTCGAGAAATGGGCAAGAGTTCTTGACGCATGGACGGCGTCAGGACGTAAGCAAGTTAGTCCGCACACAACGAACAAAACAAATTCGTGTCTGCACACTAAATGTTGGTACCCTAACTGGAAAGACCCAGGAACTCGCAAGAGCCCTTCGGAAAAGGTGCATTGATATCTGCGTTCTGCAAGAAACCCGATGGTCTGGTTCCAAAAGCTGCGACATTGAACGCGAACGCGTTAACCCACACACTCAATATGGTGTTGGCATTGCCATTTCTGAGGATTTCCGTGATGCCATTAAAGAAGTCGAACGATTTGATGATCGGCTGATGAAGCTCACCATTATATGAGCTGATCGCACTATTCACTTCTTCACCGCGTATGCACCACAGACCTGATGCCTGGCAACTTCTCGATGAAAAGACTTGTCACGTGCCTGCTGACGATTACATAATCATTGCCGGCGACCTTAATGGTCATGTGGGTGAAAAGGCAGACGGTAACAGGTGCCATGGGGGAAAGGGGTTCGGAGCGCGCAATGAAGATGGCGAGCGTATAATCGATTTTGCGGACACCCATGACCTTGTACTTATGAATACATGGTTCATCAAACGATTGTCTCATCTTCCCACATTTTATAGTGGGAACAATAAAACGCAAATCGACTATATTCTCATAAGACGCCAACATTTTACCGCTGTCACTGATTGAAAAGTCGTTCCCTATGAGACCATCGCACCTCAACATCGGCCGTTGATTGCCGTCCTGCGAATTAAGCCACCGATAAAACAGCGTGAGGAACGCACTGGCCCGCCGCGCATTAAATGGTGGCGATTTGGTGGGAAGAAAGAAGAAACGATCTCACTCATACGATTGCCAACCATTACGAATGTGGAAGAATCATGGAACCAAATGAAAGACACGATCCACAAAGCGGCCTCTGCAACCCTCGAGGTCACCAAGCCGGGAAAGCGGTACATCAACCGAGATACTTGGCTTTGGAATGATGATGTTGAAATGAAGGTCCGTGAAAAGAAACGCCTCTACCACAAATTTCTCGACGATAAAACACCTGCTAATTGGCAAATTTATAAAAATGCCAACCGGGAAGCAAAGAAAGCGGTCGCTGTCACCCGAGCGAACCATTTGAAAAATCTTTACGATAAACTGGACACTCGGGATGCCGAGAGAGATCTGTATCGACTTGCTAAAAGCCGTGGTGAACGCACAGAGGATATCGAACACTTCTGTTGTATTAATGACAAGAACGGTACTTTGCTTACCAACCGTCGAGCTGCAACGGATAGATGGCGAGAATATTTCGAGCAGATTTCAACTGAAGAATTTGCTCATCTTCCACTTCCACAATCATTGCCGACATTCCACCAGTCAGTGCAACTGAACTCGAGGAGGCAATAAAACAAATGAAATCGGGGAAAGCAACAGGACCTGACGACATTGCATCTGAGCTCTGCAAAACGAAGAGCTGGGACCCAACACTGTGGCTCAGTGAATTCTTTAACCGGATTATTCAGTAAGGAAGAACACCATCTGACTGGCAAGAAAGTACCACTGTTCCAATATGGAAAAAGAAAGGTAGCCCAGCAGTATGTTCAAATTACCGTCCGATCCGGTTACTTTCCCATACCATGAAGATTTTTGAACGCATTCTTGACAACCGTATTCTCGAAATCGTTGAAATAACCGTGAATCAAGCCGGATTTCTCAAGAACTGCGGAACTACTGACGCAATACACGCTGCGCGGTTACTCATGGAGAAACACCGTGAGAAGCATCGCCCTCTTTACATTGCCTTTCCGGATCTAGAGAAAGCGTTTGACCGTGTACCACACGAACTCATCTGGTATGCTTTACGACAACACTTCGTGCCAGAAGAACTCGTGCGCTGGGTTCAATTGCTCTACCACGATCCGAAAAGTAAAGTTCGAAGTATGGCGGTTGTATCAAAACCGCTTCGTGTCTCTGTTGGAGTTCATCAAGGAAGTGCCCTCTCACCACTCCTCTTTGTCCTTGTTATGGACACCGTCACACGGGATATCCAACGTCCAGCGCCCTACACACTGCTTTGTGCAGATGATGTTTTCCTAGCATCTGATAGCAAAAATGATCTCGAGCAACTTGTCCAAAAATGGAATGATCGCTTCATGGAACACGGTCTCAGATTGAATTTAAACAAAACTGAATTTTTGACGACCGATCCCCATGAAACAGACACAATCACTGTCAGCGGCAGTGATCTGCCCAGAACTGAGCGATTTAAATACCTCGGGTCAAAGCTATCAGCCAATGGAGAACTGCGTTATGAAATTGCTTCACGCATTAACGCAACCTGGATGAAGTGGCGTTCCACAACTGGTGTCCTTTGTGATCGACGTATCAACGAATGTCTCAAATATAAAATTTACCGCAATGTCGTCCGTCCAGTCGCTCTCTATGGTTCTGAGTGTTGGCCGACCATAAAAGACAATGAACGGTGTCTTGCGGTAATGGAGACGAAGATGCTACGTTGGACTAGTGGCGTCACACGTTTAGATCACATTCGAAATGAGGATATCCGCGATCGTTATGGGGTTGCACCGATCGTGGAAAAGTTGCGAGAGAGGCGTCTTCGATGGTATGGTCACGCAATTCGTGCAAACGAGAATTCACTTGCCAAGATTGGTCTAAACATCGAAATCGATGGTAAACGACCAAAAGGCAGACCTAAGCAACGGTGGCTTGATACGCTGGATGGGGATTTGAAAGCCTCGAGATTGCACCCAGATCAGGCATTCGATAGAGCCAAATGGCGAAGCCAATCACGACGAGCCGACCCCGCTTGTGAACGGGACAAAGGCTGAAGAAGAAGAAGAAGAAGATTAACTGCTTATAGCAGAAACTTTTGGCGGAGTGGACTTATTAAAATGGAGTATGGGGTGTAGTGGTTTGACGGCGCGGTTTTCATGGTGAAGATTCTTTTGATGTGAAGAATAATAGATTGGATTGAATTTATAGTCACGCCAAGGCCCCCTGTTGAGAGGGGCGGTGTATGGATTATTAAGGATAGTTTTTTGATATCGAAAATCATTTTCGGTATCATTTTATCTTTTCCTTTAACGACGATTGTTTGGCCTTCCTGCAGATTGGGAGGTAGTTTCCACTTGAAATCACGGTAGCGCTCGTCTAAATATTAATTCAGGCGAACTCCGCCGCGTGTTATGTCCATTGTGGTGGTGTAAATGGTAAAGTCGTTGGTATATTGATTGGATATTTGGACCAGGTTTGGATATTTCCGAGGTAAATAGTAAGAAAATGATTGCGGAGAGGATTGAGCCTTGTAGGATTCCAGCTGGATAGGAGATAACATTTGCTGCTGAACTTTTACTGGAGATTCCCACCCTTCTAGAAAACTAACGACTAATTTACAAAAGTGAGATAGGGTTGTTTCTGCAGCACTGGTCATTCATCATTGACTTGATGGTCCGCTTGGCGATTTTCGCGGAGATTGAAAGGATCGAAGTACGCGCTTGAAATAGAGCAGTCTGGCTGATTATTTGAGAGCAGAACCATGAGGATCGAAAGGTATTAATTTATAGATCAACCTCAGCTTCAAAGCTTCGGTCAAGAATGTGAATAGTATAGTGGTGGGTTTTCGTAAAATGGTTGTTTGGTTTTTCAGGTGGCGATATGCTTTGTGTAAGGATGTCGCGTGGATACTTCTCTGAGCTCCCCTGCTAGAATGGAAAATATTCGAGCAGCGGAGTATACTAAAAGACAACGGTGTATTTTGCAACCGTTGTTATTGATGTAGGAGCTACGAGCATCTGTCTTTCAGGTCACGCCCTAGAACGATTTGTCAGGTGGGGACTGGTTGGTCCGCACAAAAATATTTGATGGTGGATAGATCGGTCGAATTAAATAATTAGTTGGGATAGTATAGGGAAACGACGTATATGAAGACGGAGTTAGTTTCCATTGAAGTGACTTAGTTTCACATAGTACCACTATTTGTGAATGGTGTTCGCTGGAGAACTTAATTTGACATTCATGGTTGGATGCTATAACGTTGATCATCGTGTGGAACATCATCATGAACTGCGGAGATTGCTCGAGGTTCTGTCAGAGATCTATGATCGTTTGGTTAGAAGGTGCATTTGAGCTCAGGGGGCTTGGGTTTTCGCTGCCAAATGCATCAGCGAGAGACAAAAATAGCTCAATAAAAGGAGTTGAAATCGCACGCGGGCCAGTGGACGAGATGGTGTTGATCCGGGAAGGGGGTCATTTTTGGAAGTTCCCCCTGGTTATCACTTTGACACTTGAAGTAGTTGGCAAGGTGGTCTGTCCAGCAGTTCACACCCTTGTTACTCTAGTTCGGCGTCTTGTGACACACATCTAGACCATGTGTCATAATTGACACATAATTGATTGATTGATAATTGGGATGGCAGTGTGGCGCCCCTTGACCGACTCGCAATTTTTGCACTGCAGATTCTGTTTCATTGGGAATGAAGGTGCCGTTAATCGTCTTAACGGGAGGAAAATCACCGATCTCGAGAGATAAATGATAGCGCTCATTCTACGGTCCTCATTTTGGCGAAGGGGTTTTTTTCGGAATGCATGTCGGATATTCGTTGAACCCTCAGGTTCATGCTGATATGCTTTGTGATATAAGTGTGACTTAAGTCACAAATGATAAGGGATTTAGTTTTTTTTTTAGTCTCCGAAGGGAGAGTATGAGGGAAGCATTTTACTTACTTCTTCACGAAAAGGTTTTTATTCGCTGCGTAAACCTCTTTGTTCTTGAGTAGTATCTGATGATAAGAACTCCCTGATTTTTTAACCAAGTAGTCTTTGGTGAAAAAAGTTGAAATCGAACTTTCCCTTGCTCTAAAATTCTCAAATGGTTCAACCACAGTTACTGGAGGAATTCTGTTACTCACTTCTTTCCTGCGAGGTGCCTGTGGTGGTTGTTGTTGTGCTTAGCTAGGATGACGCTGAGGCCTGCTGTTCGCTGCCGAGTGGGCTGAAACAGTGGCACTAGGTATTTGCTTTTTGATCGGCTTGGAACTGGAACTGCGGTATATCAATTTTAGAGTTACCTCTAGCGAAGAAATTGCGGTCGGCAGACTGCAGATTAAGTCCCCCAAAGACTTGCTTTTATCTCTTTCTAACTCTAGGAAGCCTCATTTGGTGTACCCTTCTCTGACTCTGCAAACTCCTTTGGAGGGAATGAATAGCCTTTCGCTAATGTTTGCAAAGCCGATAAGGACAGGCTGCACTTTTTTGGTTGGCTAAGAAACGTATGGTGAGCGCATGGCTCATGGGATGGCCGCTATAACGTGTAAATACCTATATGGTAAAATATATGGTGGATTGATTTTCTCCCATGAAGGCGTCGTTTGTACAGTGCATGTCTTGTAACGGGGTAATATCAGACTTTTTTTGGAACAAGGCAAAAGGTAGCTCTTAAGCAACTCCTGTCGTTTGCCCTCTTTCTTTGCCAGGTCCATTGTTCTATCGTCAGTCCAACCCAGAGCTCTGGGTAGAGTTATTAGCCTAATACTAACCCTCAGCAAGGGAGACCAGTTACAACTTGCCTGGCATTTAGTTGCGGAAGACTCGCAAGAATGATGTGTGGTCAGCATATTGAGGATTTGGTAGGTGAGCTGCTGTTGTTGGCCCAGTAGGATTTCCTCCTGAGTACAAACCCGCGTTAAAGCTCCTCCAATTTTCACTAGTCTTCAAGGGGATGTGCTTGTCAAAACTATTAGAAGGCGTCCCATTCATCTTGAAAACGCTAAAGACTTGAGTCGTGATGGTATCAGACGAAAAAGGACCCACACCATTTGTTTGCATTCTTTTGCCTCGTTAAGTTGTTCAATCTTATCCATATAGCCCCAATTTAATCATCCCAAATAAAATACCGACAATTAGCTTAACAGACCTTATCTCACCCGTTATCCTAATATCTTCAGCTAAAAAAACATCCCACAAAATAATTCTCGACCGGTTTTAATATCCTTTTCCAGTGTATCAAAAGGACCCCATCAAACGATAAAATCCTGACACTGTTTTACTCTAGTAAGACACAATAGAAGGTTTACACGGTTGCCTATATCGCCTTTGCCGCAAAACGTTATCCTCTTATAGCTTTGTCATTAATAAGGATTCGTTGATATGTTTTTAAGAGGATCGACAACCAAAAGCAAAAGCCAAAAAGATTCATCCCTTAGGACGACCGCATCCGCTTTAATGGAAGATGCTTTTGTATCCCCGTCAAATGCTCATTCCAGTGACCCACCATTCTGTTAACACTTTCATTGCAAATTCCTTGGAATCCTTAACAAGAAACCAGAACAACATATACGCATCTTAAACAATGTCGTAGCCATAATACGATGACATTCGATGGTGATAAGGGTCGCACTAATTAAAGATTACAGCCGAGAATATCCTGACGACATGAAATAGGTTCTTTTAATATTAGGAGGCTCAAGGAATAGGGTGGTTAGAAGTTGGAGTTCGACTATATGTTGATTAGTTATTACAGTCGATGGGGGAGAATCTACTAGTTTACTGACCAATGCAATGCATCATTTTCAAGGATAATTCAGGTGCCTAAAAGCTTTGGAAGGAGTTGTCTAAAATTTCTGTCCCGATTCCTACTAGATTGGGCCTGATGATTTCCTAGAGTTTCTATTAGCGCAACACAAACATTCTAGGAAAGCTTTCGGCACCCTGCACTTGTCCTTTTCGCCTGCCAACCATTTTTCATAGAAAACCCACATAGAGGACGAGACCCAGGATTGCTTATTATGCGTTAATGTTCCTTCGCTCCTAATAGGATCACCGAGTGCTGATGGCGAGAGGAAAAAGTGAAGTTTGCACACATCGAAAGCCAACAAATTCCGTTTGCAAACAGCAACGGCAAAAGGATCCCTTACTTGTGATCCATTAATGACCTTTAAAAATTTATATGTAAATTAATTACAGGACAATTGAGAAGTGTTTGCCTCTACTAATGCTCAAACGGTGTTAAGACAACACAGCCTCAAAGGTTAAATGAATAGAGCTCTTAACTGGATGGTAATTGAAGAAAAGCGAATTAGGAAAGCGGCGAAAACTGAGAACTTGATGTTTATACTCGTCATTAAAAGGGCGGCTTTTATCTAATGAATTGGTGTTTTTGCTACTGGATTTTCTCGGCAAGGAAATGGAGTGAAAATGTTTTTCCGAGCGTTGGTAATTTGCATTAAATGCTCAAACATGAAATGTATACAGGATTAGAAAGTTCCGAATTGGAAGTTTGTTGCAATGTTGTAACCAAGGAATATTATTTCCTTCCGTCCTTTTGGGTGTTTCCGGGGAAAAATATTAAACTCTGCGAATGTTCATATAATTTGCTGCTTCCGCTGAAATTGGTTTTTGGTCATGAAAATATTTCATTGGACATAAAACTGACTTTAATTGTTTTGAGTTCAACTTACTGAAGGATGTTATGGGTGCACTGGCACATTCAGGAGGAGAGCGGAGTCCTGAGGCTGGAAGGTTACCTGCGAATTTTGGACAATGAAAACATCACATAGTATGCTTGCTAGTATCAAGTTTGGTTTGCCATTCCGTTCATTTTGTGGAGAAAACGGGGGGAAGGGTTGCGTAAAATGTGTAAATGCGTAGAGTGCTAAACTGTTATCCTGGGGCTATATTCTGGATGACAGACTCAATTTCATAGCTTGAGATAACTTCATACATATATTACCAGTTTTCCGGTTTTTGACAAGTGCCTGGAAGGGATCAGTTTACTTTTATGTTGTTTTTGTGCATTTTGGCTCCTGTATGTATAGTTTTACTGAACTTCGGATGTCACCATGTAGTGTCAGTTACGTTCTTTGATAAACAACGAGAAGACAGCACACCCAATGAACGATTTGATTGGAAAGCACAAGGATAGAATATACCCTTTCCTAGTCATGCTGCTTATTAAAATTTAACCTGGAGTTGGAGGTGGGGTACATTGTAAGGAAATAGGGACATCAGCATAAGGCTCAATTAGTGGGCCATGTTTTAAACCAGTGCATAAACCATGTCTTGCGAAATCCAAGTAGCAACTTTCGTTGACAAAATTAGTCTTGCATTTCATAACTTTTCTTCCAGGTTCTCAAACCGCAGTTTTTCATACGAGTACCTTCTTAGTTTCTATTGATACATAGATTCGAAGGTTTGCCACTTTCTGGACTTAGTCGGCCTTCAGGATATTCAGAACTTAGCCGTTTACCCCTTGATGGGGTATAGTGCGTCTACCATACCTAAGCGTCATCATCCTCAGTCACCTGAAATGCGCTTCAACTCTCCCCCACTCAAAACTTCCTGAGCTGCCCGAACTCCTCCCTTCCTGTTCTTAGTCAAGTGGACCTCGGCGCAAAACAGGGGTGTATGGAGTTCCTTACTAAGGCAGGCCTAGACCGGTTGTCGGTTGTTGTGCCGTTGAAGATGATGACATTTCGGAACCAATCAAACAGGTTGAGGTTGAGATGCTTTGCTCTCCCCAAGCTCACAAAACCATTCTTAACGATTTCTACGTAGACAACGTGCTTACGGAAGATGACAGCATTCACCTGCCAACCATGGCGAGCTATTATCGACAATTCCCGACATCGACCGAGAAAGTAAAGTACCGCTTTGCATCCAGGAGGATTAACACACTAAGGCGCTTAGTTTGTGATGTCATCCAACCAGGGACTAGTTCTTGTCCAGCTTTACACCTTTAGGGAGGAAGCGCTAACTTAGAGACAGTTTCTATTTGATCTTGCTGTCTGTCATGTATAATATTTGGCAAAAGCATTGTGCAGCAGTTGACACTCAAAGGAATTGAATGGGATGATCTGGTACCACATGAATTAGAAGCAAAATGGCATAAGTTTTGAGCACAATTAACACACGCTAGAGAAATTGGTAAACCCACAACGTCTCAACTACTCAGCTATAACTCAATCTAAGTTTACGGTTTTTGCAACTTGTCCGATCATCACATCGAAATTTGAAGTCACACATCTCGAATTATGTGAAAAAACACTATTAACAGAGCTGATGAAGGACGGTTGGAATCACATCACATCTTATTACTGGACCACAATGTATTGAGTGGCCTGCAGCGAAGTGGAAAGTCTTCATGGCAATGGAGTCATTAAAGTTAAGTCCAACTCAGACGTACACCAATGGACGTAGGTAGCAGGATGGACTCCCTGGACGCTGCATCCGAGGATCACTTCCCCAAGCATTGGTCGACAACAAATAGTGGTGGAATTGCCCAGAGTGGATTATCAAACAGAGATCTAGGTGGCATTCGACTCGAATCCAACGGCTATTAACGCTTTGGCTGACATCGACCAACCGCCAGGCTGGCTAACTTGCACTCCTGAAACTCCCTCTCTCTCCAACTAACCCTCCTTCCCATCAACCGACCGTCTTTCCACCGTACAAACATGCAATCCAATATCGACCTCTTCCTGGTAAGCAACAATCTTCTTACCCAGTCCTATGTAATCACCACTCCCATTGGCCTTCCAACCATTTCAGGCCTCAGTGATTACTATGATGTTTCGCTACTCATCAACACCTCCGAATGACTACCCAGAACCCAACCCAAACTCCTTACCAATTATGTGGCCACTAATTTGATCCTCCTTAACTGGCGACTCACAAACAAAATTACACTGAAATCACTCAAGATGTTTGCCGCCGTACAATCCCTTCAAATCTCTAAACTGCCAAGGATTAATTTCACGTCCGCATTTCTGGCTCACTATCCTACCTATATTCTGTTCTTGTAAGCATATCACAAGGATCAGTCTTGTCAACCACCCTTTTCTCCCTCTACACCGCGGACATCCCTCTCGAACACCCTACCACCACCCCCTATGCAGTTATAACCATCCAATATGCTGACGACCTGATCCTGTACACCGCATCCTGTAACATTCCAGCTGCTCAGTAAATTTTTTCACTCTTGGAAACTCCTTCTTAATCCAAGTAAGTGAGAAGCCATCATCTTCCGAGGTAGAGCTAAATTTACCCGGAAGATGACAGAGGACACAGGAAACTTAAACATTAATGTTGGGGTAGCTTCTATTCCCTCCTTCAAATACTTGGGTGTCCACCTCAATTCCCGATTGTCACCAATTCCCCACGCCAACTTCATCATCCCCAACACTCGTACCGGCTTAGTTAGTCTTTGGCCCATCCTTAACAGAAACTTCTCAATTCGAACCGAAATAAAACTGTTTTGCTACAAACAGGTTGTCAGCTCTCTAATCGCATACGGGTTTGTCGCCTGGTGCGACCTCTCTTCGTACCAAATGGAGCGATTACGCATATGCGAGAGGAGGTCCTCCATTTTAGCCACGCCCGATTTTTATCTTTGTGCCAACCAGCTACTTTATGGCAATTTGAACTCTATCCGTATCGGCAGATTCCTCTTCAACTACCTCATCAAGTTCCTCACCAAATCGCAATCCCACCAGAACGACCTAATCCGTTCCTATGCGACCATACAACAAGACCCCACGACCCACCCCTTCAGACACCATTCCACTCCTTTAGACCTCCTCAACCTCCACAATCAAGGTAGCATTTATCACGATGATAGGCTAATTTTAGACCACTCCCCACACAGTAGACATCGCTCTGGCTTTTTGTACTCCACCGCAAAATAGCTTCAAGTTCCTGTACAAGTATCCCCTCCGCATCTTATTTAATTCTTCATTTTTCTTTAAAATAACAGGGGTTTTTCCTGACTTTCCCCTCTGTAATCGTAGTGAAGTTAGTGTGGCATTCAATTGAGCATAAAATTAAGCAATAGGTTAACCTCTAGGCATCATTTTGTACAGAGATAAGTCTTTTATCATCATCATCAACGGTGCAAGAACCGGTATTCGGTCTGGGCCTGCCTTAGCAAGGAACTCCAGACAACCTGGTTTTGCGTCGAGGTCCACCAATTCGATATCTCTAAAAGCTGTCTGGCGTCCTGACCTACGTCATCGTTCTATTTAAGGGTCTGCCTCGTCTTCTTTTTCTACCATATATATTGTCCTTATAGACTTTCCGGGCTGGGTTATCATCACTCATTCGGATTAAGTGACCCGCCCATCGTAACCTGGTGAGCCTGATTTTCTCCACAATCAGAAGGTCGCTGATAGATTTCGTCGTTATGTAGGCTACGAAATCGTCCATCTTCATGTAGGGGGCCAAAAATTCTTTGGAGGATTCTCTCAAACGCGGCCTAGAATTCGCAATTTTTCTTGGTAAGAACGCAGGTCTCTGAGGAATATGTGAGGACTGGCAAGATCATGGCCCAGTATAGTAAGATCGTTGTCCCTATGGTGAGACGTTTCGAGCGGAACAGTTTTTGTAAGCCGAAATAGGCTCTGCTGGCTACCAACAACCGTGTTCGTATTTTATCGTCATAGGTGTTATTGGTTGTGATTCTCGACCCTAGATAGGAGAAGTTTTCAACGATCTCAAAATTGTAGTCTTTATTCCTCCCGTTTAACCAGTGCGATTCGATGTGGTTGGTTCTTTTTTCTTTGGCGTTGACGTTGCCACTATGTAATTCGACTTGCCTTCATTAATGTGCATCCCGAGATCTCGCTCGCTTGGTCAATCAGGATGAAGGCAGGCTGTGCATCTCGCGTTGTTCTTCCCATAATGTCAATATAGTCAGCGTAGGCCAGTAGTTGGGTGGAATAGAAGAGGATGGTGCCTCTTGCATTTACATCTCCATTGCGAATCACTGTCTCCAGGGCTAGGTTAAAGAAGATGCATGATAGGGTATCCCCTTGTCTTGGACTTCTTCAGTAGGCGGGACCTCGAACTCGTGATATTTTGTTTGTTAAACAGTTCGTGAAAATACTCAACCCGTTGCTCCACTCGACGGAGTTCGTTATAAGTCTTCACGCGTGCCAGCGTTCTGTGAGAATGTAACATTACTCGGTATGCGGTACTCTTCCGTTCCGTTGCTAGCTTACATTCGCTGTCGAACCAGCCGACTTTTTTGCGACTGAGGCTAAGTATGCCGTATCAATGATAACGCTCTTCAGGTGGTTGTCAAGATCATTAGTTGATGCTTCATCTCCAGAGCATCTGCTAGCTGCGGTTATTGTGGTATCCATTTCTCCTTTTCGTTCGCGTTCCACGAGCAGATGCGCAAACCGTTGTAAAATCCATCCTGTCTGAGGCCCTTTCCGTCGCTTCGTAACGTCGGTTTTCTGTATAGGGTTGTCAGCAAGACCAGTTGAAACAATTTGTCTCGCTTTTAGGCGCGGGAGACCGGCCTTCATCCTTCTCCGTTCGCAGTTTTTCATTGAAAAAGAAATTGCAGTAATCATCACATGGAGGTGGAGATAGCGTTTGGTAGTAGAGCTGTTGGTATTGGTTCAGCAGGCGTTTCCCAAGTTTTATACTCCATTGTGAGTACCAATCCACGTTTTGCCCTGCGACCTGTACTACCCTTTGACCGCCTTTGTGGTAAGTTTTAGTCTTAAGCTACATATTTGTTCACTATCTAAAGTTAAATAAATTGAATGTGTTAAAAAAAGTCTCCCAAAAGTTACAGACCATTGACACCCATAAGCACAAGCCCAAGTGGTCTTAAAGCTCTAAGACCAGGACGTGTCCTCACTGACGAAAAGCTATTCTAATTACCTGATGGAGCCGCAAAGGATGACGTGAGCAGAAAGTGGCATCTCGTTCAAAAATTAAAACAGCAATTTTGTCAGCGATGGAGCTTAGAGTATCTAAGGCAACTGCAACAACGCCAAAATGGTTCAGTGAGAATCGAACGTTGAAATCCAAGAAAAAGGATCACCACTAGCTTTGTCGGTATCAGCAAAATGGAAGTCTTCAGTGGTAATACCAACATTATTTCCAATATACGCAGCATAGTGAGATGGAGCTGAATAAGAAAATTATTTTTGATTGAAGGATTAAGAAATTGGCTAGGATTATTTGATGCAAGCTCGCGAGAGTCCTTTTCTTAATCTTATAACTTTCCTCTAGCTCTCCCTGTCCTAATGTATGCTTCCGTACAAAAAGTTCTGTGGACATTTTTCTTCTGAAGGATACTTTTCCCAGATCATTCGGTATTAGACTGACAGTCTGCTCTGAAAACTTTCAAAATATAAATTGGAATTTCCCACAAGGGATACATTTATTCTGGATTAATCCGTTTGCAAAATGGGTTTAATTCCTTTTATTGAATGCCGCAACGATGACATGAATGTAAATATCACCTCCAGTCCCTAGGGAAGACCAGATGCACTTTCAGTTCTACTGGTACCTCTAGAATCTCTCATTCAACTTTTCCCAGACACATCAGGACTTCCAAACTCCGCGTCCCCATTTGGGGCGAACTTAATAGCGTGGCCAATCTGTAAATTACTTCATTATCTACCTTGCGAAACGTAACCTTCTGGTATTTTTCACAATTTACCTTGTCATTCGCTACAAGGAAGACGAGACAGATAGAGGTTATTTGTGTTGATCTTCTTGATTATGGAGGAAAACTATGGAACAAACTTTCCACCTAAAGCTCTCCCAATTAAGTAAAACTCTCGAAATGGTCTTGTACTGTCAAACTTTGCTGATTGGAAAAGTTTGTTCGCTGGTGAAACCCACTGCTGACACCATGGCGTGGCAAAGTGATTTTTAGTTGTTAGCTACGTCTGCTTCCACAAGTATTTTGCTTCGTGCCCAATCCGCTTTTCTTCTATTCACCGCGCCGCCTTCAGGTCGTCCCGCTGCATTATGAATGTTTTTCTTTGTGCCCGCACTAAGTTAAAATAAACGTTTTCGCCCCATAATGCTAAATGGGAGCGGTGAAGTCTAGTCAGTCGGGAAAAATAGAAACACAAGGGGTGAGAGGGCGAAGCCGAGAAAAGCAACTGACAGCATAAGTAAAGATGTTTCCGTGAAAATGTAAGGAAAGAAAGCATACGTGGAAGAGAGAAAAAGTGGAATTAGGGATAGCAGTCGAAATTCGATTAGGGGGTGCTGAGAAAACTAATTAGGAAGTGATGGAAAAGTAGCTCAATAGTTAGTGGATACAGCACATTCTGGCTTTCGTTCAGCTTTATATGGAGTGGAAGGGGAAGCCTGTGAAATATGAAGGTCGTACTCTCTTCGGTGATTAGCAACGTAGATTACGGCTTATATGATTAAAATGTTATCTTCCAGATATTTTATTCCTGTTGATGATGCATAAATAACAAGATAAATTGATACACAATATAGCCATGTAAGACATGAAAAGTTATCCGGGTCGGTGAATTAAGCTTGGTCCTAATACTCTGTTGTGTTCTCCACGATAGCCACCCCCTTGAGGTGGTGGGGTAGTTTGCACTAATTTACACTTAAAATACGCGAAAATGTTTTAAGGAGATAAATATGAATATGAAATCTATGCGTCTAGTGATAAGGAGGCTCAGATAATCATCGGTAACGCATCAACATTCAAAGCATCATTCGTGATGATGGTTTTGAAGTGTTACGTATCAGGATTTCCTTCTATTATTTCTACAGGAATAGAAACCAGTTCATTCGAATGCGATCAAATCAGCGAGAAAGAACTCAATGAAGTTGGTCTCCGGTTTTCTCGATTGGCTGCTTCATTTGAACCGCACCGAAACGAATTTAGCAGACACTCCCAGTAAAGGGGTAATAAAGAATAACCATGGGTTTTGACTCGGAAAAATCAAAGGACATTCCAAAGTTTTTAGTGATTTTTTCCACAATGGATTTGCGGGAGAGATAAGGCAGTAGCTAAAGGACGCATTAATTTAACCTCTCTACGGGGATTCACACCTCTGGAAGAATTGCAAGCTATATCCTATTCGCTTCAACCATTTGCTAAACTTCTAAAGCATGAGGGAAATCTGGTGACCTCAACGGGATCCACAGTCATTATCATCAACGACGCAACAACCGGTATCCGATCTGCCTGAATAAGGAACCCCAGATATCCCGGTTTTGCGTCGAGGTCCACCAATTTGATATCCCCAAAAGCAGTCTGGTGTCCTGACCTACGCTATCGCTCCATCTCAGGAAGGGTCTGCCTCGTCTTCTTTTTCTAACAAAGATATTGCCCTTATAGACCTTCCGGGCTGGATCATCCTCATCCATACGGATTAAGTGACCCACCACCGTAGTCTATTGAGCCGGATTTTATTCACAACCAGACGGTGATGGTATCGCTCATAGATTTCGTCATTATGAAGGCTACGGATTTGTCGGTCCTCATGTAGGTGGCCAAAAATTCTTCGGAGGAGTCTTCTCTCGAACACCGCCAAGAGTTTGCAGTTTTTCGTACTAAGAACCCAAGTCTTCGAGGAATACATGAGGACTGGCAAGATCATAGTCTTGTACAGTAAGAGCTTTGACCCTATGGTGAGACGTTTCGATCGGAACAGTTTTTGTAAGCTGAAATAGGCTATTTTGGCAGCCAATAACCGTACGGATTTCATCGTTGTAGCTATTGTTGATTATGATTTTCGACCCTAGATAGGAGAAATTATCAACGGTCTCAAAGTTGTAGTCTCCTATGTTTACTTTTCCCGTTTGACCAGTGCGGTTTGATGTTGTTGGCTGGTTGTTTTTTGGTGCTGACCTTGCCACCATATATTTTGTCTTGCTTCATTGATGTGCAGCCCAAGATATCGCCCTGATGGCCACCTGCTCGATCTGGATGAAGGCAGTTTTGTACGTCTCGGGTCGTTCTTCCAATGACGTCGATATCGCCAGCATAGGCCAGTAGTTGGGTGGACTTAAAGAGGGTCGTACCTCTTGCATTTACTGCAGCATCACGGATCACTTTCTCCAGGGCTAGGTTAAAGAGGACGCATGATCTTGTCGTAGACCATTGTTGATGTCGAATGGTGTTGAGAGTGCTCCTACTGCTTTTAGCTGGTCTCGCACATTGGTCAGGGTCAGCCTAGTCAGTCTTATGAATTTCTTCGGGATACCGAATTCTCCCATGGCCCTGTATAGTTTTACCCTTGCTATTCTATCATAGGCGGCTTTAAAGTCGATGAAGAGATGGTGCAACTGACGCCCATACTCCAACAGTTTTTCCATCACTTGCCGCACAGAGAAAATCTGATCTGTTGCGGCCTAGCAAGATAGAGGAGAATATCTTATAGATGATACTCAGCAACGTGATACCACTTTAATTACTGCACTGCATGATATCTCCCTTCTTATGTATGAGACAGATAATGCCTTTTTGCCAGTTCGCTGTCCCGCATCTTGAGCACAAGTTGATGGACTACTTGGTGTAATTGGTCGCCTCCATATTTAACCAATGCGGCTGTAATTCCATCGGCTCCTGACGACTTATGATTTTTAAGTTAATGAATTGCACGGACTGTTTCTTCGATACTTGGTGGTGGCAGTATTTGTCCGTCGTTTTCAGTTGGCGGGACCTCTAACTCGCCGATGTTCTGGTTGATCAAAGTACTGAACCCATCGCTCCAATATGACCATTCTATCGGAAATCAGATTTCCCTCTTTGTCTCGGCAGGATGAGCATCGAGGTGTGTAAGACTTCATCCTGCTGACTTGATGGTAAAACTTTCGCGCCTACTTTGTACTTTTCGAGTTCACTGACTTGTTGGTTCTGCCAGGCTTCCTTTTTCCATCTGTGAAGTCGCTTCTCCGCTCGCCGGAGTTCGTGATAACTCTCCGCGCGGGCCCAAATTCTTCGAGAATGAAATATTACTTGATATGCTGTATTCTTCCGTTCCGTTTTTAGCTTACATTCATCGTCAAATCAGCCGTTCCGACTATTTTAGCGGCTGGGGCCAAGTATGTTTCTGGCCGTATTGATGATAACGTTCTTCAGGTGATTGTGAAGATCATTTGTTGATGCTTCACCTCCAGGATTTCTGTTGACTGCGTTATTGCGACATCCATTTCCCTCTTATGATTGTCAGAGGGGATATGGTGTAGTGACTCTTCTCCAAGAAACCGGTCCCTGTCCAACGCATCTCCTCCAACGCTATTACATCAGTCCTATATTGGGACAGGGTATCGGCTAGCTGCTTGGCAGCTCCACCTCTGTACAAGGAACGTACTTTCCATGAGAAAATGCGCAAATCATTATTCTGTTGTCGTTGCCGGGTTCGTCGTTGTGTTATCAGTCCAGTCCGAGGCTCCTGCTGCGGTTTCGTAACAAGTTGTTTCTCGTGTAGCGTTGCGACCACTACCCAACCCTCAACCTGGAGTACCAGTTGGTACAATTTGTCTCGTTTTTAGGCGCGGAGGACTCGCCTTTATCATTCTCTGTCTCCAGATTTTCGTTAAAAAAGAGCTCCCAGTGATCACCACCTGGAGGTGAAGATAGGGTCTGGTTGTAGAGCTGTTGGTGTTAGTTTAGCAGGCATTTCCCAGGTTTTATGCTCTATTGTGGTTACCAATCCACGTTTCGCCCTGGGACCTATACTACCCTTTGGCCACCCGTCAGTGTATTGGATGGTTTTACAGGGGTAGGGAGTGTTGGCAAGGTGTTTGACAGGGATGTTCGCCGTGTAGACGGAGAAAGGGTGGTTGACAAGACTGATCCTTGTCGGATCCCTGCAGGAGTAGGACATGGGTCGGATAGCGAGTCAAAAATGCGGACGTGAGATTGGCGATTTGATATATAACAAAGGATTAATCTGCAAAGATGGGGAAGGAATTTAAATGAGTTACAAGAGGCTTTAGTGACGAACGGAGTCAAAGGCCAAAGGTCAAAGGTATATCAAGGCAGGCAGTGGTAGAATGCGAGTATTGCTGTTCGGTTTGAAGACATCCTTTATATGGTCGCCCCAGCTTCGTTTGCCGCGCTTCAAGTGATCCGTCCAATTTGTTATTATGTTGGCCTTGAACTTTCCCAATGCTAAGGAATTGAGTTAACCCCAGGGAAGATGATCATAGCTCAGTAATTTATTAATGCTCACTGGCCATAAAGAAAATCGGTTGACATCGCTACAGTCCTGGGTACAGACTGAGGGCATGGACTGTAATGGTGCTTCCAACCGCACCAAACTATCAAGCTTCTTGGATATCTCCACCCTGGATCGAATACTTGTAATAATAGTGATAATATAACGATAGTTTTGCTTGTTTATACAAATACTGAATCGAAAATCGTTCGTCCGAGAAGATGATTTTTTGTTCGAAATCCGGAGTGTCAACTGTCCAGTTAGTGAACAGATGGCGTTGTCTATGTTTGTTCGCCTTTAATTTTCGGTTCGATTTTCGAAAGATACAGCCCAAAATCCCTCCACAAAATAACCTGGGTCAACTCTCTGCGAAGGCTTAATTTAGTTGATTGGCGACGGGCCGAATTTTTTTGCTCGGATTTAATACTGGCCCCTACGGCGCATGTGATTTCTTCAATGCGTACCTCTGTCTGATTCGCGGCTTATGGTTCGAAATAGTAAACCCACGTTCAAATCGTACCATCAAGTACGTCGAATTGTGCACGCACTGAAGCCCAATGAGGAGCGTGCTTACGACAAGATGATGAAGATGACTGATTATTTTGACGGCTGAACGTCAATCGTATCTTTGGCAACTACTGAAGCATAACACCATAATGGTCAATCCGTAATGAGGAAAATAATGTTGAAGGATGAATAATTGATTAAACTACAGGAATTTTCAGCGTGAAAGTTGTCAATGAGTTAAAAGGGATCCTTTAGAACATACTCACGGGAGTTGGAAGCAGAAAAAAGACAATATACGACCGTTAACCGAGAAGAGTCGACCAAAAGCTGGATTTTTTCAAAAGAGCGGGTGGTATTTTCATAAACTCCATAGTTGCGTAGATACTAACTCCCTCGGAAGTAAATTATTTTGGAAAACAGGTGACAAAATTGGATAGGACAGCGTTAGCAAATTTTCGTTTACGGTTTGAGGGATCCTAAGTTTGAATCCACTTGATGTCGGGTTGGGCTAAATAGGGATCACCTTACTCACACCAGCGAACCCGTTTGCTCATATGGCTCCCAGGGCACAGGTGGGGGAGTATCTGATGAGTTACCTCTGCCGTGGTGCCAAACTGTAAGTAGTCTTCGTCTCATCTCGAGAGTGGTAGCGGTTTTTGCCAACTTTTTCACACGAAAGTGAGGCAAGAGCTAGTGGGACATTGCGGGAGTGGTGGTTATGATTGGCAGAGCAGGAGTTGCTTTACCATTCTTTGAAAATTTCGAAACAGCTGGCATGGATTGGCAGAGTATGAATCTAGACTGACTTCGTCTTTTGACGAAAGGTTAAGGTAGTTTTAATACCAAATGTTGTGACAAATGAGCTTAACATCATTCTCACTGAAATGTAGACTGCTTGAGTGTCACTCCGCGAGAAGGTGCTAAGTCCATACCCGTTAAATGAAAATAGCCCAAAAAGTCCATTTCTTGATTTCCAAGAAAAGATAAACTGAAAGGCTGAAGGGAATTGACCTTTTTCGAATACCAGCACTTTTCGTCCGGCCTCCCCTCCCCACCGGTTTTCGATTTGTTGAAACAATTCGCGTTTAGAATAATATTGAAGTGCGGCAGGACGCAGGATACTACACATAAAGATGCGTTCGATTGTATGATATATTCCGGTAGGTATCAGCCAATGAAGCAGGAAAGTTATCCAAAGAGCTAATTTAGTCTGCTTCAGCTCATACGGGGCGTTGGAAAAACAGCCACAAACAACGTTTGAATGAGGAAATAAAGGTACTCAGGCAGAAATTCCGAAGAATCGTTCCACTATTGAGAAGAAGATTGCACTTCTAGGGAATGATGGTGTTTGAAACAAAGTGAAAGAAATCACGGCAAACGAATTCTCCGGCAATGCTGAGATCGATAGTGAAGTCATTGTTCTAGGAATGATCGAACACAGGCATTGAACCAGTTTAACGTAAGTACCTGTCGGGGGGATTTAATCCCGCGGTCTTCTTAAGACACGGATTGATTTTGTGACCACAATCAGAGCCCCATGGTGATAGGGCAACGCTACTAGTCAATACAGAGTGTTTGGCTCAGTAATCATACTGGTGGATGCAGGACCAAGTTAAATGTCTACCGAACCACTCGGTTACCCGAGTTGATACGCAACTCTATGTTTGAGGCCCGAAGGTCTCTAGTCCGCTTGGATGTAACCACAAGGCCGAAGAAACTCCTACTCGGGGTCAATCTTCAACCGAGCTTAAAGTACATGAATACGAATTCTCCTGGAATATGTAAATTCAGGGGGCTATCCCCGTTCTAGTAGTACTATTATACCCCTGATATGGTTGCGTGGCTTCGGCCCACTTCAGATGAGCCGGGGTCTGATAATAATTCGCATGCAAAAACGCCTCGATGAAAACTTGTTCCGTAGAAGATGGAAGCAGCAACGTTTGGTTTTGTTACTAAATCGGAACAAATAACCAAAAGATCCCTCATAATTTCGCCCAATATGCATTCTTGATAGATTGTTAAAGATAGTTGAAAGTCTGAGACGGTATGCTATTTGAATTCAGAAGATGTCCCTCCACCGTCCATGCAATAAAGGTGGTTGTGGACATAATAGCCAATGATATAGTTCAGTGGTTACGGCAAATGTGATGAATGACTTCAACTCCGATAATTGGTTGTTCATCAAAACGTCTGTCATTAGAAAGAACACTTAACGCCATCTGAAAAGCACAGTGGTTACCTACTTACTGACAGGGAGCTCAAAGACGATAGCGACGAAGGCAGAAAATCATTGCCATGTTTCACCTGGGATCTGTTTTTTTTCTCAGGGTAGGGTAGGTCAATGGATTTGCGCAAACAGTGTTGGACTCCCTGTTCCCTACATCGTCGGACTAGCAACTAAACACCTCCCCATCGTCAGTGAGCTAGCCTGGAGCCGTTAGTCATATTACTTTGGGCTAGATCTCGAACTCTCCCGCCTTGTGCAGCCTTTAAATTAGGGAATTCCTTCCACCAACGGGAGGGAGAGGAGGAAGGGACTTGCAGTTCAAAGAACCCCCTGTCATCCGGCTCCTCCACCGGTCGAGCTCTATCTTCTTAGCAACGAGAAGGATACGAACGTAATGGGCAACACGGCTCCACCTGGCAGCACTCTTCAGCATCTCTTCGACAGTGTTGTCTGGAGAGAGATTCCCTGTGCTTAAATAGAGCTGCTAACGAAACCCATCCTACCTTCCATAAAAAAAGTGTGTCGGGCGTCGTCCACAACTCCATTGCAAAACACACAATCCGGAGATCGTGCACCTAAGTCGCCGATGAGCAGCACAGTCCATCTGCCTTTGGTTTCATTTTGCCAAGGGAGCTGCCACTTCTCTAGAGTGCGTTGCCGTTCTTCACGAGCAACAACCTCCCTTGGCTCATCTACTTGTGCCCTGGGATCTGTTGGCGATCGGTACTGGGTCCACTCTCGCGGAACACTATGTGCCATGGACATTTATGCCTGGATTTACCAGAAGGAGAAAAAAATAGTTGATTCAACCGAAGTTGCCATAGCTTTTGTAGTAAACTACATCCACGAGGTTGGGGCTCCAGCGAATGAAAAAATTTGAAAGGTTGTCTGAAGCTCCCAGACCAGTACTGGCGGATCACGGAAGCTATTCTAATAGCAAGCGTGAAAAATTTATAATATGAGGTGGAAATCAAGCTATAAAAGAAACGGGGGCAGTCAAATAGCCAGCAATGTTTTCGCTCGACAACAGACTTGCGTTTAAAGTGCATTTTGAACGTGGGTGACGAGTGGACCACTCTAGAAACATATGATCCCAAAAAGTTTGGGAAGAGTGCTAACTTCTAATGAGGACCTCAAGGAAGCTTGCCCTTGACTCGCCATTACCTGATTAGAGCGTAACGGCAGCCATTGCTGCTCCATGCCACTTCCGTGTGGGATCCAGCATTAACGACCAGGGAAGTCAGATGAGGTTTTTGATCGTCGTACAGGATATGCGCGCGAAGGAAAATTAGCGGCTTCTGAACGATATCGAATGACGCCGGGTTAGTTATAGCTGAATTATTGCCAGTTGTATCTGCACCAGAAGATGGACAACGCGAGACCATGAAAATGATCACGAACAGGGAGAGCGCGACGCTGATGGTAAAATGGCCGACCCTATTGGGTAGCTCAATGAAGGCCATTGCATACGTAAGGTAATTCTAATAATTGATATGTGGGTTGATCCATACCGTAGGGGCTGTAGTTATATACCTATTAATTCAGTTATTATCTACCAACGGAAGCCAGACTGGGAAGAAGATACAGAGCAATCTTTTGCAGATGTTTCAGGGTGTGCAGGATCATCATGCTTAATGTGTGTCTTCTGCTGAAGCACATGCTACCTTTGAGAGATGAATACCAGGAAGTAGTGACAAAAAGAGCTCGAAACTGAAAAGGGAACGATAGTTACATAGGAAAAATAACATAATTGCTAAGTATTAATGATGTAGGTGTTTGCATACAGTTACTTTAAGTTTACTCCAGAAACATAAGTAAATTAATTATTATCAAATATTATGCAAAACCACTTAATGGTTTCACCCGCCTCAGTCTACTGTCCCTCATCCTTACGCACTGCTTCCAGCCTTTTCTTATAACAATAGCAGCTGCAGTATTCCACGCAAGTAAAAACCGCAAAATCCAAGAATAATACATGTGTCCATGGGGCTGTACTTATGTCCTTCCATATAAATATGAATTTATATCGTTTTTTGTAGTGTCCATGGGAATATCTGCTATGTGGGTCTTCTGATTTCTTGTGACATGAATGAAAGAATGTGCACCCACCTAACTGACCTGATAATAAAAGGCTCAAAGGAATGGGGCTGATTTCTCTGCAAAATACCGTATAATGTCACAAAATGTTTGCCTTTTCTTTGTAATTTACAAAAGATTTAAGATGAAAATTATAAGTGGAGAATTGGGTTCCATAGGATGCGGTTTGCTTACTGATAATTGATATCAAGGGTGGTAAAATTTGGAAGTCCCCCGTTTTCTTGAATCATTCACGTGGATAAGTCTGAAAATTATGATTGTTCTCTTATTCAACCTCACCTTTGTCTCTTTAGAAAATTGAAGCTCTCACAAAAAATTATAAAAAGATTGACATAGAAGAGCTAAGTAACATACCTTAATCAAACAGACTTTCTTTCGACAGGATAACGCAACATCCCCTATCAAAATATCTACGCATTTTGTACGTATTATGGGTAAAGGTTTATCTTTGTTTTGCGTAGATCATAATATTCTGTCCTGTAATTTGGTAAACTAAAAAGCAAAAATGGAGACCAAAACAATAAACTGCTGGCTGACATTGTATTTCTGTGTATCCTAGGATGGGTGTTACGTCGTCCGTTTCGAACCTGAGAAGTTTGTCCTGGCCCCGAACAAGATTCACGATTGTGTGTAGTTTAGTTTTGATTTGAATGGAGATTAAGCTTTGTGACGAATATTAATGGCATTATTATTATGGATGTTTGTTTGGCAACAACATGATTTCGAATAATCATATGAATAAGTTATGGCGATTTTAGGGTCGATTTGGTATTTATTATTCTCTTGTAGGAACAGTGTAAGAAAGCGGGGTGCAGAGGCGAATCACATTAATCACACCTTCTTGTAGATTAGGTGATTACTGGCTAATCGATAGGGGGTAATGACAAAACTCTAATAGATCTTCTCATTATATTATACACACATAATAATAATAATAAGCCAAAGCCTAAGCCGAGTCTAAATCCTTGGCACTTAGTGTTAATATTAGGTAAAATCCGGCATCTGCCGAGAGTGTGATAACTCGGAAAATAATAATCGTTGGCATAACAATCCATATTGGATCAGGGCCTTGAAGTGTGTTAGAGCACTTCATTCAAGACCGTAACAATATACCCCTCAGGGGTCGTTATCGACCTTTAACGGGTCGCTTACGGTACAGGGTGTGACGTCCCCGAGGTGCCCGAGAAAGTAGTTCTGACCCCCAGCTGGCAGTATACCTGCGTCCTAGGTAGTAGCCTCGAAAAAGCTTCTCGATGAAGAGCGAACCGCGAATGACCGGTACACGTCGGGACACACTGGGAGTCTCCGGAGCCGTCGACAACTCTCTGTCGACGTTAACGGTGTAATGTGAGCGTAACTTTGCTAAGGTGGTAGTTGTGACGTGTATCCGGAACCAGCCCCTTCGCGATCCTGGTCTTGTAGTGTAGATTGAACCGGTGTAAGTAGACCGCGTTGCCCCTAACGAGCGCTGATTCGTCCGAGAATTCTGGGATCAGCTAAGCGTAGGTCAGGCCTCAGGACTAGGGTAGTGGCTGTGCCCTGTTCCTGACTATTGCAGCCCGCTCCCGTGCACACGATGCGCTGCTAGTTTTTCATGTAGAATAAACATAAATTAAAAAAGAAGTCGACGAAACAGGGAAGGAAGAAGAGTTGAGTGCGTTTGGGCGGACCACAAAAATGCGTCGTTGACCGCAGCGATCAGCGAAAGAGGCAGCGAGGGCTGACATACCCTGCATGTGACAAATAACGAGGAAACCTTAACGCGCCACTTGATGACTGACCGTGTGGAGATGGCAATTCCAATACTTTGTAGTGCCCTTGTTTTGGAAGAAAGCTCAGTCAGAATCACTAGTCCTAAGCAGATGAATTTGGACACAAACCGAATGCAAGTGAAGTCGACCGTCCTAGCTAGAGCCGAAGAGGAAGGGCTCATCAGAAAATGTGCAGTAGTGGTGAAGCGTATGCGGTCGGCAACGTTCCTCCAGAGGAACGTCAGCAAAGGCGTCAAAAACGGGCTGATGGAACTGGAGGAACTATTCAACCTCATCTCCTTCTATAGGCGAATGTGGAGAGCGGCGGAAGACGATTGAAAAGCAGAATCAGCCGCACTCCCCGCTGAGAACGCTGCTTCTGTCAAACGGACCGCAGATAGCCCACTGCAAAGCGAATTGGGGAAAAAGCGGAAAGAGGACGACGTGCCTGAAGGAGAATTTATTAAAGTAGTTTCCAGAGGCCAAAAAGAGAAGACGAAGAAGGAAAAAAATAAAAAACAACTGACTCCGCCGCTATTGGGGGAGAAGGCTCTTGTTTCCAGCCTAGAGCCCATGTGTTCTCTAGAAATCCAGGATCTTGACTGCCTCACAAAAAAGGTCGAAGTAGAGGAGGCGATAAAGCGTGAATGTCCAGAGGTAACCAATGCCCGGTTAGGTATCACCTCTGTAAATGGTCGAGGCCAAAAGCTCGCCCTGGTGGAAGTCCCCGAGCAATATGCGAGGCAACTCCTTAGCAGCGGGAGAATCAAAATCGGATGGGTAGTATGCAGGGTGCGAATGCGGATAATCCCCACCAAGTGCTACAGGTGTTTGGACTATGGACATACGTCAGCAGCATACAAGGGGCCGGACAGGAGGACAGCACGCCCGAGTTGCGGCCAAGAGGGTCATCAAGCGAAGACCTGCAATGAAAGCGAGAGTTGCGTTCTCTGCAGGGATCATGGCGCGTCTGGTGAGAGCGTCGCACGGGATTGTATCCGATCTTCAGAGCGGAATTGGAGAGGGTTAGGGTGTGAACGGCATGAGCCGCATTTTACAAGTTAACATGCACCGGAGTGCAACCGTTCATCAGTTGCTAGCAGAGTTCGCTGCAGAAGTATATGCTGATCTAATGTTTATTAGCGAGCAGAAGCTATAGTCTAAATCGATGCCTCCGTGTTTTTTTATTGTACTTGATTTTAATAATATTAGTTTTTTTTTTGCTACGACTTGAACCTAACTACTAAACTCACGCGTATGCTACGTATCCGTAAGAGATGCAGCACCGGTAAATCTCGACAAGCAACGGCACAACTTTTGCTTGCTTTTTCGGTAACATTACTGGTATTATGGAGGATTATATGCAGAAAAGCTGTATATAGTCAAGCCGATTTTATCCTCGATAATTACCGATTTGATTGTCTCACACGACTGGGGCTACATACTTTCCAGGCAAAGCTTTGACTCACAGTGTCCGCGCCTGATCTAAGAGCTCACCAGAAGATTCCATCCAAGATCCTTCCGACTTTTTCAGAAAGGAATGGAAAGAAAAAGGATGTTCTTTGGCCAGAATCTTACCGAGTTTCGCAAATATACAGGTGCTTTCAATGTTCTGCAAATAGTCCAAAAAAGGATGGCTTCTTGGCTGTCTTGATGGCCTGCTTGCACCTCTTCAAGCAGTCCTTGAATGGCTGCCAGTATTTTCACCTGTAACAGATGTTGAATACTTCGCTGGCCAACTTCCCAAGGTTGGATAGGACTTCATTCTACCACGGTGGCAATGTCTTGTTTCCGCATTTAGCAGTGCACGAGACTTTGAAGGCGGTTTCGAATGCCTTTTCCCGACAGCCGACCTTGGACCCCAGTTCGTCTGTTGTTCCAATCTTGCCTGATTGTGCACTGTAGAATCTGTTCTTGATAACTCGACCAAACTTCCTTCAGTCGTTCTTCTTGGGGTCTCTGAAAGTGGTTGGAGACATCTGCAGCGTGAAGTAAAATAAAAATGCAGCTATGGAAATAGAAGGTTGGTGTACTGCTCCTAGTACACACCGGTAGGTTTATGTTAATAATAACCTCAAAGGAGATTCATCTCTCCCGTTGATTTGGAAGCTCTTTCAAAGTGTTTGCCTTGCATTGACGTCGCTGCCGACCAAAAGGCTGGTTTTCTTTGCTGCGATGGTGAACCATACCCGCCAATTCCACTTTGACCACGGTAAGAACGCTGGAGCTCAGGTCTGGAGAAAGCGTGCAAGCTCTTCCTGGCGAAGATACATGCTTCCGGTGACTCCAGGTTAGTATCACTTACGCTGTGCAACAAATTGTAACATTTACTTTGGAGTTTCTCGATGGTTCGGCCTCCTTCGATTCTGTGATAATGTGACCTCGATACCTTCCTCTAGGAACAATAGATTAGCGGAAACATACTTCGAATGCTGCAGATCGGATGGTCGATTTTCGTCTGGATCCAGGTCGTCGCGTCCCTGACAGCGAACCACACTTTATAATCGCCCTTTTTCAGTACCTCCAGGTACCCTCCATTTATGCTAAGCAAAAAAGGTTGGCTGTTCGTCTAGGGTTCCTCTTCCTTGATAACCACTCGGTTGTGCGTGGGGATCCTCGGGTTTTGAATACGGAAGGGTTGGAGGAGCTTGTCCTTATCCATGCAGATTTTCGACAAGCAGACACTAGTGATAATTCCGCCGTATGCATGCTATAAGGTGGAACCCACGGACCACCTAGGGGAAATCCAAGCAAGGAACGAATGGCCCATGTTCCCATTTGCAATCCAAGAGATGTTTGATGACCATCTCCTACAGCCTCGCCTCAACAGTGGTTCACACCTCCGGGGCGATTTTACCGCTAACAGAAGTACCATTCACCAGCGCCACATAAAGGGTCACTTGGCCGCGTCGCTGCAGGGTTTCGTAGTTAGTGCCTGTCGGTCGACTGTTGCCATTTCCCTCTCACCGTGAGATCGATTGCGTTTCAAGGCGCGGATTTTTCATTCTGTTGGTTTCCTAGGCGTTTGTTATCCTATTCTTCGGTGATTGCTTAGTATTTAGCGAGGTCCTTTTCGTCGGTTTCCTTATTCTTTGCAATGTTGCCCTCCCCCGATGTCGACGATTTCGGGTTAGATTGTTACTACGATTCGGCGATGATGTTTTCTAGCTTGGAAACCGACAGTCTGTCTTCCGCCTCACTCCCGAGGGTCCCTGTTGTTGGTTTCAGCATAGCAATGGTAGGCACCGACTGTACTGTCCTTAACGACTATTGTCCCCTGGTTGGATGCCAACAGCTCGCCCTCCGATGATGCGCCTGCATCATCAGTTTTCATCACAAAATCATATGCAATTCCTGATGGAAGGAAATTATTTTGGAGGCTTCATTTAAGGGGGCAGGATAATGCTTTTTACAATCGACATTACTTGGAATATGTAATGTTGATCATAACACGACTATACAAGGTTTCCCCCATGAAAAAAGCTAATGTTCCCAAATTAGCATTCACTCCTGCACCATCCAAAGCTAATTTGGAAGGAGGGTAGAATATCCTATTTGTTCCGAATCAGCTAAAGGAATTCTCAATTGTTCGTATCACTCCTGCAAGAAAGGGGGTACTTAGTTATGCTCGATGAGATCACTACGCATATCTGAGGAAATGTCTGCCTTTTATTCTGGTCGAACGCCGTAGTATGCAGGCATGGGGGTAAGTAAATCCATTCAAATTTCATAATGTTTATTTTTCGATGGGGAAAATCTGCTTTCGCTTCTCGAGTGAATTCACTTTGCATACATATTTACATGCGCATATATGTATGGAAGCATATTTTGTACGTTTGATTCAATATTTTCGAAGACACGGTTATATGGAAAGCAACAGTAGCGGAAAAAGTCGGGGAAGGAAGTTTAAATATTTTACGATACGAATATCAAACGCATCCATATGTATGATAATAATACAAAGTCGGAAAAGCGCTTTTCTCCATCATTAATCACAAAAGCACTTGTTGAAGCGATTCAATGTATGCAAATTCCTATACGTGTCCTCTGCAGGGGGATGATACGAGCTGATGTCTCGTGGAGAATGTACTGGAAATGGGGAGATTTCGCGAAACGTTTTCGATTGTCAAATATTAAATCCGCTTTGATATTCGTAGGGAAATATATGCATGGAATCGCGGAATACTCGACTAGACATGATTTCCCGGCCAGGACTCACCACCATTTGTCTGAGGCCTTTCAAATTCGCCTGAACTTCGACAGCTGATTGTGGTTATGTTTAAATTGACACCGCTGTAATCCTACGATGCTCCTGATTTAATCATATGAAAGTATGTAATTCGGAAACGTGTTGGAATTATGGGAATTCATTACAGAAACTTGACGCTCGTTTTGGCTTAATAGCTTTATAAATAATCAAAATGCTTTCATAAGCACCATTGAAATTTATTTGCGCTCACAAAAATAACTTTTCCATAGAATTAGTTCAAGTAGATATTCACGAAAAAGATGTTATTCTGGGGGGCCTAATTTAGTGAAACGCGTGTTAGTTTTGATACTATTATTGCTGGAGTTTTACTCACAATAACGCGTGAGTTGATATACAATATATAAAGGAAGATACGTAGTCTTCGCCTGATTGCGCCCATTATACTCTTAACTCTCTTTTTTCCTTTGGTAAGACAGGTTGTACTTTATGCAATCTTTTTTTTTGTAGATATCACTTTTTTACATTTTTTTACTAGAGAAATTTATGCCTTGAAATTGCTTCAATCATTTCTTTTTTTTAAAAAAAAAGGTCACATTTAATTATCACTTTTTAAACACTGCTTACAGAAATCAGTATCAGCATCACAATTCTGAAGGTAGTTGAAAACGGCTCTTCCCAAGACCTCCCACTGGACTCGCATTTAAAAAATCTTAGCTTTAAGGCTGGTTTCAGAAAGAGTTATCCAATACAAAAAAGGACCAGGCTAAAATCCAAGCTTAAATGCAATATCATTCGATCACGTGAAAACGTAAATTGCGAACACCCTAGTCATGCAATCTGGAGGTCAATTTCTACCATAAATGACACCACACATAATAATTAAATAATTCTCCAGTGACGTTTTCCAGGCACAAACCTGACTTGGAAAATATTTATTTTTCTTCCGGTGATCTCTGCCGGCAGCCCATTGGAGGTAAACGCCGGCAGCCTTATTTTTCCCGGACTATATATATATATATCGAAATTTCAATCGTAACCACAACAGCAATAATTCCAGGTGCTCTATGTGTGCAGCTGTTTAGCATAAATGATTAGCAATTGCCTGAGTTGATCCGCCAGACAAAAAAAAATTGATATCATGTCTGCATTGTCATACAAATAGAGGCAACGATATTTACGGGGAAACAAAGAAAGAGGTCAATGACCAGTTTGATATTTGGAGATTTATATAATTAAATAACGGTTAAATAGGTTTGAATGAGTATTTAAAATTTGTATGTTAATGTTTTTGTGTAATATGAGGGTGGGATGGAATTTAGGAAATTGAAAAAAGGATAATGGAGGTGCTGAAAGAAGCTAAATAGTAGGTAAAGTCAGCCAGATGCAGGATAAAAATGAAATGAAATGACGTAGAAGGCAATTAAAAGGGATATGGCTTCATGAGGTTGCAATCTAGAAATTGTCTTTTGTTTTGTCAACAGTTTATGAATGGTTTCTTGAATGTCCATATAGTCTTCAACGGTGGTATCGAGGCTGCTTGAAAAGCGTGTGTCCTCCAACTTTCAATGATACAGACTGGACATTATGTGGTTAGGCGATTTAAAGTGGTGGGATTCTGAGGAAACTTCTCCCTCTCTTGTTATCATTGTACACTTGTAAGTCTCCCTCAAGTAAATATAAAGGCGGTGTTAAAATAATGCTTCCTGCATCGGAAATAAGCGTCCTCATGCTCTGGAGACAACAGACGAAATATTGACTGGGAGATTCCGGTCAAGAACGTGGAATATCCTAATAGTACAGTATTATGGAGCATCGGAGATTTCCGATACAGAGGTAAAGGGAGCTCTCTATGAACAACTTAATGCGGTCTAGGAATGCTTCTTGAAGGTGACATTGCGATCGTGACAGCTAATCGGAAGGCCTGGGAGATCTGGGGATTCCTTCCTGATAAATTGGTGAGACGAGTGTGGCCTCTTGAAGCTTCGACTGAGTCGTCATTGATGGATCGTTGTTCGAATACCGAGATGACTATAAAGTCAGTTAAGTGTGAATTGACCGACAAGGAACGATAAATCAGATCGAGCAATCAATAATGGATTTAGAAGTTGACTTTTGGAGAAGCGTAACCAAAGTAGCGTTAGTACCGGCCTTGAGTGCGATGATCATTTGGCGGTTGCTTCCTTTGGCTCACATATTGGATTCAAATCTACCCATATGGGTGGAGACTCACGGCCCTCAAAACTCAATACGATTCGCGTTCGTAATTTGGCTACAAAACACAAATAAAATCATCCATCCTCCAATGCGATTAACAGTAGCGCAGTCTTCGACTTGAGACAGTTTTATCACTGAACTTTCCACTGCATTTCATGCACCCAGTTGCTACTCCCACTAGTTCGAAAATATTGACAATTTCATATCGTTCTTAGTAAGTAGAAGAGGAGGATCATAACTGAAATTCTGGAAAGGTGCACCCGCCCTAAGTGCGGCAATTGGAGGAGGAGAGAGATCTTTGCGTGCTTCCCGTTGTCACGAATACAATAGCTAAAGTAATACTGGAACACCTAAAGGAAAACCTTGAAAGGTTGTTCGAGTGAGAATAGGCTACTTGCACTCTCGTATGGATCATATTAGAAACTTTCGATCAATTATGAAACAAAAACAAGATCTCCAGGTTACTTATTCTTTATCGACTTCAAGGAAACTCACTCATGGTGTGTACAGCGCATCAACCACACCTATGCGCCATCGTTCGCGGTTACTTAAAATGCCCTCCAGCACACACGACTTCCCGAGAAGCTCGCATCCTCTCTACTGTACTGCGTCAAGTTCCCTTGGGGCGAGCCACTAGTCGACCATCTTAGAATGGATTCCACTGCATTTCGCAGCCAGCTACTCAATTGTCGCCCTTCTTTAATGTGTGACCACTTCCGTCTTCCAATAACAGTGCGTACGAGTGCCAGACCTATACACCGTACAAGTTCTGCTAAACGAAGAAGAACGAAGGGTTTGGCCAGCGTTGATCTTGATGTTGAGATAATTGGATTTCCAGGTTTTAGACAGTGTGGTGCCATCTTCGGTAGAAACTACGCTTTCTAGATATATAAATTGACCAATGCCTTCGACGCTCTGCGCGTTAATTCAAATAGGGAGAGTGAATTGGCCCGTCAGACTGAGAGCTTTGGTTTTGTTGGCGTTTATTGTTAGTCCAACTCCACTTGCCTCTCTTTCCAAATACAGAGTCATCTGGTCAAGGTTCATGACTCGGTAAGAAAGCAAACAGGTGTCATCGTAGTCGAGGCATTCCTCCTGACAAGGCAGTATGAAGAATGTAACCGATAAAAGGAATAAATAATATGAGTGAGACGAAGCAGCACTTATGGACTCCGCTTTGGACCTGAAAATCCTCCGTGATTTTAGCATGGCGCAATGCGCCATCATATGTCGGATAATAGATATAAGTTTCGCCGAAATATTCCTCCGGAGTAGAATACTCCGGCTAAACTACCTGTTCACGCTATCGAAAGCGTTTTCGAAATCGATGAAGAGCAGGGGCAACAAAGGTGTTACCTCCGCGCACTGTTCCAAAACCATCGGTAGGGTGTTGACGCAGGAGGATCCGGAGAGGAAAGCGGCCTGCTCTCTGTCAATCAAGTTTTCGAGATATTCTTTGATGCGTTCCAGGATCATTTCAGCTATTATCTGGGCCACAAGAGGGAGCACGTAGATACCTTTCCAATCGTCAGACATAAAATGAGTCTTTTTCTTTGGGATCTTAACCATCTTCCTCCTTTTCTATTCTCTAGGGAAGGCTTCGGATTCCCAAGAATTCGAAACGACTGCGAGCATCTGCAGTTTGCGTGCACTGATGGCTGAAAAGATTTGTCTTCTGCTTGAAGGAACAGTCCGTATTCGCATATTACGGTGAGCAGCCATTTCACTCACAAGAGGACGAACCTCACCTGATGTGATACGGTTAAGAACCATAGTGAAATGTTCTTCTCCTTTCTTCTTTCCATCTGTTCAGATGTTCATCATCGTGAACGAGAAGTCGTCCATTGACGTCCTTCACAGGACAATCGAAAGATTTGCAACCACTTGCAAGGTCTTCCTGATGCGGTATGTACTTCTCAAATCATTGTGATCTGCGGCATCTTCCGCCTCACCCACCAATGTAATAGCAACTAACTATGCTGAACTTCGGCGTGCACTATGCTGAACTTTTCAGGATTTCGCTCGGTACTGTAGTTCGGTCGCGACATGCCTGTCCCTTCACTCGAAATGGTCTGTAGAACTTAAATTCCTTCCGTTCGTCGATCAGCTTTCACGATTCCTCAGTCAGCCAGATCTTATGACGCCCTTTCGGCACGTGGCGCCGACCAGGCTAGCACCAGAGAAAAGTACACTTTTGATGGCAGTACATTGCTCATCGATACTCGCTCGAAAGTCTCCGTTGGTGCGTAGCATTGTACAATTGTGATGCTCTTTATCCTGGATCGAAATTGTGTAGTTAGAAATCTCTCAAAAACCAGGTCAAGAGAGCGTGCCTTGCGGTAGCCGTCCGAAGCAAATCGACACCGGATTCGCGTTTGCTACTACTTGGCTTCCCAGTTTACAAAATCACGTTGCCATCACAGAGAGAGAGAGGAGTACTTTCGAGAGTCCCAACATCTTTTTTCATTGACGCCCAGAATGTAAAGCTTATATCGCTGGAATTTCAGCTCAAGCTGGAGAGAGCGAGCATTCTGAAGGCCTTCGCTTCCATTTGCGAGGAGGGTGTGAACATTCCAGAAACCAATCATAGTCCGCATTTTCGATGTTAGTTCTTGACGTTACCGCTAACATTCTGCATTATTCTTTAGCTGGGTGCCGTGGACTGCTTTAATGAATTATGCTATCTTTCCTCAAACACATTTGCTACAATGGTGATTGGTAGGTGTCAATGGCTGCTCCGAGGAATTCAATAACCGTCGCGATGCGCTATTTGGATTGCCTAAATTCCTGAGACCATGACTACTGTTGCAGGGGCAGTGGGAACAGGCTGTAGGTGGCTTAAATTATCAAACCAAGCCTATAGCATTTATGGAAAGTAGCGGCTCTTTCAACCCTATGATCAGAAATATTTTTGTTTTACCTGGTGTCTACAGCCTGGCTTTGGATTGAGCTTCGTGTAAATCAGCGTAATTCTGTATGCACTTACACGTGTCTGGCCCAAAAGCTCTCACTATCGGGTTTTGTTATGGGAGGATGCAGGGTCAGGAGGTGCAAGAGTGGTTGAGGGCATCTGCGAGGCAGGACCACAGAACCTCAGTAGCATCTGCACACATAGTTCATTGGATCCTATTAACTTTGGTGCTATTGTATTTCCTGCTTGGCTTCGCGGGAATCCTTAACACCGACATTACTAACCCGTTGGCATACGCCACCATCATTAACCCCCCCCTCATACACCGCTATCAACCAAAGCACCGGAGAGATGGCATCGCGCTGGGTCGTTCTCGCTGCTCAAAATTTTGGCCAGGTAGCTTAGATTAGATTCAATTATCCTGGTTTTAGCATGGAAACTTTCCAAAATATAAGACACCATTCCAATCCTACTCTGGTTAGTGTTTCCTTAATGGCTTTGATACTGCAGCTGTTTAATGCTGCTGTATCTAGGAAGGCGGATTGAGTTTATTGATTGTATTGGGGCGAATGCTCAACAGTTTTAACAGCAGTTGTTATGGATTTACTTTTGAGGCTTGTGCACTGAGATTTGGAGATTTGCATACTCCATGATTGCCCTAAAATCAACGACCAGGACATGTCGCTAGGGCTTTCGAAATTAAAGAGGGTAACGATGATGAGATTTGCTTGCTCTTAAAGTTAGTCCTAGGCCTTAGCCAGATAGCGAACCAGATAAATAAGGCCGAAATTTAGGTAAGTGTCAGCTAAACTAACGTTTTCAGTCTGACGGATATTCGCATTCTTCCTATATATTTTCAGGCGAACAATGTGTATATCTAAATACACTCGTTTCGGCAGACGGTGACAACTAACTCCATGCTGCTACAAGAATCAATTGTCTTTGGTGTTTCGACCAAATGTTAGATCTTAATACCAATATTAAGTTGAGGGTATTCCGCGTCAATATTCTCCCCGGTCCACTATCCTGGAGTAGTACACGGAAAGTGACCAACACTGTTACTTAAAGTCTCCAATCCTTCATCAAGACATCATCGACGCATCATCGTGGTATACTGGCGACATACAACTTCGAATGAAGAACTTAATTGTCACAGGGACAAGATCCCGCGGACGCGTTGATGCGAAGGGGTTAAAAAAGGGTTACAATTGCACTGTCGGCTACGCCATGCAATGGCATCTATTACCGCAGGACGGCCGACAATTGTGTGTGCGTTTGAGGTATGGGAGAAGCCAAGCCTCTGAACACTCAGACTCCAGTGGTCCATTCTACCCGATTTCCCCGTCTAACGGAATATGCCGGATTCATATATGTATCGCAGGATTTCCATTAGTGGATGTGATACCTGATGGAGCACATCAGCACCAAAAATCTGATGTCTGATGCTTCCGTAGGCGAGACATATAGAAAATGTTCCGTGAATTCCGTTTCCTCATTACAGGATGTACACATAACATTTTGGATAATTCCTATTCTGAACATATACCCAGCAAGTGAATTATGACCTGTGAGAATGCCCACAATATTTCTGCAAGTCTTCCTGCTTTTCGACAGGATAAACTTTGTAATATGTATGTCTCTAGCAGCATTAAGACTTCGCCACCTGTGATTATAGGAGGCTTGTTCCTAGGTTTTGATAGCATCAGCTAATGCTACTGACACCCCGATTACTGGTTCAGGTCCGGGCATGGAGGAAGTTGAAGCCTCTTTTGCTAATTCATCCGACCGGGTACCCAGAGTAAATCTACCGTATTGAATCTAGAAATAGAGTTCTATCGGTTTCTACATTCCTGAATGATTTTTGAAGTGATCAAATTAGCTTGACTATCGCTTCAGATTTCGGTTGGCCTGCCCTTCAGCCGCTAGTCAATCATCCAGGTTGCTGCGCTTAGGATTGCATATACTTCAGCCTGAAAGGCAGTTTTGTATTGTCCCAAAAGAAAAGCCCACTTCTCGTTTTTATTCGAGAGGTAGACTCCTCCTCTAGAACTGTTTTCTGTTTTTGAGCCATCGGTGTAGAAGACGTCAGTATATCCTGAAACGCATTCTACTGGTTCGTCCCAGTTTTCTCTTAGTTTCAACATAACATCATATCTTCTACCAAACAGATGCATGAGGATTTAAGAATCGCAAAGTTTTGCAAAAACTAGATTTAGTTCTCCCAATGGCTCTGCGCAACAATTGGCTCGTCCTGATATTAACGCAGAATAGTAGAAGAGGAGCTCAGGCTTCTCGGAAAATTGTGGGGAGAATGCGTTACTACTATGATGAGAACGCGCTTCTTATATGAAAGTGAAATACTGATGGTTCCAGATGATTAAAACGTTGAAATAATGCTGTCTTCGAGCAAGAAAACATAAGGCAACCTGTAGACGGGATGATCAGCAAAATTTACAGAGGAGCAGCGGAAATCGCATAGAAATCTTTACCTTAAGGCGAGCAAAAACTTTTGGGACACTGTTTGAAAGGTTATTATGAACAAGCAACGAAGTACCTCTTTCTCTTCCTCTTTTCGAAATAACAACAACCCTTTCTCTGCAGCTGTTGGAGAGAGAAGCTTAGGCCCTAGTTTCTTGCCTAATCAATGGGTTTGACTAGAGAGTCAGGAAGGGTCCTGTTTCGCTATGAGGCTAAACTTTTTGACTTGTGCTTTGACTGTTTTCGAAACGAACGCCTGATTGAAGATCTGTCATTTTATAACTCGATTACATTCTGGGAAATAAATTTTAGATGGCGTCCCTCGCCACTAATAAATTGCCAATTCTAATAAGGCCATTCACCCAGGTCATCCTATAAAGCAATCAACTCAAACATCTTCTGCTGGAGGTCAGAATAGCCCCTCCCCGCAGTCACTCCCTGACTTATATCTGGTTTAGCATTTAAGGGAATTCGAGTACGAATCCAAATCTGTTAATTGATCTATGCTAGCAAATATAATAGAAGAAAATAGTGCCATTGACATCTCGCAACGGTAGCCAATCCTTCGGGAAGAATTTCCTGGCAATCATGCTTTGGCTACACAACGTGATTACGACAAGTACCTCTTATATTTTTGTTGATAACATAAAAGACAACTTTGAAACTTCCAAAGGAGAGTTGTAAGGAGGAAGGTTATTGAGGGAGCATTCCAAAAGACTAGTCGAGTTAAGATGAGCGATTCTCAAGTGAATTCGTTTTTTTCATCTCGCGCTTCACTTCAAAGACTTGAAAGTTAACCCTTGTTGCTTTTGCTGTTCACTTGTCGTTAATTGATGTCTAAAGTGCACACTGATGGCTTGTGCTGTTGACATCTGAAAGATGAAGACGGTTACCACTTGAATAATTAGTAAGAATCCTTGTGAAGTTCTTCATTGTATCCCTGATGCTTTATTGTCGCTATTAGGGCTTAATACGATACACCTGCTCGTAGCATGGTTAATACGAGTATGCCATAAATGGAGAGGCTTTTGGCTGATTAGGTGGGGAGTTATTTATATTGATGAGGTAGACAATATTATGTAACTCCGTGGAATATTAGCAGATTATATTTAAGAAAGGAATTTGGTGTACGGGTCGCGATTAAAGGATGTTTTCGCTTCATCAAGCTGAAAAGGAGAGGGTCCCTTGTAAGGGAGTTTTGTGATACACAAGAGATTGCATAAAGATTCGGTTTCCACTTGCTTTCGTTCGCTGCTCAATTCTTGTGCCTTTACAATTTTTATGTTATTTTCCAACACGAGTACACTGGAATTGCAGCCGAAGGACTTGAGATTTCCTCACGGCAAGTTAAGTAGACGCAGAGTATCTGGTACTATTGCTTCAGCTGTTTCATCTTTTCTTCTGTTAACGTTTTCCTAATTAAGCCCAGTAAATCAACACACTTACCAAATACCCTGGCGAAAGTGAATCATAACACTGGTTCAGTGACCGAAATTCCACGGTCAATTAAGTCATCGCCACCTACGTGCATCCTGTCCAGTGAACCAAACATTGGGTGCAGGACATGTGCCTTCTATTATACTTAACAGTGTTCTCTCAACTTCGTCTCAGGCGTGGGTACAGCAGACCTGTCGAAGTGAGTTGTCTACGATCAAACCCACTCATAGACCTTAGCCAAGGTTGTCACCAAGATAGTAGGCTGACATTTGTAGAGAACGGACGTGTCTACAAATTGATATTATTAATAAAAATAATTTAAAATTGAAATTAAATTAACTTTTATCAAGAATATAAAAAGATATTTATATTACTTAATTAATAATACATAATTTAAAACTTAATCGAAACTAATTTACTTTTGAGTTATTATCTACTTTTCCTTAAAAAGTTTTGAGAAGACATTCGTTTTTTTTGGCTTGGCGGGAATGAGCGGTGAGCCGCCGGCGGGTGGCGGACCAGACCGGCCCCCCACCATAAGGTCTAGGGGCACTCGGATCGGTCGTGGAGTCCGCAACGAGGAGGATCCAGACTTGAAAATAGCCAAAGTGAGGATAGCCAATCTTGAAAGGAGAAATGGCGAGCTGGCGAAGACGCTCGAAGATTTCAAAAAGCAAATGACAACATTGATAAAAAAAAAAGAAAAGCTGACAGAGCAGCTAATGGCTGGGGAGGCGGGCCCGCCGTCTCCAAAGGTAGCCAGAAAAAAGGTTAAGCTATCTTCGACTAGAAAAAATCAAAAATTTTGACTGACGGTTTTCGTCCAGGGCAGAGGCAACTCATCACTTAGGATCCCGCAGATCCTAAACAACAACCTAGCTCTAGTCTAGCTTAGACTACAACGACTGGGGTTTCAAGTCCAATATAATTCGCAACCTTGTCGTGTTTTTGCGATGATAAAAGGGAGCGTCTTTCCACCTGTTGGCACTTTCGGTCACGCTGCTCCCAGGGCAGAGGTGAGGCAGCGTCTGATGAGTTGCCTCTGCCCTGGACGAAACCGTCAGTCAAAATTTTTGATTTTTTCAATTCTTAATGCTTGGGGTGCTACGCTCCAATACTAGGGATCCATGGACTAAAAAACGAGGGAGTAAGTTGCTCCTCATTTAGTCCGGTCCACCATCAAGTGGATGGGGACTTAGGATCCCACAGATCCTAAACAACAACCTAGCTCTAGTCTAGCTTAGACTACAACGACTGGGGTTTCAAGTCCAATATAATTCGCAACCTTGTCGTGTTTTTGCGATGATAAAAGGGAGCATCTTTCCACCTGTTGGCACTTTCGGTCACGCTGCTCCCAGGGCAGAGGTGAGGCAGCGTCTGATGAGTTGCCTCTGCCCTGGACGAAACCGTCAGTCAAAATTTTTGATTTTTTCAATTCTTAATGCTTGGGGTGCTACGCTCCAATACTAGGGATCCATGGACTAAAAAACGAGGGAGTAAGTTGCTCCTCATTTAGTCCGGTCCACCATCAAGTGGATGGGGACTTAGGATCCCGCAGATCCTAAACAACAACCTAGCTCTAGTCTAGCTTAGACTACAACGACTGGGGTTTCAAGTCCAATATAATTCGCAACCTTGTCGTGTTTTTGCGATGATAAAAGGGAGCGTCTTTCCACCTGTTGGCACTTTCGGTCACGCTGCTCCCAGGGCAGAGGTGAGGCAGCGTCTGATGAGTTGCCTCTGCCCTGGACGAAACCGTCAGTCAAAATTTTTGATTTTTTCAATTCTTAATGCTTGCGGTGCTACGCTCCAATACTAGGGATCCATGGACTAAAAAACGAGGGAGTAAGTTGCTCCTCATTTAGTCCGGTCCACCATCAAGTGGATGGGGACTTAGGATCCCGCAGATCCTAAACAACAACCTAGCTCTAGTCTAGCTTAGACTACAACGACTGGGGTTTCAAGTCCAATATAATTCGCAACCTTGTCGTGTTTTTGCGATGATAAAAGGGAGCGTCTTTCCACCTGTTGGCACTTTCGGTCACGCTGCTCCCAGGGCAGAGGTGAGGCAGCGTCTGATGAGTTGCCTCTGCCCTGGACGAAACCGTCAGTCAAAATTTTTGATTTTTTCAATTCTTAATGCTTGGGGTGCTACGCTCCAATACTAGGGATCCATGGACCAAAAATCGAGGGAGTAAGTTGCTCCTCATTTAGTCCGGTCCACCATCAAGTGGATGGGGACTTAGGATCCCGCAGATCCTAAACAACAACCTAGCTCTAGTCTAGCTTAGACTACAACGACTGGGGTTTCAAGTCCAATATAATTCGCAACCTTGTCGTGTTTTTGCGACGATAAAAGGGAGCGTCTTTCCACCTGTTGGCACTTTCGGTCACGCTGCTCCCAGGGCAGAGGTGAGGCAGCGTCTGATGAGTTGCCTCTGCCCTGGACGAAACCGTCAGTCAAAATTTTTGATTTTTTCAATTCTTAATGCTTGGGGTGCTACGCTCCAATACTAGGGATCCATGGACTAAAAAACGAGGGAGTAAGTTGCTCCTCATTTAGTCCGGTCCACCATCAAGTGGATGGGGACTTAGGATCCCGCAGATCCTAAACAACAACCTAGCTCTAGTCTAGCTTAGACTACAACGACTGGGGTTTCAAGTCCAATATAATTCGCAACCTTGTCGTGTTTTTGCGACGATAAAAGGGAGCGTCTTTCCACCTGTTGGCACTTTCGGTCACGCTGCTCCCAGGGCAGAGGTGAGGCAGCGTCTGATGAGTTGCCTCTGCCCTGGACGAAACCGTCAGTCAAAATTTTTGATTTTTTCAATTCTTAATGCTTGGGGTGCTACGCTCCAATACTAGGGATCCATGGACTAAAAAACGAGGGAGTAAGTTGCTCCTCATTTAGTCCGGTCCACCATCAAGTGGATGGGGACTTAGGATCCCGCAGATCCTAAACAACAACCTAGCTCTAGTCTAGCTTAGACTACAACGACTAGGGTTTCAAGTCCAATATAATTCGCAACCTTGTCGTGTTTTTGCGATGATAAAAGGGAGCGTCTTTCCACCTGTTGGCACTTTCGGTCACGCTGCTCCCAGGGCAGAGGTGAGGCAGCGTCTGATGAGTTGCCTCTGCCCTGGACGAAACCGTCAGTCAAAATTTTTGATTTTTTCAATTCTTAATGCTTGGGGTGCTACGCTCCAATACTAGGGATCCATGGACTAAAAAACGAGGGAGTAAGTTGCTCCTCATTTAGTCCGGTCCACCATCAAGTGGATGGGGACTTAGGATCCCGCAGATCCTAAACAACAACCTAGCTCTAGTCTAGCTTAGACTACAACGACTGGGGTTTCAAGTCCAATATAATTCGCAACCTTGTCGTGTTTTTGCGATGATAAAAGGGAGCGTCTTTCCACCTGTTGGCACTTTCGGTCACGCTGCTCCCAGGGCAGAGGTGAGGCAGCGTCTGATGAGTTGCCTCTGCCCTGGACGAAACCGTCAGTCAAAATTTTTGATTTTTTCAATTCTTAATGCTTGGGGTGCTACGCTCCAATACTAGGGATCCATGGACTAAAAAACGAGGGAGTAAGTTGCTCCTCATTTAGTCCGGTCCACCATCAAGTGGATGGGGACTTAGGATCCCGCAGATCCTAAACAACAACCTAGCTCTAGTCTAGCTTAGACTACAACGACTGGGGTTTCAAGTCCAATATAATTCGCAACCTTGTCGTGTTTTTGCGATGATAAAAGGGAGCGTCTTTCCACCTGTTGGCACTTTCGGTCACGCTGCTCCCAGGGCAGAGGTGAGGCAGCGTCTGATGAGTTGCCTCTGCCCTGGACGAAACCGTCAGTCAAAATTTTTGATTTTTTCAATTCTTAATGCTTGGGGTGCTACGCTCCAATACTAGGGATCCATGGACTAAAAAACGAGGGAGTAAGTTGCTCCTCATTTAGTCCGGTCCACCATCAAGTGGATGGGGACTTAGGATCCCGCAGATCCTAAACAACAACCTAGCTCTAGTCTAGCTTAGACTACAACGACTGGGGTTTCAAGTCCAATATAATTCGCAACCTTGTCGTGTTTTTGCGACGATAAAAGGGAGCGTCTTTCCACCTGTTGGCACTTTCGGTCACGCTGCTCCCAGGGCAGAGGTGAGGCAGCGTCTGATGAGTTGCCTCTGCCCTGGACGAAACCGTCAGTCAAAATTTTTGATTTTTTCAATTCTTAATGCTTGGGGTGCTACGCTCCAATACTAGGGATCCATGGACTAAAAAACGAGGGAGTAAGTTGCTCCTCATTTAGTCCGGTCCACCATCAAGTGGATGGGGACTTAGGATCCCGCAGATCCTAAACAACAACCTAGCTCTAGTCTAGCTTAGACTACAACGACTGGGGTTTCAAGTCCAATATAATTCGCAACCTTGTCGTGTTTTTGCGACGATAAAAGGGAGCGTCTTTCCACCTGTTGGCACTTTCGGTCACGCTGCTCCCAGGGCAGAGGTGAGGCAGCGTCTGATGAGTTGCCTCTGCCCTGGACGAAACCGTCAGTCAAAATTTTTGATTTTTTCAATTCTTAATGCTTGGGGTGCTACGCTCCAATACTAGGGATCCATGGACTAAAAAACGAGGGAGTAAGTTGCTCCTCATTTAGTCCGGTCCACCATCAAGTGGATGGGGACTTAGGATCCCGCAGATCCTAAACAACAACCTAGCTCTAGTCTAGCTTAGACTACAACGACTGGGGTTTCAAGTCCAATATAATTCGCAACCTTGTCGTGTTTTTGCGACGATAAAAGGGAGCGTCTTTCCACCTGTTGGCACTTTCGGTCACGCTGCTCCCAGGGCAGAGGTGAGGCAGCGTCTGATGAGTTGCCTCTGCCCTGGACGAAACCGTCAGTCAAAATTTTTGATTTTTTCAATTCTTAATGCTTGGGGTGCTACGCTCCAATACTAGGGATCCATGGACTAAAAAACGAGGGAGTAAGTTGCTCCTCATTTAGTCCGGTCCACCATCAAGTGGATGGGGACTTAGGATCCCGCAGATCCTAAACAACAACCTAGCTCTAGTCTAGCTTAGACTACAACGACTGGGGTTTCAAGTCCAATATAATTCGCAACCTTGTCGTGTTTTTGCGATGATAAAAGGGAGCGTCTTTCCACCTGTTGGCACTTTCGGTCACGCTGCTCCCAGGGCAGAGGTGAGGCAGCGTCTGATGAGTTGCCTCTGCCCTGGACGAAACCGTCAGTCAAAATTTTTGATTTTTTCAATTCTTAATGCTTGGGGTGCTACGCTCCAATACTAGGGATCCATGGACTAAAAAACGAGGGAGTAAGTTGCTCCTCATTTAGTCCGGTCCACCATCAAGTGGATGGGGACTTAGGATCCCGCAGATCCTAAACAACAACCTAGCTCTAGTCTAGCTTAGACTACAACGACTGGGGTTTCAAGTCCAATATAATTCGCAACCTTGTCGTGTTTTTGCGATGATAAAAGGGAGCGTCTTTCCACCTGTTGGCACTTTCGGTCACGCTGCTCCCAGGGCAGAGGTGAGGCAGCGTCTGATGAGTTGCCTCTGCCCTGGACGAAACCGTCAGTCAAAATTTTTGATTTTTTCAATTCTTAATGCTTGGGGTGCTACGCTCCAATACTAGGGATCCATGGACTAAAAAACGAGGGAGTAAGTTGCTCCTCATTTAGTCCGGTCCACCATCAAGTGGATGGGGACTTAGGATCCCGCAGATCCTAAACAACAACCTAGCTCTAGTCTAGCTTAGACTACAACGACTGGGGTTTCAAGTCCAATATAATTCGCAACCTTGTCGTGTTTTTGCGATGATAAAAGGGAGCGTCTTTCCACCTGTTGGCACTTTCGGTCACGCTGCTCCCAGGGCAGAGGTGAGGCAGCGTCTGATGAGTTGCCTCTGCCCTGGACGAAACCGTCAGTCAAAATTTTTGATTTTTTCAATTCTTAATGCTTGGGGTGCTACGCTCCAATACTAGGGATCCATGGACTAAAAAACGAGGGAGTAAGTTGCTCCTCATTTAGTCCGGTCCACCATCAAGTGGATGGGGACTTAGGATCCCGCAGATCCTAAACAACAACCTAGCTCTAGTCTAGCTTAGACTACAACGACTGGGGTTTCAAGTCCAATATAATTCGCAACCTTGTCGTGTTTTTGCGACGATAAAAGGGAGCGTCTTTCCACCTGTTGGCACTTTCGGTCACGCTGCTCCCAGGGCAGAGGTGAGGCAGCGTCTGATGAGTTGCCTCTGCCCTGGACGAAACCGTCAGTCAAAATTTTTGATTTTTTCAATTCTTAATGCTTGGGGTGCTACGCTCCAATACTAGGGATCCATGGACTAAAAAACGAGGGAGTAAGTTGCTCCTCATTTAGTCCGGTCCACCATCAAGTGGATGGGGACTTAGGATCCCGCAGATCCTAAACAACAACCTAGCTCTAGTCTAGCTTAGACTACAACGACTGGGGTTTCAAGTCCAATATAATTCGCAACCTTGTCGTGTTTTTGCGATGATAAAAGGGAGCGTCTTTCCACCTGTTGGCACTTTCGGTCACGCTGCTCCCAGGGCAGAGGTGAGGCAGCGTCTGATGAGTTGCCTCTGCCCTGGACGAAACCGTCAGTCAAAATTTTTGATTTTTTCAATTCTTAATGCTTGGGGTGCTACGCTCCAATACTAGGGATCCATGGACTAAAAAACGAGGGAGTAAGTTGCTCCTCATTTAGTCCGGTCCACCATCAAGTGGATGGGGACTTAGGATCCCGCAGATCCTAAACAACAACCTAGCTCTAGTCTAGCTTAGACTACAACGACTGGGGTTTCAAGTCCAATATAATTCGCAACCTTGTCGTGTTTTTGCGACGATAAAAGGGAGCGTCTTTCCACCTGTTGGCACTTTCGGTCACGCTGCTCCCAGGGCAGAGGTGAGGCAGCGTCTGATGAGTTGCCTCTGCCCTGGACGAAACCGTCAGTCAAAATTTTTGATTTTTTCAATTCTTAATGCTTGGGGTGCTACGCTCCAATACTAGGGATCCATGGACTAAAAAACGAGGGAGTAAGTTGCTCCTCATTTAGTCCGGTCCACCATCAAGTGGATGGGGACTTAGGATCCCGCAGATCCTAAACAACAACCTAGCTCTAGTCTAGCTTAGACTACAACGACTGGGGTTTCAAGTCCAATATAATTCGCAACCTTGTCGTGTTTTTGCGATGATAAAAGGGAGCGTCTTTCCACCTGTTGGCACTTTCGGTCACGCTGCTCCCAGGGCAGAGGTGAGGCAGCGTCTGATGAGTTGCCTCTGCCCTGGACGAAACCGTCAGTCAAAATTTTTGATTTTTTCAATTCTTAATGCTTGGGGTGCTACGCTCCAATACTAGGGATCCATGGACTAAAAAACGAGGGAGTAAGTTGCTCCTCATTTAGTCCGGTCCACCATCAAGTGGATGGGGACTTAGGATCCCGCAGATCCTAAACAACAACCTAGCTCTAGTCTAGCTTAGACTACAACGACTGGGGTTTCAAGTCCAATATAATTCGCAACCTTGTCGTGTTTTTGCGACGATAAAAGGGAGCGTCTTTCCACCTGTTGGCACTTTCGGTCACGCTGCTCCCAGGGCAGAGGTGAGGCAGCGTCTGATGAGTTGCCTCTGCCCTGGACGAAACCGTCAGTCAAAATTTTTGATTTTTTCAATTCTTAATGCTTGGGGTGCTACGCTCCAATACTAGGGATCCATGGACTAAAAAACGAGGGAGTAAGTTGCTCCTCATTTAGTCCGGTCCACCATCAAGTGGATGGGGACTTAGGATCCCGCAGATCCTAAACAACAACCTAGCTCTAGTCTAGCTTAGACTACAACGACTAGGGTTTCAAGTCCAATATAATTCGCAACCTTGTCGTGTTTTTGCGATGATAAAAGGGAGCGTCTTTCCACCTGTTGGCACTTTCGGTCACGCTGCTCCCAGGGCAGAGGTGAGGCAGCGTCTGATGAGTTGCCTCTGCCCTGGACGAAACCGTCAGTCAAAATTTTTGATTTTTTCAATTCTTAATGCTTGGGGTGCTACGCTCCAATACTAGGGATCCATGGACTAAAAAACGAGGGAGTAAGTTGCTCCTCATTTAGTCCGGTCCACCATCAAGTGGATGGGGACTTAGGATCCCGCAGATCCTAAACAACAACCTAGCTCTAGTCTAGCTTAGACTACAACGACTGGGGTTTCAAGTTCAATATAATTCGCAACCTTGTCGTGTTTTTGCGATGATAAAAGGGAGCGTCTTTCCACCTGTTGGCACTTTCGGTCACGCTGCTCCCAGGGCAGAGGTGAGGCAGCGTCTAATGAGTTGCCTCTGCCCTGGACGAAACCGTCAGTCAAAATTTTTGATTTTTTCAATTCTTAATGCTTGGGGTGCTACGCTCCAATACTAGGGATCCATGGACTAAAAAACGAGGGAGTAAGTTGCTCCTCATTTAGTCCGGTCCACCATCAAGTGGATGGGGACTTAGGATCCCGCAGATCCTAAACAACAACCTAGCTCTAGTCTAGCTTAGACTACAACGACTGGGGTTTCAAGTCCAATATAATTCGCAACCTTGTCGTGTTTTTGCGATGATAAAAGGGAGCGTCTTTCCACCTGTTGGCACTTTCGGTCACGCTGCTCCCAGGGCAGAGGTGAGGCAGCGTCTGATGAGTTGCCTCTGCCCTGGACGAAACCGTCAGTCAAAATTTTTGATTTTTTCAATTCTTAATGCTTGGGGTGCTACGCTCCAATACTAGGGATCCATGGACTAAAAAACGAGGGAGTAAGTTGCTCCTCATTTAGTCCGGTCCACCATCAAGTGGATGGGGACTTAGGATCCCGCAGATCCTAAACAACAACCTAGCTCTAGTCTAGCTTAGACTACAACGACTGGGGTTTCAAGTCCAATATAATTCGCAACCTTGTCGTGTTTTTGCGATGATAAAAGGGAGCGTCTTTCCACCTGTTGGCACTTTCGGTCACGCTGCTCCCAGGGCAGAGGTGAGGCAGCGTCTGATGAGTTGCCTCTGCCCTGGACGAAACCGTCAGTCAAAATTTTTGATTTTTTCAATTCTTAATGCTTGGGGTGCTACGCTCCAATACTAGGGATCCATGGACTAAAAAACGAGGGAGTAAGTTGCTCCTCATTTAGTCCGGTCCACCATCAAGTGGATGGGGACTTAGGATCCCGCAGATCCTAAACAACAACCTAGCTCTAGTCTAGCTTAGACTACAACGACTGGGGTTTCAAGTCCAATATAATTCGCAACCTTGTCGTGTTTTTGCGACGATAAAAGGGAGCGTCTTTCCACCTGTTGGCACTTTCGGTCACGCTGCTCCCAGGGCAGAGGTGAGGCAGCGTCTGATGAGTTGCCTCTGCCCTGGACGAAACCGTCAGTCAAAATTTTTGATTTTTTCAATTCTTAATGCTTGGGGTGCTACGCTCCAATACTAGGGATCCATGGACTAAAAAACGAGGGAGTAAGTTGCTCCTCATTTAGTCCGGTCCACCATCAAGTGGATGGGGACTTAGGATCCCGCAGATCCTAAACAACAACCTAGCTCTAGTCTAGCTTAGACTACAACGACTGGGGTTTCAAGTCCAATATAATTCGCAACCTTGTCGTGTTTTTGCGATGATAAAAGGGAGCGTCTTTCCACCTGTTGGCACTTTCGGTCACGCTGCTCCCAGGGCAGAGGTGAGGCAGCGTCTGATGAGTTGCCTCTGCCCTGGACGAAACCGTCAGTCAAAATTTTTGATTTTTTCAATTCTTAATGCTTGGGGTGCTACGCTCCAATACTAGGGATCCATGGACTAAAAAACGAGGGAGTAAGTTGCTCCTCATTTAGTCCGGTCCACCATCAAGTGGATGGGGACTTAGGATCCCGCAGATCCTAAACAACAACCTAGCTCTAGTCTAGCTTAGACTACAACGACTGGGGTTTCAAGTCCAATATAATTCGCAACCTTGTCGTGTTTTTGCGACGATAAAAGGGAGCGTCTTTCCACCTGTTGGCACTTTCGGTCACGCTGCTCCCAGGGCAGAGGTGAGGCAGCGTCTGATGAGTTGCCTCTGCCCTGGACGAAACCGTCAGTCAAAATTTTTGATTTTTTCAATTCTTAATGCTTGGGGTGCTACGCTCCAATACTAGGGATCCATGGACTAAAAAACGAGGGAGTAAGTTGCTCCTCATTTAGTCCGGTCCACCATCAAGTGGATGGGGACTTAGGATCCCGCAGATCCTAAACAACAACCTAGCTCTAGTCTAGCTTAGACTACAACGACTAGGGTTTCAAGTCCAATATAATTCGCAACCTTGTCGTGTTTTTGCGATGATAAAAGGGAGCGTCTTTCCACCTGTTGGCACTTTCGGTCACGCTGCTCCCAGGGCAGAGGTGAGGCAGCGTCTGATGAGTTGCCTCTGCCCTGGACGAAACCGTCAGTCAAAATTTTTGATTTTTTCAATTCTTAATGCTTGGGGTGCTACGCTCCAATACTAGGGATCCATGGACTAAAAAACGAGGGAGTAAGTTGCTCCTCATTTAGTCCGGTCCACCATCAAGTGGATGGGGACTTAGGATCCCGCAGATCCTAAACAACAACCTAGCTCTAGTCTAGCTTAGACTACAACGACTGGGGTTTCAAGTCCAATATAATTCGCAACCTTGTCGTGTTTTTGCGACGATAAAAGGGAGCGTCTTTCCACCTGTTGGCACTTTCGGTCACGCTGCTCCCAGGGCAGAGGTGAGGCAGCGTCTGATGAGTTGCCTCTGCCCTGGACGAAACCGTCAGTCAAAATTTTTGATTTTTTCAATTCTTAATGCTTGGGGTGCTACGCTCCAATACTAGGGATCCATGGACTAAAAAACGAGGGAGTAAGTTGCTCCTCATTTAGTCCGGTCCACCATCAAGTGGATGGGGACTTAGGATCCCGCAGATCCTAAACAACAACCTAGCTCTAGTCTAGCTTAGACTACAACGACTAGGGTTTCAAGTCCAATATAATTCGCAACCTTGTCGTGTTTTTGCGATGATAAAAGGGAGCGTCTTTCCACCTGTTGGCACTTTCGGTCACGCTGCTCCCAGGGCAGAGGTGAGGCAGCGTCTGATGAGTTGCCTCTGCCCTGGACGAAACCGTCAGTCAAAATTTTTGATTTTTTCAATTCTTAATGCTTGGGGTGCTACGCTCCAATACTAGGGATCCATGGACTAAAAAACGAGGGAGTAAGTTGCTCCTCATTTAGTCCGGTCCACCATCAAGTGGATGGGGACTTAGGATCCCGCAGATCCTAAACAACAACCTAGCTCTAGTCTAGCTTAGACTACAACGACTGGGGTTTCAAGTCCAATATAATTCGCAACCTTGTCGTGTTTTTGCGATGATAAAAGGGAGCGTCTTTCCACCTGTTGGCACTTTCGGTCACGCTGCTCCCAGGGCAGAGGTGAGGCAGCGTCTGATGAGTTGCCTCTGCCCTGGACGAAACCGTCAGTCAAAATTTTTGATTTTTTCAATTCTTAATGCTTGGGGTGCTACGCTCCAATACTAGGGATCCATGGACTAAAAAACGAGGGAGTAAGTTGCTCCTCATTTAGTCCGGTCCACCATCAAGTGGATGGGGACTTAGGATCCCGCAGATCCTAAACAACAACCTAGCTCTAGTCTAGCTTAGACTACAACGACTGGGGTTTCAAGTCCAATATAATTCGCAACCTTGTCGTGTTTTTGCGATGATAAAAGGGAGCGTCTTTCCACCTGTTGGCACTTTCGGTCACGCTGCTCCCAGGGCAGAGGTGAGGCAGCGTCTGATGAGTTGCCTCTGCCCTGGACGAAACCGTCAGTCAAAATTTTTGATTTTTTCAATTCTTAATGCTTGGGGTGCTACGCTCCAATACTAGGGATCCATGGACTAAAAAACGAGGGAGTAAGTTGCTCCTCATTTAGTCCGGTCCACCATCAAGTGGATGGGGACTTAGGATCCCGCAGATCCTAAACAACAACCTAGCTCTAGTCTAGCTTAGACTACAACGACTGGGGTTTCAAGTCCAATATAATTCGCAACCTTGTCGTGTTTTTGCGACGATAAAAGGGAGCGTCTTTCCACCTGTTGGCACTTTCGGTCACGCTGCTCCCAGGGCAGAGGTGAGGCAGCGTCTGATGAGTTGCCTCTGCCCTGGACGAAACCGTCAGTCAAAATTTTTGATTTTTTCAATTCTTAATGCTTGGGGTGCTACGCTCCAATACTAGGGATCCATGGACTAAAAAACGAGGGAGTAAGTTGCTCCTCATTTAGTCCGGTCCACCATCAAGTGGATGGGGACTTAGGATCCCGCAGATCCTAAACAACAACCTAGCTCTAGTCTAGCTTAGACTACAACGACTGGGGTTTCAAGTCCAATATAATTCGCAACCTTGTCGTGTTTTTGCGACGATAAAAGGGAGCGTCTTTCCACCTGTTGGCACTTTCGGTCACGCTGCTCCCAGGGCAGAGGTGAGGCAGCGTCTGATGAGTTGCCTCTGCCCTGGACGAAACCGTCAGTCAAAATTTTTGATTTTTTCAATTCTTAATGCTTGGGGTGCTACGCTCCAATACTAGGGATCCATGGACTAAAAAACGAGGGAGTAAGTTGCTCCTCATTTAGTCCGGTCCACCATCAAGTGGATGGGGACTTAGGATCCCGCAGATCCTAAACAACAACCTAGCTCTAGTCTAGCTTAGACTACAACGACTGGGGTTTCAAGTCCAATATAATTCGCAACCTTGTCGTGTTTTTGCGACGATAAAAGGGAGCGTCTTTCCACCTGTTGGCACTTTCGGTCACGCTGCTCCCAGGGCAGAGGTGAGGCAGCGTCTGATGAGTTGCCTCTGCCCTGGACGAAACCGTCAGTCAAAATTTTTGATTTTTTCAATTCTTAATGCTTGGGGTGCTACGCTCCAATACTAGGGATCCATGGACTAAAAAACGAGGGAGTAAGTTGCTCCTCATTTAGTCCGGTCCACCATCAAGTGGATGGGGACTTAGGATCCCGCAGATCCTAAACAACAACCTAGCTCTAGTCTAGCTTAGACTACAACGACTGGGGTTTCAAGTCCAATATAATTCGCAACCTTGTCGTGTTTTTGCGATGATAAAAGGGAGCGTCTTTCCACCTGTTGGCACTTTCGGTCACGCTGCTCCCAGGGCAGAGGTGAGGCAGCGTCTGATGAGTTGCCTCTGCCCTGGACGAAACCGTCAGTCAAAATTTTTGATTTTTTCAATTCTTAATGCTTGGGGTGCTACGCTCCAATACTAGGGATCCATGGACTAAAAAACGAGGGAGTAAGTTGCTCCTCATTTAGTCCGGTCCACCATCAAGTGGATGGGGACTTAGGATCCCGCAGATCCTAAACAACAACCTAGCTCTAGTCTAGCTTAGACTACAACGACTGGGGTTTCAAGTCCAATATAATTCGCAACCTTGTCGTGTTTTTGCGATGATAAAAGGGAGCGTCTTTCCACCTGTTGGCACTTTCGGTCACGCTGCTCCCAGGGCAGAGGTGAGGCAGCGTCTGATGAGTTGCCTCTGCCCTGGACGAAACCGTCAGTCAAAATTTTTGATTTTTTCAATTCTTAATGCTTGGGGTGCTACGCTCCAATACTAGGGATCCATGGACTAAAAAACGAGGGAGTAAGTTGCTCCTCATTTAGTCCGGTCCACCATCAAGTGGATGGGGACTTAGGATCCCGCAGATCCTAAACAACAACCTAGCTCTAGTCTAGCTTAGACTACAACGACTGGGGTTTCAAGTCCAATATAATTCGCAACCTTGTCGTGTTTTTGCGATGATAAAAGGGAGCGTCTTTCCACCTGTTGGCACTTTCGGTCACGCTGCTCCCAGGGCAGAGGTGAGGCAGCGTCTGATGAGTTGCCTCTGCCCTGGACGAAACCGTCAGTCAAAATTTTTGATTTTTTCAATTCTTAATGCTTGGGGTGCTACGCTCCAATACTAGGGATCCATGGACTAAAAAACGAGGGAGTAAGTTGCTCCTCATTTAGTCCGGTCCACCATCAAGTGGATGGGGACTTAGGATCCCGCAGATCCTAAACAACAACCTAGCTCTAGTCTAGCTTAGACTACAACGACTGGGGTTTCAAGTCCAATATAATTCGCAACCTTGTCGTGTTTTTGCGACGATAAAAGGGAGCGTCTTTCCACCTGTTGGCACTTTCGGTCACGCTGCTCCCAGGGCAGAGGTGAGGCAGCGTCTGATGAGTTGCCTCTGCCCTGGACGAAACCGTCAGTCAAAATTTTTGATTTTTTCAATTCTTAATGCTTGGGGTGCTACGCTCCAATACTAGGGATCCATGGACTAAAAAACGAGGGAGTAAGTTGCTCCTCATTTAGTCCGGTCCACCATCAAGTGGATGGGGACTTAGGATCCCGCAGATCCTAAACAACAACCTAGCTCTAGTCTAGCTTAGACTACAACGACTGGGGTTTCAAGTCCAATATAATTCGCAACCTTGTCGTGTTTTTGCGATGATAAAAGGGAGCGTCTTTCCACCTGTTGGCACTTTCGGTCACGCTGCTCCCAGGGCAGAGGTGAGGCAGCGTCTGATGAGTTGCCTCTGCCCTGGACGAAACCGTCAGTCAAAATTTTTGATTTTTTCAATTCTTAATGCTTGGGGTGCTACGCTCCAATACTAGGGATCCATGGACTAAAAAACGAGGGAGTAAGTTGCTCCTCATTTAGTCCGGTCCACCATCAAGTGGATGGGGACTTAGGATCCCGCAGATCCTAAACAACAACCTAGCTCTAGTCTAGCTTAGACTACAACGACTGGGGTTTCAAGTCCAATATAATTCGCAACCTTGTCGTGTTTTTGCGACGATAAAAGGGAGCGTCTTTCCACCTGTTGGCACTTTCGGTCACGCTGCTCCCAGGGCAGAGGTGAGGCAGCGTCTGATGAGTTGCCTCTGCCCTGGACGAAACCGTCAGTCAAAATTTTTGATTTTTTCAATTCTTAATGCTTGGGGTGCTACGCTCCAATACTAGGGATCCATGGACTAAAAAACGAGGGAGTAAGTTGCTCCTCATTTAGTCCGGTCCACCATCAAGTGGATGGGGACTTAGGATCCCGCAGATCCTAAACAACAACCTAGCTCTAGTCTAGCTTAGACTACAACGACTGGGGTTTCAAGTCCAATATAATTCGCAACCTTGTCGTGTTTTTGCGATGATAAAAGGGAGCGTCTTTCCACCTGTTGGCACTTTCGGTCACGCTGCTCCCAGGGCAGAGGTGAGGCAGCGTCTGATGAGTTGCCTCTGCCCTGGACGAAACCGTCAGTCAAAATTTTTGATTTTTTCAATTCTTAATGCTTGGGGTGCTACGCTCCAATACTAGGGATCCATGGACTAAAAAACGAGGGAGTAAGTTGCTCCTCATTTAGTCCGGTCCACCATCAAGTGGATGGGGACTTAGGATCCCGCAGATCCTAAACAACAACCTAGCTCTAGTCTAGCTTAGACTACAACGACTGGGGTTTCAAGTCCAATATAATTCGCAACCTTGTCGTGTTTTTGCGACGATAAAAGGGAGCGTCTTTCCACCTGTTGGCACTTTCGGTCACGCTGCTCCCAGGGCAGAGGTGAGGCAGCGTCTGATGAGTTGCCTCTGCCCTGGACGAAACCGTCAGTCAAAATTTTTGATTTTTTCAATTCTTAATGCTTGGGGTGCTACGCTCCAATACTAGGGATCCATGGACTAAAAAACGAGGGAGTAAGTTGCTCCTCATTTAGTCCGGTCCACCATCAAGTGGATGGGGACTTAGGATCCCGCAGATCCTAAACAACAACCTAGCTCTAGTCTAGCTTAGACTACAACGACTAGGGTTTCAAGTCCAATATAATTCGCAACCTTGTCGTGTTTTTGCGATGATAAAAGGGAGCGTCTTTCCACCTGTTGGCACTTTCGGTCACGCTGCTCCCAGGGCAGAGGTGAGGCAGCGTCTGATGAGTTGCCTCTGCCCTGGACGAAACCGTCAGTCAAAATTTTTGATTTTTTCAATTCTTAATGCTTGGGGTGCTACGCTCCAATACTAGGGATCCATGGACTAAAAAACGAGGGAGTAAGTTGCTCCTCATTTAGTCCGGTCCACCATCAAGTGGATGGGGACTTAGGATCCCGCAGATCCTAAACAACAACCTAGCTCTAGTCTAGCTTAGACTACAACGACTGGGGTTTCAAGTTCAATATAATTCGCAACCTTGTCGTGTTTTTGCGATGATAAAAGGGAGCGTCTTTCCACCTGTTGGCACTTTCGGTCACGCTGCTCCCAGGGCAGAGGTGAGGCAGCGTCTAATGAGTTGCCTCTGCCCTGGACGAAACCGTCAGTCAAAATTTTTGATTTTTTCAATTCTTAATGCTTGGGGTGCTACGCTCCAATACTAGGGATCCATGGACTAAAAAACGAGGGAGTAAGTTGCTCCTCATTTAGTCCGGTCCACCATCAAGTGGATGGGGACTTAGGATCCCGCAGATCCTAAACAACAACCTAGCTCTAGTCTAGCTTAGACTACAACGACTGGGGTTTCAAGTCCAATATAATTCGCAACCTTGTCGTGTTTTTGCGATGATAAAAGGGAGCGTCTTTCCACCTGTTGGCACTTTCGGTCACGCTGCTCCCAGGGCAGAGGTGAGGCAGCGTCTGATGAGTTGCCTCTGCCCTGGACGAAACCGTCAGTCAAAATTTTTGATTTTTTCAATTCTTAATGCTTGGGGTGCTACGCTCCAATACTAGGGATCCATGGACTAAAAAACGAGGGAGTAAGTTGCTCCTCATTTAGTCCGGTCCACCATCAAGTGGATGGGGACTTAGGATCCCGCAGATCCTAAACAACAACCTAGCTCTAGTCTAGCTTAGACTACAACGACTGGGGTTTCAAGTCCAATATAATTCGCAACCTTGTCGTGTTTTTGCGATGATAAAAGGGAGCGTCTTTCCACCTGTTGGCACTTTCGGTCACGCTGCTCCCAGGGCAGAGGTGAGGCAGCGTCTGATGAGTTGCCTCTGCCCTGGACGAAACCGTCAGTCAAAATTTTTGATTTTTTCAATTCTTAATGCTTGGGGTGCTACGCTCCAATACTAGGGATCCATGGACTAAAAAACGAGGGAGTAAGTTGCTCCTCATTTAGTCCGGTCCACCATCAAGTGGATGGGGACTTAGGATCCCGCAGATCCTAAACAACAACCTAGCTCTAGTCTAGCTTAGACTACAACGACTGGGGTTTCAAGTCCAATATAATTCGCAACCTTGTCGTGTTTTTGCGATGATAAAAGGGAGCGTCTTTCCACCTGTTGGCACTTTCGGTCACGCTGCTCCCAGGGCAGAGGTGAGGCAGCGTCTGATGAGTTGCCTCTGCCCTGGACGAAACCGTCAGTCAAAATTTTTGATTTTTTCAATTCTTAATGCTTGGGGTGCTACGCTCCAATACTAGGGATCCATGGACTAAAAAACGAGGGAGTAAGTTGCTCCTCATTTAGTCCGGTCCACCATCAAGTGGATGGGGACTTAGGATCCCGCAGATCCTAAACAACAACCTAGCTCTAGTCTAGCTTAGACTACAACGACTGGGGTTTCAAGTCCAATATAATTCGCAACCTTGTCGTGTTTTTGCGATGATAAAAGGGAGCGTCTTTCCACCTGTTGGCACTTTCGGTCACGCTGCTCCCAGGGCAGAGGTGAGGCAGCGTCTGATGAGTTGCCTCTGCCCTGGACGAAACCGTCAGTCAAAATTTTTGATTTTTTCAATTCTTAATGCTTGGGGTGCTACGCTCCAATACTAGGGATCCATGGACTAAAAAACGAGGGAGTAAGTTGCTCCTCATTTAGTCCGGTCCACCATCAAGTGGATGGGGACTTAGGATCCCGCAGATCCTAAACAACAACCTAGCTCTAGTCTAGCTTAGACTACAACGACTGGGGTTTCAAGTCCAATATAATTCGCAACCTTGTCGTGTTTTTGCGATGATAAAAGGGAGCATCTTTCCACCTGTTGGCACTTTCGGTCACGCTGCTCCCAGGGCAGAGGTGAGGCAGCGTCTGATGAGTTGCCTCTGCCCTGGACGAAACCGTCAGTCAAAATTTTTGATTTTTTCAATTCTTAATGCTTGGGGTGCTACGCTCCAATACTAGGGATCCATGGACTAAAAAACGAGGGAGTAAGTTGCTCCTCATTTAGTCCGGTCCACCATCAAGTGGATGGGGACTTAGGATCCCGCAGATCCTAAACAACAACCTAGCTCTAGTCTAGCTTAGACTACAACGACTGGGGTTTCAAGTCCAATATAATTCGCAACCTTGTCGTGTTTTTGCGATGATAAAAGGGAGCGTCTTTCCACCTGTTGGCACTTTCGGTCACGCTGCTCCCAGGGCAGAGGTGAGGCAGCGTCTGATGAGTTGCCTCTGCCCTGGACGAAACCGTCAGTCAAAATTTTTGATTTTTTCAATTCTTAATGCTTGGGGTGCTACGCTCCAATACTAGGGATCCATGGACTAAAAAACGAGGGAGTAAGTTGCTCCTCATTTAGTCCGGTCCACCATCAAGTGGATGGGGACTTAGGATCCCGCAGATCCTAAACAACAACCTAGCTCTAGTCTAGCTTAGACTACAACGACTGGGGTTTCAAGTCCAATATAATTCGCAACCTTGTCGTGTTTTTGCGATGATAAAAGGGAGCGTCTTTCCACCTGTTGGCACTTTCGGTCACGCTGCTCCCAGGGCAGAGGTGAGGCAGCGTCTGATGAGTTGCCTCTGCCCTGGACGAAACCGTCAGTCAAAATTTTTGATTTTTTCAATTCTTAATGCTTGCGGTGCTACGCTCCAATACTAGGGATCCATGGACTAAAAAACGAGGGAGTAAGTTGCTCCTCATTTAGTCCGGTCCACCATCAAGTGGATGGGGACTTAGGATCCCGCAGATCCTAAACAACAACCTAGCTCTAGTCTAGCTTAGACTACAACGACTGGGGTTTCAAGTCCAATATAATTCGCAACCTTGTCGTGTTTTTGCGATGATAAAAGGGAGCGTCTTTCCACCTGTTGGCACTTTCGGTCACGCTGCTCCCAGGGCAGAGGTGAGGCAGCGTCTGATGAGTTGCCTCTGCCCTGGACGAAACCGTCAGTCAAAATTTTTGATTTTTTCAATTCTTAATGCTTGGGGTGCTACGCTCCAATACTAGGGATCCATGGACTAAAAAACGAGGGAGTAAGTTGCTCCTCATTTAGTCCGGTCCACCATCAAGTGGATGGGGACTTAGGATCCCGCAGATCCTAAACAACAACCTAGCTCTAGTCTAGCTTAGACTACAACGACTGGGGTTTCAAGTCCAATATAATTCGCAACCTTGTCGTGTTTTTGCGACGATAAAAGGGAGCGTCTTTCCACCTGTTGGCACTTTCGGTCACGCTGCTCCCAGGGCAGAGGTGAGGCAGCGTCTGATGAGTTGCCTCTGCCCTGGACGAAACCGTCAGTCAAAATTTTTGATTTTTTCAATTCTTAATGCTTGGGGTGCTACGCTCCAATACTAGGGATCCATGGACTAAAAAACGAGGGAGTAAGTTGCTCCTCATTTAGTCCGGTCCACCATCAAGTGGATGGGGACTTAGGATCCCGCAGATCCTAAACAACAACCTAGCTCTAGTCTAGCTTAGACTACAACGACTGGGGTTTCAAGTCCAATATAATTCGCAACCTTGTCGTGTTTTTGCGACGATAAAAGGGAGCGTCTTTCCACCTGTTGGCACTTTCGGTCACGCTGCTCCCAGGGCAGAGGTGAGGCAGCGTCTGATGAGTTGCCTCTGCCCTGGACGAAACCGTCAGTCAAAATTTTTGATTTTTTCAATTCTTAATGCTTGGGGTGCTACGCTCCAATACTAGGGATCCATGGACTAAAAAACGAGGGAGTAAGTTGCTCCTCATTTAGTCCGGTCCACCATCAAGTGGATGGGGACTTAGGATCCCGCAGATCCTAAACAACAACCTAGCTCTAGTCTAGCTTAGACTACAACGACTGGGGTTTCAAGTCCAATATAATTCGCAACCTTGTCGTGTTTTTGCGATGATAAAAGGGAGCGTCTTTCCACCTGTTGGCACTTTCGGTCACGCTGCTCCCAGGGCAGAGGTGAGGCAGCGTCTGATGAGTTGCCTCTGCCCTGGACGAAACCGTCAGTCAAAATTTTTGATTTTTTCAATTCTTAATGCTTGGGGTGCTACGCTCCAATACTAGGGATCCATGGACTAAAAAACGAGGGAGTAAGTTGCTCCTCATTTAGTCCGGTCCACCATCAAGTGGATGGGGACTTAGGATCCCGCAGATCCTAAACAACAACCTAGCTCTAGTCTAGCTTAGACTACAACGACTGGGGTTTCAAGTCCAATATAATTCGCAACCTTGTCGTGTTTTTGCGACGATAAAAGGGAGCGTCTTTCCACCTGTTGGCACTTTCGGTCACGCTGCTCCCAGGGCAGAGGTGAGGCAGCGTCTGATGAGTTGCCTCTGCCCTGGACGAAACCGTCAGTCAAAATTTTTGATTTTTTCAATTCTTAATGCTTGGGGTGCTACGCTCCAATACTAGGGATCCATGGACTAAAAAACGAGGGAGTAAGTTGCTCCTCATTTAGTCCGGTCCACCATCAAGTGGATGGGGACTTAGGATCCCGCAGATCCTAAACAACAACCTAGCTCTAGTCTAGCTTAGACTACAACGACTGGGGTTTCAAGTCCAATATAATTCGCAACCTTGTCGTGTTTTTGCGACGATAAAAGGGAGCGTCTTTCCACCTGTTGGCACTTTCGGTCACGCTGCTCCCAGGGCAGAGGTGAGGCAGCGTCTGATGAGTTGCCTCTGCCCTGGACGAAACCGTCAGTCAAAATTTTTGATTTTTTCAATTCTTAATGCTTGGGGTGCTACGCTCCAATACTAGGGATCCATGGACTAAAAAACGAGGGAGTAAGTTGCTCCTCATTTAGTCCGGTCCACCATCAAGTGGATGGGGACTTAGGATCCCGCAGATCCTAAACAACAACCTAGCTCTAGTCTAGCTTAGACTACAACGACTGGGGTTTCAAGTCCAATATAATTCGCAACCTTGTCGTGTTTTTGCGACGATAAAAGGGAGCGTCTTTCCACCTGTTGGCACTTTCGGTCACGCTGCTCCCAGGGCAGAGGTGAGGCAGCGTCTGATGAGTTGCCTCTGCCCTGGACGAAACCGTCAGTCAAAATTTTTGATTTTTTCAATTCTTAATGCTTGGGGTGCTACGCTCCAATACTAGGGATCCATGGACTAAAAAACGAGGGAGTAAGTTGCTCCTCATTTAGTCCGGTCCACCATCAAGTGGATGGGGACTTAGGATCCCGCAGATCCTAAACAACAACCTAGCTCTAGTCTAGCTTAGACTACAACGACTGGGGTTTCAAGTCCAATATAATTCGCAACCTTGTCGTGTTTTTGCGATGATAAAAGGGAGCGTCTTTCCACCTGTTGGCACTTTCGGTCACGCTGCTCCCAGGGCAGAGGTGAGGCAGCGTCTGATGAGTTGCCTCTGCCCTGGACGAAACCGTCAGTCAAAATTTTTGATTTTTTCAATTCTTAATGCTTGCGGTGCTACGCTCCAATACTAGGGATCCATGGACTAAAAAACGAGGGAGTAAGTTGCTCCTCATTTAGTCCGGTCCACCATCAAGTGGATGGGGACTTAGGATCCCGCAGATCCTAAACAACAACCTAGCTCTAGTCTAGCTTAGACTACAACGACTGGGGTTTCAAGTCCAATATAATTCGCAACCTTGTCGTGTTTTTGCGATGATAAAAGGGAGCGTCTTTCCACCTGTTGGCACTTTCGGTCACGCTGCTCCCAGGGCAGAGGTGAGGCAGCGTCTGATGAGTTGCCTCTGCCCTGGACGAAACCGTCAGTCAAAATTTTTGATTTTTTCAATTCTTAATGCTTGGGGTGCTACGCTCCAATACTAGGGATCCATGGACTAAAAAACGAGGGAGTAAGTTGCTCCTCATTTAGTCCGGTCCACCATCAAGTGGATGGGGACTTAGGATCCCGCAGATCCTAAACAACAACCTAGCTCTAGTCTAGCTTAGACTACAACGACTGGGGTTTCAAGTCCAATATAATTCGCAACCTTGTCGTGTTTTTGCGACGATAAAAGGGAGCGTCTTTCCACCTGTTGGCACTTTCGGTCACGCTGCTCCCAGGGCAGAGGTGAGGCAGCGTCTGATGAGTTGCCTCTGCCCTGGACGAAACCGTCAGTCAAAATTTTTGATTTTTTCAATTCTTAATGCTTGGGGTGCTACGCTCCAATACTAGGGATCCATGGACTAAAAAACGAGGGAGTAAGTTGCTCCTCATTTAGTCCGGTCCACCATCAAGTGGATGGGGACTTAGGATCCCGCAGATCCTAAACAACAACCTAGCTCTAGTCTAGCTTAGACTACAACGACTGGGGTTTCAAGTCCAATATAATTCGCAACCTTGTCGTGTTTTTGCGACGATAAAAGGGAGCGTCTTTCCACCTGTTGGCACTTTCGGTCACGCTGCTCCCAGGGCAGAGGTGAGGCAGCGTCTGATGAGTTGCCTCTGCCCTGGACGAAACCGTCAGTCAAAATTTTTGATTTTTTCAATTCTTAATGCTTGGGGTGCTACGCTCCAATACTAGGGATCCATGGACTAAAAAACGAGGGAGTAAGTTGCTCCTCATTTAGTCCGGTCCACCATCAAGTGGATGGGGACTTAGGATCCCGCAGATCCTAAACAACAACCTAGCTCTAGTCTAGCTTAGACTACAACGACTGGGGTTTCAAGTCCAATATAATTCGCAACCTTGTCGTGTTTTTGCGATGATAAAAGGGAGCGTCTTTCCACCTGTTGGCACTTTCGGTCACGCTGCTCCCAGGGCAGAGGTGAGGCAGCGTCTGATGAGTTGCCTCTGCCCTGGACGAAACCGTCAGTCAAAATTTTTGATTTTTTCAATTCTTAATGCTTGGGGTGCTACGCTCCAATACTAGGGATCCATGGACTAAAAAACGAGGGAGTAAGTTGCTCCTCATTTAGTCCGGTCCACCATCAAGTGGATGGGGACTTAGGATCCCGCAGATCCTAAACAACAACCTAGCTCTAGTCTAGCTTAGACTACAACGACTAGGGTTTCAAGTCCAATATAATTCGCAACCTTGTCGTGTTTTTGCGATGATAAAAGGGAGCGTCTTTCCACCTGTTGGCACTTTCGGTCACGCTGCTCCCAGGGCAGAGGTGAGGCAGCGTCTGATGAGTTGCCTCTGCCCTGGACGAAACCGTCAGTCAAAATTTTTGATTTTTTCAATTCTTAATGCTTGGGGTGCTACGCTCCAATACTAGGGATCCATGGACTAAAAAACGAGGGAGTAAGTTGCTCCTCATTTAGTCCGGTCCACCATCAAGTGGATGGGGACTTAGGATCCCGCAGATCCTAAACAACAACCTAGCTCTAGTCTAGCTTAGACTACAACGACTGGGGTTTCAAGTTCAATATAATTCGCAACCTTGTCGTGTTTTTGCGATGATAAAAGGGAGCGTCTTTCCACCTGTTGGCACTTTCGGTCACGCTGCTCCCAGGGCAGAGGTGAGGCAGCGTCTAATGAGTTGCCTCTGCCCTGGACGAAACCGTCAGTCAAAATTTTTGATTTTTTCAATTCTTAATGCTTGGGGTGCTACGCTCCAATACTAGGGATCCATGGACTAAAAAACGAGGGAGTAAGTTGCTCCTCATTTAGTCCGGTCCACCATCAAGTGGATGGGGACTTAGGATCCCGCAGATCCTAAACAACAACCTAGCTCTAGTCTAGCTTAGACTACAACGACTAGGGTTTCAAGTCCAATATAATTCGCAACCTTGTCGTGTTTTTGCGATGATAAAAGGGAGCGTCTTTCCACCTGTTGGCACTTTCGGTCACGCTGCTCCCAGGGCAGAGGTGAGGCAGCGTCTGATGAGTTGCCTCTGCCCTGGACGAAACCGTCAGTCAAAATTTTTGATTTTTTCAATTCTTAATGCTTGGGGTGCTACGCTCCAATACTAGGGATCCATGGACTAAAAAACGAGGGAGTAAGTTGCTCCTCATTTAGTCCGGTCCACCATCAAGTGGATGGGGACTTAGGATCCCGCAGATCCTAAACAACAACCTAGCTCTAGTCTAGCTTAGACTACAACGACTGGGGTTTCAAGTCCAATATAATTCGCAACCTTGTCGTGTTTTTGCGACGATAAAAGGGAGCGTCTTTCCACCTGTTGGCACTTTCGGTCACGCTGCTCCCAGGGCAGAGGTGAGGCAGCGTCTGATGAGTTGCCTCTGCCCTGGACGAAACCGTCAGTCAAAATTTTTGATTTTTTCAATTCTTAATGCTTGGGGTGCTACGCTCCAATACTAGGGATCCATGGACTAAAAAACGAGGGAGTAAGTTGCTCCTCATTTAGTCCGGTCCACCATCAAGTGGATGGGGACTTAGGATCCCGCAGATCCTAAACAACAACCTAGCTCTAGTCTAGCTTAGACTACAACGACTGGGGTTTCAAGTCCAATATAATTCGCAACCTTGTCGTGTTTTTGCGATGATAAAAGGGAGCGTCTTTCCACCTGTTGGCACTTTCGGTCACGCTGCTCCCAGGGCAGAGGTGAGGCAGCGTCTGATGAGTTGCCTCTGCCCTGGACGAAACCGTCAGTCAAAATTTTTGATTTTTTCAATTCTTAATGCTTGGGGTGCTACGCTCCAATACTAGGGATCCATGGACTAAAAAACGAGGGAGTAAGTTGCTCCTCATTTAGTCCGGTCCACCATCAAGTGGATGGGGACTTAGGATCCCGCAGATCCTAAACAACAACCTAGCTCTAGTCTAGCTTAGACTACAACGACTGGGGTTTCAAGTTCAATATAATTCGCAACCTTGTCGTGTTTTTGCGATGATAAAAGGGAGCGTCTTTCCACCTGTTGGCACTTTCGGTCACGCTGCTCCCAGGGCAGAGGTGAGGCAGCGTCTGATGAGTTGCCTCTGCCCTGGACGAAACCGTCAGTCAAAATTTTTGATTTTTTCAATTCTTAATGCTTGGGGTGCTACGCTCCAATACTAGGGATCCATGGACTAAAAAACGAGGGAGTAAGTTGCTCCTCATTTAGTCCGGTCCACCATCAAGTGGATGGGGACTTAGGATCCCGCAGATCCTAAACAACAACCTAGCTCTAGTCTAGCTTAGACTACAACGACTGGGGTTTCAAGTCCAATATAATTCGCAACCTTGTCGTGTTTTTGCGACGATAAAAGGGAGCGTCTTTCCACCTGTTGGCACTTTCGGTCACGCTGCTCCCAGGGCAGAGGTGAGGCAGCGTCTGATGAGTTGCCTCTGCCCTGGACGAAACCGTCAGTCAAAATTTTTGATTTTTTCAATTCTTAATGCTTGGGGTGCTACGCTCCAATACTAGGGATCCATGGACTAAAAAACGAGGGAGTAAGTTGCTCCTCATTTAGTCCGGTCCACCATCAAGTGGATGGGGACTTAGGATCCCGCAGATCCTAAACAACAACCTAGCTCTAGTCTAGCTTAGACTACAACGACTGGGGTTTCAAGTCCAATATAATTCGCAACCTTGTCGTGTTTTTGCGATGATAAAAGGGAGCGTCTTTCCACCTGTTGGCACTTTCGGTCACGCTGCTCCCAGGGCAGAGGTGAGGCAGCGTCTGATGAGTTGCCTCTGCCCTGGACGAAACCGTCAGTCAAAATTTTTGATTTTTTCAATTCTTAATGCTTGGGGTGCTACGCTCCAATACTAGGGATCCATGGACTAAAAAACGAGGGAGTAAGTTGCTCCTCATTTAGTCCGGTCCACCATCAAGTGGATGGGGACTTAGGATCCCGCAGATCCTAAACAACAACCTAGCTCTAGTCTAGCTTAGACTACAACGACTGGGGTTTCAAGTCCAATATAATTCGCAACCTTGTCGTGTTTTTGCGACGATAAAAGGGAGCGTCTTTCCACCTGTTGGCACTTTCGGTCACGCTGCTCCCAGGGCAGAGGTGAGGCAGCGTCTGATGAGTTGCCTCTGCCCTGGACGAAACCGTCAGTCAAAATTTTTGATTTTTTCAATTCTTAATGCTTGGGGTGCTACGCTCCAATACTAGGGATCCATGGACTAAAAAACGAGGGAGTAAGTTGCTCCTCATTTAGTCCGGTCCACCATCAAGTGGATGGGGACTTAGGATCCCGCAGATCCTAAACAACAACCTAGCTCTAGTCTAGCTTAGACTACAACGACTGGGGTTTCAAGTCCAATATAATTCGCAACCTTGTCGTGTTTTTGCGACGATAAAAGGGAGCGTCTTTCCACCTGTTGGCACTTTCGGTCACGCTGCTCCCAGGGCAGAGGTGAGGCAGCGTCTGATGAGTTGCCTCTGCCCTGGACGAAACCGTCAGTCAAAATTTTTGATTTTTTCAATTCTTAATGCTTGGGGTGCTACGCTCCAATACTAGGGATCCATGGACTAAAAAACGAGGGAGTAAGTTGCTCCTCATTTAGTCCGGTCCACCATCAAGTGGATGGGGACTTAGGATCCCGCAGATCCTAAACAACAACCTAGCTCTAGTCTAGCTTAGACTACAACGACTAGGGTTTCAAGTCCAATATAATTCGCAACCTTGTCGTGTTTTTGCGATGATAAAAGGGAGCGTCTTTCCACCTGTTGGCACTTTCGGTCACGCTGCTCCCAGGGCAGAGGTGAGGCAGCGTCTGATGAGTTGCCTCTGCCCTGGACGAAACCGTCAGTCAAAATTTTTGATTTTTTCAATTCTTAATGCTTGGGGTGCTACGCTCCAATACTAGGGATCCATGGACTAAAAAACGAGGGAGTAAGTTGCTCCTCATTTAGTCCGGTCCACCATCAAGTGGATGGGACTTAGGATCCCGCAGATCCTAAACAACAACCTAGCTCTAGTCTAGCTTAGACTACAACGACTGGGGTTTCAAGTCCAATATAATTCGCAACCTTGTCGTGTTTTTGCGACGATAAAAGGGAGCGTCTTTCCACCTGTTGGCACTTTCGGTCACGCTGCTCCCAGGGCAGAGGTGAGGCAGCGTCTGATGAGTTGCCTCTGCCCTGGACGAAACCGTCAGTCAAAATTTTTGATTTTTTCAATTCTTAATGCTTGGGGTGCTACGCTCCAATACTAGGGATCCATGGACTAAAAAACGAGGGAGTAAGTTGCTCCTCATTTAGTCCGGTCCACCATCAAGTGGATGGGGACTTAGGATCCCGCAGATCCTAAACAACAACCTAGCTCTAGTCTAGCTTAGACTACAACGACTGGGGTTTCAAGTCCAATATAATTCGCAACCTTGTCGTGTTTTTGCGATGATAAAAGGGAGCGTCTTTCCACCTGTTGGCACTTTCGGTCACGCTGCTCCCAGGGCAGAGGTGAGGCAGCGTCTGATGAGTTGCCTCTGCCCTGGACGAAACCGTCAGTCAAAAATTTTTGATTTTTTCAATTCTTAATGCTTGGGGTGCTACGCTCCAATACTAGGGATCCATGGACTAAAAAACGAGGGAGTAAGTTGCTCCTTATTTAGTCCGGTCCACCATCAAGTGGATGGGGACTTAGGATCCCGCAGATCCTAAACAACATATCTTCGACTACTTTTGCAATCATGGAAGAACCGGGCTTCCTTGAGGGCGAACAAGTTCTCGACGGCGAATCTGTCCGTATGGAGGACATAGAAAGCAGTAAAGCAGACGATACGAGAGTCGGCGACAACGGTGGCGAGGGAAATGTCCCAGAAGAGGATGCTAACCAGGCAAGTTGCAATAGTGAAGATGGAAAATTGGGTGAGTTTTTGGTCTATGTTTCCAAAAAATTAAAGAAAAAAAACAAAACTCAAGAAAAAATGTTAAATAATGTTAAAAATAATGCAAGTACCAGTGAAAATTTAAAAAATAATGCAAGTACGAGTGAAAATTTAAAAAATGGTCCGACTGTGGATACAATTAGCACCCGAAATAAAGAAAAGGGGGAAAGGGTGCCCCCCATTAATGTTTATAAATTAGGTGGTAGAGATTTAGCCACTCTACTTAATAGGAGCGCGGGGCTCTCAAATTTTGTTATTAAAAAGACGGGGGCCGAGAGAGCCCAAGTCAAATGCAATAAAATTGCAGATTATAAAAAAGCACGGGAGATCCTCGAGCGAGTGAAGGCTCCTCACTTCACCTACACTCCAAAGGAAGAGAAGGTGCAAACCTTCCTTCTGAAAGGCTTGGATGCGGAGGAAGAGCCCAACGAGGTGCTCAAAATGCTCCGGGAGACGGGAACTGAGGTTAAGTTCCTCTCAGTGTCACGGTTTAGTACGAGGAGGTCCGTTTTGGAAAAACAAATCCTGCCGCACTTCCTCGTGCAGATAAGCCCGGAGAGCCGGGGAAGCGATCTGATCGGCATCAGGTCGCTTAATTACCAGGCCATTCGTTTTGAGCGCCTGCTAAGGGGCGAAATAGTCCAGTGTCGAAGATGCCAGCGCTATGGTCACTCGGGAGTGAACTGTCAAATGACCTTACGATGTGTAAAGTGCGGGAAAGACCATACCGCAGCTGAATGTTCGCTGACTGAAGCAGATGGCAAGGAAAAAACTTTCTGTGTTAACTGCGGAAGCGGAGGGCATCCGGCTTCGTACCGTGGATGTCCTGTATACCGCAATGCTAAGGTCACAAGGCAGCAAGCACCGAGATCGGCCCAAAAAACGAAGGTGTCAGCGGCGTTGGATGGTACCGTCCCTTCGGCACCAATCGTCTCGGGGATCCCATTTGCAGAAGTAGTTCGACAAGGGGGAGCTAAGAAGCCCCAACAAGATGCAAGTGGCGGGATGAACACTATCCTCAATAAAATACTAACCATGTGTGAAAACATGCAGCATACGCTACACGTACACAATACAAAAATAAATAGCATAACAGAATATTTACACAAACAGCATGCCCGCTGCTAGGTCTGCAGTCACAGCGGTACCACTGGATGGTCTCCGGATCATCGCGATTAATGTGAATTCCATCGTAGGAATCCATCGAAGAGCGGAGCTCCTTGATTTCGCTGCCAGACAACAGCCTGACATAGTCTTGATTTCAGAAACCCACCTCAATCCGAGGCATTCGATAACATTCAAGGATTTTGAATTCGTGAGGAACGATAGACGAAATTGTGATGGGGGAGGTGGTACCGGAATACTTGTGGGTCGCCATTATCGTTTCAGGCATATTAATAGGCCTGAATTTGAAACCTTTGAGTGTATCGAAGTCTCATGTATTCTTTTTTCACTGCCTAGAGGAGGGAATTTATACATTCTGTCAGTCTATGCAGTGGGAAACAACCGAGCCAAGTTCAGGGAGGAATTCCATTCTCTGTTTACGATACTCGAACTGAATAGGCTGCATAATTACTATATTATAGCTGGCGACTTGAATGCTAAGCATACCTCGTGGCTAAACGCCACAAACAATCCCAGAGGGGTATTCCTCAAATCTTGGATAGAGCAATACCAGATAGAGTATAAATGCGAATTATATGGGTCAGAGAGTCCAACCTGGCCCAGGGCAAATTCCTATCTGGATTTGTGCATTGCTGACGCGCGCTTGAACTTTAATTTTAGGAATCCTCAACGGAAACTACAGACTCTTCCTTACGATAGCGATCATAACGCTATTCTTATTGAAGTTCTGTTTGTTGGACGAAGAGTTCGCCTTCTGCCGATGGACAGTGGTGTCCACAGGCTGAACTTTAAACAAACAAATTGGAAGAAATTCCAAGAGAGGTTTATTCGGGGATATCGAGAGGAATGCCCACCTCTTGATGGGGAAAACGATAGTACAATTGCACCAGGTGACAGGAACTTGAGCAACGAGGAAATACTTCAGTATCTTCTCAAGCTGGAGAACTTGACGCTGGAAACAATTGAACAAGTCGTCCCTAAAATTAAACCTCGCAATAATATGGAAGGATATGAAACTGCAGCCATAAAACGGTTGAAAAAAGTGAAAAGCCTTCTGCTCACTCGCGTCAACAGAATCTATCGGAGATATGGGGACTATCATCATCCCATATTGGTTGAGTTCAAATCACTTCTAAAGATCGCGCGGGATCTTATCCGTCAACATTACGTAAATGAAGTGAACTCCCAGTGGCGGGAGAAGTTAAAGGGTATTTCACCAAGCGATCCAGATTCCATGTTTACTAAGATAAATACGTTATTCCGGAAGAAGTCACGAATAACTGTGCCGAGAATTAAAGTCGGTGGCAGCGAGATACAACACCTCATTGACTCAGGTATAGACACGAATAGTGTAACTGCTGATGCGCAAGGCAATTACATCGTGATGGATGATGCTCTGAAACTCGAACTTATAGGGGAGCACTTTGAATCGGTGCATCGGCCCAGAACGGACTTAGAGCCAACGCAACTTTCGGAAATTGTAGAACGAGATGTCCACAATTTCAAATATAGCCTGAACGGCACCACAGTTCTCCAATTTAGCTCTGCGTTGCAGGCTGATCTCATACCGAGTGATAATCTGCTTGATTACTTTGTCTCATGTGTAGAGTTAACTTCCATATTCAGAAGAGTAAACAATAAGAGATCATCCGGTATGGATGGCATTCCCAACGTGGTCCTCAGGCATTTACCAGACATTGCCATTCGTAATTATTGCATTTTGTTCAATAATTTATTGAACAATTCCTTCTTTCCAGGACAATGGAAGAAAGCCCGAGTATTCCCGATTTTAAAGAGAGGGAAGGATTCATCCAGCCCTCAAAGCTACCGCCCAATCAGTTTGCTGCCTAACATCAGCAAGGTGTTTGAGGTTTTGGTATTGAAAGCCTTGAACGGGCATATCAAGAAGAAGGAATTATTGCCGAACGCGCAATTCGGATTTCGATCTGGACATTCGACAATACATGCAATAACGAAGGTAACGTCTGATATTTGCTGGCGGATTAACAATGGTGAGTGCGTAGGCGCTTGCCTTATAGACATGGAGAAAGCCTTTGATACCGTCTGGTTGGATGGACTGATTTTCAGGCTCCTGAAGAATGAGTTTTCCAGTCACCTCGTAGCGATGATGTGTAGTATGCTGTATGGCAAGTGCTTTGTTATTACGGACGGAAATCTCACTACTAACAGAGAATTTCATGTTCTGAATGGATTACAGCAAGGGACAGTGACTGCGCCTACACTTTTTGCGGTATTTGCCGGCGAATTGCTCAATTCTTTCGATTTTAATAAATCTCCTAAAAGGTCGTTGGTTGCCTTTGCTGACGATCTGATAGCCTACACGGCGCACAAGAAGGTAACTGAGGTGCAAGTTGAACTTCAGAAGATGTTCAATGATATTAAGTTCTTCACGAACAGTTGGCGGATGAAAATCAATGCGCAAAAGTGTGAAACGATTCTGTTTCGAAATTCCTTGGCGTATGCCAGTAGGAACTTGAAAAGGAATTGGAGAGATTTCCACATTGTCGCGAACGAGGATAGTTCAGAGCGCATTCCTCATAAGAAGTGCGTTAGATACTTGGGTGTGCGTCTTGACGAGCGTCTCCAATTTAACGAGCACGTTAAAGTCGCGCTAGAAAGCGCTCGCAAGGCATTCATGTCTCTTCGAAGACTCTTTTATGCTCCACATCTTAGCCGGAAGGTTAAGATTATTTGTTATCTTACTTTGGTTAGACCGGTGCTTACCTACGGGTGTGCTATCTGGTTTAATTTGAGTGCTAGCCAAATGGAGAAAATAAGGATCTTTGAACGGAAATGTCTGCGTGCTTGCACGGGGCTTAATAGGACTGCTTCGTCAAACTATGAGCACTATGTAACTAATGAAGTGATGTATGCAGCTGCTGCTGTGCCAAGAATCGATACAGTTATCGTCAGATTGATTCGGAATCATATAGTGCGATCTGCTTCGCATGGTGAAAACCCTTGGGTTTCGCAGCCGTTCTACCCAAATGATGGGTATTTCGAGAAAACTCTCACGACAGGCTTCATTCCTCCCGAAGCGTTCGTGTATCTTGACAGGAATGGTCTAATTCTTGATTCTGCCGGTGATCCGGTTATGTATCATATACATAGGCGGGCCACGGACAAAAGGATAGAATACCCCCCGAATTTGACTCCAGAGCGAGAGCAATTGGCATTAAGCGGGATGAAAAAGAGAAATCTTGGTACTGGTGGCTGCGGGATGCCGGTTAGCGGTGGCCGTGCTCAGTCCTGCCATTTGTTTCTTGGTGGGGCTTTGTAAATATGTATACATTGAACGGGTGCTGATTTTGTCTCCAGTTGTAACTTATAAATACATACATACGTTATTATTCTTTGTTTTGTTTTTTGATTGTTTTTTTTTGTATGGATGTTATTTCAAAAAAAAAAGAAAAAATGTGTAATATAAAATCTATAATTATGATAGTTTTAAGAACAATAATTTAAGTTAAAAGTGTCTTTTGAAGCGATCAAATATTTATTATTACTTTTTATATTTCTTTATTTGCCACTAAGGCCAAGTGAATTCTGTCGGGTTTTTGACCATTTCCCGACAACTTATTGTAAAATTAGATTTTCATTTCTTACTGTTTCTCTTCTCTGTCTGTAAATCGTTATTCAAAAATTTTGAGAGCCCACAGTGGCCATTAGATTTTAATTATTTTTGTTATTTTAAAAGATTGTTTTTTATTGTTCATTTTTCCAATCCATATACTATTGTTACCTATTTCTTAAAAATAAAAATGATTTTAAAAACAAAACAAAGGTTGTCACCAAGTGTCTCCCTAAATCAGGGTTGCTTGAACTGGCTCTGCAACATCCATTCCGCAACTTTTACTAGCCATATAATTTACGAGCTGCATGGGATCCTCATTTACGCGTCGTTGGACTCCAGGAAACCCTTTATTCCGAAATTGACATTCAACAGTGCAACCAATGGCATCTTCAGGAAGGTCGAACGGACGTTGGGGTATTTGCATCTTCTCCCGCCTATACTAAATTGACAAAGGATAACAATCCTAGGCGTTTTATATCGACTTTGAAAATTACTTATCTGCATGATCTGGAAGGCCTAATAATACCGTCAAAGTAAAAGAAGTTGCATTGCGTCCTAAAAGAATTATTGTAACATTTTATGGATCGCAGTATATTTATTAACTATAGCATGTCTGGTCAATAAGGCGGATTTGCGTTCAATATTTCTCGCAGTCCTGTTGTGTTCTGCGAATTATATAAAGAAGCACTAAACATCTGCAAGCCGCTTCAGTCACGCTGCTTCCAGGGCAGAGGTGAGGCATTTTATATAGCATGTCATTGAAGGCTATAACCGGTAGGGATTTAATTATTCCTCGTACTTCCAAGTATTTCAAACTAGCATCTGGTAATATTGTGGTATTAGCTACAACCGACATTACATTAGTGCCGGACACTGTCCCAGAATATGTGTGGATTTTTTGTCATCCTCCTCACATAATCTGTTGACATTGTCAGTAGGCTTCCTCAGGTGATAATTTAGTCTGCTTTGACTAGTCAATATTTCCAGTACAATTAGGACGCTCTTCTTGGTGGGGCTTTATCAATCTTGCTAACGCTTGAGCTCGTATCCTCCCGAGAGCACCCTCAACTGTTTCATTCTTGGTAGCTTCTCCTAGTCCGTCTGGAAGAGTTGAATCTAACATCCCTTTGACCTCCTTGCCTGTTCGTCAGGGTTTTAAACCATCAGATTCGTCGCCGTAATTGGTGATTTTCAGGCTTCCAGTCAATTATCGGGAGGTAGTCTGAACTGGCTCCCTTTAATAATAGCCTATGTGTATATTCCAAGTTCTCGCCCAGCTTCTCTTATCGAAGAGTTTTTCGACTCACTGGCAGATGTTTTGCTGCCCAAATTGCCTGTCGAAGACTTCAATTTTTCATTCAGCTTATCCTAAATATATCACTGCCTCATATATAGCTCTATTAGACTTTATAAACTGCTAATTCGCTTTCCAATTCAATGTCCATCGCAATTTGAACAGTCGGATCCTAGATCTGGTTTCTGCTTGTTGTAAGAGGCTGCTAAAAAGGATCGAAAGTTGTGGACTAGCAACTTGCAAATTTTGAAACTTATTGCTACTGAAATGCTAATAACGCCTCGAATTGGGTCAGACCTAACGAACGGTAGCCAGAGTCCTCGGAATGCTCGTTTTCTCCAGCTTGCGTAGACATTCCAGTGACATAAGCTCCAAGCCTATGCGAAGTAAAATGGTGGAACTCGGGAGTTTTCCCTCCTACGGCAATGTGCTTTTGTACTTTGAAAAGTCGAGTAGTAGAAGACAAGAATCCGGTGTCGGATTGCTTCTGGTAGCTACCGTAAGTGCGCCTTGCGGTGACCTGGTACCCCGTTTCTGACAGACTTCGAACTGCAACATTTCAGTCCAAGTTAAAGAGCATCACAATTGCTACCCACAGACAGAGATTCCCAAAATTGTGGAGAAGGATGCTTTCTACCAACAATTACACACGGTTCGTGGGAAGCTTCCTAAAGGTGACATTGTGAACGTGATGGGTCATTTGAATACCAAGGTGAGATCTGACAACACTTTGTTCGGGCATGTGATGGGGAAGCACCGTCTTGCTAACCGTAACGATAATGGTGGGAGCTTCCTGGATTTCTTCAACTTCCACAACTTCGTCATAGGTGGCACATTGTTCGAGCGCGAAGCCTGCCATAATCTCAGTTGGGTTTCAGCTGGCTGACACCGAAGGAGCAATCAGATCGACCACTTCGGGATCAGCATTAGATTTAGGAGTTGTCTTCTTGATTGCGTAACAATATCGACCTCGGAAAATATCACCATCACGTTTGCATACGTATTGCTATCCCTTAAGTAAAACATCGACCGCTTGTACGACTCAGCTGTCGCTCGACAGTGGGAGAGCTATATTGCTGACTGAGAGGCAAATCTGCTGAATTACGCGCCGGAGAATATCGATGAGCATTGGGCCGCCATAAAAAATTCTCTTTTCTCAGGTGCTACACAGGTTGTCGGCCACCAATTCAATCAGACGGAGTAACGCCGCTGGACTTGACGGTCAGTGTTATATATCGCTGTACCTGCACTTACTGCCGATCTGCTCCTTCCACTTGTATGGAAATTTTTCGAATTTGAGACCATTCCCAGAGAGTGGAAGAAGGGGATGATCGTTAAAATTCCAAAAAATGGCACACGTTTTGGGTGTGACAATTATATGGGTATCTGCCTGGTGCCTGCCGTTGCAAAAATAATAGCTGAAATGATCTTGGAATTCATCGAAGAACGTCTAGAAAGGTTGATCAACAGAGAGCAGGTTAGTTTCCGCACAGGATCCCCTTGCTTTTACCACATCAACATCCTATGGATTATTGTGGAGCACGGCGCGGAATTTAGATCTTCGCTCCACTTGTTCGTCGTTGGTTTCGAGAAAACTTTCGATAGCGTGAACCTGCTAACCTGCTGTTTATATCGAGTGTTCTACGTAGGAAAGGAATTCCGGAGAAACTAACAACTATTACCGCCATTTGATGGCGCAAAATGACTTGATGGTAAAATCTCGGAGGAATTTGAGGTCGAAAGCGGAGTTCGCCAGAATTGCATCTTGTTACCGATATTATTATCGGTGGCCTTCTACATGCTGCCTTGTCCGGAGAAAGTGGAGGAGTTCAATGGAGAATGATATTTTTCTTCAAACATCTCGACTATGCTCATGACATCTGTTTGCTCTCTCACCTCTGTAACCGGGTCATGGGCCTTGGCCAAATGGCTCTTGATTGGAAGAGAGAGGCAACTATGATTGGACTGAAGATAAACGCCATCAAAATAAGAGTTCCCAGTCCGATGGGTCGTCGCACTCCCCGTATTTGCATCAATTCGTATATCTAGAAAGCGTTGCTTCTCCCAACAGCGGCATCGAACTGGAAGTTGCTCGACGCATTAATAGTGCTAGATCCGTTTTTGCTGCCTGTCTAAAATCCGGAAATGCAGTTATCTTAGTCTCAGTTAAGATCAAGGTGAGATTGTTCTGTGCTAGTGTACTTTCCGTGTTGTTACATGGAAGTGAAAGTGGAAGATAAACTCCGCTGTTACCCAAAAGCTCCAGGCTTGGTCAGCGCACAAGTTTGGCCCTCGCATGCGATGTGATGGAAGGACGGAGGTGGCAGTGGATGGGTCACGCATCAAGGAGGTGCCAGAATTTCGCTGCGAGCTATGCCATGCAGTGGAATCCACTCTCCCAAGCTAGCCAACCATTGGGTGGTTCCAATTCACTTGGTGTAGAACAGTAGAGGACGAGTGCGAGCGTCTCGGGAGGTCGTGGGAGAAACTGTAGTGCATTTCAGGTAATCGGGAGCGATGGTGTGTAGGTGTGGTTGACGCGCAATGTTCCACCAAAGGGTGAAGGACAACCACATATATTTTGGGGAACCCAGTTTTTATCTTAGTTGTTGTTTTCTGCTTGTAGGTATCAATACCAGGTTTATTTTCTTCGTTAATTTTTTAATGTTACGCGTTGCCCTTGAATAGATGCTGGGGAATCTATTTATCTCCTTTTGTTCGTCGTTTTTTTTTTAGTTGTTGAACACTTAGGTGCGTTACTTGCCTCCCGTCCTGGGCTTTGTGTCTAATTTGTCAGAATTCATCCGATTTTTCTCGATCTTTTCCAGTAAATGCTGACAGTCACCCTTCTCCTCCGTTTTTTGGGCGCTAGTTAGTAAGCTTCTTGGTTCATACCAAAAATAGAGGACCTCAGGGGAAACTACAGCAGTATTTTTGCTTTTTTGTCCCTCAGGGTGCTTCTGCTGTTTTTGCTCCTTAAACTGTCTGTTGAGAGAATAGAGACGTTTTCTTTCAATTATATAATAAATGTTTGCTTGAAGGATTTTGAATGTCGCTTTCCTCGTTCTCTAACATCAATAGCCCATATTTTAACGTCTTCGGCCACCTAGCTGCTGCAGTCCTATGTCCGGAATAGGCCGCTCTTTCATGTTATTCCACTTTCATTGTTCCCATCAAGTCCTTACTTTAAATATGTTTTGGATTATTTTCGCATTGATGAGATATTTTTCCACTTATAGTCTCGGGGTTTCAGGTAACGACAACCCCTTATAGACCTAAATAATCCTCCTCATTATTGAAATCTTATCTGAATCATACCAAAAAGTCGTTGACAATTTAATCCTTTTGATCGTCTCCTATCAGCACAGTAGAATAATCGGTAGCTCTTTAATTTTCAATAAAGATTTTTGTCGTGCCGTAAGTCCAATTCAATTGGGTTGAAAAAACGGTGAGTTCGCGATGGAAGCACTATGTCGTGTACCAGCATCCATGAGAATACCATGTATAATGCGGAAATATATACGCAATTAATTCCATTATTACCCGCGTTCATCATGCATCAATTAGTTGAGTAAATATCAGATTATATCATCCGTGAACATTCAGTAATATCGTTACTTTCTGTCTCCATGCATTCATGATCCTGGCTCTTAATTGGAACCACGACTGCAATATCCTGGACGACGATTCTGAGCTCATAATATTCAGTAAATATTTTACTCTCGTGCCGCCACTTATTTATGTATATTACGATGAAAAACTTCCAGGTGAAACAGCGCCTACGAATGGATTGGCTTCAAGGATTAATTCAATTTAGTAGTAATTGAAATAATTCGAACCTGGAAACCTCTTGAGATGCAACTTTGTATATTATGCAAATACTAAGTCAAAAATTTGTTAAATGAGTGATGTATGCTGAGGAATGTATGACATGCATACTTAGCATTTGAATCGCTCTGGTCGGTTTTTCGTCAATGCACTACCGCCCATTTGGAGCCTTGCCTTTCAGGATACCCTTCCTCCAAACATCTTGATCCATCGATTGCGTCCTCTAATTTGAAATTCGAGTAGTGATGCGCTGTCTTCATCAACAGAATCTGCCCAACGCTTTTGGGGTTTTCCAGCCGGTTTTCGTCCTTCTGATCTCCCTTCAAATATCCTTTTAGGTATCCGAATTTCGTCCATATGTGGAACGTGGACAGCCCATTGCAACCTCCGAAGTTTTATTAATTTGAGACTTCAGGGTCGTCAAATATTTGGTACTACTCATGGTTGTATCTGATCTGTCTAACCCCTATTACCTTTTTCATGGAGAACATTCTGAAAATTATAAAAAAAAACGACGAAACAACAGACAAGGAGGAAGAGCTGGGTGCGTTTGGGCGGAGCACAAAGATGCGTCGTTCACCGCAGCGACCAGTGAAAGAGGCAACGAGGGCTGATATACCCGATGAGACACCGGGGCGCCCAAATAAAGAGGAAGCCTCATCAAGTGGTGCGACTGACGGTGCGGGGATAGCAACTCCATTACCTTGCAGCGCCCCTGTCCTGGAAGTAAGCTCAGTGAGAAACGCTAGTCCTGAGCAGATGGATTTGGACACAAATCGAGTGGAAATGCACTCGACCGTCCTCGCTAGAGCCGAAGAGGAAAGGCTCATCCGAAAGTGCGCAGCAGTGGTGAAACGTATGCGGTCGGCAACGTTCCTTCAGAGAAACGTCAGCAAAGGCGTCAAAAACGGGCTGATGGAACTGGAGGAACTACTGGACCGCATTTCCTTTTATAGACGCACGTGGAGAGCAGCGGAAGACGATTGTAGAGCAGAAACAGTCGCACTCCCCGCTGAGAATGCTGCTTGCGTCAAACGGACCGCAGATAGCCCTCTGCAAAGTGAACAGGGGAAAAAGCGGAAAGAGGACGACGTGCCTGAAGGAGACTTTATCGAAGTAGTCTCCAAGGCCCAAAAAAAGAAGGCGAAAAAGGATAAAAAGAAACAACGGACTCCGGCGCCAGAGACACGTCTGTCCAAAAACAAGGAGGCTGCCAACCCAAAGCCAGTAGCGGAAAAAACGAGGAAACGAAGAAGGACTAGATCGTCGGCTCTGCTCATTAAGCCGACGGAAGGCAAGACATTTGCGGAAGTCCTTAGTGAAATCCGCTACAGGATGAAACCCGAGGAGAACGGAGCAGAGGTGTCTTCGATACGGAAGACGAGGAGTGGTGGAGTTCTCGTCGAACTGGGCCCAAAGACGACCGACAAGAGCACGTTCTGCGAAGCGGTCAAGGGGCTATTGGGGGAGAAGGCCCTTGTTTCCAGCCTAGAACCCATGTGCTCTCTGGAAATACGGGATCTTGACTGCCTCACAGAAAAGGTCGAAGTAGAGGAGGCGCTAAAGCGTGAATGTCCAGAGGTAACCAATGCCCGGGTAGGTATTACCTCTGTAAATGCTCGAGGCCAAAAACTTGCCGTGGTGGATGTCCCCGAGCAATATGCGAGGAAACTCCTTAACAGCGGGAGAATCAAAATCGGATGGGTAGTATGCAGGGTACGAATGCGGATAGTCCCCACCAAGTGCTACAGGTGTCTGGACTATGGACACACATTAGCAGCTTGCAAGGGTCCGGACAGGAGGACAGTATGCCGGAGATGCGGCCAAGCGGGTCATCAAGCGAAGACTTGCAAGGAAAGCGAGAGTTGTGTTCTCTGCAGGGATCGTGGCGCATCTGGCGAAAGCGTCGCACACACTGCGGGCTCGGGACGGTGTCCGATCTTCAGGGCGGAATTGGAGAGGGCTAGGGTGCGAACGCCATGATCCGCATTTTGCAAATTAACATGCACCGGAGTGCAACCGCTCACCAGTTGCTAGCGCAGTTCGCTGCGGAAGTAAATGCTGATCTAGTGCTGATTAGCGAGCAATACCGAAACAAGGACCCGTCCTCATGGTATCTCGACTTATCGGGCACCGCTGCCATCTGGGTTCGGGACGACGTTCGACTTCGTGTTCTTGCCGAAGGCCGGGGGGACGGATTTGCCTGGATCCGGTGTTTAGGGATAACGCTTTTTAGCGTTTACCTGACGCCGAATGAGTCGATTCCGGACTTTCAACGCCGGCTTGATGCTCTGGAGGACGCCGTTTCGAACACGGAGGGACGAATCCTGGTTGGCGGTGATTTTAATGCCAGGGCTCTTGAATGGGGCATGCCTCAATCAGACTCCAGAGGGAAACGGATTCTGGAAATGGCGCCGAGAACCGGGCTCGTAATTTTAAACACCGGATCCACGCCAACGTTTCGGCGCTCAGGTTGTGAAGGAAGCATTCCCGACATAACTTTTGCGTCGGAATCTCTGGCATCATCGGTGGACGGGTGGCGAGTCCTAGAAGACTTCTCGGCAAGTGATCATCAGTACATTGCGTTCGAAGTGTTTGACGCTACTTGCCGGCGAGCACCAACACGACGTTCCCCCTGCGTGTGGAATGTCGCGAAGGTGAACATCGGAAGGTTCGTCGAAGCTCTTGGAGCAGGTAGGGCCGCGCTGGGGGGCACTCCGGGGGGTGGTGGTGTCGCAGCTGACACCGTCGTAAATTCAGTGATGAATCTGATAACGACGGCGTGTGAGGCTTCCATGCCCCGGAGAGGCCCCAGGCGCGACAAGCCTTCTATGTACTGGTGGACGGCGGAAATTGCCGACCTACGGAAGGAGTGTCATAAGCTCCGCCGTTTGGCACAACGTTTGTACGCCAACGAGGTGCCATAAAGGCACAATATAGATCAGCAAAAAGGAGACTGTGTCCGGATAGCTCAGTGGTTAGAGCGCTAGGCTGTCATACGGAAGGTCGCGGTTCAAATCTCACTAGTGGCAGTGGAATTTGCATCGTGATTTGACGTCGGATACCAGTCGACTCAGCTGTGAATGAGTACCTGAGTCAAATCAGGGTAATAATCTCGGGCGAGCGCAATGCTGACCACATTGCCTCCTAGTGTACCGTTACGGTCTTGAATGAAGTGCTCTAACACACTTCAAGGCCCTGATCCAATATGGATTGTTGCGCCAACGATTATTATTATTATTATTAAAAAGGAGACTCCGCAGTGCTATAAATAAAAGCAAAGCTCGCGGCTGGCAAAATCTTATTAATGAGGTGAATGATGACCCGTGGGGACTTGGCTATAAGCTTGTCACTCGGAAAATCGGGGCTCTGCGGAAGCCCTGCATACTGAGCACCGACCAGATGGACCGCATTGTGCGGGCATTGTTCCCCAGACACCCTGTACGGGTTGATGTAAACAGCGCGGAAAGCGTCGTGGATTGCCCCCTTTTCACAATGGGAGAACTCGAAGAAGCGGTTCTCACTATGAAAAACAGGAAGGCGCCAGGTCCTGATGGCATCCCGGCGGAAGTTTACAAACTGGTGTTCCGCCAACGGCCAGAATTCCTGCTCGAAGCGTTCAACGCGTGCTTGAAGGAGGACATTTTTCCTAGTCGCTGGAAAGTGGCCAGACTCGCGTTGATCAGTAAGGGTAAAGGAGACCCGGAGCTCCCGTCTGCATACCGACCGCTGTGTATGCTTGACACGGCCGGAAAAGTGCTGGAGAAGCTCATCAGGGGTAGACTCGCTGAAGCGATCCGTGCTGCCGGGGACTTATCCGCAAGGCAGTTCGGGTTTAGAACAGGGAAATCTACAGTGGATGCTGTTATGGAGGTCGTAGATGCGTTTAATCGAGCCGGGGCACACAGCCGCCGATCTCGACGGATAGTGCTCCTCATAACGCTTGATGTCAGAAATGCCTTCAATTCCGTAAGATGGACAGATATGCTAGGCACACTAGAGAACTCCTTTCACGTGCCAAGCTATCTCTTGCGGATATTGAGGGATTATCTGAAAGACCGCTCCCTGTTCTATGAGACGCTAGAGGGCCAGAGGAGGATGGAAATCACGTCGGGAGTAGCGCAGGGATCCATCCTAGGGCCGGACCTCTGGAACGCTTCCTACGATAGTCTGCTGAGACTCGATATGCCTGAAGAGTCGCGCCTGGTCGGTTATGCAGACGACGTTGCGGCACTTGTTGCCGGACGCACTGTTGAACAGGCGCAAAGCAGACTTGGCATATTGATGCGACGGGTAAGCGGATGGATGACTGCTCACGGTTTCAACCTTGCGCTGGAAAAAACCGAAGTAGTCATCTTGACCAGAAGAAGAATCCCGACCTTGCGTCCCATATCGATCGGCGAGTTGACTATAGAGTCAAAACCAACGGTTAAATACCTTGGTCTAATGCTCGACTCGAAGATGAGCTTCTTCGAGCAAATCAAAGCAGCCGCGGACAGGGCTGCAGCAGGAGTCGCGGCCTTGAGTCGGCTAATGGCGAATGTCGGCGGCCCTATATCAACTAGGAGACGTCTCCTCATGGGAGCAACGCAGTCCGTCCTTCTCTATGGTGCGGAGGTATGGGCTGATGCCCTTGACAAGGAGGTGCATCGTAAACGCCTCGCTCAAGTGCAGAGGCGGGGAGCTTTGCGAGTGGCGTCTGCTTATCGCACTGTCTCCGAACCGGCTGTGATGGTGATTGCGGGAGTGATCCCCGTTGCCCTCCTTGCCAAGGAACGCAAAGCTATTTATCGCCGTAAGGGCGAAAACTTAAGAGAAGTGGTTGCCCGTGAAGAACGTCAACGCACCCTTAACGAGTGGCAACTTTCTTGGCAAAATGAGCCAAGGGGCAAGTGGACTGCGCGGCTCATCGACAAATTAGACCCGTGGTTGAACAGAAAGCACGGTGAGATTGATTACTTCCTTACCCAACTTCTAAGTGGGCATGGAGGTTTTCAGTCTTACCTGCACAGGGTTGGGAAGGCGCGATCTCCTGACTGTGTGTTCTGCAATAGAGTGGCGGATGACGCTGAACACACCTTTTTCTCTTGCGAGAGGTGGGACGGCCTCCGCCAGCAGCTTTATGCAGACACAGGGAGCTCTCTCCAGACAACATTGTCAGAGAGATGCTGAAGAGCGCTGGCAGCTGGAATCGTATTGCGTATTATGTTCGGGCTCTTCTTACTACGAAGAAGATTGAACTCGACCGGCAGAGGGATCGGACGGTAAGGGGTTCCCTGAACTAACAACTCCCTTCCTCCCCTCCCCTCCCGTTGGTGAAAGGAATTCCCTGACTTGAAGGCTCCCAAAGCCGGGAGAGCGGGAGGGCTAGCCCGAAGTAATGTGTCAAACGGTTCCAGGCTAGTTCTCTGATGACGGGGAGGTGTTTAGTTGGTAGTCCGCCAGCGTACTGTTGCGGGAGTCCAACACTCTGTGCGTAAACGCATTCACCTACCCTACTCCCAAAAAAAAAAAAAAAAAAAAAACCCCTATTATTTTCCCCAGTACCCTCCTCCCGAAGGTATTGACCAGTTTTTTGAAAGCTCGTGTTAGGGTCTATGTTTTATATTTGCAACATAAGACAGGTCTTATTATTTTTATGTATACTTGGAGATTCTCTTTTCTTTGTATACAGCTGGCTTTAAAATCGTTATGTCTATTTTCTTGTCTGCGTCAAAATGTTCGTCTTGTTTTCATTAATTCGAAGACCAACTTCGTTTGCTGTTCTATCGAGGTTGATAAACATCTCCTTTGCTGATGTCAAAGATCGTGCCATAATGTTTATATAATCCTCAAATGCAATGATTTGACAGGACTTAAAGCGCAAAGTGCCTTTGGTGTCTGCTTCCTAGCATTCTTCGTCAAACCAAACATTTCTCCGGCGGTCATAGCCGGTGTCATCTCTAGGCTCCCTCGTAAGATTCCGGAGAATAGGACCTAATCATTCTTCTAGTTTTGCCTTGTGGGTTAGTTTCTATTCCGCGGGTTTTTGAAATCCGGCACCCGGAGATACTTTTTGTAGTGATCGGAGTCACAATTTGCTCCTCAATATAATTTGACGTTGAGGATGCTGGATGACCACCTTTTGGTAGCGAGAACGCGGCAATACGCCCATGTCCTTTTGTAAATGTCGATTTTATTATTAAGCAATATGCCGTATCGTCTTTTTCTTCAGTTGAGTCGTGGATATTGACAGGACATATAAGGTTTTCTTTTGATGTAAAGCGTACAAAGTGTTTCTTCGATAACATTTGCCTTGAAGTCCCTATCTACAATGAAAGTCACTCCAAACTCACGACCCCGCGATAACTTCCCACAATTGAAGATTGTGTGAGACCTCATATCATTTATTTCCGAACCATTCCAATTCGTATTCTGGACTGCTAGAACCCTGCCCTTGTTCTTGTTGGCCTGTTGACGTAGGCCTTTGGCAGCACGAGATTTGTTTAGTGATCTAATATTCCTCGATCCAAAAGCGTAGTCGTTTATTTGTTTGCGCGATCGTTTCCGCGGTATTAATCCTGCCCGATTCTGTTTCTGCACATGATTTTTGATTTTCGGTTGGATGAAGGGTTTTAGGCTGATTGCTCCGAATCTGCAGCCTCAAGGACTCGGTTAATTGAGTTAGACCTCCTTGACGAAGGGGTGTGTTCAGGTCGGATGCAGTGTGGCGAAGTTGGGAGTCCACCTCTACTTTTTCTGTGAGGATGTCGGCGTCTGGCAGAAAGACGTAATCTATTCACACTACTTAACAGTTACTGAGTTCCGATGTCGGGGTTCACAACCTGCGCAGAGGAAAGGAGGATTTAAGGAGCTTATAGCATGAAACGACCGCAAGAGTTTTGGGCTAGACATATGCAAACGTGCTACGGACTGGTCAATAAGGGACTATGCCATCAGAAAACGCGTACCTTATAATTGGTATTGTCATAGTGGCGGAGGGTAAGAAAGAAACCTCAACCGCTTCCTTTGTGATTGCCGAACTCTAATCAGGTTTTCCTTAAACCTGCCTACCTTGTCATAGGAGAATGATTTCATAATTTTAATCCGATGAAGTTGTCGAGTTTCAAGTTATCTGCCTTAGTATTCCAACCTTACGTCAACTACGTTACTGAAACCTAGTTGGATGATAGAATTTTATATTCCGAGCTCACCGAAGGTTACTCTGTTTTTCGGTGTTACAGAGATTGCACTGCAAGGCAACCGGAGGCGCGGCAATAGCAGTTAAATACTCTCTCCCTGTCGAAATCATCTTTTCCTACTCCTCCTCTTGCATCTACGATTATGCCACCGCATGAGTCATTCCACCAAACGTTCGCCCCTTCATCATATCCTGTGTATATTTTCCCTGCCCCAGCTCTCCTTCTCTATACGCAGATTTCATCAACAGATTATCAGAAGTCCAAACCGTTTTGTTCCCTTCTCGTCCTTTCATCTTCTGTGGCGGCTTTAATCGTCCTCCTCTGCTCCCCAATAACCCCACCACCATTCTCTTCCTTTATCCAATTTAACTTTTCCAGAAATCCCTTGAATCGTATTCTTGATATTGCCTTCTCTAACCTTCCTGTGTGATACCTTCGAAAAACATCCCCCTATGCCCGCTCCTACGCCGCTCTTGACGCCCATTATCTTGCTCATGATATTGATGCTCAAATCTCGCGATTCCACTTGTCTGCCATTCGCAAGCCTGCCAAATTTAACTTCACTTTAAAGGGCTGTACTTCGTCCTCGTGACAATCATCTGGGCCCTCCTCCTCTTTCCATTAACGTATGACTAAGCACTAAACACCTTTTATAGCATTTTATCAGATCTTCTTCCCTTTTACGTCTTCTTCTCTTTTAAGTGTCAGCGCTCTTACCCTGCCTGGTTCACCACTGAAGTCCACGAAAAACTTCATCAGAGGCACTATACGAGGAAGAAGCTCCTGCCCTTTGAAGCCAATGCTGACCACGTTTTTTGGCAAAACTCTACGTTGCTCGGTCAAATCCTTAACATTAAACTCCAAAAAGGTATACCAGGTCACTTTTGAAGACTTACTGAAGCGCAGAAACTTCAAACCTTTTTGGGCCTACATTCGCAACTCCCGCAGTCTCGCCTAGCTATCCCCCCCTTTCAGTAAATTATCTGGCTCCTCTGCAACCCCCCCCCCCTCTCCAGTGATTTGCTCTACCGGTATTTTTCTCCAGTCTATGTTTCCTCTCCTCCTTCCTCTCCCTTCCTGCTAATGGATGAAGCCTGCCCAGAATTTTCGCATCCTTCTCCTTGTCAAGCACCTCATTGGCAAGCTTGACGCCAATGTTGGTCCGGACTACGACGCGAGACGGTCTTCCAAACCTTTTTTTGCTTTAAACTGCTCAGTCCATCTCCCTTCGCCTCTCCATTATTTTCAACGAAACCCTCGAGGAGAACCACTTTCCGAGCCTGTAGAAAGAGGCTATAATCATCCCTATTCACAAAAATAGCGATCGCACTCTTGCTGAGAATTACCCTTCCATTTCGTTCCTCAGCATCTGTGCCAAAATTTTGGAAAGGTCAGCGATTTGCTGTTTACCCACTTTGGTCACCTAATAGGGAGAAAGCAACAGGACGTTTTGGAGTCCCACAGGGATCTATTCTGCACTGTTTATTATTTGTTATCAACGTCCTTCCCCCCTTTTAACTTGTCCCTTTTTGCTCTATGCCTACGACTTGAAGCTGTTTTTCGTTGTATCATTACCTATGGACTGTGTCTCCTTTCGAGTAAACTTAGCTGCTCCGGTTTAGCGCTGGACATCAGAATGTTGTAGAGTGACCTCTATGTGCTACTCGGTTGAATCCACACCTCCTTCTTTTTCGTACTCTCTTAACGGACATTCACTACACTTCGACAATAAGCTCAATTTCGACATCCACTGCCTGGAAGTCATAATCGAGCGGCAAATTGTCGGGATTTATAATTCACTCCTCTGATTTTGACTTTATCCAACCCTCCCTCCTTGGTTCCGAACAAACAAGCCGGCTAGATCCTACTCCTTACTCTTCCCACAGGAGTCTCGATCTTAGGAACGGAGCACTAATTGCACTCCTCAGAACGCCCACTGATTCCTACCTTCCTCTCAACTTTGTGACCTCGCAATCTATACGCAATCTACTATATACAAGGGGGATCCAAAAAAACGGGAATTTCGTCATAACTTCTTTATTTTTGAATATCTTTATACCAAATTTTGATCACCATCAGAGTATTCGCCTTTGACTACAACGCACTTCTCCAAAAGATTATTCCATTCTTCAAAACATTTTTTAAATTTTCTCATCGGGATGTCCTTTAAGCCTTCCAGCGATCTTTGTTTCACCTCCTCCACAGTGGCAAAACGCTTTCCTTTCATATTCCTTTTGAGTCTGGGGAACAAAAAGAAGTCGCAGGGGGCTAGATCCGGTGAGTATGGGGGGTGGACAGTCGGTGTCATGCCGTTTTTAGTCAAAAATTGCTTTACGGAAAGGGCGGTGTGCCCCGCGCGTTGTCATGATGGAACAACCAGTTGCCTGTACGCCAAAGATTTGTCGTTTTCTTCCGGATACTCTCCCTCAATCTTTTCAAAACCTCCAAGTAGAACTTCTGATTGACAGTTTGACCCGGGGAACGAACTCCGCATGCGCAACACCCCTGCAATCATTGCATTGTCTTGATGTTCGACTTCACTTGACGAGCTTTTTTGGGACCAGCTGTGTTCCCCTGGATTGATTACTGCTTTGTTTCGGGCTCATATTGCATCACGATTCCTCACCATTAATCACCGTCGAGCTGATTTTGAAGCTCAAAATATGCCTGAAGTCGACGCTCACTTTGCTCGTCTGTGAGAAAGCGCGGGACGAATCTGGCTGCAACCCTTCTCATGTACAAATCTTGGGATAAAATTCTCTGAATTGAACTCCATGACATTTCCGACATCTCACAAAGTTAATCAATGTTTCGGCGACGGTCTTCACGAACGAGGGCATTGATTTTGTTGACGTTTTCATCAGTTCTTGACGTTGAGGGGCGTCCTGAACGAAGTTGGTCTTCAATAGACATTTGTCCATTTTTAAAACGTGAAAACCGATCGTAAACTCTGGTTTTACTTAACACAGCATCCCCATAAGCAGTCTTAGGCATTACAATAGTTTCCGCGGCCGATTTCCCCAACAGGAAATAAAATTTCACAGCCGCGCGTTGTTCTCGACAATCTGTCATTACGTTTTCGCCGAAATGTAAAAAGTTGTTTTACTAAAAAAAATCTCACAGGCGAACTGATGTACTCACAGCGGCACAACTTCGCACATTGACGCAGGTGGCATAACACTAACGGACATGTGGTCAAACAATAGGTTCCCCCACTCTCCCTCCCCACCACAGCGTAATTCCCGGAACTTGTGGGTGCCCCTCGTATGCTCTTTGCAGTCCCTAAGGGCAGTGTTCACGGATTTTGCTTACTAGTCGCCGAATTTTCAATATAATTTCAAGTGACTTTTCTTTGATTTATTTGGGGCCTTTTTTAAAAGCGATAAGACTTTGATAGGTTGAAGAAAGACAAAGGTTTTTATCCAGATAGAAGGCTGACTGGTTCTGAATAAGGCCCTGTTGCTTCGGTCTAGAACAGTTCTTATGAGTTAACCATACCCAATCAGGTAGCGATTGTGTGGTAAATAAGATACTCGACGCATTCCTTTTGATGACCCATCTTTGCCTTTCTTGGGAACCTTTGTTTGCCTGTAGTAATAAGAAGTAATACTAATCGTCTACTGCATAACAACCCAATTTGAAGAAGCTTCCTAGCGCACCGAACACTAAATAAATCCCACCTCCTATTTCTACACAAGATTGTATCTTTTTCTTCCAACAAAAATCGTTCAGAGTCACATCTATATTATGGAATTTTCATAACTTTTCTCATATCTTCATGAACAATGATCATTTTCAACATCATCAGCCAAAGTGCAAATCTACACACATGTTTTGGGCAACCTACGGAATATATGAAAGTAGACACTTTATGAGCAAACTTTCTATCTAATTTTTAATCGCCGCAGAAACTTAGCACTTGTTCTTGCTGTTTATAGTCCTTGATTGCCAATTTGTCAAGCCCAACAAGTGTTTCTCTGATGCTATCATCGTTACGATATTTATCGATTTTGTGGCCAGAAGTTACACGCCGCAGGCACTCTCTATCACAGTAACATTTCCAGAGGAACGCTCATTCAGGACGTTAGCCAGGCGAGAGGAAACGATCCTTTGACCGGACGGGCATTGTTGCAATAACAAAATTTCGTGTAAACATTTACCACGATACGGCATCCTTCTGAACTTTATAACCAGCAGTTGTAGATTTATTGGTCATTACTGTAACGTTTGCAGAAGGACATAAAACTGATGTAAATTACTATTACCGCAGCGCGTTAAGGGTGTATTCCCTTTTTGTTTAGTAAACTACTGAATTTGGTTTGAAGATAACAGGCTTTGGGGGTGTAGATATGAAATCCAACCGCGAGCTTGCCCCAGTTTTATTTCTGGAAAATATATCTTTTTGTTGTTGAGCTGTCGACTTTAAGCACGTACCTTTAAGAATTTAGTATTTGGTCTATCGTTGGGGCCCTTAAGTAAATATTTTGTGGCCATACTTTCTCAACATTCAGTTAAAATTGTTACTAAGTGGGTACTTGCATAAAATGTTTATTTGCATGTGCACCACGTATTTTTTGAACGTCCTAACGTTAAGATACAAGCCAAGGTTCTTTCAGTAACTACCATATTGATTCAACCCTTGTGCAATATGTTTTACGGTAGCTGAAATAAAAACATAAAGGCTCTAAACCAAATGCTGCAGGACGTGAATTTATTGCTTCATTATAGGAACGACATGGCATACTAAAAATATCCATGAACATACGTGGAGCATCCAGAGATACATATGTATACCTCACATACTAATGTGTTCTTAATGATGCCAACCTAAAATATTATTCTAAATAACGTAAGGATGTATGAAGTAGTCATGAAGCCGACAAGAAATTACTGTTTTGTTGCAGAAGAAAGTTAATATGCAATAGACTGAGCAGAAAGAAGTGCCGAGATTGCGTTCATACCAGTACGTCTAAGAACTCTGAAGGTTGCAGTGAAAATTTCTTAGTGAGAGGACCTAATAACGTATGACAACCACGAGGTCTGGGAAGTAAAGCACTCTTAATTATTCTTTCATTTCATTATCCTGGGATTTCTGGAATTTGCGAAAACTCCTCTCCGTTCATTTGATTTCTTAAATTATTTCCATATTCTCTCTCTCTTTTCATATGGCTGGTGTACTTCACATGACATTCAGGCAGGTGTCTAGTCTTTCAGTCTTTTCTTCCCCGTCCTTAATAGCCTCGATTTAAATGCGTTCATTGTATATGCCCAGAATTCTCAACTGTCTTCCGCCAGGCATATAATACAGTCGCACGTCTATTATTTGGTTTTGGGTACTGAGACTAGAAAAGAAGCACAGAATAAATCGAAACATTGTAGGAAAATGCTGCTAAGTGAATTTTAAACCACCATTGACTGTTCGGTGGCCAAATTCTACTCTCACCTTTTGCTAGCGAAGGGAAAGTTTAGTTTAGTTCAGTTTACTGGGGTGAGCTTAGCTTTACTTACTCCGAGCGCTCAGGCCATTGGTAAGCTCATTGCACTATCCTCGTAAATCGCCTATTAAATGGCTTCCCACTTACGCGTTAGCAGGCCTTAGCGAATCTGAGAACATTCTCCAGAGGCAGAGAGTGTGCAGATTCTTCACTGAAGAAAACCTTACCAAGGTGTCTTCGTCTAAGATCTGAGGAGACCGGGTAGCTGCTTCCTGTCTCCTCCTCCGCCTCACAATTGCTGCACATAGCCGAAACCACCACCCTGTTGAAAGCCCTACTAGGGTTTTCATGTCCCACTTGTTAATGGATAACAAAAATGCCGCTCTGGCGTCCCAAGTTATTTCACAAGGATTTTCATCTACCGTTCAAAGTTCAAAGTTCAAATTTGTCCATCCGGCTGTGTGAATAATTCCAATTTCACCCTTCAGAGTAGACTTGACATGGATAGCCGGATTCCAAAACTGGTGCTGGCCCCACCGTTGTGGATCCAGACCCTTGGCGAGCCAGTCTGTCAGCCTCCTCATTACCAGCGATGTTTGAGTGCCCTGGCACCCATATCAGGAGTGTTTCGTTCAGTCGGCCAAGTTTCTGCAAATGACAACTCCACACAAACTGGCTTGATATATCAGCGCTGCTTAGTACTGATAATGCCGCTTCGAATGGCGCAACCCCTCCATCTTTTTCGCAGACATTCTTCTGCTCCTGAAATGGCATATATCTCCGCCTGGAATATTATCGTCATTTTTCCCAGGGTTCGGGCTAGTTTCATAATCAGATTTCCCGAGAATACCCCTGCGCCCCATTCATCCTCCATGACTGACCCATCGGTGAAGATTAGTAAGTCTGTAGTCTGAAAAGACTCATGGCCATTTATCGACCATTCCTCACTTTTGGTGATTGCGACAGTGTATGTCTTTTCAAAGACGAATCTGGAAACCATATAATCGGCCGGCATCGGAACTACCGGATGTTTGTGAAGGAATTTCCAAATAGACGCATGACCGCATGATTGGCCAATAATATCGAGTCTATATGCGTCATTGGCTATTTTCCGTTTCACCTCCAAGTGAACGGGGGTAGATTAAAGATAGCTTCAAGTGGCGCAGCCGGCGTAGTTTCAAGTTTATTGCGGTTAGTTCGTCCACAATGTTTACGCGAAGACTTCTTGGTCCTCCTGCAGCCACAGCAGGGTTTCAACTACCAGCAGCCATAACAGAGAAGAGAGAACCCCTCCCTGTGAGTAATCCCTGAAATATCCTGTCTCAATTTTGGCCGACCAATATTTGGATTTTTCTCCACTCTAGCATGTGAAGGATCCTACTGATTAACAGCGCTTCGATTCCATGCTGTCTTGCCGCATCACGAATTACCGCGAATGCGCCTAAAACATCTCCTTTTCAATTTGCGCCGTGAGTTCATGGAGTGCTGTCTCCGTGGATTTGTCTTTCTGGTAAGCGTGTTGCCTGTGGTGAAATAAGTGATGTCTTTCTAGGACGTTAGATTGATCGGTCGGAAGCTTTTTGCGTCCATGTAGGTGGGTTTGGGAATAAATAACCTCTTCACATCACGTCGGTTAATTGGAATATAAGCGTGCGCTAGGCATAAACGATACATATTCCGATTATGTAGATCCAGGACATCCATTTCCTCTATTACTAGTGCAGGAACGATGCTATCTGGACCTGCAAACTAGTATCTATGGAATGAGTTAAATGCCCAAATTTACTCGCTCCAGTGATGCTAATTTGCATGCCAGATTCCAGTCTCTCGGTTGAGGACAGCGTGCACCTGTCGGCCCCGATATTAGATTTCGGATGCTGCCTGGAAGTGCACTTCAAGCAAACGGTTTGCCGTTTCTTCATCGCTTTCTGTGTACCTCCCGTTTGCACTTTTGGCATACAATAGGTCAGCATGTAGGAAGTTTACCCCTTGCTTACCCCACCAACAACCCACGGTTCTTGTTTGAGGTATATAAATGTCTTGCAGCTATTGATCCGACGACTGATAAGTGCAGTCGCTGCTTTACAGTGCTGCAGATTTATCTGGGAAAAAGTGGCACCTCATTTACGCTTCAAATCAAGATGCCGAGGGCTGCACGTGCCCTTCAATGCTTTTAGGAGTCAACAATTGTAACGAGACGGTCCCTAGCCCGTAATAGAGCCGGTAGCTCGATTTTTCCCGAATCTTCTTAAAATCGGCTTCGGGAACGCCAATAGTGAGAAAAGTTCCCGGCCTATCCCCTCTTTCTCCTGCTTTGCTGCCTAGCAGCATTCAGGTGGAAGTGTTGAGGTTATTCTGCAGACCATGTTGTTCCAGGATCTCAACAACATTCCGCTCTTCTTCTGGAATCCAGATGAAGCACTTTTTGAATGATGGCAGCTTAGAGACCCTTTTCATGGTTACTCGCGCACCCTCCCACATATCGTTGAGGGAGGAGCGGTGCTGCCTGAGTGATTCGTTCGTGTCTTCGTCGGCAAACTTCAGCCGTAAAATCTTACGGTAGACACCTACCTACTCAAAGCAAAACTTAATGCTTTGCGAGGATATAGTTCTTACAGCTAGGAGGAGTTTCCTCCTAAGAAACGGAGATTCCCCTGCCGCCCCCCCCCCTTCGTAACTTTGATAATGTGAAATGTTAGGTATGCCAAATGTGGCGAATCGCGGAAGATCGTACGTTCCGGTTACACTGTGCGTATTCGGGAATATTTTCGCTCCAACTCCGTAGACCATCGCATCGCAGGGAGCAAAACGAAAGTGACAGAGGGAATTATAGAAACTGCTGCCTTATCTCCTATGGCGAGAGTAGCTACAAACTTTATTTAGGTTAAGATACTTGAAGGAGCTGTAGCGCCAAACAGTAAAGCTTCATATATTAAGCCACTATGCTGCTTCCAGAAGGGGCATCTTTATTTTTTTCGAATCTGAGAGCGTCTTCCAGAGATAGAGACCATGCAAAACAGAAAACCTTCACACCCGCTAGATGCCTATACGGAAGCATTACTTTCTGGTGGTGGGGCCTCAAACATTTGACACCAGATAACTTAGGCTGAAATTCTTACTTCGTCTTTGTCCGCGGTTGGGTTAATTTCCTCGAAGAAGCTCATCTTTGAGAATTCACTTGTCAAGATTGGTGTGAACATCGAAGTTAATGGTAAGCCACCAAAAGGCCGGCCGAAACAACGGTGGCTTGATACTATGGATGGCGATTTGAAAACCTCGCGAGCGCATTCAAAACAGCCTTTTGATAGAGTTAAGTGACGAAACCGATCACGAGCCGACCGCGTTTGTGAACGGGGCAAAAGCTGAAGAAAAACAAGAAGAACTTCATCTTCGAGTCAAATGTCGATCTCAGGTACATCATTTCACTGATCGCCAACCTCCCTGGTCTTCTAACATCTCATAGACCAGAAAATGGTCTCACTGGTAATCCCCCAATAACTACAAAAGATACCCCCTTATAAAAGGGGGCTAGGGCTAGGGAGGTAGCACATCTGCCATAAAACACAATGGAATTTAAAGCGTTTCTAATATTGGACGCCAAAAGGAAACTGCCTGTCAACAAACATCCGACTAAGTTTTGAATGGGAATAAATATTGCCGTTAAGTTACGTCAGATAATTTTAATCAGGTGCAAAACATGCGCGGGATACATTCCGAATATGAGGAACCAGGTTATCCACTTTCTCTATTACTAAGGCGGGAATGGTATCATCTGGGCGCACAGTTAAATTTCCATTTGACTCATTCATGTCCTGTCTTTACATTGAGGGCTGTACATGGCTGTCTATCTTCAGCTATGATTTCGAAAGTTGCCTGAGAAATACACTTTAAACAGATAGTTCATTGTGGTAGCCTGGTCTGATTATGCTTCAGGTCAAAGTTACATAATTCGGCAAATCCTCACACGACCTCTTCGCGGTGGCCTCTGGAAACCGTCTTCGAGACTATCAAATCGCTAATTACCGAAGATAAGATCTGCTGGGCTATAAACAGCTTCTCCCCATATAAATCTTTGGGTCTAGATGGCATAATGCCAGTCATGCTACAGAAGCAGCAGGAAAGGGTTATGCCGTGGTTCGTTTTTAGGATACGTACCCCAGTCCTGGAGACGCGCACTAGTGGTTTTCATACTGCAAGCGGGCAGGCGCGGCCATGGGCGAAGGATTTTCGTCCAATCAGTCTCGCCTCCTTAGAGCGCGTCTGGGAGATCCACTTAAGGGCGATTATTCAGCATGCCTACCTCAAAGGCAAATTCACAGAAACTGCTCTTCACGATGTAATTGGCACGACTGAACAGTCGCTGCAGTATAAGCAGTGTACCCCTGGATATAAAGAGAGCTTTCAACAACGTTAGTACCAACGCCATCAAGGAAGCCTTGACCAGTATTGGATTGGAAGGGTATCTTACGAATTGGACTATATCTAGTCGGACCTGGGAGGCAACCACTTGACCAGAGCTGTAAATAGAGTCATGCCTCAGGGTAGCGCCTCTTTTCGGTGCTCTGGTTAATAGTGATGGACGAATATAGACGGCAGCGAGGTGAAGGTGGTGGCGTATGCCGGCGGCTTGGTGATTTTAGTGTTAGGCATGTTTCCGTCCATTATAAACGACATCATGGAACGAGCGTTGCAAATGATGTGCCTGTGGGCTGCAAGATGCGGACTCGGCATAAATCCAACCAAAACGGAACTGACGCTGTTCATCACCAAGCCAAGGATACCTGAATTCCTCCTACCACGACTAAATGAGCAAAGATTGGTTCTTTCCTCCAATATAAAGTATTTGGGTGAAATTCAGGATCCAAAACTAAATTGGAGATAGAACATAGAACTGAGGATTAAGAAGGCCTATATAGACTTCTATGCCTTTCCAACCTTTCCAATGAAATGGGCTCTCCGGCTGAGGATAGTTTTCTGGATGTACACCGCTGTATTGCGTCCAATCCTAACTTACAACCCTATTGTATGATAGCAGGCTTTGAGCAAGAAATACAATAGAACGAAGCTTAATAGGATTCAAAGAACAGCATGTACAGGTGCTACTAGGTGTCTGCAGTCCTGTCCGGCATATGTTCTCAATGTACTCCTACATCTCTTCCCACTAGACCTCCGGATGCTGGATAGCCAAGTCCTACGGCCACAGTAAGATCCTAGACTATGCCACACGTAAGTTGAACTTCTCAAGAAACTGTGCTGTGGACTTTCCAACCAGGGCAAAGTGGAAGACTGTCGGCGTTTTGGAAGGTTATGACTCAGTATTCTTCACCGACGGATCAAAAATGGTTTGTGGAGTCGGCGCGGGGTTTCCTCGAATACACACAGTATATTCAAGTAGTATGGTCTACCAGGTTTCGCCAGTGTATTCCACGGGGAAGTACTGGCGATACTGGAAGTCTGTCGATGGCTTGAGCGTGATCCGAACCCCAAGCGGAACATAGCCATTCTGACCGAGAGCCAAGCGGCCATCAAGGCCTTGTACTCAGCGACGACATTTTCCAGGCTGGTGGGGCAGTGCAGAGTCGCGCTGAATCGTCTGGGCGCCACGCTCAAGGCCACCCTCCTCTGGGTTTCAAGGCATAGGTACATAGAGGGGAATGAGCGTGCTGCCAGATTGGTCAGACGAGGCTCTGGTCTTTGCAGACCTTCGGCGGGTACAGTCGGTATCTCGCTGGCAGCTGTCAAGGGCAGAATCTATTCGCACTACTTAGCAGCCGCGGGCCTCAGATGGCGAAGGCATACCGGCTGTGTCAAGGAGAATGAGGCCCGCTTATAAGATAGCCCGACCAGGAGAGCTCTTGTGGCAGACGCGTGCAAATGCATTCAAGATTACGGTAGTCTGCACAGGACACTGGCCCATAGGGAACCATGCCGTCAGATTCGGCATACCCTACAATTCGTATTGCCGAAGCTGTGGAGAAGCGGGGGGAAGGTTCATGCATTTTATCTGTGATTGCCCAGCTCTAGCTAGAGTCGGGCTACGGTCACTGGGTAAATCATTTTTTGGGGACTTCAGAGAGATTTTCGGCTGCAGGGTGGGAGAGCTGCTTTCCGTTGTGAATGCTACGGGCTGGCTCTCAAGATCCGAGCCGGTTGGAATCGGCCTCCCTGCTCTTATAACAGCAGTCACGATCTTAGGAGTTTGTGGCATCGAAACGCCCCACCACAGCTCTAATTGGGCTCCTCGGAGCGGCCACTGATACATACCTGGCTAGTTCATCGTTTTGTCATCGCTTTTTGTGTGGTTCCAGTTCTCTAAACGTATGTTAGCCAGCTGCAGGTGACATTTTTTCGACAAGTTTCCGCTGTAACTTCGAGGACACCTTGAGCAAGTTATTCTTCGGAGCTTTCTAAACCATGCGCAGTTTCAGCCTTCAATTAAATGAGTCTTTAGAGCTCGATTAAGCGGTGCCCTTGCTTCTGTTTTACCAAATCCGCGTTCCATCACGAAATTTTTTCATTCTTTAACATTCAGAAAAAGCTTGCTTCCTTCATTTCCGCAATATTATTGAGAGCCAACACTGATAATGTGACGGTCCCCATCCCGTGATAGAACCAGCAGCCCGTTTGTTCCCGAACTTACTACTAACATCTACTTCAATAGCATAGATAATCAGGAAAGGTCTCGGCCTACCAGCTCTTTCTCCTGCTTCACTGCCTGATAGCATCTCCCCCTCGGACACCACCTTGTCGTGGTGGGGGAGCCTGTAGTAGTTTACTGCTACACTAAGGGTGTCCAAAATATGAATATGGAAACAATGGATATAAACTCTCCAAGTGGTAAGAAGTCACAGACTTCGAATCCACCCGCGACCATGAGCAATCATGTCGCGGCCGAGGCGCGGATTTTGGAGGCCTCACCACGTTCATATTTGCCTATAGAGCAATCTGTAGAAGGCATGCTTTCCGACTCAGTGGAAAGTTTGCATTTAGTGCCTACGGCGAAGTTAGCCAGAAAGGAAAGTACGGAAACTCTCAAATTGGGAGAAACTGGAAATCCGACTACGGCCGGCCCGTCCGCGGTACTACAGCCCAAATCTACCCGCAAGCGGAAGAGAAAGGCCTGGCAGAAGGGAACTTCGGCCACTAAGGAGGGGGGACTACAGGCTGAACCCTGCCTGTCAGAACCTTCTCCGCCATCCTTACTGGGAAGAGCGGAAGAACGGGAAGCTGGTGACGTGGACGCTACTGGTTCAACGCCAGTATGTGGAAATGGATCCAAGCGGTCCGAACACCGTGAACCTGGAAAGGCCCTAAGCCGACGGCAGAAGAGAGCACTGCGAAGGAAGATGAAGCACCTTGGGAATGAGGACATGGACGTGGCTGTACCACTAGGCGCGGTAACACCCAGAGAAATCGGACGCAAGGTAGCGGAATCTCCGGCGGAAGGTGGGGATAAACTGGAAACCCCGGTAAGATCCACACTGGACGCACCAGACTCTTCAGTCAGCGGTAATGCGCGCAAGAAGCGTAAGACCAACACATCTGCTGTGGCCGACGCTTTACTGTGCTCCGCACCAGGGCTTACATCCACGCGTCTCGCGGGGATTAGGACCGGTGTGCCGGGAGGTGATCAAATCAGCGAGAGAGATCTCAATGAAGCTGGTCCCTCCCACAGGAATACGAACACGAAGGCGGGAAGGAAGAGGACGTATGCGCAAGCTGCGGCCTCTGTTCTGACTGCTGCCGTGGGAGTTTCCTCCAAGGATGGCAAAATGTCAGAGGGACAATTTACCATCCTCCAGGAATGCCTGTGGAAGAAAATGATGGAGCCTGGAACGAAGCCACGATTTAACGATCAAGGTTTTCGTGATGGGCTTCTACATTTGGAGTGCGCTGACGAGGCTGCCTTAAAGTGGCTCCAGCAGGTAATCCCAACTTTGAGTTCCGGCGGTCGGCCCAAGTTCACTATTGTGAACACTGAGCTACGCAGGACAGAACATGTCGGATGTTGGCTACCGGGCCCTCGAAGGAAGGCAGAGGACATCATCCGCTTGCTGGGTGAACAGAACCCGGGCATGGACTTTGGGCACTGGAGGGTGAAGTTCATGAATGCCAGGAAGGACCAATCTACAAACGTGGAGGGCTTCAACTTGATATTCGAACTGGACCAACAGAGTCTAAATGTGCTCAGGGGAAGTCACCATATGGTGCTCCACTTTTTCCTATATAGACTGAAATTCAGTCATATCAGGAGACTGTAGGGCATCATCTCCATTTTTGAGAGCGAAGAACAATGATGGTCTTCGACTTACACAACATAGAGCAAATTGCAGCATCTTCGGTGCGCTCTCCCACAATGGAGACGTGCGCGGAGGATAGTGCATACAGGGGCGGAACCCCCGTATGGGGGCTCGCACTGGGGAAGGGACTACAGAGTGAATCCTACCTGCTAGTAACTTCTCCTACACCTTCCAAGGAACAGGCGGAAGGAAGGGTAGCCAGAGACGTGAACGAAACTGACTTGATGCCAGTTCGAGTGATCGAATCTATGCAACCCGGACACCGCAAACCAAGTAAGGTGCTAAGTAGAAAACAGACGAATGCTCTGCGGGATGAGGTGAGATCTTTCGTGGATGAGAACATGGGAATTGCGGTACTCCCAAGTACGGCTTTTCTCAGAGAAATCAATCACGAGGGGATCGAGTCTCTGGCGGTACGGTGTGGGGGAAACCCCGTCATACGCGGACTGCCGCATACGCTTCTAACTGTTTTCTATAAGACAATAGACTAAGTTTATGTCGAAAAACATAAAGATTGGTCAAATCAACCTGCAGCATGCCAAAGCTCCCTCCTACCTGTTGGCAGCGAGAATGACAAAGCTACAGGATTTACCCTATATCTTTCTGGTGCAAGAACCGTGGGTTCGATTTAACAGAATCTGTGGTATTGGATCAGTAAAAGGGGCTAGGATCTTCTACGACGAAAGATCCATAAGACCGAGAGCTTGCGTCCTGATGTCAAGACGGTTAGAGGCAACTATGCTGAGACAATATTGTTCCCAGGACTTAGCTACGGTCATCATACAATACCAGATAAATGGCGAGAGGAAAAACATCATAGTTGCCTCCGCTTATTTACCCTATGATTCTTTGTATCCTCCACCGACGCAAGAACTTAGGGATCTGGTGGCGTATGCAGAATCAAGTGGTCTCGAACTCTTAATAGGTTGCGATGCGAATGCTCAACATATTTGTTGGGGCAGTAGCAAATGCAATCCAAGAGGAGAGAAGCTATTTGATTTCATCACTTCAGCTGGTCTTATGACTGCAAACGTGGGGTGCGCCCCTACGTTCGTGGGACCGAGAAGAAGCGAAGTAATTGACCTAACAATCTGTACCCCAAAATTGTTAGAGTTGATTACACACTGGCGAGTGCTAGACGAGGTCTCACTGTCAGATCACCGATATCTAGAATTCAATCTGACTATTGCGGGCGAACAGTCTGCAGTACAAAGGCGGAACCCTAGGAAAACGGATTGGGCAAAGTTCAATGAACTTCTTGGCAATAAAGTACAGTTCCCTAGGCGACTAAGGACTCCTTTGGTGCTGGAAGATGAATTGAAAACTCTGAACTACACACTTTTAGAGTGTTATGAAGAGGCTTGTCCTATTTCCCGAGGCCAAAGCGGTAAAACAGTTCCTTGGTGGAACCGAGAACTGCAAAAACTCAGGAAATCAACCAGGCGACTTCTAAATCGTGCTTGCAAAAGTAACAAGAACGAAGACTGGTTAAATTTCAGGAACTCACAACGTGAATATAAGAGGCTCGTGAGGTGCTCGAAACGAGACTCCTTTAGAGCGTACTGTGAGGAACTGGAAGGCGAAAGGGAGACTTCAAGGCTGTGCAGAGTCCTCAAAAGGGATGAGTCGGCCAAGTTGGATTCTCTTAGAAAACCCGACGGTACTTTCACGAACTCCAGACTGGACTCAGTACAGACCCTCCTGGAAGTACACCACCCGGGGGAACGGGTGAGAGAAGTGGTAGGGGGAGAGTTGACGGTTCTTGCAACCCCTTCAACACGCAAGTGTTGCAAGAGGAACTGGAACACTGCGAAAGCGGTTGTTACCCTTGAAAAGGTGAGAGCTGCGATACTGTCCTTTGAACACTTCAAAGCACCTGGCATGGATGGCATCTATCCGGCAATGCTAAAGGAGGGTATGGAGCATTTAGAGCGACCTCTAACAAATATTTTTCGAGGATGTCTTGCTCTGGGCTACGTGCCTTCTTCTTGGCAACAGGTTAAGGTAGTTTTCATACCGAAACCTGGGAAAGATGACTATTCTAATCCAAAGAACTTCAGACAGATCAGCTTGACTTCATTCTTGCTGAAAGGTTTGGAGAGACTGGTGGAGCGTCACATTCGTGGAAAGGCACTTAGGTCACACCCACTTAGTGAAAACCAACATGCTTACCAACGTGGAAAGTCCTGTGAGTCTGCTCTTCATTCTTTGGTCACAAAGATAGAGGATGCAACTTTGAATGGTGAGTACGCGATGGGGGTGTTTGTGGACATTGAAGGGGCTTTTGACTGTGCGCCTTTTCAAAAACTTTGTGATGCCGCCAGAGCGCATGGTGTTGATGATGCTTTAATTAAGTGGATCCATGCTATGCTAACGCAAAGATTGCTGTGCGCTGAGGTAGGGGTCGATCGCTACCTGACTACGGAGGCAACGAAGGGCTGCCCCCAAGGAGGTGTGCTTTCGCCGCTTCTGTGGAGTATGCTGATCGACTCACTGCTATGCGAACTGCAAAATTTGCCAATACACGCTCAAGCTTATGCTGATGACGTGGCTGTACTTGCTGTTGATCGGGATCTTGGAACGGTGTGTAGGAATATACAGCGTGCCGTTGATTTGATAGACAGCTGGTGCCTTAGACATGGTTTGTCCGTTAATCCAAATAAAACCACAATGGTTTTATTCACAAAAAGGAGAAAACTGGATGGACTTTGCCTCCCTGAGATGAGGGGTACTACCCTTCAACTCTCCGAAGAAGTGAAATACCTGGGGGTTACTCTAGATAAAAAACTTCTTTGGAACAAACATGTAGAGGTAAAGATGAAACGAGCTCTCACAGCTTATGGGCTGTGCAGACGGACCTTTGCCTCGACATGGGGACTCAGACCTCATGTGGTAATGTGGATATACGTTGCCATCATTAGGCCGATGTTCGTATATGCATCCGTAGTGTGGTGGGTTAAAGTGAGACAAAAAGGTTTTCACCATAAACTAGCTGCACTGCAAAGAACTGTTTGTCTCGGTATCACTGGTGCCATGAGCACGACATCCGGCGCAGCTCTGAATGCACTACTCAATTTGCAGCCCCTGGATATATTTATTCAAAGCACTGCAATGAGAGCAGCCCATAGGCTAATTCGATTAGATCTATGGGAAAACAACGGATGTGGGGGGCACAGAGCATTGGAAGAGTTACTGGGAGGACTGAATCCAGTTCTTACAATGCCTTCCGATTCTCGTGTCCCCATACATCTGTTTGGTAGAAGATATGTAGTTACCCTGAAGCGTAGAGAAGACTGGGAAGACCCAGAGGAATGCGTGGAGGGATATACGGAAGTCTTCTACACGGATGGCTCAAAAACAGAAGAGGGTTCTGGAGCCGGAGTCTACCTCTCGAATAAAAACGAGAAGTGGGCTTTTCCTTTGGGACAATATGCAACGGTTTTTCAAGCCGAAGTTTATGCGATCCTAAGGGTGGCAAACTGGGTGATTGACGAGCGGTTGAAGGGCAGGCGCATCGCAATCTGCAGTGACAGTCAAGCTGCACTGAGGGCATTGAGCAGTCCTTTGATCACCTCGAAAATCGTTCAGGAATGCAGAAACCGTTTGAATTCTATGTCTAGATTCAATACGGTGGAACTACTCTGGGTACCTGGTCACTGTGGCATAGAAGGAAATGAAATCTCGGACGCTTTAGCGAAAGAGGGGTCAATCTCCCCTATGCCGGGACCGGAGCCAGCAATTGGGGTATCAGTAGCATTGGCTAAATCTGCTTTCAAAAACTGGGAACAGGTTTCCCATAATGACAGGTGGCAGAGCCTTAATGCTGCTCGACACACCAAACTTTTCCTGCCAGAACCCAACATGCGTACCGCAAAGTTTATCCTGTCGAAAAGCAGGAGGACTTGCAGGTGTATTGTGGGCATTCTGACAGGCCATAATTCACTAGCTGGGCATATGTTCAGAATAGGAATTACCGAAGATGATACGTGTCCCTCCTGTAATGAGGAAGCGGAATCCACGGAGCATTTCCTATGTGAATGCCCCGCCTATGGACGTATCAGGCATCAAATCTTTGGTGCCGATGTTCTCCAATTACGACGGGTAGCATCACATCCACTAACGGAAATCCTACGATACGTTAACGAATCCGGAATATTCCGTTAGACGGGGGACGCGAGTACAATGGGCCAACACGGTCTGAGTGCTCAGAAGCTGTAGCTTCTCCCCACCACACACACACACACACACACACACGCCTGATAGCATCTCGGTAGGTGCTTCATCGTCATTTAATTCTTTCTTCATCCAAAGGAAGCACTTGTTAATTGAAAACGGCGTACCGGAGCAGGTTTTTTTTGCCCACGGGTAAATGGGGATTCCAACTGGATTATCTCCCAACTGAATATGTTGACGATCTGGGTTTACGCTCAGGTTCTCCATACATTAACTTAAAGCTGCTCCGTCACTTAGAGCAGAATTGTCATGAAGGAAATATAATTATTATTTACGCTTTCTCCCTGCTGTTTTTAATTTTGATAAAGGTTTCATGAATGGTCGTCAAAGGCTTTGTCTCTAGAGGAAAGTAAGTCGCTTTCTGCAGAACTTCTTTCTGCTCACATAAGGTTAGATGAGACTGATGGTCGTCTTACACCCGAGGTCTACTATTCGCGGCCATCGCTGTGACTGACCGACCCCTCTGCACGGTAGTAACACCTTGCTTTGCGGTTGTAATCTTGTTATTAAACTGGAGGAGTTAGAAAGAAACCACTGTTCAGCGCCGAAGCGAAGTTATAGTAGATCAAATTGAGGCGAAGTCGAAAAGTTATGAAAAGCAAAAGGACTGAAAATGGCGACAAACACGACCAAGATCGAAACATCATATACTGACTTCTTGCGCTAAACGAGGCTTGATTAGAGGCTAAATGCATTGTCAAAATATAATGAGATAACCCGCTGCTGTCAATTAACACGGTAGTATCACAGTAGGCACGGAGAAAGAGAATATCTTTGTTAAAAAAATTAAAACTTGACCCGACGATGCTAGGAAAATTGACATCAGAAACTCGAGAGAAACTACTACCAAGGGGACATTTTGTGCAACATTTACTTCTCAGTTCAAAATGCAGGGTTTGAAAGTAGGCTCTACCTACCTACCTGGTGTTATTAGGGAAGGCATTTGGCGAAATACCAGCATGTGCAACGGAAACGACGCTTTAGATGCTGGCAGTATGGTCAATTTACAAGAGAGTCTAACAGCGATAATGACAGATTGGAAATTTATAGACACTACCGAGAAACAAATCAATTCACAGAGGGAGGTTTTGAAGACTTGAATTGTTTCTTCCCTACCTAAGGAACGCAGAGGTCATCCTAGATATAAGTTGGCTACGGTAGGTCTTCAGTGTCCATCTAGTGAGGTGTAAATGGAGTTCATCCATCTCAAGCCTAACCATGGGGCAACAGCACATTTTCCAAAATATGTTATCTTTGAGATGAAAATGGACATAGCAGTATTATGTCCGCAATACAAAAATTCAACAAAATCACATGGAGATAAAGAGGCATTCATCGGAATGCTCCAAAAGGAGCCTGTTTAGAAAGAACTCTTTCGAAGCCTATGTTTTGCCGATACCATCATAGCCATCACCCCTTTTGAACACTTTTCTAAAATGAACGTGATGAAAACTACGGGTAAATTCTTAAAATAATTTCAACCTCATCGGCTTCAATGCACACAGCACACCAAATCAATACCAGCAGAATTGAGAGGAATATTTCGCAAGACCCCGTGAAACATCCTTCGTTAATAAAGAATGGAAACCCCTTCAAACTCATAAGCTCGAAAAAACCACTCAGATGCAATCATGCATACAAAATTGAATACGGGCCAGCAGCAAAGTCAAGAAGTTTAAGCATTTTCAAAGAATTTCAAATCAAGAAATCCATGATAAGCATAACATGAAACTTTCTAGTCATCCCATTAGATTGTGAATGTGTAGTGGAGGAAGAGTTAGTTACTATTCAGGATGGAAGCGCTGATGGATGCTGGAGATGAAGCTCTGAATAGCTTCGATTATGTGTGAAAATATGCAAGCTATTGCGATGCAGCATATTGAAACTGCAACGAATGCATGACGGGAAAGGGAGATGCGACGCTGGAAAGCTAATGTAATTGAATGCAGTTACCAGCGTTTTTCAATATTGATACATAAGTTTGTGAAGCTTTAGAGGGCGATGAATTTAGTTTATCTGAATAATCCGTTTATTTGTTGGGGATTACGTAATAATGGTCACTCTTCAAATGGAGAATATTTTCAAGAATTTTATCAGCAGCCACTTATAAAATTGGAAAATATGTCAGTTACGATATGACTGTATCTCGAGGCAGGCTTCCCACCATTATTCCCGTGGTTTTCGTAGAAATTTAAGCACTCACTTTTATAAAGGTCCTTCCCGAGTTGCCTTTATCAAACACGAAGGCTTCGCTAGATTCACATTGAAAAATTGGTGAAAATGACTGTGCAGATTTTGCTCAAGTGAACTCTACAGAAGTGCCTGGCGGCTGATACTTACACATCACTATGCTAGCTAATTGGGAGTCCTTAGGAACTTCTATACCTCGCACGTCATTATACAGAATATAATTCGTCTGATTTACCTTACTTCAACACTAAGGTCTACAGAATAAGAAAACCGAAATTCCGGGGAGCGTTGTACTCAGACTTTCAAAAAGCGAAAAGAGAGGAAAATAAGAAGAGAAACCAGAATGAATGGTGGGTTCGTTTAATATTGCCCTTAATCGCGAGTGAAATGAGGTGATCTGTTGGGGTTGATAACCTACCTTGGCATCTTTTAGCCTAGATCATATATAGGAGGCTTTTAAGCTTTGAAAGTAAAACGTGCTCTTTTTTCTTGAAGGATGGATTACTGAGAGAAAGTCACTGCTAAACGTATCAGAGACCTTAGATTTTCGGTCCTAAAACATAGCCCAAATAAAGTTATCCGATAATTGGCATGATGTTCTAATTCCCGGCCGCCGATAAAAGCTCGTCAGTAAGCGCAATCCAGAAAACTTTATCGATCCCGGCTTTCTATAAGAAAAACAAAATTAGCCGCGAACTGCTCCCCCGCCAGGATATCACAACCTGTTTTCATGACACGATTTCTTCGATAATATATGTGTTAACTAGTTAGAGGTAAAGAACGCTAGAAGTTGTATAGCTTACCATATTGGAATAAATCCAGACAGCAATGACCTTCCTCTCCAATTCTGTGACATAAAGAAAGACCTTTGATCAAATGGAAGCATGTCCTTCCTTCGCCTCTATGACAGAACTTCTTCTTTTCTGTCATAGAGTAAATACGAGTATTTTCTTTTCGAACCTCACTTATACTTTCTGTGCAGCATAAAGTCCCACTCGCCTACATGTGGACCATTTTACACTCACTTGCATAACATGGAAATTGTAGTGATGATTTGCGGTTATTGTTTCAAATGGGTTAGCGAAATGAAAAATGGGCCACGAAGGTAGAACTGTATTAAATAAAGGGAAAAGAATAATCAAATACAAGTTTTTCCGCTTTCCCAACTGCTGATTTTCAGAGAGTCTTCCAGACTCCTCCTCTCTGGACACGGCGGACAGTAAAGCATGACCTGCTGCGGGTTCTCAGATGTGCAACCACATTCAAGGCAAAAGGGAGAATCACTTTCTGTAATTACCATCTCCTGACAGAAATCGGGCCAGGTTGTCCCTGAAGCCACTCCTCAATACCAGAAATGAGAACCCTCTGCGAGTCATCCTACCGTTCATATCACTTTTTCAGCGACTCCCGCCTGGTGGCTTTTCGGTATACTGTTCTATTGTCAGGTAAATTTATTCACCCAACAACCGCTATCCCCTTTCCCGTACAGACAACATGCCTCACTTGGCAGAGTGTTCATCGGAAACATTTCCGCACACATTACCTCGCCTGCGATTATTCTGAAAATGTTACACAACTCTAGAGACACTAAGGAGTAAGTCCTGTGTATTCTCCTCCGATTGCTTTCACGCTAATGCTTCTTCCTACATCGCGCTAACAAAATGCGGATATTTGATGCTTTCTCACAGTCATAGCCCGAGAGTTACTTGAAATTGACCTTCGCGTCAATCAACACCGCCATGTATTTGATAACCGATACACCATTTATTATTCAAAATTACGTTGCTCCTGTAGGTCATCCGAGCGCAATGCTGACCACATTGCCTTCTATAGTGTACCGGTACCGTCTTGAATGAAGTGCTCTACCACACTTCAAGGCTCTGATCCAATTGGATTGTTGAGCCAACGATTATTATTGTTATTATAGGTCATCACTATATTCTATAATAGGTAGAAATCTATGGTAGATAACCCTTTCTAGCACCTTTTCTACCGTGACTATAAGGGAAATCGGGCGACCTGAATGGCTTGGTTGTAGCGTTGTAGCTCATAGATTTCGTCGCTATGTAGGCTACGGAATCGTTCATCCTCATGTAGGGGGCTAAAAATTCTTCGGATGATTCTTCTCTCAAACGCGGCCAAGAGTTCGCAATTCTTCTTACTAAGAACCCAAGTCTCCGAGGAATACATGAGGACTGGCAAGATCATTGTCTTGTGCAGTAAGAGCTTTGACCCTATGGTGAGACGTTTCGAACGGAACAGTTTTTGTAAGCTGAAGTAGGCTCTGTTGGCTGACAACAACCGTGCGCGGATTTCATCATCGTAGTTGTTATCGGTTGTGATTTTCGACCCTAGATAGGAGAAATTATCAACGGTTTCAAAGTTGTATTCTCCTATCCTTATTCTTCTTCGTGTTTGACTAGTGCGGTTTGATGTTGTTGGTTGATTGGTCTTTCGTGCTGACGTTGCCACAATATATTTTGTCTTGCCTTCATTGATGTGCAGCCCAAGATCTCGCGCCGCCTGCTCGATCTGGATGAAGGCAGTTTGTACGACTCGGGTGGTTCTTCCCGTAATGTCAATATCGTCAGCATAAGCGAGTAGTTGGGTGGACTTAAAGAGGATCGTACCTCTTGCATTTACCTCACCATCACGGATCACTTTCTCGAGGGCCAGCTTAAAGAGGACGCATGATAGCGCATCCCCTTGTCGTAGACCGTTGATGATGTCAAATGGTCTTGAGAGTGATCCTGCTGCTTTTATCTGGCCTCGCACATTGGTCAGGGTCAGCCTAATCAGTCTTATTAATTTCGTCGGGATACCGAATTCTCTCATAGCGTGTACAGTCTGGCTATGCTATCATAGGCGGCTTTAAAGTCGATGAACGGATGGTGCAACTGTTGTCCATATTCCAACAGTTTTTCCATCGCTTGCCGCACAGAGAAAATCTGATGTGTTGCTGATTTGCCTGGAGTGAAGCCTCTTTGGTATGGGCCAATGATGTTCTGGGCGTATGGGGCTATCCGGCCTAACAAGATAGTTGAGAATATCTTATAGATGGTACTCAGCAACGTGGTACCTCTATAATTGCTGCACTGTGTGATATTTCCCTTTTTATGTATAAGACAGATAATGCCTCGTTGCCAATCGTCAGGCATTGATTCGCTGTTCCATACCTTGAGCACAAGTTGATGAACCACTGGGTGCAACTAGTCGCCTCCATGTTTAACCAATTCGGCTGTAATTCCTTCGGCTCCTGGCGACTTATGATTTTTTAGGCGATGAATTGCACGGACTGTTTCTCCTAAACTTGGTGGTGGCTGTATTTGTCCATCGTCTTCAGTTGGCGGGACCTCCAACTCGCCGATGTTTTGTAGCTCCTCTGTAGGTCCTCTGCAGTTATTGCGGCATCCATTTCCCTGTTACAGGTATCGCGGAGGGTTGTGTTGTGGATGGCTTCAGTGTTCACTCTCTTCTGATTATCAGAGGGGATATGCAGAATGTCCCGACAATAAGAAAGAATACTATTGTTGCCGGAATGTAATCTTGTCGGGCTTTACTTTGGACTCCAAATTTTTCCGAAAATTTTCACCTATGACCTTTTGCGCTATTAAATGTCACTCTGGTAATAGCTATTAGTTTCTTCAGAATGCCTTTCCTGCGAAGAGCATACTAGATACCTTTCTTATTCGCTTCTTTTTAAACCTTTCTTAAAGTCCATGAAGAGCAGGTGAACTAATGATTTAAACTGTTTGACAGCAAAATGTTGATGAGGAGGTTCTAGAGCCGAAACCAACCTGCTTCCTATCAAGGAAATCTGGAGAAACTGCTGTAGCTATAAGATTCGCGGTAAAGCAGCCAAGCCCTGTGGTTCGGTTGGAATTGAGTTCATTAATGGCCACTTTCACTTCACTTTATTTTTTATTTGAGGAAGCAGCTCGTATACGCAACAGGTGTAGCTTCAACAGGATTTCTATGGCTGGAGATGGTGGTGAAATGTCCTTCCACCTCTTCACCTCTTCATCACAATTATCTGCAAGTTTTTTTTGTAATGACATCAAGAAAAATGAAATATTTGCTATTTTATTAACATTCCTTGACCAGCGCAATAATAAATCTCTGTTTGTCACAGTGAATGCTACGCTGCATTTCATCCCTGTTCGCTGCAGCAATAGTAGGATTTAATTCTGTACAGGTTTTCATGTTTCCGCAGTTACTCAGATTTTACCGCGTCCTTTCAAATCTCCCCACCTCTACAAGAACATGTGGGCCCGATACGCAACCGAAGGGGGCACCGTCAAGTGATGGTCTCGCTCTCAGCGTCTTTTTTTGTTTCGCACAGCCAAGCAGAACTCCTAAATCTTTTGCGGATTATGATCTGGTCAATCTAATTTGATATTCATTGCCGATCAGGGCTGCATGGTTCTAGATGATTAGTTCATAAATCTTTATTCTTTTTAGTAGCTTTCCACAGCAAGCGGGGAACACTTCGCATGAATTCTAAACCGTAAGCTCACAAAGAAGTCAAACTTCAACGGAGTACAGCCTTCCCAGCTTAATAGTAAATAGTATTAGTCCGGGTGGAGTCTACATAACCTACTTCTTGAGGCGCCTTTGATATTAGACTATAGGGATTCGTTTTCTGTCAAACCGGCTTGGTGCTATATATGACAAAGTTGTTTTAGGCACTTAGGAATGATTTGATTTGAACACACCCCTCCTTACCTGTCGAAATGAACGATCTGTTGATCTTTAGGTGGAAATACCTTTCGTTACTGCTGAATTAATTCAGAAAGGTATGATCATGATTTCAAAGACTCTCCCTTTGTCCTGTGTCTGCTAACATACTGTTACTATTCAAGCTATTAAACTCATAGATAATTAATAATATTCGGAGCTTAAATCGAAACAAAGCAGCGCAACTACGCAGTATGTTCTTGGTTTCACTAAAGTCAATAGGATTTGGTATTTTCAGGCAATTTGGTGACGATTGCCGACACAATAACTCCTCAGTCCGTTAAACTTGTTGATATGGCCATTGTACAATCTTTAACAAAGTTAGCCATCAGAGGAGATAAATCAGTTCTCCTGTCTCTTTCTTGGAGCATGGGCAACCACGTGGTATGTTTCTTCTTAATGTTGTTTTTCCCGACATTCCCATTTCCAATGAGGCTGTGCTTTACTTCCTCTATTATTACGTGTAGTGTTGTGAAAGTGGTAAGCCAATAGCTGCAGAACAAGCACAAAGGAAAACACAAACATCCATGACTCGACTGTGCAAAGATGTCAAGAGGATAATGCCCAACCAAGACCTTGGTGGCGGCGGATGATGCTTCGGATCCAAAAATATAATAATTGATCAGATATTCCGAATATAGTAATTACGTGGGTTTCTGACATGGAATTGATGTAGACTCTGACGCGACGGGTTCAAATTTTGATTTTTGTTTTTTTTTTTAAACAGTTCATCTTCTGAAAAAAAGGCAGATATTTGGATGAAGTTTTGCATATTTTTAATCACGTAATTTCAAAGTTAAAAAAAATGGATTTATGAAATTTTCCAGGCTGGTTTTCCTTTGCTACAATTTTTTTTAATAAAGTGTGAAAAATTGACGACGTAAGTGATTTCGGGTCACTGAGACATCCAAAAAAAAAAAAAACAAAAAATGGAGTTTGACCTTTGACCTACCCCACTGTATACACTGGCTACTCATCTTTAAAATCGAATATGACTGTCATATTCTTACCACATATTGACAAAGATATTTTCAAACAAACTCAATAACAATAACAATAACAGGCTACAGGTTCAGTACTCGCCGAAGCACTCTTCTGCACCGTCCAGCCGAGGTTTCCGCTGAGGTTCGGGACGAATTCCAAAGAGCGTGTATAGAATTCTCGGATATGGATCCTTTGCATAGACCAGGTATTCCCAGGCTCTATGCATCTCCAGCAACTCCGGGAATTCTATCTCAAATCAATGATGAGATTGCATCTCGACTGTGTGCTGATATGTCGCTGCTGCAACTACAATCACTTGTGTATTGTGGTGCAGTTGCGGCTATCAGATTGCACGGTCAGAAGATTCGCTTTCCCGTTATTGGTTTGAGTGACAAAAGAGATCCACCATGGAAAATTCGTCTGGAACGTCGGCGGGACTCACTAAGGCAGGACATTGCTAGACTGATTCAGATCAGCACTGGCAATGCCAGCCGACGGCTGAGAAATAAAGTGCAGAGGGTTTACCGGAACTATGCCATCCCCTGTGAGACACCCGTAGTTGAAATTCTGGACACATTAAAACAGAAACTTTCTGTCATATGCAGTCGGTTACGACGGTATGGCGAAAGTTATTCCAGACGTGTCCAGAATGCAACATACGCGAGGAACCAGCGGAGCTTTTTCAGATCTCTCAACGAATTCCAACAGAGCACCCAGACAATACAGTTCTCGGTGACGGAAGCGAAAGAGTATTGGGGTGGACTTTGGGGGTTACCTGCCCAGCATGCCGAGCATGCTGAGTGGATCACCGCCGAAGGCACCCGCCATGCCAATACACCTGGCATGAATTTCGCGGATGTTACCGAAGAGGAAGTTCGACGAACCATAAACATCTCCAGGTCTGGATCGGGTGCAGAATTTCTGGTATTAGAAATTTACCAGCGTACACAGTCGGTTGGCACGCAGTATAAATGAGGTCATGAGTCGGCCGGACGAATTTCCACCTTTCCTCACTGCGGGGATTACCTACCTTATCCCTAAGAAGGACACGGTGCAGGACCCCGCAGACACAAGACCGACCACTTGCTTACCAACCCTCTACAAATTCATCACGTCCATTATTAGTGGAAGGATCAATGCGCACCTCGAGACCAACAACATTCTGTCCGAGGAGCAGAAGGGCTGCCGAGTTGGGTCAAGGGGTTGCAAAGAGCAACTCATTATCGACTCGGTAGTTGTAGGACAAGCAACTAGAGGTCAAAGAAACCTCTTCAGTTGCTATATCGATTATGCCAAGGCTTTTGATAGCGTTCCGCATACCTGGCTAATCGACATCCTACATCTGTATCGCATTGATCCGAAACTAATAAAGTTTTTGGCGACAGTCATGGAAGGGTGGCATACCACCTTGTCAGTCCGTACATCTGAGGGTGCTAATACCTCAGAGCCCATCCGTATTCGGAGGGGCATCTTCCAGGGGGATTCATTGAGTCCTCTTTGGTTTTGTTTGGCACTGAACCCCCTTTCATGGCTACTGAATGATGCTAGAGGGCATGGTTTTGCAATAAAATATGGCCTACGTGCTAAGTGCGAACTGACACACTTGATGTACCTAGATGACTGTTGCGAATAATAGACATGTTCAGCCGTGATATTCGGATGGAGTTTGGATTAGATAAATGTCGAATCCAAGCCATCCGCAAAGGTCATCACGAGCCGCATGCCGGACATAGCATTGGTGACCTCCACATCGAAGCTATGACCGAGACAGACTTCTACAAGTACCTTGGAATTCTGCAAGGAACCCATGCTCGAATTGGTGATCTGAAGGAAGCTCTGCTGTCCGAATTCCTGCGACGTGTGAAGCTGGTGCTGAAATCGCATCTCTCGGGGAAGAATAAAATAAGCGCGTTGAATGTATTCGCTATCCCTTCACTGGCTTATGCATTCGGAATATTGCCGTGGACGAAGACCGACCTGGAAAACGTCCAGCGGCGGATACGGACAACTATGTCCAAATTCCGAATGCATCATCCAAAGTCTGCCGTGGAGCGGATGAACCTGCCTCGTGACATCGGAGGTAGGGGCGTGGTTGACGTGGCGGCACAACATCATCGCCAAGTCGACTCGCTGCGCGCTTATTTTTACAGTAAAGAGCAGGCGAGCCCCTTGCATGCGGCTGTCTGTAAGGCAGACTGTGGACTGACTCCACTTAACTTGAAGGATCGATCTTTCAATCCTCTGAGTGGGGTGAGGTCGGACTAGGAGCGGATCGAGGAATGGAAGTCGAAGGCAATGCACGGTAAACACGTGAATTGTCTTTGGCAGCCATTTGTCGATTTGCATCTGTCGAACAGATGGCTGTGTGCTGGAGAGCTCTTTGCTAAGACGGAGGGGTTCATGTGTGCCATTCAGGATGGCGTGGTCGCCACCCGAGCTTATAAAAAGCTCATCATGAAAGAACGGGTGGAGAACAACCAGTGCAGAATGTGTGGTTCGGCGTTAGAGACGTTGGACCATCTCATTTCTGGCTGTACTGTTATGGCACCGGTGCAATACATCACCAGGCATAATGCTGTATGTAAGGTTATCCATCAAAATCTTGCATACAAGCATGGGCTGATCACGGGAACATGTCCGGTTTACCGATATGAGCCGCAAGCAGTACTTGATAGTTCTGCTTACAGCATGTATTGGGACCGGCAAGTTCTGACTGATCGCCATACCGCACACAATAAGCCTGACGTACTGTTAGTTGACAAGACAGGTCGCTCCGCGTATATTATTGATGTTGCTATCCCCTATAATAGCAACATTGAACGGAAATACGTGGAGAAGAAGGTGAACTATGAGCCATTAGCTCGGGAAATCAAAGAAATTTGGCGTCTCGAGCGGGTGGTTGTAGTTCCTATAATATTGTCAGCTACAGGTATTGTACCTAAATCCCTCACGGCTTCCCTTGATGTCCTGGGACTTTCGCACAGTCTGGTTCAAACCATGCAGAAGTACACCATTCTGCATACGTGCTCGATGTTGCGGGGAGTACTCGACGGATTCTCCCACTGACCTACCATCGGCCACCACCACCAGTGCCCCTTTAGTTTTTAAGTAGGTAGGATCGTCCGAGCCTAAATGCTTGGCACTTAGTGCTAGTATTAGGTAAAATCCGGCATCTGCCGAAATTGTGATAACTCGGACAATAAAAAAAAACAAAAATTTTCAAAAATTGAACTGTCACATCCCCTTAATATTCTTGAAATCGTCAACATTGGGACCTCAAACACCGTAAAACTAGCAGAAGTCCTAGAGGATGGCGTGGGTGCCCTACAAACGATAATTATGACTTCTTCTCAAAGTAGATCAAATAAGCGTAAGAATTACAGATTCAGCTCAAGGTCATGCCAAAGTTCGTGTTTTCATTTGCTAAATGCCAATGTTCGCAGCTTATTGATATCATGTTTCAGCTAACGAAAGACACCCCTAATTTTGATTGCGTTTAATCCGCACTAAGGCAAACGACGCTCCTGTCAGTAGCAGCCCTGAGCTTTCAAGGATTCAAGGAAATCTCGAGCGAGGCTCTTTCTGGAGCCCAATGAGGAACGTTCTTTTCTGGAAAGTTAATGTAATCAAGACAAGGAGCTAGTACGCAGTAAATGTGCATCTAGATGGTGTCTAACATGCAGTCGAAAGTGTCGCAATACTACAACCGCAGCCAAACTTAATAACTACACATTCATAGCGAACGGTAATTGTAGCTTTCACCAAAGTCGGTAGGAAAGTACTTCCTAGAACGAACCAGTACTTAGTCCGCGGGACAATTCCAAGTTGGTAAAAATTGATGAGATGCAACTGCCGAAAGTGTAAACTTTCACAAACGTCGGATATATACAGCTGAATGTCAGAGAGATTTCACGCAGAAATCTGAAGTATAGAGATTATATCAACGCTTCCATCGCTTATCTTTTGGGTTGACCATCTGGGCACTCCAATCACCGAAACGATTTCAAAATTTAGTAACAAAGATCAAAAGATCAAATGTGTCAGATGTGAGATGTGTTTTAGGACAGAAATAGGCTGATAAGTGGAAACAAATACTACAAGCTGGTTTTTTCCAAAGAACTGAAAACTCATCCTCAGTAGTATTTTTGGAATCTTTCAAAATTCAGCTCACCACTCCTCCAACCGTTATTATATATATATTATGAGTCAAAAATCAATACCATCGTCCTTAAAAACAAAAGTAAATTGCCAACTTTGTTCACTTCAAACCCGTGTGACACGATAAGCTTCTTGAGTTGCCCTTGCCGAAAACGTTCAAATCAGCCGGGGACATTCACCATTAAAACCTGTTCAGGACTGCTGGAATTTTTTTCTAACCGCTTTAGAAATCGCATTAATAATAACTATTTTTCAAGCATCTGAAAGGTCCATACACCGACTTCGCGCTTCCAGGAATCATAAAATTTCAGGACTATTCTTCTTCCAGGACCAGTAGGAACAGGAATACCGTAGTCAAATTTCAAATCTCTTCCAAATAATAAGAATCTATCTGACGAGCTGTCTCTAACATGAACGAAAGTGTACTCTGCATTTCAAGAAGATTTGTGTATTTACCCCTCATGCAGCATAATTAGTTGATGAAAGACACTTTTCCCCGATTGATGCAGTCCGTAATCACCAAATATGGAACTCCATCAGCTAACTAAGAAGAAGGAATAGATACATTTACAACGTATTCCCATTAGTCTATTTTTAATTTCTAAATTTTAATTTCAACCCCTCTAGTTTCCGCCTCTCAATCTATAACGATACTGACATATGATAAATAGGGACTGTCACAACTTATATTGCGAGTTCAACTTCACTTTCGCATTAACTGCAGCATGTAAGGAAGTCCGGCTTTTAACTAGATAAATTACTGCCTTTTCATGGTTCCCTTGGGCTTTAGTCTCAATGTAATTCCTTCGCAAGGTGACTCTCGTATGTGCCGCAGAATTATGCGATACTATAAATAACGGACTGTCCGCGAATAAATAAGAGACGTCAGATTATAATCGTTGCTATTTGAAATGGTTTTCCACGCTATGTACGATGTGGTGGGGAATTGAAAAAAAATTGCCAAGGCAAGAGTCATTCTTCTGCGGGTGTGTGGGCTTGGAAAGCGTTTAACTTTTTTCTATGTGACAGAACAGTGTGTGTTAGAGCAAGATATTGGATTAAGGAAATAATTGGCTGGATAAAAAGAACACCTTAGTGAAGTTTCCGGCCAGCGATTTTGGAATAGATGCAACTGCTTTCTATGAAAGTTCCTATATTGATGAAATAAGATACACTTGTATGTGTTTGGGATTATATATAAATGGAGCGATTACCACCTGTCGCTACTTTCGGTCACGCGCCTCACAAGGCAGAGGTGAGGCAGCGTCTGATGAATTGCCTCTGCCCTGGACGAAACTGTCAGTCAACTTTTAAGATACACTAGTTTTCCAGCAAAAGCCAAGTTAAAGAGCATTGAGGCCAACCCGTCACTCTGCTTCAGATTGTTCCGTCCTCTTTTGAATTCACACCTGCAGTCATGATTACTTTTCTTGTGGGTCGAACTAGTTCTTCTGGTATGCCAAACTGGAGGATCACTTCATACAGTACGCTGTGTTCGACATTGCGAAGCATGCTCGCTTCAGTTTAATGAATATTTTATTGACTTCGGCTCGAACGCTTCTCGAGCACTTATTATTGGGTTTACTCCTCTGAAACTGTACTTCACCATGATTTTTTCTATGGAGGAGTTCAGTCTGATTTCCTAGATTTGGGTGAATACTTTGTAAGCCGAACGTAGTAGTGAGATCCCTCTGTAATTGTCGCATGTCAGCTTGTCGCCATTTTTGAAGATTTTACCTCTTTCTCCCGGAATTTTGCGAGATATCATCGATTCACGCTTTTCTGTTTGCTTTCAGACCCTTTTTCGTTTCATCAATCTTCCATGGGAGAAATGCAATATCAATGGCTTCCATGGGTGACGTAAACTCATCCGTTGGTATTGTGCCTATTGACTGAGATCGCAAAGTGCTTCACCCACCTTTCCTTTTCTGGTGATGATACTGCCATCCATATATCTATGCGTCCATTATCTATTTTTTTGGCACCCCCTTCTTCTTTTCTATTGTTTTTGTGACGGTTTTATGAGCTAACTCAGTATTCATAGTTAAGAAATATTTACAACAAACACGACGTACTCAATATAACCGAACTGATGAGAGATCAACTCGATGCCTGGAAGATAGACATGAATGGAACCATAAAATCTTTCGACATTAAAACGCTATTCTCCAATACATTGATTTAACAAGCTGTCTCAGCAAATTCGGGATAATGTCAGGATGCAGAAAAAAAGGTGAAACATACAAAAACTTACCATCGCCTTTATGAATTGAGATCAATTTAAATTTGGGGGGAAAACACGTCAAATATAAATTCTAATATTGGTCAAAAAGGATAACAAGTTTTATAGAATAAAAACCTTTATAAAACAATTAACATAAAAGTAGTCAGTTCCAGCAGAGAAATTACAAACAAAGAGCGACCAGGAAGTGAAAAGGATTCACTAAAGGAACAGGAGAAAAGTTGCACAAAAGACGCAGAATATGCAAAAGACGAGAACCCAATACGGTGAGATTAGCGGCTGCAGTGAGCATTATCGAAGAAGGACATTCGGTTACGAAAAGGAACGTAGAACCATTACGACGTCTGAACAAGGCTCGCATATTGGACGCAGGGTAGAGCCCAGAAATAATGCGGAACAACCAGAAAAAATCTCCTTTATTACTACCATAGCCATTCGCTAAGTTGAAGCTGGGTATGTAGTTAATCTTCGAACGGGGAAGGTTTCAATTCTGTTTTAGTTTGAGGGTCAAAAGTTACCCTCAATCTTAACTTAGGGGTTGTTTGAGTGGGGATAAGGAGGTGAGAGTAAAAGACAATGAGCAAATACAATAGTTTTTCGGATATTAAAAGCGAGTATTGAAACTTGTTTTTTCGTTAACAACAGCTGGTTGTTCCGTTCTCTGGTCGACACTCATGACTCAAAACCTCAAAGCAGAATCTCTCCTAATTTTAGATACATGATATATTGAATGATGTTGCAAAATCTCTCACAGTGGTAAATATTGAATATCTTTTTCTTGGGCATTTTCATATTTTAGAGGACGTAGCGAAAGCGGACCAAGTGCTGTTAATGTGTAGGACAACATCCATTTCGGTGTCACCGTTGGCAGAAACCAAGCCTCCAGGATATACAAATTGATCGACGCCTTTGATGCCCTGCCCCTTAATACACATTACGAGAGTGTGATAATTGTCAAACTGGTTTTGTTGACATTTTGCGTCATCATATGTCGTCCTGATAGCAACAATAGAATGCCTTCTCCTCCGTAGAGCACTCCAGGTACACTCGCTGTTCGCACTATCAAACCCATTCTCGAAGTCGGTGAAGAGTAGGTGAAGCGAAGATTTAAACTCCACCCAATGCTTCGTAGGGCGTTGATGTGGTGAATGCAGGAGAACCCGGAACAAAAACCAACCTGCTCTCTGTCGATCAAGCTTTCGAGATGATCTTTAATGAATTCCAGTTTAATTTAATCGACCATCCCTTCTTCCCCTCTATATGAAAGATCTCAAGTTCCCAAGATTTCTGTACGAATAGAAGTAGCAGATTCGAGGCCGATGTCAGTGTCGCTCTAGTAGCCACATCCAAGAGACATCTCCTAAAGCTATTGGTGATCGCAAAGTGGTCGATCTGATTGTGGCAGGCCATCAATGACGAAGCGGGAATCCACGAATCTCCCACCACTGACCGACAGGCAGACCGTGTTACCCCATCACATGTCTGAGCAAGGTGCTGTCTGATTCTACGTTGGCATTGACATCACCCATCATGATCACAATGTCGCCTTTGGAAGACTTCCCCTGAACTACGTTTAATCGCTCGTAAAAAGCATCCTTCTCCACTATATCGGAAGTCTCTGTTGGTGCATAGCATTGCACAATTGAGGTGCTCCTTAACTTGGATCGGTATCTTGCAGTCAAAAGTAGGTAAAAAACTAAATTTCAGATCATGAGAGCGCACCTTACCGTACCCACCAGAAACAACCCGACACCAGTCGCACGTCTGCTACCACTCGGATCTCCAGAGTACAAAACTACACTGTCATTGGTGTGTCAGCGCCAATCCAAATCTTTCTTGACATTTCGGTGCAATAAATTTTTAAGCTTTTTAGTTGCCGACAAGCAGGGAAGTCTTTGAGCGTGGTCTTAAGCCCCAACTTACAGGGCGCAGGGAGTAGTTTTTCTGATTCCTGTGGATTCATTTATATTAAGAGGAATAATATTCAAAACAGAAAAATAATCCCCTTTGCGCCAATAAAGACAGGGAAAATAGAAATTATATGTCTGGAGGCCAGCATGGAGCACTTAATTTCAGTGGAAACAAAAAAGGAACAGAGTGTAGAACCGTCATAAGATGCTTCCCAGGATTGATTAGAAAGGTATCATGTGATCATGTCAACAATCGATTGAAGACGCGCATTTTCTGCCGTCGACTAAGACATTTAACAACAGAGTTGGTAAAGTTGAAGTGTTTGGAGGCAGGAAACTGACGCTAGTCTTCCACTATGAGAGTGTCAAGTAGCCGGTTGCATATCTCTATAGAATCTTAAAGTAAGAGGAAAGAGGTGAAGTAGGATGAAAGTTCTCTCTTAAAGTAGATCTCTTTTTGTGAAGAGAAATAATAAGGGCCACTGCCTTAAAGATTAGGAATCAACTGCTTCAGATTATATTTGGAATGAAATCTACATTACGTGTGTATGTAGGAAAAGGTGGGGTACCAAGATGGATCCGGGTCCAAAGTTGGCACCAAAATCCCAGAAGAGGATAGTTGTAGGGAGATGCAAGTGAACAGACTTGTTGTAACCGGAGAAAAGTAGCTATCTGGTAGGTGTCAGCAGCTGCTCCGAGGAGTCCAATTAGCGCAATGGTGCCCCGTTTTGATGCTACAAACTCGTGAGCGCATGACTGCTGTTATGAGAGCAAGAAGGCAAAGTCTAGGGGGCTCAGATCTTCAGAGCCAGCCCGTAGTATTCATCCAGGGAGGCAGCTCTCCAACCCTGCCAGAGATCTCTCTGAGATCCTCAAAGAATGGTTTACCTAGAGTCCCTAGCCTGACTTTAGTTGGAGCTGGGAAACCCTTCTTCTCCGCAGCTTCGTCAAAGCGAATTGTAGGGCCAGGTGGCATGGTCTCCTACAGGCCAGCGAACCGTGTAGACCGCTATATTCTTGTATGTATTTACATAAGAGCTCCCGCGATCGATTTTTGCTATAAGCAGGCCAAATACTCCTTGACTTGGCCACCTGAGGTTCGCGATTGCTAAGCAGTGCACCAGAGAAAGACTGAGTAGGGTGTAGAGTGTCAGATCAGGATGGCTTGGATTTTCCATTCTACAGAACTGCCTAGATGCTGGTCTGTCAGTTAGGCTTTCAGAATACAGAAACTTATTTCTCGCTATGTGGCTGAGACATTCTCCTAGGACATATAAATTCTCACGGCTATTCCGGTTGCGATGGTACCAGTATACCCCTGGCGAATTTTCGTGGGCTAAGACACTTCAGATGAGTCCCAGTGGAAACTCAGGTCTTATCACCTCAATAAACCCTATAGCATTTGCATACTGCATCACGACCAGCAAGTCAAATTGAGTACAGCGTTTCTCCGTGCCACGGTGTGGGGGTTCTCCTCGGCGACTTGGTTTTGATTTGGCCGACAGGGTCGCTATTCTGTCTTCCTCCCCGGTACCTCAGGGCACAAAGTTAACTGCGGTGCAAAATTTAGTCTTCGAAGATGCCTTTATGAAAGTTGCATTTATCTAACCTGCAGGCTGTGGGGAAATCTTTCGGATGGAGCTGCAGTTATTTGGATATTAGAAAGTATATATGCAAGGAGTGCGATTCAATTAATTCCCGAAACAGAGAGGGTAAGTAGGAGCTATTTAATGCGATTTTTTTAATATTTATAGAAGAATTAGGGCCTTTGAGCAAGGGTAAGTTGGAGAGTAAAAAGGCAGTTCATAAAAACTGTCAAACAATTTACCATGTGGATGGAAGGGGTAGCGATAAGATAAAAATACAAAACTGGGGGTGGCGATGCTTTGGCAGCGGGTTACACTTTGGTAATTGTAGGTCGGGGAATATGGAGATGCAAATACTGGAGGGAATGGCACATTGGTTTTCGTTTTCGACATTAGTCGGATAGTGTGCTGCGCTGTCCTGGACGATACAGATCTGCAGTGGCTGAGGTGGGGAAGGTTGGTAGTATTCGATTAGGCCATCATCTCTCAAACTTCATTATGATTGCGTCCCATTTCCAGAATGTTTTCCAGGAGCGCTAGCCAATTCTCACTGTCCTCAATCTATTCGATAGCGAGTCTTCGTAGTAAACATCGGTTGTCTCATTTGCACATTAATGATTCATATTCGTCCATTCAAACGCTCCATGATAGGTTCCTGGTGTGGTGGATTTAGATTAAGCCATAACATTGGACATGATTTACGCTTGAGAGTTACAATACTCTAATCTTCCATTATATGTTAACTTGTTTCAGCAATCATACAAACCCTACGCAAGAAGGATCACATAGGATATACAAACAGAACTGTTTGTAACATTTCAGGAGAATCAAAATCAATATTTAATAAACAACTTGCATGGCATTGAAGAGAATCCATCCAGAATGCATTTTCTGATACAAATTGTATCTAAGAATTTCATTTAGTTCACAATGCTAGATACAATTGGAAGAGTCCAGTGTGGACATTGTAAACTAAAACAGACATGCACTAATAAATTAGAAGGATTTATTGCATTGATAAGACGAACTTCTTGCAAAGTTAGTTATATAAAACGTAGCAGTGGTTGTTGCTATCGAACTGGAAGTTTAGTTTCTTACCTATGTCCACTGGTGGACGCTGCATAGCATTCCAAACAGAAAAGTTGAATAAGCAAAACCAGGGGGACGAGTAAAGCCGACAACAACTAGTCCGGTCGAAACTAATTGGGGAGGTTCCAAGTTTTAAAGGAAGTTTTGTTTTGTTCTTGATTCAATTAGGTAATTATGTGTACTAAGCAAATGTCCTAGGAGAACTCTTACATTGGAGATATTTGTGCCAGATATGGAGCAGAGGTTATGGGTAGTCCAGTGAAAGGATATCCAAGTAACTGATGAAAAGCAAAAAGGAGCTGCAAGATTTTCACTTGGGTTATTGTGGTATGAATGAAAAGGGTTTTTATTAGTAAATGTTTTCCAAGGGAAATCATCTCGTTAAAAATTTTCCAATTAAACAAAGCGGTTGCATTTGAATCTTTAATTTCCGGTTCCTAACATATAATGATGAGAACAAGAATGTTGAGCCATTAAAACAAACTGGATTCGAGCGGTACCCAAAAAGCGGACTCACTCCACAAATATCCCCAATTTTAATTAAAAAACTTTTCCAAGTTATATTAGTCTTCTCATATCCAATGAACACAACTTTGTAATTGATTGTTGCATTTTTGGTTATTCACCATGGACATTGTATATTACTTTTTCTCCGGTTTTCATCATAACTTTCCAGCACAGTTTCCACAGTAATTCATTCATTTGAATAATGTATAGTGCAATAAAAGAACATTGATGTGCACACCGCATAAATTTTGTTCTGGAAGTAAGGACTGAATGGCTCCGTAACACGCAAGCCACTTGTCAACTCGAATTTATCAACAAGTCGTTAATACAGTAACCAGCATAAAGGGAAAAGGATAATATATCGAAAGCGTGATGAATGAGCAATTGCTTTTCAATTGTTATTACCGCTTTTTGGAATATGTCGATAGGGAGTTCGATTTCCAATTAGGCAGAGAGTGCGAAACTAACTAGCTGGTTTTCTGGAAGAATGTAGTAGCTTTTAGAAGTCCATCTCATTTTTTTTGTGAGGTAGGAAGGTAAAACGCATTTACGCACAAAGTGCCAGACTCCTGTCTTAGACACACTATCGGCAAAAACCCCCCTATAGCGCCTAAGACTGTGACCCGGAACCTCAGGCCAAGTCTATTCAGTATAGGAGCAAAACCCCGTGGATTCAAGAAACCTCAGGTACCCTAGCATCTCTCCTATGCATCTCCCTCTTTTTCGTCTTTCACCTAGAGTGTAATTTGCCACTCGGCTCTACGTGTCTTCGCTCTGCAGCATGGCTTGAATTATAGTATCCGGGGACCCAAGACACCCTTCAATCGAAAGATGATGGCGATGATGCCCCGACTTTCAGTAGAATAAAAAGTTGTGACAGCCATCATCCATCACATCCTTGCAATGAATATAGTCGGGCGACCGTGATTTCGTCATTGTGTGCAGGTGATATTGAAAATACCCGTGTCTGCTGAGCAGCAGGGCTAGATAATAGTCATTCTCACCATGGCCCCACATCTTCTATGAGATGCGTGGTCCATCAATAATATTTCACGATTCTGTTTCTCAAAATTGCTGCCATGCGGAAAGAGTATAAGCTACCTCTTCGCAAGCGGCAGCTTCCTTATTTCCCTCGCTTTTCCTGAGGTATCTAAGCCTCCGCTCGTCAAAATGGATAGCGATCGGAATAATTTCCGCTATCGCCATTACAGCTGGCTACGAGACACGGACGAAACGCGCAGTGCCCCTAAGGTTTTCTGCAAAACAAAACCTTTTTAAAATCGGTTTACTGTCTGTCTGTCCTTTTATGCCTTTTATGTTTTTTTTTAAGGAGGTGGAAATCTTCAAAAGGCTCTAGCCTGGACACGCCAGATTGTGGGATTTTTACCCACTATAACCACTTCGACTGGCGTTGTGCCAGCCTTAAACAGCAGCACCTCCGTTTCCATGGTGCAGGAAAGATACCCTCGGATATTCACGTTTCGAACAGCTCCGCGAACATATCCGGTCTACATTTGATGGCAAGTTTGAGGGCCTTATTCGGTATGCCGTAAAGATCCGGGGCTTTACTTTCGGCTATTCGACTGCAGATCTCTAGCAACTCGTCCCTGGTGAATGGAAGGATCGGCGTCACATTCGGGGGGGGGGGGCGCTGGAAGGAGTCGGTACTCCCCTCTTGTTGGTGAAATAACCCCTGGATTATTTTCAACAAGAGCATGGGGCACATGATCTGCGGAAATGATCGGCCCCTGAATCTTCCTGGATTTATGTCCGCCTCCGAACAGAGCTCATTCATTATTACTCTGCTGGATGGCGGGCTTGCGATTCTTGCGATCTTCCCTATAGGCATGCTCCTTTTGCCCTGGATCGATCCTACTTATTGCCCTCTGAGTCGTCTGGCTCTGTGCAAATCGACCGAAGTCTGACAAGTTCACTATTCGGCCAATAAGTGGGTCTTCTAGTGGGGAAATGAGCATCTCTTAGGCATCGACGCGTCACATGGTTTAGAGATGCTTTGTGTAACATGGAGAACTTTATCCGCGGGGGTGTCTGCTTTGCTAGGCAGGTCAAGCCACACCTCCATGAATGTTTGCTCATTCATCGCTTTTGAAGACCATGCTGGTGTTCTTTTGGATCTCGGTTTCCGGGGTGCGGGTCTCTTGCCTTGTGGCTGCGTCCTTATTTCAAAGGTGATTGCCTGGTGGTCGCTGTATGTGAAGTCTTCGCTAACTTGCCGAGACATGTCACGTGCCAGCGTAGGGTGGATAAAAGTCAGATCTACAATCGAACCAGATCCCCCTTTCCGATAAGTGTTCACATCACCTTCGTTGGGCAGAACTACATCCAACTGGGCGAATAATTCTAATAAGCACCGCCCCTTTGTGTTAACCTCTTTGCTGCCCCACTCAATAGCCCACGCATTAAAGTCACCGGCTGTCACTTTTGAACCTCGTTTACTTGCGACGTGAACAAGATCGTCTAACAGGTCTTCAAACTCTGGCAGTGTGAGGCTCGGTGGGGCATAGCAACTGTATACGAATATACCGCTTATTTTTGCCCACACAAAGCCACTGATCCATGCTACATTGTATGGCTTTACGACCGTACGCCCATATCGCCGCTCCACCAGTCGAACCTGTGACCCATACACCACCGTCAAGATTTCTGTACGGTTCACTAATGATTGCAATCTCCAACGCGGATTCGTAAGTGGTCTATGCAACCAAATCTTGTGCAACCCTGCAATGATTGAGGTTTATTTGAATTAACCTCACTGTAGTTAACGTCCTCCAAAACTCCCAGCCTTTACCACTTCCGGCAATATGCCGGTTGTCCCGTCCCTCCTTTCCTTCGCACAAAATGTATTTGGAGTTTGTGTTGCACTCTTTGGCAATATGTCCTTTCTCCCTACACATTCGACATCGATGCCCCTAGTGCATGCCTTCGCGAAGTGTCCAAACATTAAGTATTTGTAGCACCTAGTCGGCAAACAATCTATCCGATTCGAACCTTTCCCACGACGAACAACTTTTGCGCTGACTCGACTGGCAGTCGCATTGTGGTCATTTGAGTACCGCTGAATTCCTCCAACTTGAATTGTTGCGTCAAGGCAGCGTAGATCTCTTCTCTGGATGTTACCTAATCGAAATCCTTGCACTGTATATTGACCTCATGTTTTTGGGAACGAACCGCGACATTGTTTAGAACTTGGCTACGAAAACCGTCAGTTTTTCCCACGCTGGATTTGTTCAGCTGAAACATGAGATCCCCTTTCTGGGTCCTCCGGATTTTGCTGACATTTTCGCCTAGGTCTTTTAGGTCGGGGTCAGATTTAACCTTTTTCATAGATAGATAGATGTCCACTGCTGGAGATTACAATTGCCTCTGGGGGTACTAGCACCTTTGGTTCCATTTTTGTTTTTATTCCCGACCTTAGTCCAAGTTCTTATTTTCCTTTAGTTTCGCTTCGCTAGCCGGCATTCCTACTTTGGCCACTTTGGGCCCTTCTGAACTTTTAGTTCCGTTTGTTGTACTGGTCAAGACCCCTTTTTTCCTTTTTGCGGCCTGTTGATTCCCCAAAACTTCCCCCTCTTTGTCTCGCACTCTCTTACTTGATCGAAGGTCTATGACCTTGTGCTTTGGTGTCACTTTAGTCGGCTGTGACACAGTTGGGGCTGGGATGTCCGGCGTTTCGTTAGGTTTTCTTTCTTCTTCCTGCGACCTATTGTAAAGCACCCTGATAGTTCTCACCATATTATTGATGGCTTGGCGCATGTTGTGCTTGTCCTTGATGAATTCAGATAGCTCAGCTATTTGAGTCCCAAGCTGCATAAAAGGTAGTTTTTGTGGGTCAGGGGTCTGTTATCGGTGAGTCTTGGCCAGATTACTCCTTCTACTGACTCCTTCACCTTTTTCAATTGTTGAGCTCCCATGACCTTTTCCTTTTGCCGGCTCTGGTGTTGGAGGAGGTCGCAAAATTGATGGGCTTCTCCTGAATGGATCTTTTTGCTGCTGCTTCGGTAGCTCTTGCTCAGATCCGATGGGTGTCGAAATTGAGTTTGGGCCAGCTATCTCCTTCTAGCCCATCATTCCCTCCTTTGCACTTCCTTCTCTAAATCTAAAACACTAGTAGCATTAGATGCCATGGTGGCCAAGTTGTCCCGGGAGCCCACTTGCTCACTCCCAAAAGCTGAAGGTACTGGGGTTCCGAGCCCCTCCACCGTAACTACCTTCTCAATTCGTCCATGTTAGTTTTATTTTCTGGGTGTCCTTCCCATAGCCATTTTGGTCCATGCACCAGAGATGAGCAAATACTAGCCCATGCATAGTCAGAAAAGAAGAGTGCATGAACACATCTTTACACATCAATAGGTCCACCTGGGGTGGCGGGATCTGGCGACTCCTCAGAGGTCCGTCTGTCCGTCTGTTTTTTTGTCGGTTTGTCTGTCTGCTTGTCCGTCACACGCATTTTTTTCGGAGACGGTTAAAGCGATTGACAGCAAAATTTGCTGGAAAGGTGGGAACTGTGAACCCTCACGCCTACAGTGAGTTACATCCTTTTACGCTGAATTTAAGGGGGGTCCTCATATATGCAAAAGGGTTGTGTAAATTTTTTTTTCACCAAATATAGTCATGTGGCGTAAGAAATGAAAGGTCTCGGTTAGTACTTTCCGAAGCTGGTCTTAGTTTTGATATTTGTTGGAAAGGTGGGGAGTGCGGCGGGTTGAAAGCAATCGTTTCTTTAACGGGCCCATTCTCAGAAACTACCCAACCGAAAAATCTGAAAAAAAATCTATATGGTACCTAGCCTCCGAAATATTTTCCATACCAATATTCTGTCAAATAAAGTTAATAATAGTAAATTACTTTAATTTTTTGTAATCGGCTGCAAAACCCCCCTTCAGTTCATCCTATTACCACGCACTTTTACTAACAAAGCTATAATAGGCCAAAGTTGTCGCTTCAACACTTTGCTGGGAATTCCGTCTAGCCCTGAGCTTTTTCGTCCTTTATTGACAGGACCGCTTTTTCTAGTAACTTTGCAATGAAGAGTGGGCATTCCTCAGTATTCACTTCTTCATCGACAGTGTCATTCGGATGGGGTGGACAGGACAGGATAGGTATGAACCCAACGTGGAACTATAGTAGCCGGGAAAAAACACCCACCCGTAGTCAAAAATAGCTAGGCAAGGACACCCAAGGAACCAAAATGAAGGACGAACGTTGGGGGGGAGACCAATTTACAGTGCAGGGGGTCTGAATCCAAACACCGGCGGCTTTTAGGTTCCTAGCCGTCGATATCCTTCCACTACAGTGCCTCGGTGATAGATTAGTTGACCACCGCATTGAATACTAGAAGCAACCTGGAGAAAGAGGCATTTAAAAAGAGTGTATCACTCCCGAGAATGCCAAAAACACGGAACGATGATTCATCAGCTCATAGGGGAGTGACTATCCTTAGACGGGAGTATCGCAGGAACTAGTGCTCAGGAGCAACTCAACTATTCTTTGATCACTCCCGAAGTTAACGTTGATGAAAGAAGGTAATCAGGGAAACTCCCGCAAGGTTAATTAATACGAAAGTGTCCAGTGGGGTAATCATACAGAGGAACGAAGGAAGAAAAAATGCCTTCAAGAAAGCAAGTGCCATTCAAGCAATATCCATCAAAATCCAAAGTTTGGTAATCTTGAAAAGAGGAGTAGAGAGGGAACGAACGATTATTCTCGGAGGACGCTAAAAGGCAAAAAACATCTCACCGGCAAAGCAGAAGGCTAACAAAGTGACCAAATTTATGGAAACAGTGTCGCCGGCTTCAGCTGACCTAAAGGGAAAGCCTCAAAAAGGAACCAAGGAAGCATTGACCATAGTTGGCAGAAAGAAAAGTGCGAAACGTAAAGAAGATTACGGCCCGCATTGATTATCAGAAATGTTAAATATGATCCCGATCTGATGGACTTTGGACATAGCGATAGCCGAATTAGATGCTCCCAAGTAGGATGTTTGATATTGGAGCTGAAGAATTCTCCTGGAAAAACGGTTGAAAATTTCGTTGGCAAGGTGGAGAAGTCCTTAGGGGCAGAGGTGCAAGTACGGGTCAGGAGCTTGTGATACAAATGTAAAGATATTGATGAAATCATGACCGAGGAGAATATCCCCGAGGCCCTGGGAGAACAGTTCGGGCCACTCAGTTTGCAAGTTTCCACAATCAGAGGATTGAGGAAGGCGTACAGAAGCACGCAAATGGTAACTATAAGCTTACGAGCTGAAGCAGCTTGCTAATTGCTGGTAGCTGGTAAAGTAAAAATAGGTTGGGTCGTTTGCGACTTAAGCGCTGATTTAGGTACTTGAATTTGGCCATATGCACTGATTACTGTGAGGAGTCAAAAAGGTACAGAAAGTGTGGAGAGAAGGTCATATGTTCAGGGAGTGCAAGGCTGACCCTAACTGTATGCTTTGCAAGAGGGAAATGGAGTCGATTGTCGATACGTTCCAGGTATCAGCAGATGACGAGTGTCTTGGAAAGCTTTGGAAGTCGTAAAGAAATGTGGTTGATACAAATCAGCCTCAACCACTGCGAGCAGTGTATGACCTACTCTCTCAGACCATCTATGAGAACGAAGTCGAGGTGCTCATAATTAGAAAATCTTCTCGCAGCAGTAAAAGTAGTGCTTGAGCTACAGATCTAACTGGCAAGGCAACAATATAGGCATCTAAGAACTGATGGAGTTGCAGGAAATTGGATTAATTGGATTAGTCAGGGTAGAAGTTGCTGACATCTACATAAATAGTTGCTATTGCTTCATCAAGCGCGACAATAGCAGAATTCGAGGAAATGGTAGGTATGCTGGTCTCAGATGCAAGAAATCGAAACGCCAGGCTGGTGGGGCAGTGCAAAGACGCGCTGAACCGTCCGGGCGGCACACTCAAGGTCACTCTCCTCTGGGTTCTCGGGAATAGGAATGACCGGGCGGACAGATTAGCCAGACAAGGCTCTGCTCTTGGCAGTCCTTGGGCGAGTACAGTCGGTGTTTCGCTGGCGGCTGTCGGGGGCGAGTCTCCTCAAACTACCTAGCAGCCGCGGGTCTAAGATAGCGAAGGCTTACCAGCTGTTTGGCACAGCTCGTAAGCCTTCGTAAGGAGAATTTGTCCCGCTTATAACATAGCCCGATCACAAGAGCTCCTGTGCCAGACGCGTGCAAATGCATTCAAGATTATGGCGGTGTGCACAGGGCACTGGCCCGTATTGGACCATGCCGCTAGGCTCGGCATACCCTACAATTCGGGTTGCGAAGCTCATGCACTTTCTCTGCGATTGCCCAGCTTTGGCTAGAGTCAGGCTCCGGACACTGGGTAAGCCATTCTTTCGGGACCTCAGAGAGATTTCTAGCTGCAGGGTAGGAGACCTTATTTCTTTCGTGAATGCTACGGGCTGGCTCTCAAAATCCGACCCGGCTGGACTCTGCCTAACTGTGTGGGTGAGAATCCACATGCCGCTGCAACCTGGTGCGGCAGTGTCTTTCTAAGATTTACCCCTACATCAATAAAAAAAGACAGGCGTTCGTTTTAATAAGGTTTTGTTTTACCCAAAACAGTTCCAACAGATGAGCATATGTACAGCTAATTTTAATTATAAGCGAATTGTTAATCTAAAGGTCAATAATATCAGCTTTTTGTTACAAAAAATACTGAATGACCGTTCTGTCTTCGAAAGGCCAGACATTATAAATTAACAGTGTAACGAATGAAATGGTCATAAATTATTAAAAACAACTTCTGTTTTCATTGACATATCCTTCGGCTTCCGTATATACCATTGAGGTCCGCTTATAAAAAACCCACGTAGCAAGCTCAAACAGACCCGTTTCGATAAGGTTACATGACTTTCCAGCAAGAAAAACCTTTACCGTTTCGAACAAAGTCTAATTCCTTTTATAAATTTATACCGCATTCCCGATGCAGTCCGAGACTACAACCGCGACATTCTTCCTTCACTTCCTTCGAGTGTACAATTCGTTAATTTACGGGTGCAGTAACATGAATAATGGCAGTCCCAATCACAGGAACATCCGGAAAGTGCGAGTTCCCAATTGGATGCAATTTGCATGAGACTAAAGAAAAACCAGCCACAAAATGACGGAAGCAATTACTCACCCGCCACGTTGGACGCGAAGAAAATAGCCACAATGGTTACACTTTGCCATTCATACTGTCCTGCCCCGTCCACATTTCATCAGGATCCTTGCCAAAATGGGACATCGCGTGATAGAGAATTTTTCTAGATGCCAACGGTAGGAAATGAAATTGCATTTCGCCTTCTCGAAGGCAGTAGTGGCGCCTTATCATGTGTTTGCGTTGGGGGAAGGAGTCCTTAGGGTGAAAATCGGTGGAATAAATTCAAATGTAATGAAGGTGGATTCCCCTTTGGTGTCACAACAACAGTCCACCGAGTTAGGCATTCACATCAAGGGTCTAATATCTGAGTATTCCCACCAAATTGTTTTGGGAAAAAGTCATTGCCTGCAGTTTATTCAAAGTTGTGATTTTAGGCAACTCTCCCTGGAAGCAGCCCCAAGCAATTTCGCTTCACTAATTCTGTACTATCAGCAATAAACGGGTCCACTCCTACACTGGCTTTCGGGGAGTCGCCAAACCCATCGTTGAATAGTTTGCAGTCAATAATCGGCGTTTGTTTGAAAAAAAGTTCGCAGGAGTCAGTCATCGCATCTACCTTCAATCAGAAAATCGAGGTTGATAGGAAATGTCACCGAGTGAAACTGGAGAATGCTGCATTCGTTACGCATCAGCCGTTCAGCTTTTTGTCGAGCTGCTGCCCATGGAGGGTGCATCAATCAATGCTTGGTGAAAGTCAAATGTCGATACGGTTGTGAATGCTGGCACCACCAGTCCTCACTGGATACTCAGCCGTCGAATCTGTGATCGAATATTAATGGAAAATGTGCAAATTAGGGTTGATGTGGTCAGTCAGTCATCCGGTCATTGGTCTTCAGGCATATTGAATTGATTTGTTTAGAAATATACATATACGAGTTTGGAAGGATATTTTCGTAGCAAATATGACGCGATTGGTTGGTGCAATGTGGGCTTTGTGCAATATGCGTAAGTGGAGCAAATTATCGATAACCTGGAAATGTTACTATTTGCAGGAATAGGACTTCATCATAATAAACAATTTTAGTCATGAACCTTTGATAAGTGAAAACAGTTTTATTGCGGGGTGGGTGGGGTGTATGAATACTACATACTCCAAACGCAGTCTATTCTCTGAATCGCGGTCCAAATCGAGGTTTTTTCGTCGCGAAAATGGCGGTCAACCTTAGTGTCTTTCCGCGACCCCGAACCTGTTTGAGATGGATAAAATTCGGTGAAAAAGTTGGAACGGTGAGGTGAAAATCTTCAAAAGAATGTGTCCAGTGGGTGGGATTTTTACCCACTAAAACCACCCCTGATTCCCGCTCTACCCCGTGGAACCACAATAAGGTATTATCTTTCTATTTATCCTATCTTCTATGTCCGATGTTTGCAGCCGCGCCTTCCTCACACCTTACGCTTTTGAAATTTGCCCTGGATCATTCAGTTCATCCTAATCCACCTGCGATGCTAGCATTCTCCTCACCACAATTTTTGGTATCAGCGCTAAAAGTTTCTTCTAGGTTTCTCTTTTCGCCTCTGAATCTCAGACAGCCCAGTAAGAAACTGGGTCAGATTATAAATAATCTACCGATGTTGTCTCCCCAAACCACTTCTTGATTGTAGGCATCAGCCTGTGTGTCCATCGGCCCTTTCACAAGTGCTCTCAATGTTCCTGCTATCTATTGACACATCTCCCCCTTTTGACTTTCTTCGTCTGCCACAAAGGCGACACTAATTTCAGATTGTACATGTTCGTCATCTTATCTGCCAAGATGTCAGTTGCCATATCTGAGACAGTTTTGAAGGCAGAAAACGCCCTTTGGGCTGTTCTCCTATAGACAGCACTCAGTTTATGGGCATTGCATGATATGTAAAATGTCATTGCCCAAATAGGAGCGGCATAAAGCAGGACCCACGTTCAGCATTATCATTGCCAGGGCCATATTCTTCGTGGATCTATTTTCCCAAGCAAGCATGTTGTTTAAAATATAATATAACTTCGTATCTATCATAATCACATAATCATCTATCATAATCACCGGCTTGGAAGTGATGAAGTGATTACCGATTCTAATTCGGGGGGAATTTTGCTTCCGGCGCTTCTGTTATTTCCAGTACAGTGCCCTCTAACTACGCGTTAACAGCACTGATTGCTTTGCAAGAGTATAATTCAGAATCCTCTAAATGCTCTACGGCTATAACTGGTGCTATATCATCCGCATAATCCACCGTCGTGGTCTCCTCTGGAATCGGAAGATTAGGTACATCATTGTAGATAATATTCCGCAATAGTGGATCCGGAGCATAGCCTTGTGGGACACCCGCAAAAACAACGTACTCCTGGGGTCCAAAGCCCCTTTCTGATAAATAGCTGTCGACAATAGGAGCGAGGTAGGTGGGAATATCAATCGCTGCCAGGGTTTTTTGTATTAAGATTCAACTGACCGAATTGAACGCATTCCTCACGTCCAAGGTTATCACCTACCAATATTTGCTGGAATTATCAAGAGCAGCTTCATGACACCCAAACTTATGAGGCACCGCTGCCATCTGGGTTTGGGGACGGCACCCACCTGTCTAGATTCACTATTTCTCAGCTTCTGTCTAACATCGAATGAGACGATGCCGAACCTGGTTGATGCTCTGGAGGGTGCTGTCTTGGGCACGAGTGTACGAATCCTGGTAGTAGTAGTTTTAAACATAGGATCCGCCCTAACGTTCCCACAGTCAAGCTGCCAAGGAAACATTCCCGACGTAAACTTTGTTATGGAAAACTTCTCGATAAGCGATTGTCAATGAACCTGATAACGATACTGAGACGAGTTCTTATATGTATTGATAGACAGCAGAAATTAACGAACTCTAGGAGGAGGCAGGGTCAATAAGAGGTAGGGCATGTGATCGGTGAGGATAACCACCCTCTAATTCGTCCCATCCGCTTTGGAGAAGAGTTCCTTAAAATATTCCCTGTTGCTTTGTTGGATGGCAAGCTTGAGATTTTTGCGGAATTCCTTGTAAACATACTCCTTTTGTCCTGATCGTTCCTACCTACCCCCTTCTGAGCGGTTCATCTAGGTAGATGGTAGGCTAATCCACGGCCAACTCTCAATTCCATCAGTAAATTGGTCTTCTACTGGGCGTGATCTTCTAAGCACGGACGCGTTGGATGATTTGGCGATGCAATGTGCCACATGGTGAGCTCTCTCCGCGGAGCCGCCTGCTTTAGCAAGTTGCCCTAACCACACTTTCAAGAAGCTATCCTCGTCTAGTGCTCTTGCAGCTCAGCGTGATGCCCTTCTCGGCTTTGGGTATCCTGTTTGCCTGCGTGTGGCAAGTTAGTTCAAAAATAACAGCCTGATAATAGCTGTTGGTGTAATCCTGGCTAATTTGCCAGGACATACGACGTACTAGGACAAGTTTAAGAAAGGTCAGCTCTACGATTGAGGAATAACACCCTTTGTACTACCTTTAGTAGTCAAAACTACATCCGACTGGCAAAAGCCCCTAATAGACCTCGGACCCTTATACTACTTGCGTCGAGAGTAAGGTTGCATAACATGTCTTCATGTTAGCATAAAAGCTGTATACGTACGCACCACTTCTTTTCGCTCAGACGAAACTGTTGACCGACTGACCCAAGTAGCATTCTATAGCTTTGGGATTGCTCGCGCACATGGCCCCTCTACCAATCGAGTCTGTGGACCATAGACTACCATCACGGTTTCTGTAGCGTTCACTTATCATGGTAATTTTAATCTGAGATGAAATCCTACAATAATTAAGGTTTTTTTGAATAGACCTCATTTTTTCAATGCAGTCAACGCCTTCCGAAATTCGGCTCATTTACCACTTTCGGCAATATGCCGTTTATCCCTTTTTTCCTATCCTTCGCCCAATAGGCATTGTTGTTTCAAGCATTAAGTATAATCCCTGGTTCCGTTACCTACTTTGCGCAAGTGCTGGAAACTGCCACAGAATATGTGTGAAGGTTTCATCACTCTCCTCACAGAAGCCGTAGTTATCCCTAGCTTCCCCAGATGGTAGTTGATGGGCATTACGACCATTATTTCTTGTTGGTTCCCATCTCCATATTATACCCCGGACTGTTACAGTCCTGGTAAGTTCGTCCAGTAAAGTTCCCTCAGCTGTTCCTCTTCGTTTGTAAATGTCGTGGATACGAATCCATTGCCGACTCCACAGAATGGCTCTGGCCCGTATAGCGGTGTAGCTCTTCCTTCCCTGGCCAGCTTATCTGCTGCCTCATTGCCTTCTAATCCGATGACCTTATTCAAAGCACCGAGCGTATTCAGCTTGTTAAGGTCTTTCCATACCAGCCTCCCCACATTCTCTAGTTTGGCTGAACCAGAGGTATGCAAGCGCCTGTCGGCGGAACTTTAGTATTTGTTATTCCATGGTCAATTTAAGACTTTTCGGATAGTTTTTCTCTCTTGGCCGACTCTGACCGCCTCAGATGGTCCTTGGCCATGCCCAATCAATTAAGTCATTATAGGTGTAAAGTAGAAGTAGGTTCTTATGTTTCTTATCTCCGAGGAAGCTGAGACCTTTGCAAGTGACCTGGCCTTGGTTATTACCGCTAATTCCGGGGGCAGTAGCTAAGGAAATTGCTGCAAGAAAGAGGTAGAGTAGTCTATGATCATAAGTGGAAGAACAGTAAGAAAGTGGAAATTTATGAACAGTCGCTCATATACTTGGTATATTGTTAAAAGATTGTCAATATCGTAATTGCAATTGAATCCTGCCAAACGCTGATTGGCTGAAACAGCTATAGATTGGTCATATAGAAAGTGGTGTAATGCAATTCGCTATGCGTCGTTCTTGTAGAACCGAAATAAAGTTAATTCATTTCATTCTTTGATAGCCTTAAGGATATGCGGCATATGGTGGTCAAAGGGTAGTATAGGTCCCAGAGCGAAACATGCATAAAACCTGGGAAACGCTTGCTGACCCAATACCAATAGGTTGGCGTTGGGTAGGGCTGACAACCCTACACGCAAAACCAACGTTACGAAGCCACAGAAAGAGCCTCGGAGAGTATGGACTTTACAACGACGAATCCGGCAACGACAAAGGAATAACGACTTGCGCATTTTCTCATGGAACGTGCGCTCCCTGGACAGAGATGGAGTTGCCATGTAGCCGCCACCCTGTCCCAATATAGGGCTGATGTAGCAGCGTTGAAGGAAATGCGTTGGACAAGTACCGGCTTCCTAGATAAGAGCCATGACACCATATAATATAGTGACTATCAAGTAAACCATGCTGGGAGAAGGTTTCTTAGTCAGCCAAAAAATGAAACCGGTTGTTATCGGCTTTGGAAATATAAGCGAAAAGCTATGCACTCTGCGTTTGCGAGGGTAATTTAGAAATTTAAGCCTTATAAACGTTCACGCCCCTACAGAGGAGACTGCAGAGTCGAAGAAGGATACCTTCTTCGAGGCAGTTGAACGAGCCCTCGAAGCCTGGGATTTCAACAGTCAAGTAGGTACGAAGCGCGTATTCAGGCGATATGTTGGCTCCCATAGCTTACATAGCGATACTAATGATAACGAACCGGGGGTTATTCAGTTAGCAGTATCGCACGGAATGGTTGTTCGAAATACCTGGTTTCCGCGGAGAACGGTCCACAAACATACGTGGGCCTCTCCAGACGGGACTTCAACCAAATTGACCACGTGCTCATTGAACGCCGCCACCTCTCAACCTTGATGAATGGCAGAAAATATAGGGGGGGGGCCAATGTAGACTCGGATCACTGTTTCGTTGGCATAGTACTCCGAGCTCGAATTCCAACACCGCCAAGAATCCCCTCTGACAATCAGGTTAATGTGAATACTGAAGCCATCCACACACAGTCCTTCGCAACACCTATAAGGGGGAAATGGTTGCCGCAATAATCGCAGTCAACATCCTGGAGATGAAGCATCAAAAAATGATCTTCACAATCACCTCAAGGACGTTATCATAAATACGAGTCGGAATGGTTGGTTCGACGATGAATATAAGCTAGCAACGGAACGATGTAATATTGCATATCGAGTAATATTACATTCTCAAAGAATGCGGGCACGCGCAGAGACTTATCACGAACTCCGTGGAGCGGAGAAGCGACTGCACTGACGGAAAAAGGAAGTCTGGGAGGGCCAACAAATCTGTGAACTTGTACAGGGAGCAACTGCACCAGGTGCGGGAGTTTTTCCTACAAGTCAGCGGGATGAAGCCGAGAACACCTCGATGCTCAGCATGCAGAGACAAAGAGGAAAATCTGATTTCCGACATAATGGGCATATTGGAGCGATGGGTATTTTGATGAGCTACTGAATAACCAGAACATCGACGAGTTGGAGGTCCCGTCAACTGAAAACAACGGACAAATACTGCCACCACAAAGTATAGAAGAAACAGTCCGTGTAATTCATCGGCTTAAAAATCATAAGTCGCCAGGAACCGATGGAATTACAGCCGAATTGGTTAAATATGGAGGCGACCATTTACACGAAGCGATTCATCAACTTGTACTCAAGGTATGGGACAGCGAATCAATGCCTGACGACTGGCAACGGGACATTATCTGTCCCACACATAAAAAGGGAGATATCACACAGTGCAGCAATTAAAGAGGCATCACTTTGCTGAGTACCACCTATAAGATATTTTCCGCTATCTTCCTAGGCCGAATAGCCCCATACGTCCAGAACACCATTGGCACATACGAAAGAGGCTTCACTACAGGCAAATCAGCAACAGATCAGATTTTCTCTCTCCGGCAAGCGATGGAAAAACTGCTATATAGCTACTAGTTACACCATCTTTCCATTGACTTCAAGGCAGCCTATGATAGCATAGCCAGGGTAAAACTGTACACGGCCATGAGAGGATTCGGTATCCCAATTAAATTGGTAAGATTGACTAGGCTGATTCTTACCAATGGGCCAGGCCAGATAAAATAATTCGACGTCACCAAAGGCCTGCGACGAGGGGATGCCCTATCATGCGTCCTATTTAATCTGGCTCTGGAAGGTGATCCGTGATGCCGAGAAAAATACGAGGGGTACGATCCTCTTTAAGTCCACCCAACTACTAGCACTGGTCAAACGCGAACAATAAAGATAGGAGGAGAGTTGATAATTTCTCTTATCTTGGGTCGAAAATCGCAACCGATAACAGTTACGACGATGAAATCCGCGCATGGTTGTTGGCAGCCAACAGAGACTATTTAAGTTTACAAAAACTGTTTCGCTCGAAACGTCTCACCATAGGGTCAAAGCTCTTACTGTACAAGACAATGATCTTGCCAGTCCTTATGTATTCCTCGGAGACTTGGGTTCTTCGCAAGAAAAATGTCGAACTCTTGGCCGCGTTCAAGAGAAGAATCCTCCGAAGATGTTTGGCCCCCTACATGAGGATGGACGATTCCGTAGCCTACACAATGACGAAATCTATGAGCGATACCATGACCGTCCGGTTGTGGATAAAAGCCGGTTCAATAGGTTGCGGTGGACGGATGACCTAATCCATATGGATGAAGATGATGCAATCCGAAAAGTCGATAAGGGCAATATCTATGGTAGAAAATGAAGACGCAGCTTTTAGGGATATTGAATTGCGGACCTCGGCGCAAAACCGGAATGTCTGGACCGGATACCGGTTGTTGCGCCGTTGATGATGATGATAAAGTAGAAGCAGGTTTTCATATTTCACGCCTCTGAGGACTGTTGAAACTTTTACAGGTGACTTGGCCTTCCTTATTGCCGTTAAATACGGGGACAATAGCTAGGGAAGTTGCTGCATGAAATCATTGGTTTCGCTTTGGTCAAGGAAAACGTGAAATACTTCACAGTCGTAAATGAAGGGTGGTAAGAGCCATAATTGCAATTGAATGTTGCCAAACCCTGATTGGCTGAAACAGCCGTAGATTGGTCATCTAGAAAGTGGTTCAATGTAAACTTTCATCATCATCTTCAACGGCGCAACAACCGGTATCCGGTCTAGGCCTGCCTTAATAAGGAACTCCAGACATCCCAGTTTTGCGCCGAGGTCCACCAATTCGATATCCCTAAAAGCTGTCTGGCGTCCTGACCTACGCCATCGCTCCATCTTAGGCAGGGTCTGCCTCGTCTTCTTTTTCTACCATAGATATTTCCCTTATAGACTTTCCGGGTGGGATCATCCTCATCCATACGGATTAAGTGACCCGGCCACCGTAACCTATTGAGCCGGATTTTATCCACAACCGGACGGTCATGGTATCGCTCATAGATTTCGTCATTGTGTAGGTTAGGGAATCGTCCATCCTCATGTAGGGGGCCAAAAATTCTTCGGAGGATTCTTCTCTCGAACGCGGCCAAGAGTTCGCAATTTTTCTTGCTAACAACCCAAGTTTCCGAGGAATACATGAGGACTGACAAGATCATAGTCTTGTACAGTAAGAGCTTTGACCCTATGGTGAGACGTTTCGAGCGGAACAGTCTTTGTAAGCTGAAATAGGCTCTGTTGGCTGACAGCAACCGTGCGCGGATTTCATCATCGTAGTTGTTATCGGTTGTGATTTTCGACCCTAGATAGGAGAAATTGTCAACGGTCTCAAAGTTGTATTCTCCTATCCTTATTCTTCTTCGTGTTTGTATTTGACCAGTGCGATTTGATGTTGTTGGTTGATTCGTCTTCGGTGCTGACGTTGCCACCATATATTTTGTCTTGCCTTCATTGACGTGCAGCCCAAGATCTCGCGCCGATCTCCGCCTGCTCGATCTGGATGAAGGCAGTTTGTACATCTCGGGTGGTTCTTCCCATGATGTCGATATCGTCAGCATAGGCCAGTAGTTGGGTGGACTTGAAGAGGATCGTACCTCTTGCATTTACCTCAGCATCACGGATCACTTTCTCGAGGGCCAGGTTAAAGAGGACGCATGATAGGGCATCCCCTTGTCGTAGACCGTTGTTGATGTCGAATGGTCTTGAGAGTGATCCTGCTGCTTTTATCTGGCCTCGCACATTGGTCAGGGTCAGCCTAGTCAGTCTTATTAATTTCGTCGGGATACCGAATTCTCTCATGGCCGTGTATAGTTTTACCCTGGCTATGCTATCATAGGCGGCTTTAAAGTCGATGAACAGATGGTGCAACTGTTGTCCATATTCCAACAGTTTTTCCATCGCTTGCCGCACAGAGAAAATCTGATCTGTTGCTGATTCGCCTGGAGTGAAGCCTCTTTCGTATGGGCCAATGATGTTCTGGGCGTATGGGGCTATCCGGCCTAGCAAGATAGTGGAGAATATCTTATAGATGGTACTCAGCTACGTGATACCTCTATAATTGCTGCACTGTGTGATATCTCCCTTTTTATGTATGAGACAGATAATGCCTCGTTGCCAATCGTCAGGCATTGATTCGCTGTCCCATACCTTGAGCACAAGTTGATGAACCACTTGGTGTAACTGGTCGCCTCCATATTTAACCAATTCGACTGTAATTCCATCGGCTCCTGGCGACTTATGATTTTTTAGCCGATGAATTGCACGGACTGTTTCTCCTAAACTTGGTGGTGGCAGTATTTGTGTCGTCTTCAGTTGGCGGGACCTCCAACTCGCCGATGTTGTGGTTGTTCAGTAGCTCATCAAAGTACTCAACGCATCGCTCTAATATGCCCATTCTGTCGGAAATCAGATTTCCCTCTTTGTCTCGGCAGGATGAGCATCGAGGTGTATAAGGCTTCATCCTGCTGACTTGTTGGTAAAACTTCCGCGCCTGGTGCGGTTGCTCCCTGGACTTTTCTAGTTCACAGATTTGTTGGCTCTCCCAGGCTTCCATTTTGTGTCTGTGAAGTCGCTTCTCCGCTCGACGGAGTTCGTGATAAGTCTCTGCGCGTGCCCGCGTTCTTTGAGAATGCAACATTACTCGGTATGCGGCATTCTTCCGTTCCGTTGCTAGCTTACATTCATCGTCAAACCAGCCGTTCCGACTCCTTTTGCGGCTGGGGCCAAGTATGTTTGTGGCCGTATCCATGATAACGTTCTTCAGGTGATTGTGAAGATCATTTGTTGATGCTTCATCTCCAGGTCCTCTGTTGACTGCGGTTATTGCGGCATCCATTTGCGTCTTATAGGTTTCGCGGAGGGTTGTGTTGTGGATGGCTTCAGTGTTCAGTCTCACTTGATTGTCAGAGGGTGGTATTGTGGTGTTGTTATTCGAGCTCGGAGCACCATGCCAACGAGATAGTGATCCGAGTCTATATTGGCCCCCCTATATGTTCTGACATTCATCAAGGCTGAGAGGTGGCGGCGTTCGATCAACACGTGGTGAATTTGGTTGAAAGTGGTCCCGTCTGGAGAGGCCCACGTATGTTTGTGGACCGCTTTCCGCGCAAACCAGGTACTTCCAGCAACAATTCCGTGTGACCCTGCTAATTGAATAATCCGCAGTCCGTTATCATTTGTTTTTTCGGGTAAGCTATGGGAGCCAACGTATCGCCTGAATACGGGCTCCTTCCCTACTTGGCTGTTAAAATCCCCAAGTATGATTTTGATATCATATCTGGGACGGGCTTCGAGGGTTCGTTCTACTGCCTCGTAGAAGGTATCCTTCTCCGACTCTGCAGTCTCCTCTGTAGGGGCGTGAACGTTTATGAGACTTATATTTCTAAACTTGCCTCGCAAGCGCAGAGTGCATAGCCGTTCGCTTATGTTTTCAAAGCCGATAACAGTAGGTTTCATTTTTTGGCTGACTAAGAAACCTTCTCCGAACACATGGTTTACTGGATGACCGCTATAATATAAGGTGTAGTCGCTCTTCTCCAGGAAACCGGTACCTGTCCATCGCATCTCTTGCAACGCTGTTATATCAGCCCTATATTGGGACAGGGTATCGGCTAGCTGCTCGTCAACTTCATCTCTGTACAGGGAGCGCACGTTCCATGAGAAACTGCGCAAATCGTTATTCCGTGTTCGTTGCCGGATCCGTCGTTTTAAAATCCGTCCTGTCCGAGGCTCCTGTTGTGGCTTCGTAACAAGTTGTTTTCCGTGTAGGGTTGTCAGTCCTACCCAACCTGGAGGACCAGTTGGTACAATTTGTCCCGTTTTTAGGCGCGGGAGACTCGCCTTCATCCTTCTCCGTCTGCAGCTTTTCGTTAAGGAAGAGCTCCCAGCGGTCACTACGTGGAGGTGGAGATAGGGTTTGGTAGTAGAGCTGTTGGTGTTGGTTCAGCAGGCATTTCCCAGGTTTTATGCTCCATCGTGGGTACCAATCCACGTTTCGCCCTGGGACTTATACTACCCTTTGACCACTAACTTTCATGCGCATCGGAAGAGAGGCAATTCAGTTCACCATTTGATGCTCTTGAGGGTATGCAACGCGTTATGTACGGGAACCACACCTATCGTAACAAAGAGAACAGACGGATACATAGCCAGAGAGTGTCGAACATCAGCGCGCAAAAAGAGAAAGTCTTAAAATAAAATAAGGACTTGTGTCGACAAAACTTCCTAAAACTATAATATTTAGAGGTAATGCCAAAGTTTGCCGCATGCATGACCTAAAGCGAGTCATCGGTAGAATCTGTACAACTTCTCGGAACTAAGAGTCGCCAAAATTATGAAAATTCGGAATGACTCGTTGAAGGTAAACCACAATGAGCTGACCTATATATTATAGTAATAGCCCAAGAGTCAGGGGTGGAGAGACGGGTCGGTTTTTAATATACAGAAATTCCATATGCGCCTGATTTCACTCGCCTTCCTCCTGTAGATGTGCAAATCGCAGCAAAATGAGGTTAGTCTTTCCTATATTTATTCATTTTACTGCTCTCAACCCATGCATTCTACATTTCTCAGTGAACTAAATTAAGTGTCAATGAGTGGTCCCTGAATCTGTTAAAAAGCTTCCTTTGTAAATTTCAGTGAAATCAGCAACATATTCAGAATTCTAATTGAAATTTTCATTTAATACAATTTAACAATCTGAGCCCGGTACCATGTTTTTCCCAGCCCGACTACATGCAGAGGATTCAATAGTCCGGCTATTCCTTGTTTTCATACTTACCTCGCAATTACCGTCCGTAATTGCATTCTTTGGTGACATACATGTCTGCAGAGGTACAGGGTAGAATGCAGAAAACGGTGTACCACTTTCTGCATGCAACATGGGAGGGACTGTTTCTATGTTCGTGCCCCCATTTCAACCCCCAACCAAATATACTATTACTAGCTGCAATATGTTTTGCATACAAACGAAATGGAGCCAGGTGCAAAGGAGAGGGGCCTGCAAGCAAGTGAAGATGTGCAATACGAGCACTGGCTATTACCCTGAAACTGTAATTGCTTTCTAATGACAAAGGACAATCATTAAATCTGGCTTGTTTGAAGTGAATTGTTAATGTGGGTAGAATATCATATGGGGAGTGTGCAGCGTCTAGTCCACACATCCCTGCCAAAAGGTACAACCTGGATTTGCTTTCATTTTTGTACGAAGGAAGAATATGAGCACACATCCCCAACGCTGGCAGAGCAATGGCGCTTTGAATGTGTTTGAAAATATTAGTGCATACCATACTCCCCAGAATATCACTTGGAAGTTAACCTGGAGAAGGTAAGTTGCATATTTTTAAATCCTCTTCTTTTCTGCTACTTGCGTAATAGTTGGGCGCAAAACCAACTTAGGTGTGTGGAAATATATGTGACTGACTAATAGTACATACGCGAAGGATCTGATTCGTATATTAAACATTAATTCGTGCGTAAGTCCCGTCAGGTATATTACTTTCATGTGGGGGTCCCTTTGTGTTTAACTGCTGAGGTCCCTTTGCATTCCGCTTATCGCAGTCTAGCTGTGAAATTATAGTTTTGAAAATATGTATTCAGACAGCCAGGACTCGCATACTTCACTACATTACGTTTCACAATTAGCGCCATGCTTTGGTTATTTCTGTATTTCATTTTGAATGAGAGCAATAGGAAACCAACATAACAATTTTCCGGAAAGTTCGCACTAGCGAATACTGAGTGGTTTAACGAGCTAGATATTCCGTGTGCATTCAGTAATTTCCTGTGACTCGGTATTTCTTTAATTTAAATTTAAATTCGTCACACTTAGAAACATATTTCCGGGGTAGAATTTTCAAGAATTGCCTTTACCAAATTCAGAGATTTGGTTTTGAATCACACACTTTAGTTTTCTTACGCGACAGTGTTATTTTTGACTAAATTTCACTGGAAAGGAGAGCCTGATATACGTTGCTAAATATTAATTTACTTCTCAATATCTGATTTAAAAGACAAACCATAGCTGAAGAGTCTAGAGTAACATTGTTCCTAGTTCGCCGCAATGCTTTTCAACCCCCCAGGACTTCCCGAGACGCCTGCACTTCTTTACTGGTCTGCGCCTAATGCTCCTAGGGCAACCCACCCGTCGGTCATCTTAGGAGAGTGGATTCCACCGCATGGCGTAGCTGACAGTGCAATTGTCACCTCTCCTCAATGTGTGATCTACCCACTGTCACTTCCTCCTTCTGATCACATTGCGTACGGACGACTGGGGTGGGCCAACCGAGTTCTTCTTTTGAGATAGTGTCAGGCCAGCGTACTCAGGTGATACGATGCAGACGGGTATTCGCGAAGGCTTTTGAGTTGCAGTCACTTTCCTTATGTTAAGAAAGAACACTAGCACAGAAAAGTATCATCTTGATCTTAGTGTTCCCGATTTTAAACAGGACAGCCAAAGCGCATCTTATGTTGTTAATGTATCGGACAACTTCCAGTTCGGTGCCAGCATCAGCAGAAACTACGCTTCCTAGATATATACATTGATTAACGCCCACGATGCCGCCCGTCCGCGATTGAGTACCTTACTCGTGTCAGTGTTTATTTTCAGTCCAACTCTACTTGTCTTTCCTGTCAAATCTAGGGTAATTTGCTCAAGGTCCGATAAACACTTCTACCTGTCTCTCCTGTCAAATCTAGGGTCATTTGGCCAAGGTTCGATTAACAGCAAATAGATGTCATCAGCGTGGTTGAAGTGTTTGAGCAAAAATGTTATCGCCCACTGAAATCCTCTGAATTCTCCAGAGAGGGCACCATGAAGAACGTCACCAACAATCGGGAACTCCGCTCAAATTCCTCTCAGATTTTACCTCCGCACAGCACGTGACATTTTACGATGTCATATGTTGCTCTGATAATAGATATTAGCTTCTCCATAGAACACGCCAGATACACCCCCTGTTTACACTAGCAGAAGCTTTCTCAAAATCGATGAAGACCAGTTGAAGCGAAGATCTTAACTCCGCGTACTGATCGAAAATAAACCGCAGGATGTTGATGCAGTTAATGCAGTAGGATTCAAACCGGAAACCAATCTGCTCTCTGTCAAGATGTCCTTCGATGCATTTCAGGCTTATTGTAGCTTCTATTTTTGGAACGACATTAAGCACGCAGATACCCTTCCAACTGTCACACTCAAAACAGGTTCACTTCTTTAGAATCTTAACGATCAGCCCCTACTTTCACTTTTTGGGAAAGGGCTAGGATTCCTAAGATTTGCATACAAGTGGAAGCAGCAGATCTGCAGTAACTAAAAGTACAGCAGTAAATAATTCTGCGGAGAGACTTGAAGCCCAGCGGCTTTACTCCGTTTCAGAGCATTGATGACTGACATGATTTCTCTATTTCTCTTCTTCTTGAAGGAACAGGCCGTATCCGCATGTTGCGGCGAATAGGCACTTCATCCAAAAGAGAAGGAACCTCACCGGGTGTGGTACAGTTAAGAACGGTGATGAGTTACTTCCCCCTATTCAGTTACTCATCATCGTTAATGAGGAATCAACTTCCTTCACAGGACCATTGAAAGATTTTCGAATACATGCAAGTTTTTCGTGGTGTAATATAAACTTCTGAAATTATTGCCTTTTGCGGTGTCTTCCGCTTCTCTGATCAGCGCAATAGCAAATATCCTTTTCCGACGTTGCCCACTATGTTAAATTTTTCAAGATATCGCTCGGTATTGGATTTTGAGCACGTCATTCTCGCCATTGCGGTGGCACATTGGAGGCAAGAACCACTGGCTGCATTGCCGGCGGTGAGGACACCTCCGCTGACATACTGAACTGTCGCCGACACAGTTGGCGTCCTGGGACGAGACCGGCGCGTTGCACTTCCTTCTTGTTTTGACTGCCAGCGAGTGGATATTTCCTTGTATCACCTCTCCTCGCTATTGGGTGATGGTCGTCATTTTACAGTTGCAAAGACCATGGATTCTGCGGCGGAAGATCTTCTGAACTACCCACCAGATCAGCTTACGGTCGTTCCGCCGTCGCCTGCAGTCAAGTCGCAGATTTCAAACTTACATACATTTTAATTTTCATACTATTATTACTTAATTTCATACTCACTGCTAGACCCGGCGTGGAAGGTTTCGTTCCAGTTTTCGCTTGGGTCGCCCTCTGTATGGCTGCAGTGGTTTTGTTGCGTTCCTCCTGTGGGAGTATTCACAGTCGGTGTCCCCTATTTGGCGCGATATGGTGATGTGATCCTGCCAATTGGTGTCACAATGGACACTATGCGTTTTAATCACGCACTTTCCGGTCTCGACGAAAAAACCACCAGGCTAGTCGCGGGCGTGTTGGAGAACTGTTCCTGTGACCGGCTAAAGGAGCGGCGTATACGTCGGCTGTCAGTGCGTGAGGAAGCGAAGTTGAATCACTTGCTGATGGAGCTGACAGTGGACGACTATATCCCCTGCCAGCTATTTCGAAAAATCAGGCAGCTGGGTGGGGCTAAGGTCGACTCAAAGCTTTTGAAGACGCTCTAATTGCAGCGGCTACCGGAGAGCACCGGTGCTATCTTGGCCTGTGCGGATTCGAGGCCGCTGGAGGAGCTATACGTCATGGCCGGCAAAGTCCATGAGGTGTGTACGTACATCCCATGGTCACGGAAATTTCTAGAGACCGGGAGGAGACGAGAGGTCGAAGATATTAAGTCAATGATGATGACCCTCGCGAACGCGGTTTCCAAGTTTACGGCAACTGTAGATATTTTTATTCGGGAGGTAGATCTTGATCGCAGTCACGGTCACAGTCACGCCGGAACCATCATCGGCGCCGACAATTTGCTCGTATCACCCTAAATTCGAAACTCAAGCGACTAAAAGTACCACCGGTTTCAATTTCAATACATCAAAAAAACTAGGCTCGCTGAGTGCCTCGGTGGCAGCTACCCGAAGCGTAGTACCATGTCGGCTTACCATTTTTGACCTTCTGAGCAGGCAACGCTTTCTGGTCGATACGGGACAGATGCGAATGGATTAGACTGTAGTCTGTTACAGTTACTATTACTTCCACCGCCCAGTCTTCGAAATCAATTGGGTTTCGACGGATTACGAATATTTAATCAGGTCGACTATATCGCGATTAGTAATAGATCCAGAAGCTGCTGACATTCCTGGAAACGGAGCATCACCTGATGGTCACTTATCTCCACTTGCGTATCACTACTGCGTCACCAAACATGTCTTTTATGATTGCGCCTAAACCATTCGCCTCGATGCTGCCACCGCTAGATAAGCGCTAAACTCCCTAGAAAGTTGTCTGCTACAGTCCATTATATTAATCATCGAAGGTATGTAAGTTGAAATCAGGGAAGAAAACTTCTTGTTTAAAAATCAATTCCCGGAAGTTTTATATTCCCTTCAGTCTATGAAAGTAGAACAGTCCCTAGGCCCAATATGTATCTCCACCAAACAAAGGGACGCAGGCCATTCCTGACCAAACTCCTTTTCTATTCAGTCCTTCTCCCATTCCCCCTTGTTCTTTGCTTCCTGACGAGGGAAATATTTCGCATTCCCAGATAAAGGCCTGCAAGGATAACACTAATCATTAGGCACATATCGAGCACATGAGAGTCAATGTCATCTTTTCCGCCTTCAAACAAATAGAACTTCACATTTCCATTCGTGTTTATTTTTCTGTTTCTAAATATAACTGTTCAGTAGGACATGCTGTTCCTGTATTACCAGAAAGATCCAAATGGCATCACCTGCCACAACATGAAAATTCATTGAAATTATTCGAACTTCAAACGCTTATGGGTGGACGGACATATAAACATATTTGCACCCACATACATATGAGGGTGGGCAGTTTGCCAACAGTGGACATTACTTTGTCCATTATAACACGTTTTAGCAACAGACAACATGGTAGGTAAGTCAGTGGTTATCAATCTAAAGGAGTTTTTATTTTAATTATGGAAAATGTTATTGGTATTCAAGTCGGTCAGTCGCTTGGTCTGCTGGCTCATCCTAAAGGGGATGAAAAAATTGGAAGTTACAGTAACTTGGTAAAAATAATATATATGTTCCATAAAAACCGAGGGTTCCATACTGGACCGGTTACACAAGTCTGCAATACAACAAAAATTTAACGAAAAGACACAGGGAAGCTGCCTTGACCAGAAGTGGCACTCTTCCATTGGATCTTCCCTTGCCCACTTAGTTTCTCTATGGTTGTTGTAGCCTCCTCCCAGGTGTCTACCACGTCCCCGGCGAGACCAGCTTTCTTATGAGGTTGACCTAATTTTCTACTTCTAAGACTGGCTTCAAGGGCTATGTTGTAACTAACACCGGTTCCTCACTTTCAAATCCATCTAGAGGCTTCCTTTTGACATCCATATTGGCCTTCTGATGACCTTGTCGTTTGTCATGGTTTTCTTTTGCATAAATCCACTTTTCAACCATTGACTTCAGATATCAATGAGAAACGCCAGCTCGCCGCTGACTAAACGACTGCACTTCCTTCATGGTTCACGATTTTCCTTCACATATTTATTGCAGACGTCTTCACAGGATCATCATCATCATCAACGATGCAACAATCGGTTTTCGGTCTAGGCCTGCCTTAATGAGGAACTCCAGGCATCCTGGTTTTGCGCCGAGGTCCACCAATTTGATATCCCTGAAACCTGTCGGGCGTCCTGGCCTACGCCATCGCTCCATCTTAGGCAGGGTCTGCCTCGTCTTCTTTTTCTCCCATAGATATCGCCCTTATAGACTCTCCGGGGGGGATCATCCTCATCCATAAACGCTCATAGATTTCGTCGTTATGTAGGATACGGAATCGTTCATCCTCATGTAGGGGACCAAAAATTCTTCGGAGGATTCTTCTCTCGAAGGCGGCCAAGAGTACGCAATTCTTCTTGCTTAGAATCCAAGTCTCCGAGGAATACATGAGGACTGGCAAGATCATTGTCTTGTTCAGTAAGAGCTTTGACCCTATGGTGAGACGTTTCGAGCGGAACAGTCTTTGTAAGCTGAAATAGGCTCTGTTGGCTGACAGCAACCGTGCGCGGATTTCATCATCGTAGTTGTTATCGGTTGTGATTTTCGACCCTAGATAGGAGAAATTGTCAACGGTCTCAAAGTTGTATTCTCCTATCCTTATTCTTCCTGTTTGATCAGTGCGGTTTGATGTTATTGGTTGGTTGGTTTTCGATGCTGACGTTGCAACATATACTTTGTCCTGCCTTGATTGATGTGAAGACCAGGATCTCGCGCCGCCTGCTCGATCTGGATGAAGGCAGTTTGTACGTCTCGAGTGGTTCTTCCCATGGTGTCAATATCGTCAGCATAGGCCAGTAGTTGGGTAGGCTTAAAGAGGATCGTACCTCTTGCATTTACTTCAGCATCACGAATCACCTTCTCGAGGGCCAGGTTGAAGAGGAAGCATGATAGGGCATCCCCTTGTCGTAGACCGATGTTGATGTCGAATGATTTTAAGAGTGATCCTGCTGCTTTTATCTGGCCTCGCACATTGGTCAGGGTCAGCCTAGTCGGTCAGTGAATTTCGTCGGGTTACCAAAGCAAGATAGAGGAGAATATCTTATATATATAGTACTAGCCAATAAAGGCATTGTAAACAACTATCGGATGGAGGAACTATGGAAGGAGCCACAGGGCAGAAGACCCTCACGACGGAAGTCAAAGTCGAAAAGAACGTAGGAATGGCTTAAAAAAGCGATGGATGAGCAAGCATTCATGGATTCATGGTGAGCCGAGTCTAAGAAGATGGGCACCGGCACGGATGGCGCTCTTCCTAAAACGTGAAGCATCCCTAAAGCGTATAACATGTCCATGATTAGAAGATGCATTTTCTCTTCCAAAAGAAGAAGAACGGGTAAAAAGATGATACCTAAAAGGAGGTCTACAAAACCTCAAGCTCCACATTCAACTTAGCACGACGGAATATTTTAAGCAACTTTGCTCGGAAACCTAAGTAAACCCTGGATTGGATCAGCTTCAGACCACACTCCACTTGTTCAAAATTATCGTGGGGCCCAGCAAGGGGGGGGGGGCTGAGGCCGCATACCGAATACGGCCGTTAACCTTCGTGGCAATAACAGTCCGGGCAAGTCTGCTACAGTAATTGAAGCATGCATGTTGGAGCAGATATTTCCGGCAACATGGAGGCAATAGAAGGTGGTGCCGTTGTCTAAGGCTTATAGATGAACCATGCAGACCCATACGTCTTCTGGACATTGTAGGAAAATATCAGAGCAGGTAATCTATAATCACGGCTGTAGACAGAAAACCCGGGGCCCAAGTGAAAATTATGCGAAAAACTGATCCCGAATTGAAGATTGTACCAGTTTGGGGTGAAAATTATGCAGGTCCCAAATTATCCCTTTTTCCTATTCTGGGTCTGCGAGAAAATTCCGGGCACACGGGAATCTCTCCCATTCTATCCCCTCTCTCGTCAGGCTTGTCTATAATATATTGCCCCCGGTTGTTGAGAACCAAAGACTTTTGGCTATCGAAAATGGATTACGATTGGTTTTTGAAATATGCGAACAACTCGAGCAAGAACAGTCGTTTAACGGAAACATCTAGTTGTTGTTCAGAAAAGGTTACCTTAGGTGACATTGTGATCGTGATATGTGATCTGAATGCCAAGATGTGGAAGCACGGTCTTGACGATTGTAACGATAAGGGCGGGAGGTTTGTGAATTTCTGCAGTCTCCGCTGGCTCGACATTAATGGCACATTATTCGAGCACATAAGGCCAGTTGGCTTTCAACTGGCCGACACCGCATGAATAATGAGATCAACCACTTTGCAAGTAGTAGTAGATTTAGGAATTGTCTCCTGAAGAAGTGCTTACATTGGCCTCAAAAGGGATCACCATTTGATGGCCACTTATGTTTGCGTGCATGTTGCATTCGCACTTCTTGCATGGTTGGACAACTGCGAGCCATCAAGATCAAACTACCACTCTATGATCCAGCCGTCTCTCAAAAGGGGATTATCTTACTGATCGGGCGGCTGGCATTAAAAACGCCTTTTCCCGGGTGTTACACCTCGTCGGACATGTCGCGAACGGACGTCGTAAGATCTAGAAACGGATTGACGAACGGAATTGATTGCAGGCTCTATTGGCCATTTTCAATGCTGGCGGGCGCAACGCGTTAGAATTCCGATACCGAGCCGAATCCCGGGAAGATCAGCGTAGTGTGCTCCCTGACAAAAAGGAATTTGCTATTGGGCTGGCCAGGGCAGCGGAAGATGTTGCAGAACGCAATGGTTTCAGAAGTACGTACCACGAAAGAGCTTACATGTGGTCGCAAATCTTTCGATGGTCCAGTGAACGACATTAACGATCCTTTCCTTATCCGTGATGATGAGCAACTGATGGGTGAAAGAACACTTCACCATGGTTCTTAACCCTATTATAACCTTGAGATCTGCTACTTCTAGTCGTACGGAAATCTTTGAAGTTCATGCTCTTTCCAAAAGGGCACCCGTTTTGAATGTGACATTTGGATACCCCTGCGTGCTCTCTAACATCGCAAACATAATAGCTGAAATCCGCTTTGAACGCGTCAAAGGATATATCGAAAACTTGACAACATCAACGTCCTTCATTTTCGAACAGGGCATAGAATTTATATCTTCACTTCACCTACTTTTCATCCATTTCTCGAAAAAGCTTTTGTTTGTGCGAACAGGGAGTGTATCTTTTTTTTTTGAGGAGGTGGAAATCTTCTGCCCTGGGCAAGCCAGAGTGTGGGATTTTTACCCACTAAAACCACCCCTGACTCCCCCTGCCCTGTGATACCACCTTTAGGTATTACATCACGGGGCGGAGTTAGCTTACTTTAGCTAGGTCTCCTTTCGTCTACCCGCGGGGTTCGTAACCGCGTCTTCCTCACTTCTTCTGCTTTTCGCAGTTTATCTTGGATTACAGCGATCATGGAATTAATCGCATCCCAGTTTTCCTGACAGGCTACCATTCTCCGGACAAAATTTTCCGGTGATAGCGCTTCACCTAGAGTTTCCTCTAGGTTCCTCCTTTCTTCCACGAACCTAGGACACTGGAAGAAAACGTGCGCTGGGTCCCCTCGGACTCCGTCGCAGTTCGGACAATTAGGCGAGGTGTCCAATTTAAGTCTGTACAGGTATTGGCGGTATCCTCCATGGCCGGTGAGGAACTGGTTGAGATTATAGTTGATCTCACCATGCTTTTTCTCCAGCTACTCCCTGATGGAAGGGATCAACCTGTAAGTCCAATGACCCTTTTCTGACTGGTCCTATCGCCCCTTTCGGCTGTTTTTCACCTGAGATAAGGGAGAGATGGACCTGGTGTAACAAATGTTCATTATTTCGGTTACCAGGATGTCAATCGGCATCATTCCCGAGATAATGAACGCTGCATCGTCTGAGACGGTCCTGAAGACAGAAAACACCCTTGGGGATGTTCTTCTGTAAACCGTACTCAGTTTATGTGTATTGCCTAAAACCTGCAGTGCTTTTCCCCAAATTGGGATTGCATAGAGCATGATAGAACTCACCACCCTGGCTATAAGCAGCCTGCAAATATGCCGCGGGCTACCTACGTGCGGCATCATCCTTGTCAGAGCTATACTCGTGGTGGATGCTCTTTTACAAGTATGCTCTATGTGTTGCTTAACATTAAGTCCTCCGTCTATCATCACCCCCAAGTATTTGATGGCCGGCTTGGAAGTGATGATCCGATTCCCGATTCTAATGCAGGCGTAATTTCTTTTGCGGCGCTTAGTGATAAAGACCGCTTCCGTCTTTTCCTCCGCGAGTGCCAGCCCAGCACTGCCTAACCAAGCTTTAACAACACTGGTTGCTTCGCTTGAGTACAACTCAGCATCCTCGAGATGCTTTGAGACTACAACCAGTGCTATATCATCGGCGTAACCCACCACCGTGGCCTCCTCCGGAACCGGAAGGTTGAGTACATCATTATACATGATGTTCCACAGTAGTGAGCCTAGTACAGAGCCCTGTGGGACACCCGCGGAGACAACGTACTCTTTGGGTCCATCATCGGTATCATAAAGGATAATATCGGCGAGGTAGGTGGGAGTACCAATCGTCGCCAGAGACTTTCGTATAAGGTTCCAATTGGCATTCCTCACCTCCAGGGTCACCACCTCACAATATTTGCTGGTACAACCCCTTCCGTGAATTGCATTTTTCGCCAAGCCAGTAACCATTTTGATGGCATCAATGATTGATCTGGCTTTACGGAACCCATACTGCCTATCTGAAAGGCCCCCTTGGCTCTCAACAACTGGAAGTAATCTATTATAAATGACCCGCTCCAACATTTTCCCCATAGTGTCTAGAAGACATATGGGTCTATAGGAGGACGGTTCCCCTGGAGGTTTGCTAGTCTTAGGCAACAGCACCACCTTTTGCCGCTTCCATGGAGCAGGGAAGATACTCTCGGACATGCACGTTTCGAACAGCTCCGCGAACATATCCGGTCTACATTCGACGGCAAGTTTGAGGGCCTTATTGGGTATGCCGTCAAGACCCAGGGCTTTAATGTCGCCTAATCGACTGCAGATCTCCATCAGCTCGTCCCTGGTGACTGGTGGAATCAGCGTCACATTCAGGGGGCGCTGGAAGGTGTCAGAACCCCCCTCTTGCCGAGGAAATAACCCCTGGATTATTTTCAACAAGAGTATAGGGCACGTGATCTGCGGAGACAATCGGCCTCTGAATCGTCCTGTCACGATTTTATAGGCGCTACCCCACGAATTTATGTCCGCTTCCGAACAGAGCACAGGAAGTGTATCTGACATGTTCCACGAGTGTGACTCATAATCTTGTCCAGGGCAAAGGCAACTTATCAGACGCTGCCTCTGTCGTGGTTGGGATTATTCATAAAGGAGCGATTACCATCTGTAGCCACTTGCAGTCACGCTGCTCCCAGGGCAGTGGCAGTGCCTGGTGAGTTGCCTTTGCCCTTCATGGAACCGTCCGTTGCGTTTTTGCAAATATAGAAGAAAGTTTCTTTTCACTTGGCCTGCTCCGACATCGAGCGAAGCAGGCTTAGAATCCGCTCAATCCTCAAAGAAAATTATAGCTGTTATCAGAGCGACATTTGATGGTGCAAAATGTCACGTGTCTAGTGTCTAGTGCTCTTTTTGCTTTGATAGATTAGCCCAAGGGATGTGACCAACAGTGTCACTCAAGAGCTCCAGTGTCATCGGAATACGCTGACCTGATACTATTTCAAAGGAAGAACATAGTCGATCACCCCCAAAACACGTATTGATAGAGCAGGAGCGCGGGCTTTCCGGGAAGTCTTTAGGGAGTTTCAGCGTATTGCAGGTAACCGTGGACAGTGGCTCGTAGGTATAATTGACGCGCTATACCCCACAAGGGGTAAAGGGTGAATGGCACCCATGGATATATATATATAGATATACATAACTAACCAAGACTTTGCTAATAATGGTACGATTTCTACCAAACTTTCTTTGAACCGTCCCCCCCTCCCCTCCACTTTTAACTCAGAGTGGGAAGATATCATTTACCCTATGTGTATGGGTTACCAATTCAAATGATTCTCCAAATTATGTGCCAACAGGTGTAAGATTTTTTGACAAAAGTGCGGATGACAGTCAGGCATATTTTCTTAAAATCGGTTCGCTGTCTATCTGACAGTAAACCAATCTTAAGAATGTTTTGTTCTCCATCGACCTTAAATTGAAGTTAACTGTTCCAACAATTTTGAAATCAAGAGAGGGACAATGGTCGAAATATTATAAAAGACCTTAGAGTTGTTTGTCTTCTACGAGAAAAATATCATCAGAAAGCACCAAACAAATTGTGTTTAGAACACCACAAAACCTTATATAGCCAGAAGCCATCGTATCTGAAATATCAAACCAAAGAATATTCAAATTGTACACAAGGTAGTGCTGATAACTACTGAAACGCCAGCGGGATGCTAAGTCACACAAATTGAATAGCACCGTGTACATAGGACAATAGATCCAATTTGGCTACGAGAGGAGAGCTATCCTTGCTTCCCACCACATCGCCTGGCGAACTCTTTCCGCGAAACATAGTTTCATGACATCTGGAACAGTCACTGAGCTGCACACTAAACCTCTCGCCCAACATAATATCGTATTCCATAAATAATTCATGAATTTATTTGACAGTATTTACCTGGCTCGTTGGGCTCTTTTAGTCAATTGTTAGTTAAACAACGTCAAGTATTTCCTTTTTTCCATTTTCATTTCTGCTCTCTCCGTTCGCATCCCTTTATACCTTTTATTCCCGTATCCTGGCTTCGGGACTTGAATGAAAAAGGATGTTAATGGTAAACAATGGAAAACGTGATGTCCTGATGTCCCAATAGAATTATAAATGAGGACCGAATATTCCCATAATCGAATGACCGAATACCAGTGGAGAGATAGAGGCACCAGGAGTGGGGAATGAATAACGTAAGTGTAGATCCTGACAGACCAAAACATTTTAGAACATTTAATAGCTTTTACCACGGGAGAATTGGGGGAGGAGCGGTTCCTTTTCAAACACAACGAGGATTTAATGAAACGTTTAAATACGAATTTTTATTCGCGTTTGCGGGTAGGTCGTCACGCACAGAGCGTAAACAGGACTCGTCGTTTCGAATTCGAGTCAAGGATATTATTTCGGTCGCAAGTTGACTTAATGTAAATAGTCGAGATGTAGATAGAATTCCAGCTAATTAACTTAGAGATTTATTCCCCACTACAAATGCCTCAATTGCTCGACAAGGTGCTGCTTTCCCTTGAAAAGGTTTCGTGGGGCTGCTCCTTTTGATTCGGAAGACTCCTCCTGAGACTATTGTGCAGAAACTTTGATTCGTCTTGCAGTTTTTGTTATGCTGACGTTGTGTTGTGATTCAAATAGATAAATGGTTCTTCACAGTCCTTTTGTAAGGAACCCTGGCACAAAGTGGAATTACTTGTGCAAATTGTTTCCAAGCAATGATCGCAAGGATTATATTGTACCAGAATACAACATGAAATGTTTCGAAAGCAACTTACCTTCCATGATGCACCCCTTGGAAACCTCCCCCGACCCAACTTGAACAACCTGTATCCATGGAAAGCTCCTCACTTTTTCTTCCTGACTCCGCAGCACAAATATTTCATGTTGCCGAGCAGACATTTATAATCTTGACGTCGATTCCCCGGATGATCAGGTAACGCTCATATCCTGTGCTGAGCGCATGATAAATTGTTGTAATTTGAAAATATTATTGAATCTAAATTGACCATTGTTTTGAAATTTATGCATATTTAAACTTGCCATTTGTTAGAGTAATAAGGTAATTCATTCTGAACAGGGTTGTTTGTTGGCAAGGATGGTTGTGCCGGGGCCACTAGAACAAAAGCACTCGTACTAGGATTTGTAAAATAAACATTGAGGTACATGATTTGTGCACTGTCTTCCGTTGGTGATTTATGTAGAATTAACTAAGGGAGGAGGGATGTACTGCATATGTATGCTTTCGAGAGAGATGATGAATTGTGTTATTAGATTTATTTGAATGGGATTACCGAAGGAGGAAAGAGAATTTCATTATGACGGAGACAGACCTTTATTCGTCGGGATTATATTTCACTGATTTTATGTTTCTTTCGACAAGATTATTGCTTTGGGGAGAATTTATAACCTCTAGAAAGTTTGAATTTATAATAAAGTACTTTCTACGAGCATAATCCCATCTTTGATTAAAATTTCACTGAATTAAATGTCTACATATCCGTTAATTTCATCTACTGTTCTGTGGCAATATATACCATCAGTAAATCCCTATTCTGCAACTGGAAAGATGTAAGGATTCCTTCGTGATCGGGGTCTTGTTTTATAACAAGGCCAGGTCCTCCTTGGCTTAGCGGAGATGGAGAGTCTTCTTCATATTGAATCTGGAGCTGTCTGTCGACTGTCAAGGGAGAAATCTCGCCTGGGCAGCTCGTCGACCCCCACATTGCCTTCTATGCTTCTACGATTCGGACCCACACGGGATTTTGAGCATAACACCCAGACAGTTCAGCGCGTCTTCGTAATGCTCCACCTTGGTTGGCAGATGTCGCCACTGAGTACACATCCTTATTGACCCGGACAAGTCTCCAACTTCACCAGTAATTATTTCAATTATTTTTTAAAAAAATTTTGAAAGATGTCAAAATGAACAGGCATGGGCTACTTCACACGATTACTCTGTGTAAAGTAGTCCCGCTATTTTTGACGGACCTAGTGTGTCCGGTATCACTCCGCTACAGTACTCCGCCTCCAGTTGAAACCTGAGAGTTTCGACGAGAGATTCCGTGTGGAGGTTACTTGGCTGCGGTCGACTGCCGGCGTTAAAACGAACGCGACGCTCTCACTTCCTTCCAGTGCTGTCTGCTTCCAGGAAGAAAGGCGTTAGATTGTCCAAGTAGACCCTCTTTGGCTTGCACCAACGGACGTTCAGACTGAGTGCTCCCCACGCTCGAGGACCTTATAGTGGCTGCAGCGGCTGCCAGAGGGCGTCAGTCCTCACCAGAACCTGGGTGCAAACTTCCTTGGGGGTGTAGACCGCTGTCTGCGTGTGAAGAGGTAGCGAAGGCTGCTTTAATATGAGAACGGCTACGTAGTAGATGGCTCCCTTGTCGAGGACCATGTCATCAGGGAGTCGAAAGCTCTCTTCATACACCAGCTCAGCAGGGCTGACAGCAAAATCTTTCTGGATGGCTATACGGGAGCCAAGCAGCATGAAAGGCAAGGCCTGCGACCAAGACCGCTCGTCGCGCGTCATAATGACTGACTTCAGCACCCCTTCCCAACATTCTAGCATCTCACTGGACTACGGGTGGTGTGCAGTTATCCTCTGACGTTTGAATCCCAAGAGCTTTCCGAGCTCCGAAAAGCGAATAGATTCAAATTGGATTCGCTGATCTGTAATGATGACGGCAGGAACTTCCAAGCGCGCAATCCACTCTCGACCGAGGGCCCCAGCACATGACTATGCTGCTCTGTCCTTCAGAGGTATTACATCAGACCACCGAGTAAACTGGTCAATGATCATGAGGCAATATTTGTAGTCGTGCGAGTCGCGCAAATAGCCAACAATGTCGAGATGTATATAGTGTGGAAGCGCCTTGTCTAGTGACTTTGCATTTTTGGCATGTGATGCATTCTCTGGCCCGAAAATTCATGTCCTTGTTGATGAACGGTTGTCCGACTGCCAGTGTGCCCATGATCGTGCACCGAGCAAAACAATTCTTTACGAAAAGCGCCCGCCTAGGTTCATTTCCAAAAATTCCGCATTAGACAGAGGAATGTGAGCTGAAAATAGGGAACTCCTTGAAATTGGATTTGAAGTCCGATTGCTGGCTCTGATGCTGGATGCCGACTTTGATTTACTTGTTGCTGAAGAGCAGCGCCTACTGATATATTCGAGGCATCGGGGGCCTTTGACCGTTTTTGCAGCGAAAAGCTCGTGATCGCTTGCACATTGTCTGGATCAGGTTGAATGCCGTCAGGTGTGATGGAATGGCCTAGAAACTTCACATGTTAGTGGAGAAATTTCCATTTGTGAACTTTGGGAATTGGTTCATTTTCAAGGAGACGTTGAAAAATGCATTGGAAGATGCGACTAGTACGTCATCCAAGTAAACGAAACAGAAGTCCAAGTTTCGTATCACAGAATGGGCGAACCTCTGGAAAGTTTGGAGAAGTGCGACCAAAGGGAGGTTCTGGGGTCTATGAGGCACCTATGCTGCGTATCTACCCACAGTGTATACGGACACAGAAATATGCGCACCTAATATGGGGACACTGATATCAACGCGCCACGAAGAGGTCCTAAGCAAGCCAAGAATCAAAACTACTTGCCTGTAGCTGCTGAGGGAATAGTTTGATGGGTCGGGGGACGAGGAGATTTCCTTGCCTATGTCGGATAATTGCACGTACTAAGGGGGTTGTACACTGTAAAGCGACGTCTTGCTTCGCTTCGGGTGGACATCATCGCGTCCCCAGTTTTTTCAATTCGCGAGAAGAGTGCATGAGCTGGTGCATTTCCTGGCTTGATTCGCAAACCTATGGTGGTACGAGCACACGCCGGGGTTCCAGAGAATTTGTTGAAGCGACCGTTCAACGAGTTGGCAATTGCTCTCTCGAAGGTCTCCGGCAGTGTGGCAATATTGATCGTAAGTGCGGTCAATTGCCTTCGCACTTCTGTCACGTCGGACTCGCGAGACACCTCCCCGACAACGCAGTTGGGGCCAAAACCTGCAAACAACCACCGTCCGCACACGTTAGGATAGCCTGCGTACCGTCCGGCTGTCGCTGAGCTACAAGGACTTTAGGAGCTTCACGCTGAGCATGTCCCTATCCAGCTGCTTCATTTCCCGAAGGAGCTAGCTGGGTATGCAGTTGCAAGCGTTAATCTGTCGATAAATGATTCTGCTTGGCTAATTAGCTGGTCCTTCAGCCGAGCGTGGGAGCACTCATTCAGCACGTCGGTGGTGAGTGGGACGAATTCCTCGTCCAGGCTGACTTACGCGTGTTTGAATTTAGTGGCGCCTGTCGTGACGCTTGCAAGCGCGAATTGTGCCTCCAATTAAAGAAACCACGCCTACGATTTTCGCCAAAACCGTGGCACCCTAACGGAAACTGCGGTTAGGGTCCCGAAAGAGAGCGGACAAAGAGAAACCTCTGGGCAAACGTGTTCGACTACAATAACACAACAATAGCAGAAAAGGACTAATTCCACACATTTTGTTGCTTCTTTGTGAGAATATTCGCTTGGTCCACCCTGCATCTTGCAGTCGATGGAGCTGTCAGATTGGGGCTATCTGCTAGGGTTCGAACTGCTACTGTGTTCCTGGCTGCAAGATGCGTCGTCAGATTTTCTTAGGAGACTGCACTGACTTGAGGACCTATATCAGGTTTTCACAGTATGTCTGCAGGTTGGGAACGACTGAGTACTCACATTCAGCTTCTCTCTACTGGGCTTGGGTTCGAATGCGAATTGCGCAAGAGCTCTATAGGACGAAGATCTATTCGAAAATTGGTCTTGTGAGAGGATACAATCAGCTGCTCGTAGCTGTCGGGACGTTCTCAGGATCACCATCATCACTCCATTCCGGATCCGGCTTACATAATGCTGGTCAGACGAGGTGCTGAGGAATCTCGATTTCGCCTATGCTTACATAGACGATATCCTGATTACATCGAAGGATGAAAAACAACGCCTCAAGTTCCGTTTCGAGCGCCTTCGGAAGTATGACGTTATGGTGAATCCTTAAAAGTTCAAATTTGTGCTCTTCCTCGGCTACAATGTTTTGTGCGCCAACATCTCCTCATCACCGGAGAAAGTAGCAATCAAGCAGAACTTTCCGGAAGCCAAGACGGCAAAGCAACTACACCAATTTGACAGTATACTGAATTCTGAAAGGGAAGAAGTGTTTCAAATATTCTTCTCTCCTAGCTTGGCCGAGAATTTGCCTAGGAGCGTCCTTTTGACAGTCCCCCTTATGTCATGCATAATATTTTTGCTTGTCTTGATCCTCCCTGTGAGGTGTGAAATAAGAATTCATTCTGAGCATTTCTTGGTTTTCGTAAAAAGTGACTTACAGGGACAGGATTATGTGCTTTAGCAAGGAAATGTTATAGCTGCCTCATATAAACAAGGACCTACCTAGCACTCTTCTCCTTCCTATGCCACTGTGCTATTGTATTCTGGACGACTTGGCTAGAGCAAGTGTGAATGCGGTTCTGATGATGATACTTATGTGCGTCCTCATTGCTTGGGGGCTGGTTTCAAAAATGACTAACTGCGAGATTTTGGTTCCAATTGAGGAACTTTTCAATAGTACAATGTTACGCACCAACGGATACCTCTTGCACAGAAAAGTAGAAGGCTTTATATGAGAAATCGAATGGACTTCAAGAAAGGCTTCCTAAAGGTGACTCGGCATTCACGATGATGATCGAGGGGATGACCTTTAGGATTCGGAAAAGGCCACCCGTCCCGAGTTCAATAATTGGAGGAGTATTTCTATGTTCGCTGCCGTTATAAAGACAATACTTCAAAAAATCCTGGAACGCATCAAGGAACATATTGAAAGCTTGATCGACAGAGGGTAGGTTGGTTTCCGGATGGGATCCTTCGTCTCTGATCACGTCAACATTTTGCGAACCGATTTGGAAAAGGGAACGAAGTACATATTTCCACTTCACCCTACATTGATTTCGAGAAGGCGAAATTAATGCGACGAGTGACATCAAGTTCGATGCTACCATCATTAGCAACAATACTTCATGAATATACAAATGGATCAGAAGTGTACGACGACTCGTTTGACTGAAAACCTTGCTTTGTTGGTATTTATCTTCAGCTGGATCCTGTTATCCCTCTTTCTAAAGACAGATACTTTTTTCCAAGGCTCATGACTTGGTGAGAGGTCAAGCAGATGTCATCAGCGTACTGGAGAGGTTTGGAAAGCAATCTCATGGTGAATGGGCGACCCGCTTTTTGGACATCGTGGCTTCCACTACATATCGCAATGCAATTATAACCCCTACTGTGTGACCTATCCACTACCACTTCCACCTTCCAATCACAGTGCGTAAGACTAAGAGTGTCTGGTCAGCGTACTCCGATGATACGGGGCAGACAGGTATTGACGAAAGCTTGGAGCTTTTGGGTACTGGTGGCGTCGGGCAACATTCAATTCGGTACTACCGTGTCGGCGGAAACCTCGCTTCCTTCGTTAATACTGATAGAGAGGTGGCCTATGGTTTGATAAAAATTGGAGGAATATATCGCATAGTGGAATGTGAATATCTGCAGGTACACACATGTGTACACATCTGCAGATAATTGTACCCTAAAAATGTGAACTCAGATGAATATTGTTATTTAATTTTTAGAGCTCGAAATTCATTCTACTGGAGGATGGAATTTAGTATTTAATAATAATAATATTTAGTATCTAAATTAACAAAAAAAGTGAGTAGCTTTCTATCTATGACGAAACCTATCAGAAATCTATTTGCAGAAGTGTTTTATTCAAGCTTCAGATTCGACTGGTTTGATATTTATTGTGTATTCGTGTAGGTACATATCTGCGCGGATTAGTTATTCCATCAGCGAAAACTATTACAGCAAATAAGCACCATTAGTCCTGGGAAAATATTAAATTCCCAATAAAACAAACATCTAAACTGTCCAAATATATCATCCCAGCTGCCACCATCAAACTGGAAATTTGAAAATCGTTCTGAACCTACTGTTCCTACAAATTTCAGTTTGAATGCATTTGGTAATGTAATTTCCGCTGGTAAACATAGAAAATCAATGAACAGAGAGACAGCGAGTCAATAAAATGTGATGAGATTTGATGCTGACAATGTTTAAATCTGGTTTGTCATACATCCCTATTGACAGATCAAACAGTTTAGTTCTTTGACTACAACTGACAGCAAACAATCGTTTGGGTGCAACGAATGACGGTTATACACATATGTAACGTAGTATGTCGTTAATTAGCTTTTCGGTATTGTTCATGCTTTCATAGTAATTATTTCATTACCTTCTGTAATTTTGCCATATTTACAGAGGAGCCGCATCGAGTTCATGTCCAGCGTTTGTATATCATTTATGTATAAGGAATCGTCTGGTGGGGTCGAATTCCCAAGTACCTCCCATGCTCTCCATTCATACGATTCATCAGTCATACATTATACAGAGTTGGTGACTGAAAGTAAATAACTCATGCCAATTATTCAATTTATACTATCTCGGGTCAAACGCGAGAGTAGGTCCACTTGCCTGTGGAGTATAGACTATCCATATAGCCTTTTTCTGTCGACCGCATTCACTTTAATGGGAATGCTGAACAGAATCTGAATTTGCAGCAGTGCGAAGGTAAATATCAGCGGACTCATTGAATCGGCGCTGTCGTGTGCCGTTTCGATGTTAGAAAACTCCTAAGACTATAAATGATGTGGGATAGCAAGGGGAGCAGAAAGCTAGATCTTCCGAGTCAGTCTGTAGCATTCACGAAACAGTTCTCCCAACCTGCAACTAAGGATCTCTTTGAGGTCCTCAAAGAATGGTTTAACTATTACCCACAGTCCGGCTCTGATAGAGCTGGCAAAAGGAGTGCCTGTGATCGAACCGCTCATTCTCTTCTATATTTCTACGACCAGTAACACAGGGGGGGGGGGGTGACTTTGAGTGTCCTGGCCTGACTGTTTAGCCTGTCCCTGCACCAGCCTAGTGGATGTCGCCACTGGGTCCAAAACCTTGAAGGCGGCTGGTCTCTCGGTCAGAATGATTACGTTACGCTAGGGGCTCGGATCATGTTCCAGACACCGATAGGTTTCAGGGATCACCTGTATCCTCACCTTGAATATCCTGTCGAGTCCGTGAAGACCATACGACTGCCTACGCAGTGTGTATCCGAAAACATGCTCGCACCGACACCATAGACCATCTTTGATTTGTCGGGGAACAATATTGTGGCATAACCTTGCAACATGTCGAGCGTCTTTCACTGTGCCCTGTTTGCAAAGCCCAAATGGTTTACGTATGGCATAGTTCATCGAGAATGCATAGAGTTTCCGAGGTACTTCACCTAGGATATTACTATGGCCGCAGGACTTCGCTGTCCAACATTTGGACTCATATAGCCTGACAGCACTACACGTTACAACATATTTATTGTGATGGTCCAGGGGTAAGTGTAGAATTAAGCCCACTATCCATGTTTAATTCGGCCTGCCAGTTACGCCAGAAGAGCCCACAATGCATCCGGCCACCAGTTAAACTGAAAGCAAGCCGGGACGAGAATTTGAGATTTTTTTCCTGTGCGAGTTTTTGTCAAAAATAATCATTAGGCATAAAGATACCCATAAAATTCTCCCTCACATCCTAAACAAATATGTTTGATCGTTTGGCCGAATCATTTTTCACACGACCACCGACCGCCTAAACAAACAGTGAAAAGTGACATCTCATCCACTCCGGATTTTTCGAACGTAACTTGCGGGCCGAACCAATCGTAGATTGCGGGCGGGCTTTACGCTGAGGACATCCGCTATGTATCATTACAGAGCCCTAGCAACATCTGCACACACAGTTCTTTGTATCCTATTAAGGTTGTTGACATGAGAAGATAAATACAGACCATTTCCGCAAACAGGGTTCGAAACCAGGTCTTAAGATTGATGTGGCCTTCGAATGGGGGATGCAGTGTCTTCCGAGAAGTGTCGACTCTAATGAGATCTGCGAGCATGTCTTGGGGTCCCTGGGGGTGTCGGAAAGGTTGAATCGGTTGCAGTTACGAAACCGCATCCCGCGAGGAAGACGAGAGGCAAGGACTGGAAGCACGACAGATCGTCGCGAGCCATTAAGGCGGCTTTCAGCGTCTGGTTTCAACGTTCTAGCATCCCATTGGGCCGTGGATGGTATGTAGTACTCCTGTGACGACTGAAGCCCAGGAGCTTGCCTAACTTCGAGAAAAGAGAAAAATCAAATTGCTTTTCCTGGTCTGTAATGATTACGGCTGCTATACCAAAGCGCGGGATCGATTCTCGACAGAGGGCCTGGTCACTTGACTGTTCCGTAATGCCTGTCGATGATTATGAGGCAAGACTTGTAACCGTGCGAGTCTCGCAAAGGGCCAGTGATATCGAGGTGGATGGTGTAGACGCGTTTGGTCGACCGAGGGAATACGCTTATTTCCTTTTTTTACATGCTTGTAGATCTTACACTTCTGGCACGCAATCTACTGTCTGACCTAAGAATTAATGTCCGTGTTCATCGACGGCCGAAACTATTTTCCGGTGACTAGCGGGATCGTCATCTTGATGCCTGGGTGCGCAAGATCGTGTATTGCGTATAATAATTTCATTCGAAAAACGGCTGGAATAAATGGCTTGGTTCCATTGTGCGAGGTCTCGCAGAATAGGTGAAAGTTTGTGCCAAAAATAAGAAACTTCTTGAACTTGTTGTTTAGGATCTGCGGGATCCTAAGTCCCCATCCACTTGAACTTGTATTTGTATTTGGAGCTTGTCCTTAGACTCTGAAGTTTTGCATCATATTTTTGCGCTCGATAATTGTCGTATAATCGACGATGGAGGCTGTAATCTTCGAGTTCCGTGACAAAGCGTCCGCAATGACGTTGTCTTTTTCATACACGTGTTGGATGCCGGAAGTAAACTGGCTGATAAACTCAGTTATCGAAGTTGGCGAAGGGAAGCTTTGTCGAGCTTTTGTTTAAGCACAGTCTGCCTACAAGGAAGGAAGGAAGTATTGAATAGAGAGGCAACCGGCAAGTAGTTCACGATTATAGGCGCTGTAGTTACGTTGAGTTGTTTGGTTGGTCAAGAGTGACATCTACCCCTGTCGAAGTGTAGCATCAACAAGCTGTTATTTGACGGTTTCAAATGCTTGGACGGCCTCAGTTGACCTCGCGCGAATCTTTTATTTTGGACCTAAACAAGTAAGCGTCGAGGATCGCTTGATGATGAGCAGCCTTGGACAGGAAACAACGAGAGATAGTTTAACATGCCCAAGAACCTTCGCAGATCCTACAACGTTAACAGAGGAAAGTTTTTGATCGTTTCAACCTTGTCTGAATCTGGTTGAATTCCATCAGGGTTGTCATGTGGCCTAGAAATTTCAGCGGCTTTTGTAGGAAGTTTAAAACGCGCCTGACTTCAAGGAGAAGTTGAAAAATGAACTCGAGATGGTCCAAATGCTCTGACTCGAAAGAAGAGGCGACCAAAATATTATCCATGTAGACCAAATAGAAGTTTCGTAAGACGGGGTGGATAAGAAGAATCGTGGCATCGGTCATGAATAGTCTGAGCATTCAAATGCCTGTAATCTAACTCCGCCATGCTATTAACATAGTATCTGGTCGCAAGCGCAGGTAAAGGATGAGGGTTTTTAGGCAACGTACTTTGTACTATCCTCAGTAAAACAAAAATAAAATGCTGAGATCAGGGAAAGATGTAAATAAAATATAGTCGAGAGTTATTGCGCTATGCTAAATCCTACCTTATCTCTCTTGGTGACAGGTCCCGCGACAAGTGGATGAAGAAAATGCACCCAGTGTCATTAGAAATAACGCGGCAGAACGGATCCCGGTCCTGTTGAGAAACGGGTAAGGTTTCTTGACGCATGGACGGCGTCAGGGTGTAAGTTAGTCCGAACAAAATAAATAAGTGTCTACACGCTAATTGGAAAGACCGGGAAACTTGCAAGAGCCCTTCGGAAAAGGCGCATTGATATCTGCGCTCTGGAAAAAAAAACGATGGTCCGGTGTCAAAAGCTGCGACATTGAACGCGAACGCAGTAAAAATGGCTATAAACTTCTATATTTTGGTGTTAGCAATATCATCTCAGAGGGTCTCCGTGATGCCATTAAAGAAGTTGAACGATTTGACAACACCACCATTATATCAACTGATTGCACTATTCACTTCTTCACCGCATACGCACCACAGACAGGCTGACCTGATCGAATCGATTTTGCGAACACTCATGACCTTGTAATTATGAATACATGGTTCATCAAACGATTGTCTTATCTTCCTACATTTTATACCAAATGAAAGGCACGATCCACAAAGCGGCCTCTGCAACCCTCGGGGTCACCAAGCTGGTTGAGCGATACACCAACCGATATACTTGGCTTTGGAATGACGATATTGAAATAAAGGTCCGTGAAAAGAAACGCCTCTACCACAAATTTCTCGACGATAAAAAATTGGCCAATTGGCAAATTTATAAGAATGCCAACTAGGAAGCTAAGGTAGCGATTGCGCCCTCTCACCACTCCTCTTTGTTCTTGTTATGAACACCGTCACACGGGACATCCAACGTCTAGCTCCTACACACTGCTTTAAGCAAATGATGTTTTACTAACGTATAATAGCAAAAGTGATCTCGATCACCTCAATTTTTGACGACCGATCCCCATGAAACAGCACAATCACTGTCAGCGGCAGTGATCTGTCCAAAACTGAGCCATTTAAATACCTCGGGTCAACGTTATCAGCCAATGGACAACTGCGTTATGAAGTTGCATTCCACAATTGGTGTTCTTTGCGAACGACCGTCCGCCCTGTCTCTCTCTATGGTTCTGAGTGTTGCCCGACTATAAAAGACAATGAACGGCGTCTTGCGGTAATGGAGATGAAGATGTTACGTTGGACTAGGGGCGTGACACGTTTTGATTACATTCGAAATATCCGCGATCGTTGTGGGGTTGCACCGATCGTAAAAAAACTGGGAGAGAGCCGTCTTCGATGGTATGATCATCGAAAGATGAAAATTCATTTGCCAAGATTGGTCTGAACATCGGAGTCGATGGTAAGGACAAGGCAAGCCGACCGCGATTGTGAATGTAACAAAGGCTGAAGAAAAAGAGTGAAAGATTCATCTGTCGGCCATGTGAAAGAACACATGAATATATTTTTGGAATATTTCATCATTACGTTTCCTGCGATATGGAACTTTCTTTCTTTAAGTGCGCCTTGAAGCGAGCGCGTAAATATGAATACTCTCTGATGGTTGACACCGAATCAGGTTTCCAGCGAGGAGTGAATCCTCGCGATAATATATTCGAGAAATAGCTGTCTTCTTTAAGGATAAGCGATTGAATAAATTATTCCACTCCCTGTATTTCTAGGATTTCTCAGCGTTTCAAAGCTTTCAGTATTATTCTGGGGATTTGCCTACTCCTTTCTCTCAGAAAATATCTGATGGCTTTCATGCTTTATCGGTAATTTTTAGCAACTCCAAAAGCTTAAATGTAACCTGTTTCCTGCATTTCCCTTCAACTTTGCAATAAAGTAGTCACAATTTTTCAGATTATTGCATTTTAGGCCTTAAGGCTCTGTCCAGCAGTCCAGTAACATCGTTTGCGTATAAAATGTCTGAATCCCTGAGAGCAAAAGGTGAACATAAATAATTGAGCTATAATGAATAGAGCAAGGACAATTTGCTTTTGGTGGTGGCACACATTACACTGTATATCTTTGGCTTTGTCAAAATATAGCACGTTTTGCCCTCAATCACTCCAAATGGTTCGTCGATCTCTATGTCCTTTGGCTTTGCCAATACTCCCTTTGTTTAGCCAATTCATTAGCCTTGACATTCAACTTATTCCCTGCAAGAGATTCTTTATTTAAGTTATGCATACTTTTTGCTCAGGGTGATCCACGTGGATTCTTTATGGAATTGGATATTATCCTGACGAAAAAGATGAGAGATACTTTACCGCTTCAAGCGTGTTTAGGTGTACGAAATGGATAATTAAACAGACTGTCGTTGCCCGGTCATTCCACGATGGAAAGAAAAGGTAAATTTTTTGTTTAAATTGGTAAAATTTATAATGTGTATATTCCCTGTAACATGCATAATGAATTTGCTTTCTACCATTTGGGGCTTGGACCTGTTGCAATATTAATCTATGGAGCATATCGGTTAGGAGGTGCCATACCATAATATGCATTGCTAATGTTACCCCAATATAAATTTGGGATTGAGTAGTGGAAATGCGATTTTGAAGAAAATATTTTAATGTATCCAAAATGAAGTTCATCTTTTTAAGACGATTCGCTATGTATCATATATAGCCATAAGTTCTGTCAGTCAATGCGCATAACGAGAGACATTAGGCCGCCGAAACTGGTAACGCTGCGCACTGAGAGTGCCTAACCACATCCCGCTTCCGTTAGACTTTTAGGTTCCGAAAGTCAGTACCGCGTGAACGACGACACGATGAAGTTCTCTAACTACGAAAAAACAATCGCGATTATTGCATTGTACCGATGTGAGAATACGCCGAAAAAGTCCATAGTTTGTTAAAAAAGCTGCCGGTAAAAAAATGATTCGTTTTTAGGACATTAGCTCGATGCCGCGAAACAGCTGATGTGGTTGACGGCCGCCAGAGGGGCGCCCACGCTCCGTACGTCGCCTGATTATCGTGCATGCTGTGCGTGAGCGTGTTCGTCGCAATCTCCTCCGCAAGCAGAAATGAATATAGGCGGAAATGGGCGTTTCAGTTCGAAGTATGAGTCGTATTTTACGGAAAGATCTCGGTCTGGGTGCCATATGTTAACGCCAGGAAATACGGCGAACTATGGGTACTGCTCTTCTGCAACGATTTCCCGGTAAAAAATATCGCAAAATTCTATTTTCTGATGAAAAATTGTTTGGTGTCAAGAAAAAATTCAATCGACAAAATGATCGAGTATATTCTTACAATTGTCATGAAGCCAAAGAAAATCCTCCGCGAGTTTAACGTCGTCACCATCCGACTTCTGTCATGGTATGGTGGGCATCTCATATCACGGCGTAACTGATATTCATTTCTTCGAGGCCGGCGTCAAAACCAATGCGAGCGGGTACGAAAAGATATTAGAGGATATAGTCGAGCCATTGAGTGAATCTCTATTCGCTGGAAAGCTGTGGTGCTTCAACAAGAACTCGGACCACGCTCACAAAGCCAAGATAATTCAGTAGTGGTTAGCGGCGGATGTTCCTTACTTCATAACCGCGGATGAATGGGCCCCAGGCAACCCAGATTTGAATCCTCTGGGTTACAGCCTTCGGGCTAAGTTAGAGGAGACTGCCTTCGATCGAACTTACACCAATTTAGAGAGTTTGAAGGCCAGCGTCGTGGGTGTAGCTCGAGAAATGCCGCTTCGTTGCGTGCGTCATGCACGGCCTCACAGACATCGAGCCTGTATAGCTGCTAGCGGCGACCATTTTGAATATTTTTTTCGTTTGAAAGCTCTATGTTTCCCTTTTCTAATGGTGCCCTTTTCGATTGATTTGGTTTATTACTTCGTGAGAAATGAAGATTTGTTTGATGGACAGAACTTAACGCTATACAGATGCTTCTCAAAAAAATAATTGTGCCACAAAGTATCTTTAAGTAGATAAAATGTGTCAATCATCATCTTTGCTATTACTCTATTATTTGATTTTATATACATCTTTTCACTTTCTATTCTTTCCAGTAATGCGCCATTACTCCATAATATAACTAGACTGACTTTTATTTGAATTTAATTATTGTGCCTGATTATTATTATTAACATTTGGCTTTGATTGACATAAAAATTCTTTGCCATCGTCGCTGATTCGCCCCTCATTAAACTTAACTCTACCTGGGTTGGTTTGGTTGCCAAAAACCATAGTAAGCGAAAAGCAATGCAGTAAGGGTGAGCCTCTTTTATGTATTTGATTGGATATTACGTCTTCATTAATGTCGTAGGAACTTCAGGAATTGCTAGCCTTCTAATGAGCGTGCCTGTGAGTATCTGTTGGTCTGTCTACGCCCATTTTTGGTGTGAAATTGTGAGACTAGATCACCCTGCAGATGTGACCCAACCATTTTCCATATTGTGTTCCTATAACACAAAACAGAGTGGGCATTATTGAGGTAGTGAGTACAAAAGGATTCAAGGCGTTAACCAGTCTGCTAGTAGTTGATCGCTAAAGCCTTCCGTGGTTCTTTTAACAATTTTCCTGGATAGTAGGGAGCACGAAAATACACTTCCATTGTTATACTTAAAGCATATGCTATTTTTGAGATCATACCAGACATCTCCATTTGCCATTTCCTGTGACCTCAGTTTCGTAAGGTATCAAAATAATAGAGATAGCAGTTCCGCAGAAACTCTAGAGGCTCCTAGAAATTATTATGAGGAGAAGTACATATTCAAAGACGACGTCTACACACCGTACGGCTTCATTAGTAGTCGAAATGACTTGGTTTTTGTCAGAACGAGCAGTTCATATCCATCTCCTTTTTTCAAGAGAGCAATTTCACCGGATGGGCTACGGTTGACAATTATAATGAAATGCTTCTCTTACCTTTTAGGTCTATTGAGAGATCCTTTCATTAAGGAAATCGAAAGATTTTATTAAAAAGATAAACGATATCAAAGTCAGTGGTATTCTTGGCAACTTGTCCTTTCTAGGCCAACTTAATGCCAAACTGTCTGTTGTCACTGTACAAGCTGCATTGGAGATCCTGAGTTTAATCAAGGAACAACAGCTTCAGAGTTCAATTACATCCCAAAGTCCTGATAAACTTTTAAATTTATATATGACCATGTTTGGCCTCTTTTAGGGTTTCTGTCAAACAAAACCTTATTCAAATCGACTGAATGTCTGCCTGTCAGTCCATATATCTGCCTTTTTGTTTGTCATTTGAAGGTGGAAAGGTTCAAAAGATACTGTTGACCTGAAATTTTTACTTACTAAAGTCACCTTTTCCTTCGCTTACCCCGCTTGACTGCCATTTCGGTATTACATAGCGAGGTAGGATCAATTACGAACTACCGCACTTCCTATGAAGTTCCTCTTTCCTTAGAGTATTTTGCATTGCCTTCGTTAGTTTTTTACCGCTCCGCAAGATGTGTCAGGCGGTCAAAGGGAAGTATAGGTCCCGGGGTGAAACATGGATTAGTACCCACGATAGAGCATAAAACCTGGGAAACATCTGCCGAATCAACACCAACAGCTCTACTACCAAACCCTATCTCCGCCTCCAGGTAGTGATCGCTGGAAATTCTTTCTTCATGAAAAACTTCAGACGGAGAAGGATGAAGGCGAGTCTCCCGTGTTCAAAAACGAGACAAAATGTACCAACTGGTCCTCCAGGTTGGGGGTTGGGTAGGGCTAAAAACCCTATATGGAAAACCGATGATACGAAGCCACGAAAGGAGTCTCGGACAGGATGGATTTCAAAACGACGAACCCCCAACGAGAACGGATGAACGATTTGCGCATTTTCTCATGGAATGTGCGCTCCTTGAACAGACCGAATGCTGCTGAGCCCCTAGCCGATACCCTTTCCCAGTATAAGGCTGATGTAACAGCGTTGCAAGGGATGCGACGGAGAGGGAGTGGTTCCTAGAGAAGAGCCGCTACACCATATATTAAATAATATATCCTGTAAACCATGTGCTCGGAGTAGGTTTCTTAATCAGCCAGGAAATGAAACCTGCTGTTATCGGCCTTGAATATATAAGCGAAAGGCTATGCATTTTGCGTTTGGCAGGCAAGTTTAGAAATACAAGCCTCATAAACGTTCACGCCCCTGCAGAGGAGACTGCAGAGTCGAAAAAGGAAGCCTGTCCCAAGTAAGGTATCAAAATCATACTTGGAGATGTCAACAGTCAAGTTGGGACGGAGCCCGTATTCAGGCGACACATTGGCTCCCATAGCCTACAAAGAGATACCAAGGATAACGGATTGCGGATTATTCAGTTAGCAGTATCGCACGAAATGGTTATGGGAAGTACCTGGTTTGCACCGAAAGTGGTCCATAATCATACCTCGGCCTCTCCAGACGGGATCACCTTGAATCAAATTGACCACGTGCTAATTGAACGCCGTCTCTTTGCCTTGATGAATATCAGAACATCACCATCACAATCTTGCTGGCATAGTGCTCCGGGCTCGAATTACGACAGTGAATGCTGAAGCCGTTCACAACACAGCCCTGCCCAACACCTATAAGGGCAAAATGGATGCCGCAATAAATGCAGTCATCAGAGATACTCGAGATGAAGCATCAATAAATGATCTCCACAACCACCTGAAAAACATTAGCATTGATATGGCCACAAAGATACTTGGCTTCACGATGAATGTAAGCTAGTTACGGAATGGAAGAATGCTGCATACCGGGTAATGGTACATCCGCAAAGAACTCGGACATGCGCAGAAACTTATCACGAACTTCCTCGAGCAGAAAGGCGGCTTCACAGACAGAAAAAGGAAGCTGGGAGAACCAACAGCTCTGTAAACTAGAAAAGTACAGGCAGCAACAGGACCAGGCACGAAAGTTTTGCCAACAAGTCACTAGGATGAAGCCTTATTCACCTCGCTGCTCATCTTGCCGAGATAAAGAGGGAAACCTGATTTCTGACAGAATGGGCATATGAGAGTGATGGTTTGAGTATTTTGATGAACTGCTCAACAACGATAACATCGGCGAGTTGGAGGTCCCGCCAGTTGAAAACGACGGAAAAATGCTTCCAGCACCAAGTGTAGAAGAAGCAGTCCGTGCAATTCATCGGCTAAAAAATCATAAGTCGCCAGGAGCCGATGGAATTATAGCCGAATTGGTTAAATATGGAGGCGACCAATTACACTAAGCGGTTCATTAACTGATGCTCGAAGTATGGGACAGCGAATCAATACCTGACGACTGGCAAAGAGGCATTATCTGTCTCATACATAAAAAGGGGGATATCACATAGTGCAGCAATTATAGAGGTATCACGTTGCTGAGTACCATCTATAAGATATTCTCCACTATCTTGCTAGGCCGGATAGCCCCATACGCCCAGAACATCATTGGCCCATACCAAAGAGGCTTCACTCCAGGCAAATCAGCAACAGATCAGATTTTCACTATGCGGCAAGTGATGGAAAAACTGATGGAATATGAATATTAGTTGCACCATCTTTTCATCGACTTTGAATCCGCCTATGATAGTGGTCAAAGGGTAGTATAGGTCCCGGGGCGAAACGTGAATTGGTACCCACGATGGAGCATAAAACCTGCGAAATGCCTGCTGAACCAACACCAACAGCTCTACTACCAAACCCTATCTCCACCTCCACGTGGTGACCGCTGGGAGCTCTTTCTTGATGAAAAGCTGCAGACGGAGAAGGATGAAGGCGAGTCTCCCGCGCCTAAAAACGAGACAAATTGTATCAACTGGTCCTCCAGGTTGGGGGTTGGGTAGGGCTGACAACCCTAGACGGAAAACAACTCGTTACGAAGCCACAACAGGAGCCTCGGACAGGACGGATTTTAAAACGACGGACCCGGCAACGACAAAGGAACAACGATTTGCGTATTTTTTCATGGAACGTGCGCTCTCTGTACAGAGATGAAGCTAATGAGCAGCTAGCCGATACCCTGTCCTAATATAGGGCTGATATAACAGCGTTGCAAGAGATGCGATGGACAGGGACCGGTTTCCTGGAGAAGAGCCACTACACCATATATTATAGCGGTCATCCAGTAAACCATGTGCTCCGAGTAGGTTTCTTAGTCAGCCAAAAAATGAAACCTGCTGTTATCGGCTTTGAAAACATAAGCGAGCGGCTATGCACTCTGCGCTTGCGAGGCAAGTTTAGAAATATAAGCCTCATAAACGTTCACGCCTCTACAGAGAAGACTGCAGAGTCGGAGAAGGATACCTTCTACGAGGCAGTAGAACGAACCCTCGAAGCCTGTCCCAGATATGATATCAAAATCATACTTGGGGATTTTAACAGCCAAGTAGGGAAGGAGCCCGTATTCAGGCGATACGTTGGCTCCCATAGCTTACACGAAAAAACAAATGATAACGGACTGCGGATTATTCAATTAGCAGGGTCACACGAAATGGTTGTTGGAAGTACCTGGTTTGCGCGGAAAGCGGTCCACAAACATACGTGGGCCTCTCCAGACGGGACCACTTTCAACCAAATTGACCACGTGCTGATCGAACGCCGCCACCTCTCAGCCTTGATGAATGTCAGAACATATAGGGGGGCCAATATAGACTCGGACCACTTTCTCGTTGGCATGGTGCTCCGAGCCCGAATAACAATACTACCTAGAATCTACTCTGACAATCAGGTGAGAGTGAACACTGAAGCCATCCACAACACAAGACACAACGCGACACCTATAAGAGGGAAATGGATGCCGCAATAACCGCAGTCAACAGAGGAGCTGGAGATGAAGCATAAACAAATGATCTTCACAACCACCTGAAGAACGTTATCATGGATACGGCCACAAATATACTTGGCCCCAGCCGTAAAAGGAGTCGGAACGGCTGGTTTGACGATGAATGTAAGCTAGCAACGGAACGGAAGAATGCCGCATACCGAGTAATGTTGCATTCTCAAAGAACGCGGGCACGCGCAGAGACTTATCACGAACTCCGTCGAGCGGAGAAGCGACTACACAGACGGAAAAAGGAAGCCTGGGAGAACCAACAAGTCTGCGAACTAGAAAAGTACAGGGACCAACCGCACCAGGCGCGGAAGTTTTACCAACAAGCCAGCAGGATGAAGCCTTATACACCTCGATGCTCATCCTGCCGAGACAAAGAGGGAAATCTGATTTCCGACAGAATGGGCATATTAGAGCGATGCGTTGAGTACTTTGATGAGCTACTGAACAACCACAACATCGGCGAGTTGGAGGTCCCGCCAACTGAAGACGACGGACAATACTGCCACCACCAAGTTTAGGAGAAACAGTCCATGCAATTCATCGGCTAAAAAATCATAAGTCGCCAGGAGCCGATGGAATTACAGCCGAATTGGTTAAATATGGAGGCGACCAGTTACACCAAGTGGTTCATCAACTTGTGCTCAAGGTATGGGACAGCGAATCAATGCCTGACGATTGGCAACGAGGCATTATCTGTCTCATACATAAAAAGGGAGATATCACACAGTGCAGCAATTATAGAGGTATCACGTTGCTGAGTACCATCTATAAGATATTCTCCACTATCTTGCTAGGCCGGATAGCCCCATACGCCCAGAACATCATTGGCCCATACCAAAGAGGCTTCACTCCAGGCAAATCAGCAACAGATCAGATTTTCTCTCTGCGGCAGGTGATGTAAAAACTGTTGGAATATGGACAACAGTTGCACCATCTGTTCATCGACTTTAAAGCCGCCTATGATAGCATAGCCAGGGTAAAACTGTACACGGCCATGAGAGAATTCGGTATCCCGACGAAATTAATAAGACTGACTAGGCTGACCCTGACCAATGTGCGAGGCCAGATAAAAGCAGCAGGATCACTCTCAAGACAATTCAACATCAACAACGGTCTAAGACAAGGGGTTGCGCTATCATGTTTAACGTGGTCCTGGAAAAACTGATCCCTGATGCTAAGGTAAATGCGAGGAGTACGACCCTCTTTAAGTCCATCCAATTACTGACTTATGCTGACGATATCGACATTATGGGAAGAACGACGCGACACGTTCAAACTGCCTTCATCCAGATCGAGCAGGCAGCGCGAAATCCCGGGCTGCACATCAATGACGGCATGACAAAATATATGGTGGCAACGTCGGCACCAATCAGCCAGCCAACAAACAACATCAAACCGGACTGGAAGAATAAAGATAGCAGAATACAACTTTTAGACCGTTGATAATTTCTCCTTTCTGGGGTCGAAAATCACAACCGAAAACAGCTATCGCTATGAAATCTGCGCACGTTGATTGGCAGCTAACAGAGCCTATTTCAGCTTACAAAAACTGTTTCGCTCGAAACGTCTCACCATAGGGTCAAAACTCATCCTGTACAAGACTATGATCTTGCCAATCCTCATGTATTACTCAGAAACTTGGGTTCTCTGAAAGAATTGTGAACTCTTGGTTGCCTTCGAAAGATGAAACCTCGGAAGAATTTTTGGGCCTCTACTTGAGGATGGACGATTCCGTAGTCTAAAAAGAAGATGAGGCAAACCCAGCCTAATATGGAACAATGGCGTAGGCCAGGACACTAGGCAGCTTTTAGAGATATCGAATTGTTGGACCACGACGTAAAGCCGGGTTCCACCAGATGCCGGTTGTTGCGCGGTTGATGGTGACGATAAAACCTACGATCGAGCTACACTGAGGTGGACGAGTGGCTCAGGTAGCGGTAGATACCATCAACCTAGTCTGAAAATAGCAGGCCCTTAAAAAAGCTCACAGAAACGGAAGGAGCTCTATTTCGGAGACGGACCGACGCAGACGCGTTCATCTCCGCAAATCAAGTGTCATATTCTCTTGTTTGAATAGTGACGGCTTGTAGAGATCTTATGATACGATGGCAATTCCAATAGTCATCAGAAACGAGCTGCCAGAAATCTGCAAAAGAATAAGGGACAACAAAGCTTCAAAGCTGCGGATCTCAAGCACACCAAGTATAGCCGACATGTTCGCTGAGCTGTTCGTAGTATGCACGTCTGGACGGGCATTTATTGATTAAAATCCTACACGGTAGTATGTCCTGGCCAGTATCTTTTGAAAAGGGCCACCGCCGATGTTTATTTTCGAGAAAGCCCTAAAAAGGATAGTGACATGTGGGTTGAGATTAGAAATTAGAAACATTGGGTCAAACACACTTGACACCATCATGGTTGACAATAGTTGACTCAGATGTTCCTTTCCTGTTGCTAGATGCTTTCTTCCTAACACTTAGACGAACTTGCGGAAGGAAAGAATTCAGTGAAATTTCGTTCCTTCTTTGGGGTACGGGGGTTTCCACTATTAAGTGAAGAAAATGCAATAATAACAAAAAATATGGTGATCTCTATAATCTTTATAGGAAAGCTAGTTTTATATTTCAAGTTACCCAAACTATGTAGTCATTTAAATCTTTAAATTTCGCCAAAAAAATTTGAACTATGAAGAGTCCTTTGCTCGGTAACCCGAGAACATTTCAGCAGTTGGCCATTGTCATATATTTCAATAAATCCACTCAGAAAGAAGGAAAAACTTCATATCCTCTGACATTATCCGAAAGCTTACCTACGGAACCTGTCTACCTTTCGGCACAATAAAAGTGATGTACGGTCATTCATAAATGTCAGAATCAAGTCAGAAAAACGCCACCATTACTTCCTTCGACGACCCTCCACTTTTTATTCTATCCTGTTTCCAAATATCCGAAATAGGACACTTCCTCCCAAGGACAGAGTGAAAATGGTTCTTGTATCATGCGTTTTGAATGCGAACATGAGGGGGTGAGAAAATATCAAAAATATGTCAAGAGACAGCAATTTGAATGAAAATTAAATGAGAAACTCATTCATCTGCGAATGTTGGGAAAGCAACAGCCGACGGGATGGCTAAGGACGTTAAGAGCAAAGGCAGCCTTACAATAGCGCACAAAGTGCTAAATAATGGGTGTAATCATGGTGATTTATATTTTGCCACCTTATTGTGATTTACCCCCGGAGCAAACGTAACGAAAATCAAGAATTATTATAATGCTTTCGAAAATGCTTAGTTTTTAGTGAGAACGCCATTTGTCACCAGCCTCCAGTCCCCTGCCCGACCCCAAAGACGTCATGATCCGACTTAAAGTTGATCATAATCACACGAAATTGGGATTAAAGCGAATCCCATTTGTTTTTTGCCTGACCTAGTTCGGCTTTATTACGAGGCATACAGGTATCCTCATGTACCGGAATTTTATACAATCAATCTTCTTATATAAATTTGATAGTCTGAAGTCGATATATCATATTCGCATGCTTGAAACTGAGCTTTACCCAAATCCTTGCGCTGGGTATTTCGACACTCAGTGCCACCTTTATGAAATTCCCTCCCCCATTATGCATCCTTCGCCGTCTCGATACGATGAGTTATGTATGTAATATTTTTCTCACGGAGAACTTCTAACTTTTTTTCATTAAAAATATTCAAAAAGCGCAAATCGAAAAAATGCTCTCTACCGAAAACTTTTCCACATCTTGGGAAATAGAAAGGAATATGCAGCATCTTACAAAGGGATTTGTTCTTCAAAAATTGCACAAATAACCTTGGCAAGGAAGCTCATTTTGTGTAGGAACCATTAAGAGGACATGGACCGGATTTACCTGCAAAAATTGTTCAACATTGCAAATGGCTGGGAGGAATATTTGTGTAGTGCTGTTTGCCAGTCAATATCGTTTGACTGTCATGAGAAGCTTTATGAAAATTTGGAGCTGGAGTCTTATAAACGATGTAAGAAGAAACAACAAACTGAAAAGCCAGTGGAGAAAAAGAAAATTTCTTTACTGTGCATTCCGTGGAATGCCTGATCCGAACATTTCGATTAGAATTTAAGGGTTAGTTAGTTAGTTTAGTGGGGGGAGCCGCAGCTCCTAGCACTCAGTCGTTTGCTAAGCCCGTTGTACTATCCCCGGAGATCGCCTAGTCATCGGCCTCTCGCCGACGGCGTTCGCAGGCTTTCGCGAATCTGAAAAGATTCTCCATAGACACAGAATGCGTAGACCCTTCACTGAAGAAAACCTTACCAAGATATCTTCGTCTGAGGAAGCCGGACAGCTGCATACGAAGTGCAGGGCCGTCGCTTCTTCCGCCTCACATTGGTTGCATATGGCCGAGACCACCACTCCGATTTTTACCTTGTGGTAGTTTAAGGGGAAGAGCGCCGTTAAAAGCCCTACTAGGGTTTTTATTTAAAAAAAAAAAAAACAAAAATGAGCTCCAGCGGCATTGACTTCCTTCACAAAGATTTCTGCCTGCCAGCAGAAGTTAATTTTTCTCCATTCGGCTTCGTGAATCCTTCCTATTTGCCCCTTCAGACTTGACAGAACTTGACAGTAGATGACCAGATGCCAAAGGCTGGTCTTGGCCCCACAATTGTGTATTCGGAACCTTGACGAGTCAGTTTATCACCTTCCTCATTACCAGCGATGTGTGAGTGCCCTGAGACCTACATCAGGAATGTTTCGTTTAGTCGGCCAAGCTTCAGCAGCATATGATGATAACTCCACACCAACTGTCTTGATATGTCGGTGCTATTTAGAGTTTGTGATGCTGCCCGACTGTCGGAACAGATTTGAATGATGCGACCCCTTCATTTTTGTGGCAAACATTCTTCTGCTGATAATAAAACGGCATATATCTCCGCCTGGAATATGGTCGTCATTTTTTCGAGAGGTTGAGTCAGTTCTATACTCGGACTTCCCGAGAACACCTCTGCGCCCTATCCGTTTTCCATGACCGACCCGTTGGTGATGATCGTTAACTCTGTAATCCGAAAAAGTTCGTGATCATCCATCGACCTTTCTTCTCTTTACGGAATATGTCTCTTCGAAGACGAATCTGTAAACCATGTGCACGGCGGGTATCAGAGCCAGCTGATGCTTGCAAATAAATTTCCAGAAGGGCGCGTGACCGTATGATTGGCCGCCCTATCACCCTCAAGTCTATATACGTTGTTAGCTGCTTTCCGTTTTACTTCCAAATGGATTGGGGGTAAATTTAGAATAGCTTCGAGTGCCACGGTCGGCGTATTACTCATTGCTCCAGTAATGCTTACGCAACCGAACCTCTGAATCTGGCGTATCAAAGCACCTTTATTTCGGTCGACCTTTCGGTCGTTTCCCATCTACTTCGACCTTCAGACCTATCTTGGCAAGTAAAGTCTTTTTCGCACGGATTTCGTGATCATACCATCGGAGACACCTCTCTCGCAATTTTTTACGGTGCAAAGGAAGTTCGTTTTCACAGCCACTTCGAGGGATCTTACCATTCACTATCCCCACATGACTTTCATGTCACCACCACCTGTTACGTTGAAGATACTAATCCGGAAAATTTTGACATATTATTTCAAGCCAGACCCATTCAGTCGGGGAGCACACACACTCTAGTTCAGGAACCCTCTACTACCGCCCCCCCCCCCCCACCGTCTTTAATTATAATGTTCGGAGATACTTCGCTGCGTTTCGCGGATCGCTGATGGCGATACCAACTTCTGCAAATGTGTGCCAGGCATCATCCACCAAATCCTTGCAGTAAATGCAGTCGAGTGAAAATGATTTCCTGATTGTATCTAGGTAAGATTGGAAAACCCATGTCTACTGAGCAGCTGGGCCGCAAGCCTTTGATGGGATGTCCGGTTCATCCTCGCTCTGATTTTTTCTTCCCGAATCGCGGTCAAGCACTGACAGTGCAAACGCTCCTTCTATTTTCTTGTGGTATCTGTGGTATCTGCAATTGCCATTAATATTGACTCCGAGATGGGAAGATAGACGGACCCAACTGGCAAATTTCCTCCCTATTGAACTTGTACTGTACTTACTCTCCCTAGCCTACGCTTCGGAGCTATAGAGAAGGACAGACTATACCGCATTCATTAATAAACAACACGTACTGGATGAGGGATGTCTGAAATCGGTCATTAGTCAGTAGCCTTATAAGCAATATTCCAAATCTGTTCTATCTATGTGTCTATCACGATGCCGAGATGTTTTAGCGTTGATTTGGACAAGACCATGATTTCACCAATCTAAATAAAGTGGTCTGTTGGAACTCTCTTCTTGGTCAAGATAACCACTTCGGTTATCTACAGAGCTAGGGAGAATGCGTACTCAGTCAAGCATTTGTTGACTCCCTACATGACCATTTTACCCCAGTGCCCAAGATCTCAACGTCATCCAGGTTTTAGTGGTTCCTCTATCATCGACAGCGTCAGCTGAGACGGGGTGGACAGGAAAAAGTACCTGCATGATTTGTTCCACCTTCACTGTTTCCATGGAACATGGTTTCAATGAGCACCGAGTTTTTTGGTGACCAACTTATAGCCAAATCCCAATGGGTCTCTGTTGTTTTGCGTGTTGATTTTGTGGTTGACTTTTTTCTTCGGTCACGATTATTCTACGGAGTTAACAGTTACCTCATCTTAGCCTCTTATGCGCAGCGCAATCCGCCGAAGTTTAAGGCAGTTTCTTCGTAGACTTGCAATGCACACGACTACCACAACACAGGTGACTTCCTCTAATAGAGTTTATTAATGATTCAGTGGCAGTTTTTCTATCCGCGTTCGGGTCTTTTGGCTTGTTTACCCCTTCTGGAACGGTGATGTTCCACCTGGTAGATATTTGCGGACGTCAGAACATTGTAAGGAGCCGTCTGTCACTTCGAAGGCGATGTATTGTTGGTCATTGGTAGCGAAATCTTCTACTACCATCCGTTGCGACATCAAGAACTCCGTAGCAAAGGTTTTATCAGGGAGTGCTACCGATATTTAGGGCAATAAGATCGGTTCTGGCGGCTATTTCCAAAATTTCTAAGAGCCTATAATCAGGTTGCGCTTTGTCCTTTCCATGGCTTTCGCGTTAAAATCTCCACTAACTAAAACTCTCCATTTCTGTGTTTCGAATCTTCGCTTGCAAAGTACTGAGCCTATTCCGTGAGGCGGATATAGTTTCAAGCAGTGTGAGATAAGCGCTGAAAATAGTCACCTCAGCACAACGAATCGAAGCCAATTCGTACTCGTTAGTTTACCGTACTTTTCACAAAAAGTACAGTAGTATCTAATATATTGGGATACCACCATGATGAACTCCTACCCCTCAGTACAGCTTGCTGAGGAGCAAAAAATCAGATCTTCTTCCTTGCACCACCTGCCCCATCAGATATGAGCAGCTGCACTTCTAAGTGTAGCTTGACTTTTCGCTCGTCAAAAGCTGTCTCACCTCATCCATAGGAAAAGTGTAACTGAAGTAACTCCTGGCTATTATTCGCTCACCTAATTTGATTCGCAAACACGTCAAAGGTGCGAATTATATTCAGAGGAAAGCCGACAAAGCTGAACTAATTTTTGTTTCCCAATTGAGGGAGTCCTGAGTCCGCCATCTACTTGACTAGACAAATTGGAGAGAAAAAAAAATTGGCATTTTCTTTTTTCACCGTTTTGTTCTAAACTCTGTCCCACAAGTAGCTATTTTTCCTTATGAAATATTGTCTATGCTATGGTCCTTTACAGGGAAATCTTCTAGACTACTAGACTAATTCGCTTATCAAAAAAACAGAAAATTCGCTGAAAAACAACTTCTGATTAACAGCTTATTGGCTTAAAGAACCATAAATTGTGAGGCAACGTAGTGCTACCTTTCTGTTAGTTAGCGCTAGAGTCCGAGGCAAATCTAATTTTCTAGGGAAATTTGAGGGGGTTGGTATATTTAGTGGCATTTTCGGCGAACTTTCAGCGTCACCAGCATACCTCAGGAATTGTCGAGGGTCCCGACGACCTACTTCCTGGTCGCCATTTTTGAAAAGCGGATCAAGATGGCTATCTAGTCCTACCTCCCGAACGCAAAGCAGCAACCATCTTCGCTAGTTTTGAAGCGATGACTATTAGGGTTGCCACTGTTTAATGCAGTTGGGCCACCTGGCCTTATCTGCTACGCGACATCATGCCAACCACGAATCTTGCGCGGACCACATGTAGGTATCTTATCGTTGGTGACGGTCAATGTGTACGGAGACTCGGACATGCCAGGATGGCCTGTGTGTTCTCAGTGAACCCGTGGCAGCTCGGTGTTGACTTTATCACCAAACTTGCGCAATAGTTAGCTTAACGTGCGACCACCGAACGTTAGCTCTGTTAGCAAGTGTTTCCCTTATTGAAAGACGTTGCTCGTTCGGCCGTTTTTAGGAACACTATCAATCGTTTCCTCGAGTAGTCCGACGATACAAACTGGGATTTATTTTTTCAAAACTACATTATCCCTTTATAACCCATGGTTATTTTGACCTTACTGTAACCTGGAGGAGAAATTTTCAATGACGGTGTGGTCAGGTGTTTTGTGAAATGATCTGTATTTCCTCGTGAATGCGTTCCTTTAATTCCTCAAGAGATACTGGATTGCTGTTAAAAATTTTACTTTTAAGGTATGGCCAAAGAAAAATTCCAATGGGGTTGCTTTTTGTCCAACAATTGCGCGAACTGTACTCATAGAGTCATTGGAGGTGTGACATGTTGATTAAAACCATCGAAATTCTGTAGCGCTGTAGCAAAAAAGTTCTGTAGCATGACACTATACCGCTAAATACCGTAAATATATATATCTTATCTTTGTGGAGAATACGGTTCAAAGATGTTCTGGGTATATTTAAGATGCTAGACCGCTTTTGAGCAAAGAGGCCAAGGTTGTTCACGAACAGATGTCCTTACACGCTCTACGTGTTCAGAATCCCTTGAAATTTTACGTCGGCGACATCGTGTTTAATTCATTGTGGAACCTGTCTCCTCGAACTCCTGCACCCAATTTTTTAATCAGTTGAATCGATAGAGTTCCGCTAAATGACACCGTGGCACTGAATTCCCATTCGCTGCTCCGTCCCTCCATCCCACTCCGCTGTCGCTGTTCGATGCAGCTACTGATTGAAAAGTACACGGACTTTTGGTCAACCCTGTATTACTTTTTCAAGACAGGTTAAAAGGGCTTCTGGCATGCCCATTCGGTGAAAATTCTTCGCTTCAAGGGGGCTTCTTTAGAGGAACTCCCTCATTTGAAACTCCTCCTGTAAAGGTATTCTTAGGAATGACTTAAGCTGTTCCTCGTTACGATGGAATCTCAGACTTTGAAACGTATTCATCTTCATGTCCAAAACGAAGTAAATACCGGGAGTATCTGCTCTGCGCGTTCAGAGACTGGGTCAAGTGATGATGAGTATATTCATAGCTTCGTATCATCCAAAGCTGAGGCTGCTTTCTTTTCTAAGCTTTATCCTAGCAATTCCAGCATATCCTGAATATATGCATCCTTCCTTCTACTCCTTGGCATTATGCTCCACCTCCTTATCTTCACAGCCAAAAAATCAATAGGCATCATACCTACAACCATTAATGCTTTTCCTTTTGACGTGGTTTGAAATTATTTTGCCGCGGTACACAGCTAATAGACTCCTAAACCCCCACTTTTGGGGGTCTAAGTACCAACTGGTGCTGTGTATAGTAGAAAAGATGCACACACTTTCGTTCACAGTAATCTATTCGAAAACGGCCAACTCTTCAATAATCGGCTGTTGCCCTTGACAAGCTTCCACGGAGTGCCTTTTAGAGATCTTCAGCCGGTGAAATTCGGAAAATAGCTCCCATATCCTAATTTTCACATTAAAGCTAGTTCCAGAAATTTCTGTATGGAATTCTAATTTACTTTTGCATCCCCGTCTGACGTTTCTGTTCAACCAGGAGAATCCAGAATCTGTGCAGCCTGTACCGAAGAATGTAAAAATTGCAGCTTACGGAATAAATACACGTAGCAGCATCATTGCTCAAAGTATATTTTAGGCTCCTTTCTAGTTGCTAGTCATTAGGGGATGAATTTCGAGACAATTTTCCCTCTGTTCATGAATTTTTAAGTAGATGCAAATAACTTAAGCCCAACAGCGCTACACAGAATTAGTGAAATTTTTAGCAAAATTATACGACGAGCACTTTCACTGTGGTCCCTTTCATGTTAATTACTGCGAAAATGTTAAAGTTGAAAATGCGCCCATGAAATGAATACTTCTGGACCACCCACTTTAACTAGCCTTACATTATGACCGGAAAATATACTCTGGACGGTTAGATGCCAGTTTAACTACTAAAAGTTTACCCAATTTATAGATTTTGACACTCCTAAGAAAACTGGGGAGAGATTTGCATTAGGAAGCTACGATTAGGAAGTAAAATCAGTCTCAGTGGCGTATTTTGGGGTTGCGAGGTGATGTTCAAGAATTTTCCATGAATTTTCAACAGAACATTCGGAAAAGGGCAATGTGAAGTAAAACTCGTTGGCATGAAAATATTTTCACTAATTATTTTACACTAACGCCAGCCAGTGGAGAAATGCATAATGAAACTGCTTCCCGCATCAGTACAACCTGAATGAAGTGGCCTTCCATAAGCGTTCTTTTGTGACCAATCCATCAATTAACGTCCTGAATCCGAAAACCACCGCAGTGTCGTCGCCTCTATTGTCCTTTATGATTTTTAGTGCTTACTAAAGTTCAAAAACAATGAATGCCGCCTTGCGGCAATGAGAACAAAGATCTTCCATTAGATCAGTGGCATAACACACTAAATGAAGACATTCCGTTGGAAAAAATGTGAGAGAGGAATCTTTGCTGGTACTGTAACGTAATTCGTGCTAACAGGAGCTCACTAGCTAAAATTGGCCTAAGTATAGAAGCCAATGGGAAACTAGCAAAGTGGTCGACTGGAAGAACGATGCATTGATGCATTTGGTAGCATCTCGACTCAATGACCGAGAAAAAATCCAGGATCGATAGCAGAAAACTATAACCAAACGAGCGCTCGGGTGTCACTATTCACAACTGGAATACTTCAGAGTTACCTTCCTTTATCCTCTGTACGTCGCGGTAAATTAAACTTAACAAAACGTTGCATCGGAACATTTTATCTGAGTACAGCAAACTTATTTAGTGTGGATAAACACGTTTCTTTATTGAGTATGGGAGTAATTTAGGCTATTTTTTTGCTTTTATTTTACACAATGCATGCCATTAAAATCGGGCAATAGATCTAGCCCTAAGGTCGAAAATAACAACCGATAACAGCTATGGCGATGATCGGATTGAGTCACAAGCCTCGAAGAAATGATAGGGCGTCCACCTTAGTCGACGCGGCAGGACGGGCCCCGGTCCTGTCCAGAAATGGGCAAGGGTTCTTGACGCATGGACGGCGTCAGGAAGTAAGCAAGTTAGTCCGCACACAACGAACAAAGCAAATATGTGTCTGCACGCTAAATGTTGGTACCCTAACTGGAAAGATGGAGGAACTCGCAAGAGCCCTTCGGAAAAGGTGCATTGACATCTGCGCTCTGCAAGAAACCCGATGGTCTGGTGCCAAAAGCTGCGACATTGAACGCGAACGCGGTAAAAATGGCTACAAACTTCTCTATTTTGGTAACCCACACACTCAATATGGTGTTGGCATTGCCATCTCAGAAGGTTTCCGTGATGCCATTAAAGAAGTCGAACGATTTGATGATCGGCTGATGAAGCTCACCATTATATCAGCTGATCGCACTATTCACTTCTTCACCGCGTATGCACCACACACAGGTCGACCTGATGCCGAGAAAGATGCCTTCTGGCAACTTCTCGATGAAAAGACTTGTCACGTGCCTGCTGATGATTACATAATCATTGCCGGCGACCTTAATGGTCATGTGGGTGAAAAGGCCGACGGTAACAGGTGCCATGGGGGAAAGGAGTTCGGAGCGCGCAATGAAGGTGGCGAGCGTATAATCGATTTTGCGGACACCCATAACCTTGTACTTATGAATACATGGTTCATCAAACGATTGTCTCATCTTCCTACATTTTATAGTGGGAAAAATAAAACGCAAATCGACTATATTCTCATAAGACGCCAACATTTTACCACTGTCACTGATTGCAAAGTCGTTCCCTATGAGACCATCGCACCTCAACATCGGCCGTTGATTGCCGTCCTGCGAATTAAGCCACCAATAAAACAGCGTGAGGAACACACTGGCCCGCCGCGCATTAAATGGTGGCGATTTGGTGAGAAGAAAGAAGAAACGGTCTCACTCATACGATTGCCAACCATTACGAATGTGGAAGACTCATGGAACCAAATGAAAGACACGATCCACAAAGCGGCCTTTGCAACCCTCGAGATCACCAAGCCGGGTAAGCGGTACATCAACCGAAATACTTGGCTATGGAATGATGATGTTGAAATGAAGGTCCGTGAAAAGAAACGCCTCTACCACAAATTTCTCGACGATAAAACGCCTGCTAATTGGCAAATTTATAAGAATGCCAACCGGAAAGCAAAGAAAGCGGTCGCTGTCACCCGAGCAAACCATTTTAAAAATCTTTACGATAAACTGGACACTCGGGATGACGAGAGAGATCTGTATCGACTTGCTAAAAGCCGTGATGAACGCACACAGGATATCGAACGCTTCTGTTGTGTTAATGACAAGAACGGTACTTTGCTTACCAACCGTCGAGCCGCAACGGATAGATGAGAATACTTCGAGCAGATTTCAACTGAAGAATTTGCTCATCCTCCACTTCCACAATCATTGCCGACATTTGGAGCAGTTCCACCAGTCAGCGCAACTGAAGTCGAGGAGGCAATAAAACAAATGAAATCGGGGAAAGCAACAGGACCTGACGACATCGCATCTGAGCTCTGGAAAGTGAAGAGCTGGGACCCAACACTGTGGCTCAGTGAATTCTTTAACCGGGTTATTCAGGAAGAAAGAACACCATCTGACTGGCAAGAAAGTACCACTGTTCCAATATGGAAAAAGAAAGGTAGCCCAGGATCTAGAGAAAGCGTTTGACCGTGTACCACACGAACTCATCTGGTATGCTTTACGAAAACACTTCGTGCCAGAAGAACTCGTGCGCTGGGTTCAATTGCTCTACCACGATCCGAAAAGTAAAGTTCGAAGTATGGCGGGTATATCAAAACCGCTTCGTGTCTCTGTTGGTGTTCATCAAGGAAGTCCCCTCTCACCACTCCTCTTTGTCCTTGTTATGGACACCGTCACACGGGATATCCAATGTCCAGCGCCCTACACACTGCTTTATGCAGATGATGCTTTCCTAGCATCTGATAGCAAAAATGATCTCGAGCAACTTGTTAAAAAATGGAGTGATCGCCTCATGCAACACGGTCTCAGATTGAATTTAAACAAAACTGAATTTTTGACGACCGATCCCCATGAAACAGGCACAATCACTGTCAGCGGCAGTGATCTGCCCACAACTGAGCGATTTAAATACCTCGGGTCAACGCTATCAGCCAATGGAGAGCTGCGTTATGAAATTGCTTCACGCATTAACGCAACCTGGATGAAGTGGCGTTCCACAACTGGTGTCCTTTGTGATCGACATATGAACGAACGTCTTAAATCTAAAATTTACCGCAATGTCGTCCGTCCAGTCGCTCTCTATGGTTCCGAGTGTTGGCCGACCATAAAAGACAATGAACGGCGTCTTGCGGTAATGGAGACGAAGATGCTACGTTGGACTAGTGGCGTCACACGTTTAGATCACATCTGAAATGAGGATATCCGCGCTCGTTATGGGGTTGCACCGATCGTGGAAAAGTTGCGAGAGAGGCGTCTTCGATGGTATGGTCACGCAATTCGTGCAAACGAGAATTCACTTGCCAAGATTGGTCTGAACATCGAAGTCGATGGTAAACGACCAAAAGGCAGACCTAAGCAACGGTGGCTTGATACGCTGGATGGGGATTTAAAAGCTTCGAGGTTGCACCCAGATCAGGCATTCGATAGAGCCAAATGGCAAAGCCGATCATGACGAGCCGACCCCGCTTGTGAACGGGACAAAGGCTGAAGAAAAAGAAGAAGAAGAACAGCTATGGCGATGAAATCCGTGCTCGGTAGTTGGCTGCCAATAGAGTCTATTTCAGCTTACAAAAACTGTTTCGCTCGAAACGTCTCACTCAAAGGTGTTACTGTACAAGGCAATAATATGACCAATCCTTATGTATTCCTCCGAGACTTGGGTTCTTAGCACGAAAAATGACGAAATCTTGGCCCCGTTCGAGAGAAGAATCCTCCGAAGAATTTTTGGCTCCCTACATGAGGATGGACGATTCCGTAGCCTTTATAATGAGGAAATCAGTGAGTGATAGCACCCACGATCATTTGGTTCTACCTAAAATCCGGCTCAGCAGGTTGCGGTGGGCGGGCCACTTAATTCGTATGGGTGAGGATGATTCCGCCCGAAAAGTCTATAAGGGCAATATCTGTGGTAGGAAAAGAAGACGAGCCAGACCCTACCTGAGATGGAGTAATGGCCTAGATCAGGATGCCAGACAACATTCAGGCATATCAAATTGGTGGACCTTACTAAGGCAGACCTTGACCTTATATCGATTGTTGCGCCGTTGATGATGAATAATAAGATCCAGCCCATTTCAGCTCCCCGCCTTATTCGTCAGTTTGAAAAGATGATGTCCTGACAAAGATGTCCTGACTCCCGATACCCTACCTAACATTAATAAAAATTGGATATCTTAAATCTGAAACAAGACTCAAACAAGAATAAGAGGTGCAAAGCCAAAGTGTCGCCAAATTTCGCGGTAAAATAGCGAAGGCGGGGATGAAAACCATTAAAGGTGAAGGATAAAAATAAATTCTCTCTCTTGTTTTTGATTCGACTGTTATTTAGACGCAGTCTATCGAGCCTTCTTCTTGCTCCAGCAACTGCTAGACTCCCTGGGAGTTAGGAGCAAAAAGAGAGAGGACGGAGAGTACGGAGAACAGAAATTCCTTGGGATTCATTGTGTTGTACACGCAACCAATGTTTGATAACGTTTGCTGAATTAATGCCAAGTTGACTTTCCATGGTGGTACAACTGATTTTTTTCGGATTGGACTTGTTAGTTTGCGAAAAGAAGTCCTTAGTCCTTACTAGCGCGTCCTGACTCCTTACTTGTGCGATTTGGAAAGTATTAATCGAGACCTTTCGTTTGATACCCCACATGACTATATTCAACGAAAAAAAGTGTACATCCTCTCTTTGCATAATGGGGGCAGCTTGGGATAACCGTGCGTGTGATAGACAGATCGACAGACAATGAATCGATTTGAATAAAGTTTTGTTTTACATTAAAAGTTTAAAAAGCTGCTTTACAAAAAGAAAATCGGGAAATACTAAAGCATATAACGACAATCCGACGTTGTGAGGATAGGTCTAAATATCGTACTTTAAGGTGGATTTCGAAATTAGCGAAGATAAAACTAGCATACTTTATATTTCAACCATGCAGCCATGTCACTTTCCGCCAGGTTTGTTGATGATACCGAAAAGGACGTTCTTGCGGATAAATGCACTAATCTTCACCATCCATTGAAAGCCTTCACTGTCTGCCACTTATGGTTAAGCCTCCAATGCGACTTTACACTTCCACCGATTGACGCTGCGTCAGCCGTAACTCCGCACTTTTTCGCCCCAATATTCCATGGCTTGAAATGAGCTCATGAAATGGAAAAATTCCTAACGAGAGCGAGGCAGATACACTTATGGATGCTTAACTGGAATGTAACTTTCTTATTCTTCACTAAGATGTCTCCATTACAGAGCATATGTTTATTCATAAACGGTTAAAGTCACAACTGATAAAACACAAACTCAAGTAACTTGGTTCTTCTTTCAAATAACTTTCCGTTCACCGTGCCGAAACTCAAAAGACAATTTTCTAGCACTGGCACAGACGTCCTTCATCGAACTGGCATCCACCCGCTATCTCCCAACATCAAGCGTTAGTGATGCATTTCGTAATATTCAACTTAGATAGAACTTAGAATCTATAATATGTTCAAACAACAACGAAAGTAGTTAATGATCGTTCTGGAAATGTGCAAAATTCCTATATTAGCCTTAAAAATATATAACACCACCCGATCCAGATCAGGGCCACTCCAGTGTTCCGGGTTATTTATAGCTCGTCGATACAAAGGATCCATTTCTGAGAATTCAATACACGCTCTTTGGAATTCATCCAGAACCTCAGCTGGAACTCCCACTGGACGGTGGAGAAGAGTGCTTCGGCGAGTACTGAAATTGGTGCCTGCAGTGCGGCGTGGTGTTGTTGATGCCGCCGCCTCTGTCCAAATTGACTCTCGGTCACCAGTTTCCGCGATGACCTCAAGTCCAACACGTTCCCTGATGATGGCCGAGATTGAGTCGCTGCGAGTAATAAAGTGGCACTGCGACCCGCTGCGCAGTCACGTACGCGATTTGCGAAAAACGCTTGACTAATCTCTGGTCCAGCAAGGTGCAGCAAGATGTTGTACCGACCCCCGCCGTTATTTCGTGGTAACGGATGGCAAAGACGTTCATTTCCTTAATCTACTTCATTCGTTGCCTGTGCGAATCTGCTGAAGTGTTCGCCGCAGATTATGGCGAAACAGCTGCAGCAGTCGGAGCAATGCTCCTGATCATCGTGGCGCCTAGACGTCAAACCGCCCCACGACTAGCGGATCCGATGCCCTGCTGTCCACTACGGGAGCCCGAGCTAACCACCAAATCGGACGGCTCCCACCGGTTATCCGTACCGGACCTTAAGTTTCTCATTCTCCTCATTTTTGGTAATGCATTTTATACCTAATTTCCAGGTATGATGATAGCTTCCTCAGTGAGTAATCTGTAAGGCTGCAACGTTCCTGCACTTTCTTAACCTATCCCCCGAGATACAGCGGTGGCGTACAGCCATTCAGACTGAAGCTATCCATCCCTTCTCCTTTCACAACTGGGCTTGGGACAGGCTATGGCGGAGTTCATTTTTCTATTTTTTTCGAGTTATCACAATCTCGGCAGATGCAGGATTTTACCTAATACTAGCACTAATTGCCGAGCGTTTAGGCTCGGACGATCCTACCGAAGGATGGCTTTTCTTACCGAGTGTTAGGTTCCTTCAAAACAACATATCCCCACGACTTCGATGTTACCGTCCAATCTTTCTTTTGGCCACAGGGAGGCTTTGTCAGGTCTTATCAGAGGATTAAGCTTCGTTCGGGCCCGCCTACCTGCGTCGCCGAACTTAAATGAATCCGACATCTTTACACTCTTTTATCAAAACCTAAGGGGTCTAAAGACCAAGCTGTCGGATTTCAAACTTTCTGCCCTAACATTCCAACATCACGTCATTTGCATTTCTGAAACCTGGCTAGATGACAGGATTTTAGATTCCAAGTTCCTTGAAGGTTACTCTGTCTCTCGTTGTGACAGAGACTGCGCTGCGCTTGGCAAGACAACTGGCGGAAGTGCCCTAATAGTCCCCTCTCCGCTCCGAAACCACCTTTCCCTCCTCCTATGATTCTGTCACCATACGGTTCATTCCCCCAAACGTATGCCCCTTTATCATATCGTGTGTATATTTTCCCAGCCAAAGCCCGCCTTCTCCGTACGAGCATTTCTTCGACAGATTATCAGAGGTACTAATCGATTTGTTTCCCCACTTCCTTTCATCCTCTGTGGCGACTTCAATCTTTCCATGCTGGCCTGTCCCATTACTCCTGGCCTTCCCTCCCTCCCTAATAACTCCACCTACTCTTCCTTTCCATGATCCACTTTCATGTACCCCTGTAGCGCCCTTCAGTTTAACCTTTCTAGCAACCACTTAGATCGCACTTTTGACCTTGTCTTCTTTAACTTTTGTGTGGTTGCCTTTCCCAATCCCTTCATACCAGGTCTTTCATTGCTCCTGACGTCCATCATCCTGCTGTCGAGTTCGATGCTCAGATATCCCTACTTCCCTCTCGTGTCGCTCGCAAGCTTACTAAGTTTAACTTTCGTAAGGCGTACTTCGAAGGTCTGAACTCAGCCCTGGCGGCAATCAACTGGGTTCCCCTCCTCTCTTCATTTACGTGTGATGAAGCACTCAACACCTTCTATACCATTTTATTTGATCTTCTTTCTTGTTACGTCCCCTCCTCTCCTAAGTGCTTACCCTCTTACCCTGTCTAGTTCACCACTGAAGTCCTCAAAAAACTACGTCAAAACACACTGCGAGGAAGAAGTACCTGCCTTCTAGAACCTTTGCTGACTTAGTTTTTTATTTCAAATCTCTACGTTCAGCGGTCAAATCCTTAATACGTAAGTCCAGAAACGAATATTTGACCAGTGTTGAAGACTCACTAAAGCGCGGAAACCTCAAACCTTTCTGATCCCATTGGCTCGAAGATAATCATTTTCCCAGCTTGTGGAAAAAGGCTCCCATCATTCCCATTCACAAAAGTGGTGATCGTATGCTTGTCGAAAATTATCGTCCCATTTCCCTCCTCTCCTTCTGTTTCAAAATCTTGGAAAGATATGTCAGCGACTGGTTGGGCGCCCACTTTGGCCACCACATAGTGAAAGATGGCTTTATTACGCGTAGGTCCACTGCCTCCAACCTGCTTGACTTTACCAACTTTGTCGCTAAATGTCATTCACGGCAAAAAGTACCTAGCATTCACACTGTAAATCACAATATAATTCTATCCAGACTCTCGTCTCTAAGCGTTCCCATACCACTTGTTTTATGGCTTGCCTCTTACCTTTCCAACCGGTCCTGCCGCGTCCCTTTTGAAGGCTGCACTTAACGCTCCTTCTCCCCCTTCACTGAGGCGCCACAGAGACCTATTCTAGACCCTTTCTTATTTTTATTTTTTATCAACGACCTTCCCCTCCCCCTTACTGGTCCTTGTTTACTCTATGCCTACGACCTTAAGCTATTTTCGCTATATCGTCGCCTATGGACTGTGTTTCCCTCCAATCTAACCTAGACACTCTGGTTCGTTGGCGCTCGACCAGCGCTAAACGTCAGAAAGTGTCACTCTATGTGCCATTTCTTAAAATCATCACCCACTTCTTTCTCCTACTCTCTTAACGGACATTCCTTATCTTGCTTAAGTTCCACTCAAGAACTCGGAGTCCCTTTCGACAATAAGCTCTGCTTCGACACCAATCGACCAGCAAAATTGTCAGGCTTTATACTTCGCTATTCCTCTGATTTTGACTCCATTCAACCCTCCTCATTTCTCTTCAATTTCTTCGTGATCTGCTCACCTTCACCCGTCTTGTCCTTAAAAATATGCAACGTAAATGCGCCCGTTCACTTTTCTTTAAGAAAAGTTTCCCTCCTGTGAACTACTCCTCCAGCCTCCGCTTTTAGATCCTATCTGGATATATGCACATTTTTTAAACTTTCCTCTGATGGGCTACTCCGCCGTTAACGACATCACCTGTCATCCTGCGTCTTATTTCACACGTAACGAAGACATTTTCAACGTGCCCTTTGCAAAGCTCGAAGTCTGAAATTACAACGCACAACAGCTTGGTCCTTTTAACTCCTCTACTTTAAGTAGTTTCAAGCATAGCGTAAGATTACTGCTTTCTTCTCCTCCTGAGCACAATAAGTAATTGGAGTTTACTCTGTTTGTTGTCCTTTTCTATGTGTCTTTCAAAGGCGGCACTCATAACCCCATTAATCGGGAAGAGTGTTCTCTGCGCCTTCATTAATTTAACATCCTGACCTTCATATGAGTAATTCAAAGAATTTCGGCTTTCTGTCAGCATTCTTCCTTATTTCTACTAACTGTATTTCAGAAACAATAAATCTTAGTAAAACAGGAAAAAGGACATTCATTCCACATGAAGTATACATGGCAGAATCAAGGAAAACACAAAACGAAAGAAAATCGTTCGTTAACTTCAATTCTCATCTGAAAATGTCCTTTCAACATCCTCCAATCACTGTCAGATTATATTTTTGATTTCCTTTGTCCTGACAACTTACAAGACGCAATCCTGAATTGTTTTCTCTGAACGAAAAGGAATAATCGAATACCGAAAATTCCTTTTTAAATATTGACTGACATCTGCTCATCTTGCTTGACTTCTATTACTAATTTGTTTGTCCAATATGGAAATTAATTTTTAAAATCCAAAACACGAACCATCCCGACTAGCGGAAAATTAAATTCCCCCAAGTAATACGGGAACATCCCAACAGGACGACCGTTGAAATTAACATTCAGGCAGCATGAGCGTGGCCAAATTAACATTCTATTCAGCGTCGGATTGACCCGAAATGTTGAAAACATCGCAAAAACCAAAAAACGTACTGAAATGCTGGCAAAGATCTGATATTTATTTGAGTATCTACACTTGAAAACAGTGAAATCAGCTTTACGGAACGCCTCGTTTGTTAGTAGATATCCAACTGGATGTATTGGAAATTGTGCCAAATGATTACCAATACACGTATATTGGGCATCGCGTGCTTTCCATATTAAATAGAAATCCTCCATTGTCCTACTGCATACAAAATTTCAAACGCTAACAAAAGGATATTTTGGGTTGCAGCTTCCGAATCTGAGTATCTAATGCAATAATTCTCGCTTTTTCCATTTCTTCAAGTTGGCCATCTCTTGTTGCAGAAGTTATGCGAACTTCTTCAAAATATTATTGTTTGCCTCCAAGTAATTGTTTTTTGTTGCTCCTTCGGAAAAAAGTAACGTAAACCCAAGAAGCTGCAAACTCTTGGTAATGCAAGCCTGCTAGGGATTTACAAAAGAAACAACTGATTCCATAAAATGCTTAATTTCACTAAACAGAGTTTTCAAAGAAAACTTTCGAAATCCCTGAGGAAATTTTAAGATTAAGTTACACCTCGAGCAGAATATAAATAGATACTTGCATCGCGTATTCCAAAGGGTCGGTATTGCATGTAGTATTTAGTGTATGCGGAAGTATATATTGAATATGGACAAAAATTAATTTTCACATAATTTACAGGTCAAATCGTTTATATGTAAGAGCAAATTTTCATTTAAACTCCAAAAAATCTGGTATGAGGCTGAAAACTGATATTTTCAATTGGTTATTAACTTATGATCTCAAACAGTGCAACATCATATCCTCTGTATCTTCTCGTATGCTAGAAGTCAATTCATCTATCGATTACATCCAAGATTTTCAAGAAGAATTCAAACTTGTCGCAGGTAAATTTGCCTTCAAGTGAAAACAAACGGATTTGGGCATCTCGGATACCGAGGGCCCAGCGGACAAAGCCCGCTTCTATCTTCTTTCTGACAACCAGCATCGCCCCGAAGCCCCTTTTGCGTGACACTCAATCCCGAAAGCAATGCCACCGCGGTCACTGATCAAAGTACCCTAGTTCATCAGCAGAAAAGGGGATGTCAAATAATGCTTTAAATGCCAATAATTTAGCTACGTTTCCTCAAACTGCGGATACAAGCCTAGATGTGTCAAGGGACGGGCTCACACGGCTACAGGAACTGCCCTCGTTCAACTGTCTAAGACGACGCCCCTCAAATGCGCAAACTGTGGCCAATTGGGTCACCCAGCCAATCTCCAAATGCCCCAGTAGGCTGGAACTAATCCAATGGAAAGGGAGAGCCAAAAGTGTCCCGCCTCCAAGACAGACTCTCGGCTATTCGTGACACTCCACCTCGTCCTCAGCCCCATTCCAACTGGATCACTCCTCCCCCACTGAACAATTCATCCGTCGCAGAGGGCAGGGGAAGGGTAAGACCCGAAACCCTGGGCTCTTCATAGTCCTTACACTCTTCCATTCCCAGAGGTTTCTTCATAGAAGCCAGGTTATTTTTCAACATGTCATTCTCCTCCCTCTGGGACACAATTTCTGACTTCTACCACAACTACCTCCGTCTCTCCCTAAAGAAAAACCGGAAGGGTACTTACAGTTCCTCTTCAAATGGCTAGTCAATCAAAATGAAGGTGCTCACACTCAACATTAATTCACTCATTTCAAACAGTAAACGTTTCGCTCCCCACAAGCTCCTCGAGGAAAATCGATCCCAATCTTGCTCTCCTAAACAAAACCAGACTGGGGGAAGCCCTCAACGTAAAACTACATGTTCCCGGTTACATTAGTTTCCGCGATGATACTAGCAGAGGCACAACCATCCCAGTCAGATCGAAACTAAGAGCAAATACTATCCCATGGGCTGAACTTGCATCAAACTGTTGTCGGACTACCTGTTAGAAGCGGATACATCCTTCAAGTCCTAATCGGCTCTCTCTTTACTTTCCGGGAGGTACATGTTACCACCTCACTCCCATTCTGGTCGAATTTTGGGAAATTGCGGCCTGTTTCAACGCTCCTTGGCAGTGACCTCAATGCCTGGCACATAACTTGGGGTGACTTAATTAACAACGAAGACGGCAAAGTGCTCTTCGATTGACTCCAGTAAGGCCCATTGCTTAGTGCGGACATCATTAACGCTGGAGTACCATCCTTTCCTCGAGGATCTACTTTGATTCACGGCTCTATAATCTCGTCTAATCTCCCAACAGGTATCATTGCCGGCTCACACCGGCCACCATGCCCTCAGCCAATCTCTCCTTTTATAACAAATTCTCCCCACCCTCCACCATCCGCATAAATACAGATCCTTCATACTAAAAAACAAAAATCTTCAACGTGAATTATCCAGTGCGCTGGGTCCTCCCCTGGACAAATCGCGCATTCACTCTAATGAGCTAGATACTTACATCCAGAAATTCAACTCTACCTTCGAAACTACAATTGAGAGCATGCTCCCTTCAAAGTGCCTGGTTACTACAATTACGGGTACCATTCCCCCTCAACCCTCCTCTTAGTTCGTGACAGAAACAGACTACTGCAGCGCAAGAAACGATTATTTCACCGGCTACGGAACAGATGCAACGCTGACTATCGTCTCCTCTCAAAGATCATTAAAAATCTATCGAAAGAAATCAATAGAGCTATTAGGTCCGAACTGAATGCATCCAATAAGAAATCGCACAAATCCCTCAAACCTGGCCCACAAGTTTTCTCAATAATTAATCGATTGACTGGAAGGAAAAAAAATTTTCTCAACGTCAACTACTCCCCGATAAAAACAGTAACCTCCAGTTCCACTATTCGCCTGCGTAGACTAGTTCCGTCACTTATGCAGAGCAAATCGTCCGTGAATCCCAGTGGTCGCCACTACTGTCAACGATAAAAGGTTAAGATGGAAAGTGTCTTACCTTTGATCCTTTTTCACCAGCTACCTGGCTGGGACAGTTAGAATTAGTCCGCTCGCCTCCATCTTTACCTCCAAAGAAGAAGTTGAACTTGCAATTATCCGGTCCACGAATAAAAAATCATCGAGCCCCGACGGTATCTCTAACTTTGTCCGGCGGAAGTGTGTGCCTGCCATCAGTGAACGTCTGGCCATTCTCTTCCACTGTTGCCTGAATAACGGATACTTCCCTGTATCCTGGAAATCAGCTCTCCAAATATCTACCCCTTAGAGGGGGGTGCTCGGGCGACTTCAAAGATATGAGGCTTCCAATATTGGAAAAATCTTCGAGCATATCCTACTAAATCACCTCAATAGGCATTACTCCTCTAACATTTCACTTAGTTAATTCGACTTCAAAAACCTCAGATCCACCGAGCGGGCAATCCTGTACCTGCAGGACCACTTCGTCAATTACCTGGAAAATAGGCAAAGCGCCGTAGCCTGCACCTTAGACTTTGAAAAGGCATTCGATTCAGTTTGGAAAGAGGGCTTGCTTTATAAACTAATTCAGACCAATTGCCCCCTCCCTTTATTCAATATCCTTGTAGACTTCATCTCCAACAGAGCGCCCATCAGTTAAGATCAATGTGAATGAGTAGTACCAACTAGCAGATACTGGTTTCAAATAAAATAAATCACTTAACTCTGTATCTTATTATCTCAAAAGCCAGAAAAAGGGTTCACTTCGAGGTTTTTGTTGAAAATAAAGGCGAGGGAAAGGGAGGTGGACTGACCAGTTTTAAGTAAAAAGAGGTTTGGTCGACCGTCGTAACCAAGACCGACATTAGCGTCAAGCTTGCCAATCAGGTACTCGACGAGGAGAGGCCAAGGAGGGAAATGGTAAGAGATGCAAGGTAGGCAACAAATACTAGCGGGAGGAAAGAAGAGAGAGGAGAAGGAACATAGACTGAGAAAAATTATAGGCAGAGTAAATCATAAGAAAGTTGTGCCTATATAACGGGCAAGCATTTTCGTGGGCTCGAGCGTGGAGTTGCGTTATACAATCCGGGCGGCACACCTCTTAGTTGCGGTACAGGTGTTAGATAGGTCTCATATCTACTAGTATACATGCTCTGATTGGGGTGTCGAAATCTGGACCGTCGGATTATGGTCCTTGCGTTTAACTTTCAGGACCTTCATAAATCAAACTTATGGTTCTTGTACCATAAATAAATTCATTCATGCAACTTTGACGGTCTTGTTGCTACTATAACAGAAAGGTTTTGACAAGTAATTTGACCAACATTGATATTTAAGTATAACTTTTTAGTTCGTACAACAGAGGAACTCAATTAGCACGAAAACTCCCAATCTCGAGTGAAAAGCCAAATCGTCAAATAACAAATATAATAATAATAAAACTTTTTAAACTTTGATTCAAGTCACGAGCGATCTAATACCGAGTGTTCAGCGCCGCGGTTGGATACCGAAGAGACCGACTTATTTCCATGCGGTCCTTACTGTCCCAACCAACGGCATTTTTCCACCGCTAATTCTCCACTCCCCTGGTGCGTTCAGAAAATGACTGAGTGGAGAGTTCGCCATCTACCCGTCCGCATCCGCAACATTCGAAATAAATTTCGAATGCCGCAGATCCTGCCGCGCCACAATATTGCTGGACATGAGAAAAATTGCCGCTTGCTGGAGAGTCTCCCCTCCCAATGGGTACCTGTGTGGCAGCACATCGGAGGCGCGACCCTGAACGCCACTGCGAATTCGCCTCTCCCGCCGCATTGAACGACCGTGAAAACAGCTGACGGCCTGACAGGAGACCGAGCCGAGAAATGTCGAGTAGACCGTTGGCGCAGTGGGAGACAGATACCAGAGTTGAGAGTGAGGAATGGAGTAGTATAACGTTTAAAAGTAAGTAAAGTCGAAAAAAAATAAACACATTATTTTATATCGGTTGGAACATCCCTAAATTTGCTGGCTCCGGCAGCAGAAGGCCCCCTTGAGACCATTTGTATTAGCGATTGTAACGTAATTCCGCCTGTCGACCTTATATTCGTAATCCACGCGGAATTTCGCCGAAAATCATCGCTACTCGTTTTAACCTCGAAAATCAATTGCACTCACTTTGTTGATTGCAATCGCCAAGGATCACTGGATGCAGTGTATGCCAAGACGAACCAACTGCACCTGATTTAGAAGTAATACTTAGAACTATACGACAGGCTTGGAATTCGCCATATCCTAGATCAAATCTGCAAGGAGACAAACCAACAATCAAACAACAAATCTGGAGGTGGTCTGAATACTCAGGCAGTTACAATCGCTTGCGAACTGCTGTGTTTTATGACCTTCAATCTTGCCAAGGCCACAAAATCTCTTTACCTTCCGAAGACATTCCACAGACGGCTTTCTGCACACCTTTTGGACGCTTCGAGTACACTAGGATGACTTTCGGTTTGTGCAACGCTACAGAGACTTTCCAGATGTTCATCCACGCTGTCTTACGGAACTTGAACTTTTGTTTCGTCAACATGGATGATGTTTTGGTCACTTCTTCTTCAGAATCTGAGCCCTTGGAACATCTCAAGTGCATATTTCAATGTTTCCTTGAGGCCGGACTTGTCTTGAACGTTGAGAAATGCAAACTTCCACAGAAGCAGGTAAAATTTCTCGGCCAGTTGCTAACCCCTGACGGTATCCAACCTGACCCAGACAAGGTTGAAGCGATGAAGAGGTTTTCCCTACCAACCACGGTAAAGGAACTGCGAAGCCTTTGGCCATGTTAAACTTCTATCGTTGTTTGTTGCCTAAGCCCGCTTATCACCAAGCGATCCTCAACCCCTACTTGCCTTGGCCCAAAACTAAAGACTCTCGCAAGTTTGCGTGGTCTGCTGCAGTCGCCCATTCGTTTGCGTCGGTCAAACAGTTTATTAATGCTGGTATTTCCTCAGCCAGATGTACCCCTAGCTGTGTTCGTCGGTGCTTCAGATACAGCGGTAGGCACGCTCTTCACCAACGGGTGAATCACATCTGGCAACCGTTGAGCTTCTTTTCAAAACAGCTCAACCCAACTCAACACAATTACAGCGCCTACCATCTTGAGCTACTCACCGCGTGCCTCGCTATAAAATACTTTCCTTTCTCCCTTCAGGGCAGGTCGTTCACTATGTTCACGGACCACAAGGCCCTTACTTTCGCGCTTAGACAAAAGTCCGATAAAGCGTCTCCTAGCCAACTTCGGCACTTGAGTTACATCTCTAAAAAAGACAAGATTGTTTCAGACACTTTGTCTTGAATCTTGGAAGTCACAGTTCAACGCCGCGGTCGATTATACGACAATCGCCGAGACACAGGAAGACGACGCAAAGCTTTAGTGCCTGAAGGAGTTTTCTATTTTCAGCTCAAACTCTTATTTACTCTGCGAGACCTCAGATAAGGGACCCAGGTCATCCATTCCGGCCGATTTCCGCAGGGAAGTATAGCAATACATGATCTTGTGCATCCAGGCATCAGGACGCCGAACCGGTTAGTTGGTGATAAATACTTCTGGCCGTCCATGAACAAGGATGTAAACTCTCGGGTCAGACAGTGCCACGCTTGTCAGAAGTGCAAGGCTAACAAGCACATTCGCAAGGAAGTATATGTATTGCTTAGGTCAATCAAGCGCTTCCACACCATCTATTTCGCCATAGTCGGCCTTTTGCGAGTTTTGCATGGATTCAAGTATTGCCTCACAATCATCGACAGGTTTACGCGGTGGCCTGAAGCAATACCTCTGTCTCACATTACGGCACAACCATGTGCCAAGGCCGCCTGTCGAGAGTGGGTTCCGCGCTTTGATATTCCAGCCGTTATCATCACGGACCAGGCGATAGAATTCGAATCTACTCTTTTCGCGGAGTTAGGAAAGATCCTTGGCTTTAAACGGCATATGACTACTGGATACCATTCACAGTCCAATTGTATGCTGGAACGTTGGGACCGGATACGTTAATGGCTCGCGACGAATCGTTGTGGTCGCGCTCTTTTCCTTTCATCCTCCACGGCCTGTGTACAGCCGAAAGAAAGGAGTTCAGGGCCGGACCCGCGGAGATGGTGTACGGAGAGAGTCTGTGCCTCCCCGCCTACCCCGTGCTGGACATCAAAGCAATGTTAGGCGACTCTGGAATGCTGCGTCTGCTCAGGGAGGCGGTTTCGAAGCTGCGATCGACTCCACCTACCCGACACGCGACAACAGAGATCAACAACCCTAGGGACCTGGAGACGTGTTGACAGGTCCTCATTTGGGTGGAGGCTCCCCAGGGCCGCTTTAGGGTCTTGGAGCGAGGCGAGCACTCATTTAAACTCGATATCCGAGGCAGGCCCAAGTAGGTATTCTTGTCGAGACTGAAGGATTTCGACGAGCCGGCGCCCGTTTCGGAAAAACATCCGCGAAGCGTCAGATTCACCCGGTCACCCCCATTGGCGGTATCACGCGGATAGTTTCTTGCGCTGAACCTGCGTGGTTTCAGTTCTTTTCCACTTGCTAGTATTACAGTTTCCCTTTGGGAGTTCCTATATTCTCCTTTCTGGCTATTTTCCACAGATTTCTCCACGACATCAAAAATCCTTCCCTTCGGCCGTGTCATATCAAAAGTCATTTCCTTATTGAAAATCTCCGATATAGCCATCAACTCTTTGTTATCAGTTGGAAACCAAAATTTCGCGACTGACATCACCTTCATGATTAAATTACTCAGCTTCCAAAATTTACTCTGAGTACGTCGTCCACCATTCATACCCAAGGGTCCTGTTCATAAAACGCCGTCTATTTTTTATGAATGAATGAATGAAATATATAAAATAGAACTCTAGATCCAGACATAATCAAGTATCGTAAACATAAGCCTTTGCTCCTGCCGGAAAACGTATATCCTTGCTGACAGCTTTCAACCAACTTAACGTTCGGGAGAAGTGAAAATTTAATCAACGTGTTCGATGATTTTATACAAAAGGCGCAAAATTACTGCATAGGATGCCCATTATCAGGCAAATCACTTCACAATTCAATTTTCAAAAAATCAACTCAGGACGAGCTCGAGGAGCTTCATATTTTTCATATTCGCTCCTCTACCCCATTGACGCCATATCGTAGTCGCACATGATTGGAAAATTTTTGGGTGTTGTTGGTCCTTGTGTCTTCCTGGGAGTGAAAGTTTGGAAATTGAATAAATAAAATTACAAGATCGATGGGGATCTTTGATACGCCAGGAAATCTGTAGGTGAAATTATTATTGACAATGAGAACAGAGGAAAGGACTGTAACGCCGGGAATATGGCGCAACAGGTGATGGTGAATTGGATTAGCGTTGCGGGGAACGTAGCTACTTTTCGCTTGAGCTATTAACGTCATACTCACAACCAGGATCAACAATTTCCGGGAATTTGTCCAAAGACGGAACACTATCTGCTTTCACTTAAATACATTTCGCTATAATTCGGCAGCAATGTCAACTAGCGCCGTCTTTATGTCGCCTGGGAACTTTTGCTGCTGTAAGCGTCTTATCTAGCCCACTCTTGAACTTTAATTAGTTTTCTTAGGAACCTGAAATTCAGTCGCAATTCTAAGGGAACTGTCGTTAGCGCTACTGACTGCATCAAGAACTGGGTTAGTGCTTTTTGTGTTCAAATGTTAATCTAATCAGAAGAACACAATGGGAAGGAAACTTTTCCGCAGCTTAGGTACCATGGATTATAACAACATAAATGCCATGCTCGTTCCCACTATCAAGTCGAGTAAATCTTTATTGTTATTCTAACCCCGCTTGCTGCGAGATTCGGATCTGAAAGGATACTATATAGACTCCCACGTATAGTCAGGATTGTTCACCTATGCTCAATGCATGTTCATGTGTAGTCATCGCACATGTATATCTGCAAATGCCACGGTTTGGATACGTAGATGTAGATCCTTTGTACAGTCCTTCCGCACAATTTCGATAAGATCCAGGAAAACTTTCCTGGCTAAGACGCTCGCAGAGACGACAATGTGTAAGGTGCCACTTCTAATACTGGCTGTGCCTCTGAAATGCCGATGGCGGCAGTAAAACATCTCTCGGTATAAATAAAAAGCTTACTTCAAAGATTTGAATAAAATATAAGACTTTCTGCAGTAATACACGCCCATAAAAATTTTATAGTCATCATAAAAGTTCAAACTGAGACATTTTCTTCAATATCCTGTAGACAGTTTACATACTTCATGTCGGCAATAAATTCCTTCCTTTACCGACAACAACCAGCGTTTTAAGTAACCACAATGAGTGCACGTAGTCCCTGATATTGGAACATCTGAATCAGCATTCAACCGTCCCGGATAAATGTTAATTTTCCGTTTTTCAAATCAACAAATTTCTATAATGAATAAATTCATTGAGAATGAACTTCGTAAAAATAGATTGATTCAGTTAGATACTCGCCGGATCAGAATTGTTTGAATAATGAGAAATCCGATTTCAAGGGAAAAGGTTAGCAGTAAAGCATCGTATCTGAATGAATACTATCCTTTTTGGGACTTCTGAGAAAAGTACCTTTTGTAATTCATCTATTTATGTGGCTATAAAATCAATACGGCTGAGTCCAACATGTAGACACGCTGACATCTATATAAATATGATTTGCGGATGTTCTATCGGAAATGACCCAAATACGGATCCTAACCTTATTGGATTTGTATTTGGGTCGTTTTAGGAGTTTCATTCAGATACAAATATAAAAGCAAGGAAAGTAAATACGATTGACGGTGACCTACGGGCAATGGTTGGATTTCAGCTCTTCAACTGATACATTGGATTAGCCGACCGAGGAACACATGCACATCGGTGACACGTGACGTGTTCTACACGAGCAATCTGAGTGCTGGTGAAATATAGTAGGTCAAGGAGCCACACCCACAGTTGAAAACACCTATATTCCAGGAATACCTCGTCCCTGCTAAATTCTGTGTCAGCTGGATCCTAGTCTCTCATCCGAGCAACTTCTGCATTTACTCCGCATTCATCGATTGCGGACACCACCCTGCAGTGGTGGGGGAGCCTGTAGCAGTCTACTACTACACTAAGGGTGCCCAAAAGATGAATATGGAAACGAAGGATTTAAACTCTCCAAGTGGTAAGAAGTGACAGACTTCGAATCGAAACCTGCGACCATGAATATTCAGCGGATTTTGGAGGCTTCACCACATTCATACCCCCTTATAGATAAATCTGTAGAAGGCATGCTTTCCGAGTCAATTGAAAGCTTGCATTTAGTGCCTACTGCAAAGTTAGCCAGAAAGGAAAGTACTGTAACTCTCAACTGGGGAGAAACTGGAAATATGACTACTCTGGCGCAAGCTGAAGAAAAGAAAAGAAAGAAAGACGTGTTAAGAAATGCGTCACAATTGTGAAGCGCATGCGATCTGCGACGTTCCTCCAGAAAAACGTCGCAAGGGGGTGAAAAACTGGCTAATAGAACTGAAGGAATAGAAAGTGGCAGGAAGCAAAAAAAAAACGCGCTTCCCCACGAGAACACTCGCTAGTACCAAACGGATCGCTGACAGCCCATTGCAGATCGAACTTGGAAAAAGGAGGAAGGGACACCTGAAGGAGACTTCACTCAGGTACTCTTCAGGGCTCAAAAGAAGAAGGCAAAGAGAAACAAGCGACAACAACAAGTCGCGTCATCAGAAAAACCTCTGCCTAAAATTAAGGCGGACACGAAGGACGGAGCACCAAAAGAAAAAGTGGGGAGACGAAGGAGGACTAGACCGCCAACTTTGCTTATTAAGGAAGTCAAGACTTTTGCGGAAGTCCTAAACGAAATCCATTACAAGATTAAACCCGAAGATAACGGAGTAGAAGTGTCTTCCATTTGTAAAACGAAGGGTGGTGGAGTCCTAGTCGAACTAGGCCTGAAGACTATAAATAAAGTTATGTTCTGTGCAGTCAAGGGACTTCTGGGAAAAAAAGCTTTGGTTTCCAGCCTGGAACCCACGTGTTGGAAATCCGAGACCTTGACTGTCTCACAAAAAAGAATGAGGTAGAAGAGGCTATCTAACGCGAATGTCCAGAGGTAACCAATGTCCGGATTGGTATCACCTCTGCGAACTTCCGAGGCCAAAAACTCGTCCTGGTGGAAACTGCCGAGCAATCCGCGAGGAAGCTTCTAAACAGCGGGAAAATAAAAATTGGTTGGGCAGTGTGTAGGATACGAATCCGGGCCGCCCCAACCAAATGTTACAGATGTTTGGATTATGGGCACACATCTGCAACCTATTGGGGACCTGACAGAAGGGTAACATGTCGTAAATGCGGTCAGGCAGGTCAGAAAGCGAACACCTGGAATGAAAAGGAAAGCTACGTCCTATGCAGGGACCGTGGCGCGACTGATGAGAATGACGCGCACACTGCGGGCTCGGGAAGATGTCCAGTTTTCAGAGCAGAATTGTCAAGAGGTAAGACGCGGTCATCATGATTCGCATCCTACAATTCAATGTGCACAGGAGTACAACCGCTCACGAGTTGCTAGCGCAGTTTGCTGCGGAGACCAAAGCTGATTTAGTACTGATCAATGAACAGTACCAAAACAAGGGTCCAGTTTCATGGCACCCTGACATATCAGGTACCGCTGCCATTTGGGTTCGGGACAACACCGTCTTTAGGTTTCTTGTCCAAGGCCGAAGGGACAGGTTTGCCTGGATTTGGTGTTCAGGAATAACGTTTTACAGTGTCTATCTTACGCGAATGAGACGATGCCGGACTTTCGCCGGAGGCTTAATGCTTTGGAGGACGCTGTCTTACGCACAGATGGGTGGATCTTGGTCGGGGGTGACTTCAATGCTAGGGCACTTGAATGGGGCTTGCCTCACACAGACTCCAGATGGAAACGAATTCTGGAAATGGCGGCGAGAACAGGACTGGTAGTTTTAAACACCGGATCCACCCCAACGTTTCGGTACTCGGGCTGCGAGGGAAGCATTCCAGATGTAACCTTCGCGTCGGAATCACTGGTGTCGCTAGTGGACGGGTGGCGAGTTCTGGAAGACTTCTCGGCAAACGACCACCAATACATTGCTTTCCAACTCTCGGTGTGCGCCATCCCGGTGATCTTTCTGTGCATGGAACGTCACTAAAGTGAACAACGGAAAGTTTGTCGAAACTCTGGGAACAGGTGGGGTCACGCTGGAGAGTACTTTTGGAGGTTATTATGCTGCAGCTGACACTCTCGTAAATTCAGTTATGAACCTGATAACGACTGCCTGCGGAGCCTCCATGCCCAGGAAGGCAACGAGACGTGGCAAACCTTCTATTTATTGGTGGACAGTGGAATATGAATTTGAATGACGGAGCACAAATCAGCCCAAAGGGGACTGTGCAGCGCAATAAACAGGGGGAAAGCTCATTGTTGGCAAGATTTAATCAACAAAACGAGGACGCGTGGGGACTCGGTTACAAGGTATTAACCCGGAAAATCGGGGCTCTGCGGAAACCCTGTTCACTTAAGGCCAAGCGGATGAACCACTTCGTATAGGCACTATTCCCGTACAGGATGATGATGTCGCGGACAGCGCGGACATGTACACTACACTACTAATCGGTGCATTCAACATTTGCTTGAAAAAAGGCACTTTCCCTTCTCGTTGGAAGGCGGCGGGGCTTGCCGTCTTCATAACGCCCACTTTGTATGCTCGACACTGCTGGAAAAGTGCTCTAAAAGCTCATCAGAAGTAGACTCACTGAACTGATATGCGCTGCCGGAGAGTTATCTCCAGGGCAGTTCGGGTTTAGAGCAGTGAAATCTACAGCATCCAGCTGACATGAAATTCGTCGAAGCGGTCTGACGAAAAGAGAATTCTGACCCTGCGTCGCATATTGTAGGGCGGGTCCATAATTGAGTCAAAACCAGCAATAAAGTACCTCGCGCTGACTCTTGACTCAAAGATGAGCTTTTTTGAGCAAATCAAGGCTGCAGCTGGAATTTTTGCGTTCAGTAGGCTAATGGCAAATACATCTAGCAGGTGACGTCTCCTGATGAGTTCAACGCAGAGGGGGGCTGACACTCTTGGCAAGAACGTACATTATAAGCGCCTCGCGTAAGTACAGAGACGAGGAGCCTTGCGGGTGACGTCTGCGTGTCGCACTGATCCCCGCTGCCCCTTTTGCTATGGAGTGTCAAGCCATATACAAACGCAAGGGAGAAGAGCCAAGGGAGGTGGTTGTTCGCGAAGGACGGCAACGCACCGTAGATGATTGGAAACTCTCTTGAAGAAATAAAACTAGAGGCAGATGGAATGCGCGGCTCATTGGCAACGTAGGTGCGTGGTTGAATCGGAAGCATGGTGAAACTGACTATTTCCTTACCCAGTTCTTAAGTGGGCATGGAGATTTTCAGTCTTACCTGCACAAGTGGGTTCCTCGAACTGATAGTTGCCTTCCTCTCCTCCCCTCTCGTTGGTGAAACGAAATCCCTGATTTGAAGGCTCCGCAAGACGGGAGAGTTCGGGCGCCAGCCCAAAGTAATGTGACAACCGGTTCCAGCCCGACGACGTACCCTTGCGTGAGTCCAACACTCTGTGCTTAAATGCATTCACCTACCCTACCCCCAAAAAAATCCTTTTGCCCACAATTGCTCAGATATTTTTTACGCTTAATTTTTGTTTACAGCATATTCACATATTCTTATATCTACCATCCTCCATGCGGAGACACAAAACCTCCCTAGTTAGTCAGAACGAAACCAAGTTCCTCTCACAAGGAGTTATCAGAAATATACGGCGTTACGTTTGTATGAGATACAAATGAAATCTTGTTAAGATGATAACATTCTGAAAGAAAATATGTTGAACAATGTAAGTGGTAGCAGGTAGCCGCCGAAGATGGAGACGGTGGTAGTGAAATTTGCAAATTTTTTACAAGAATGGAAGAATATCAAGTATGCATGAGTAAGGAGGGAGCGAAAGTGAAATGCTTTTGGAGGAACTGACAAGCATTCATATGAAAGGGGGATCTAATCGGGATTATGCTCACAAATTGAGTTGAAACTTCTTAATATGTACGTTATGGGAGCTCTTCAAAATGAGATGTTATTATTGCATACACATGTACACATTGTACTTACGGGACATTAAGCAGGTTGTTTGATGACACAAAAGACTTTGCTGATTACTGAAGGCAGAAATTTTGCATTCGTTTCAAACAAAATTTTTAATGAGGACAGTTGAGAATTAATCTGTGATTTCAATCCGTGAATCAACATGCGCTGCCTGTAAAACTGCTCTCACATCTAATGCGGTGCAAGTGATAGGCGCACAGTAGCAGCGTATCAACGGGGACATCCATTTCCGAAGTGCTTTCGACCAGAGGACTCAAGGGTACCTAGCTGACCTAAAGTAATTCAATCCCGAGATACAATATTTCATGGCAGTTCCATAGGAAAGGGAGAGTACGTCAGATCCTAGAGGGCAGGGGGTTATGATGATGGATTCCAACCACGGGTCAGCGTTCAACATCTAGCCTTTTGCATGGCATTTTGATCCTGATTGATCTTGATGTTGAATTGCCCTTGTTACTTCTTTTCCGAATTCTGCACAGTTTGTGTTCATCTGGCGATTATGCGTATCTTAATTATTGTGAGAATGGCTTTCAACCTTCTTATAGTTTTGTGTGAAACATATCCTTTCTAGAATTGTTTCAACATCTTTCTATCCGTCTGCTTTTTTTCTTCTTATTGATAGGTATGGAAATCTTAGAAAGACATTGCAATACCAAGTTGAAGCAGTGTGTCGGAATCTCACCTACTAGAACCACCCCCACGGAAGAACTGCGTCCTTCTTGCGTGGTTCACCTTTCCCAGATCCTACTGAACCCTTTTGATGGCGGAGTTCACCTCGCTCCAGTTTGCTTCCCACTTCATTATTTTCCCGAAGAAGGTCTGAGGGTTTCTATTGATTTTCGGAGAATCTTCCAGGATGTTCCTCTCTGAGCAAAGTTGATGACTGTAGAATCTGACGTCTTTCAGTTGCTCAGGTATGCTACCACATTCAGGGCAAAAGGAAGAATCATTCACCATGTCAGCAATTGAGTCAAGTGGTAGTTAACCTCTCCGTGTCATCGCTGAATCCCCTCCTCAATACGGGGAATTAGAGTGTGGGTCCAGTGCCCCTCTGCGAGTCATCCCACCCATGTTGCTACGTTTCGGTATTCTGCATCCTTTGCAGGTAGGTCTATTCTCATTTTCTCGTACAGACAGCGTGTCTCACTTGTCATAATGCTCATCGGGATCATGTCCGCAAAGACAAACGCTGCCTTGCCAGGGATTGTCCTGAAAGCAGTGCACACGCTTAACGCTACTCCTCCGGTTGTTTTCACACGCTAGTGGTTCCTCCCAGACATGAGTCAAGAGCGAAACACTCCAGCCATAAGTGATCTGTGGCTGTATCTTGAACCTCGAATGTTAGTCATGACCCGTATTGCGTGGTATTTGCCAGTTTTTCAAAAGCATAGTCTGGGTGTCCTTTGGAATTCACCCCCAGCTATTTTATAACCAGTAGACACAAAAAGACGAACACTAATCGTATTTCTTTTCTTGCGGTTTGCAACGAAGGCCGCCTGTTTTTGTTTCTCAAGATCATCAAATTGATCCATCTACTTTTACGCTTTTAATGCGGTAATGGTTTCATTAGCATATATTTCAGCATTGTCAGGGTGCTTCGTGGGCTTGTTATAAAGCTATTGAGTTTGGTGTCTTAACACCGAGGTTTAGAGTTCTATTGGGACGAGCATCTAAAAAGGGAACTTCATTATCACCGATTCTTCGGCAAATCTCTGCAATTTTCACTGGTTATATTTTTTGCGCTCCCTTTTATGAGGAGAAGAGCATCATCACTACATTGCGAAGAAGATGCCGCCATATTAACCTTGGTATTCGCCCTTTTTCTTCTTAACAAACCAGTATGCTGTTCCCTAGGGGTTTCGGTCTGTCTTCGCTGAAAGTTCTTTGAAATATTCTCGCTTGTTGGCTAGTATAGCCTGCTTAAGCCTACCTTGGAAGTTCGTCAATACTTCCCGTTTATTTTATTAAGGTAGATCACCTTCTTGATTCTTACAAGGATACAACTCAGTAATTTCTTCTTTCCGCCACCAAGATTCGCCATTTGTGCCACCTTTTCTGAAGTTCCTCTATCGGGATTATGGCCTAGCAATGTCATCTTCATAAATGCATTCCCTTGAAACTTTTTCACGAACCAGCCCTGATTTCAAGCTCCAAGGCAATGCACATCGCCACATGGCCCGTTTTCGGTCTGGAGGGAAATTGTCTGGTAGTCGCTCATTAACAAACCATGCCATTTTGCCCGTAAAAATGATACTCACACATGTCAAATTGGCTATTGAGCCCAAGCCTGTCCCTCGAAAAGGGAATACGTTTTCGCTGTTCGTAGCTCGATTGCCCCAATCCATCGGCTAGAATTTTGGGGTTTCGACTTCTTTCATCCAGCATACCAGCTTCTGGAAACTCCATCATTTTTCTGATGGCTTGATTCCGCACGCCCATATTGCGGGTGCGCCAATTACATCTACGACCCGGGTGTTACTCTCATTCGTGATATAAGGGTCACCAATAATGGAAATTTCGACTGCACCGCCTCGCAGTGATCGAGATTGATTTGTATCAACTTCATTTCTCCATTGTATTCAGGGCTCTTCTAAATACTGCATGTCTACTATCGGCAAAGAGCCTAATTAGACTTACACTCCTTAAAACTATTGCCTCCTCCCTCACATTTTCGGCGCCTCTTTGAACTATTACGGCCATTTGTTCATTTCGTTGCTATATAACCTTCTTAAGTCATCTAAAAGAGCGCTTGGGAGGCACCTGTACTCTCAGTCAGAAAAAGGAGTGACTTATTTTTACTTTTCCAACAGCCAGCAGAAGTAAATTTCTACTTCAACCGGTTAGCTGACACTTGTCGTTTACGTGCCTCAATATAGCTCCTTGGGTCCTCTAGCTGCGGACTCCTAGGAACCAAGTGGTCCAAACCATACATCTAAGACTCGCAGATATCTTTCTTTGAGGCGAGTTCAGCAATGAATTCTGTCACAATCTCCTGCTTTTTGTTCGTATTTGTGCCTCTTCTTTTAAGGACTTTTCCATCTTGATAAGGAAATTTTCAGTCGTCTTACCCGGGGACTACTTTAGTTCCAGCGTCAAATCTCTTTTTTTTTAACATCTGACTTATCTTACCCATTCTCCAAAGTCTATCAGTTCCGGAACCGATTTTACCTTTCTGAGAGTATAGGCATATATCATATCATTTTTTGTACAAATACTGATCAATCCGGACCATAATCTTCGTTTACGTGTCGCATTTAACTTTCTGCCAACTATGCTCTTTCAGGCTTGAGTTCATTGAAACCGGCGCTGCTGTTTCCGCAATTTTTGGTTACTTTTGCTGGAAAAAGGGAAAGTCGCGATAATATGCCGCTTTGCTTTTAAGAGAGTTTTGAAGGGGCGCGTGACCGAAAGTAGCGACAGGGCATAATCGCTCCATATATCACAAGCAAAGCCAATTCAACTTTTCCACTTCTCTCATGTCTGAAGCTGACGAAGGATGGCTTTCCTGACCAAGTGATAGCTTCCTTCAAAGTGACAGCGACTTCGATACTATCGTCCAATCTTTCTTTCGGCCATCAGAAGATTAAGCTTCGTAAAAATTTCCGGCCGACCCGCTTGTCTCGCTAAACTTAAATGATTCCGACAACTATACATTGTTTTATCAAAGTGTAAGGGGTCTAAGAACCAAGCGGTCGGATTTCAAACTGTCTACCTTAGCATTCTTCATGTCATCTGCACTTCTGAAACCTGGCTGGATGACAGGATTTTAGATTCAGAGCTCCTCAAAAGTTACTCTGCCTTTCGTTGTGACAGAAACTGCGTTGCGCTTGGCAAGAAAACTGGAGGAGTGGCCCTAATAGCTGCTAAGTGCCCTCTCCGTGCTGAAATCATTTTTCCTCCTCCTCCTCTACTTACGATTCTGTCACCATACAAACCATTCCACCAAACGTATGCTCCTTTATCAAATCCTGTGTATATTTTCCTAGCCTCAGCCCGCCTTCTCTGTACGAGGATTTCTTCGACACATTATCCATTATCAGAGGTCCTAATCGTTTTATTTCCCTCACTTCCTTTCATCCTCTGTGACGACTTTAATCTTTCTATACTCTCCTGTCACATTATTTCTGGCCTTCCCTCCCTCCCTAATAACTCCACCTACCCTTCCCTTCCTCTATCCACTTTCATGTACACCTGTGGCACCCTCCAGTTTAGCCTTTCTCGAAACCTCTTAGATCGCACTCCTGACTTTGTCCTCACTAACCTTCCTATGCGTGACCTTTCCCAATCGCCTCATGCCCCGTGTTACGTTATCCCTGACGCCCATCATCTTGCTCTCGAGTTCGTTGCTCAGATATCCCGACTCCACTCTCCTGTCGCTCGCAAACCTACCAAGTTCAACTTCCATAGGGCGAACTTCGAAGGTCTGAACTAAGCCCTGACGGCAATCAACTAGGTCTCCCACTCTCTCCATATACGTGTGACCAAGCACTCAACACCTTCTATACCATTCTATCTGATCTTCCTTGTTACGTTCCCCTTCTCTTCTAAGTGCTTATGTTCCTACTCCGTCTGCCGCCAGCGAAGAAGAAGTTCCTGTCTTCTAGAAACGATGCTGACTTAGTCTTTTTTATTCCACCTCCTTTCTGCGAATCCCTCCCGATAGTGGATATAGCCTGCCCCGTATCGCCTACCATTCCCCTTCTTATCTCTCTCTTTCTCGAATAACTCATTGGCAAACTTGATGCTAATGTCGGACCTGGTTACGATGGTCTTCCAAACCTCCTTTTGCTCAAAACTGAAAAATACCATCTCCCTTCCCCTATCTCTTGTTTTCAACAAAAGCCTGGAAGAGAATCATTTTCCTGGCTTGTGGAAAGAGGCTCCCATCATCATAGACACTGTAAATCACAAGATACTTCTATCCAAACTCTCGTCTCTAAGTGTTCCCATTCCACTTGTTTTATAGCTTGCTTCTTACCTTTCCAACTGATTCTGCCGCGTTTCTTCTGATGGCTGCTCTTCCCGCTCCTTCTCTGCTTCCCTGACGTCAGGTATCTTTTCTGTGTCCCTTGTTATTTTTATTTCTTATCAACGACCTTCCCCTCTCGTTACTTGTCCCTGTTTGCTCTATGCCGACAACCTTAGACTGTTTTCCGCTATACCGTCACCTACGGAATGTGTTTCCCTTCAATCTAAACTAGACACTTTGGTTCGTTGGTGCTCGACTAATGGTTTAGCGCTAAACGTCAGAAAGTGTCACTCTAAGTGCTACTCCCTAAAATCCTTACCGACTTCTTTCTACTACTCTCTTAATGACAGTCCTTATCCTACTTAAATTCCACTCAAGACCTCGGAAAATAAACTTCGCTTTGATATCCATTGCCTCGAAGTCACCAATTAATCAGCAAATTTTGAGGCTTTATACTTCGCTCCTCCACTGATTTTGAATTCATCCAACATTCCTTAGCTCTCTTCAATTCCCTCGTGAGGAATACCCTCGAGTACTGCTCCGTGATCTGGTCACCCTCCCGTAATTGTGTCTTACCCTTGAAAATGTGCAACGCATATTTAGCCGTTCCCTCTTCTTTAAGAAAAGCTTCCCTCGTGTGTGGACTACCCCTTACGCCTCCGCTTTCTGAACCTTCCCTTCCTGCAGCAGGGTATCTGCTTCTATGCACATTTTTTAAACTTTCCTCGGTTCTGATGGACTGCTCCGCCGTTAACGGCATCACCTGCCTTCCTGCGTCTTATAACACACGTAGCGCAAACATTTTCAACGTGCCCTTCGCAGAGCTCGAAGTCTACTTTCATTCCCCAATTCCTCGGCGTTGCAGAGGTGAGGCAGCGTCTGACGAGTTGCCTCTGTCCTGGACGAAACCATCAGTCGACTTTTTTGATAAATCATCATCATCAACGGCGCAACAACCGGTATCCGGTCTAGGCCTTTTTGATAAACTTGGATGTTAAATTCGGAGGAATCCGTGGACCACAAGAGAGGAAGTAAGCTGCTCTCCAATTGATCCGATCCGTCATCAAGTGGATGTGGACTCAGGACTCCCAGTATCTTCAACAAAAAATTTGGAAGAAAGGTTTAAGTGGTGAACCCACACACATGCGGTGAATTATATTGTTCCCCGGGGTTCTCAAAAGAGGGTTGCTTCTTGCCATCCAATATAGTATAATTATTGTCAAGTGAAGTGTGTAAAAAGTTTAAATTAATTTTTGCTGAAATCAAAATAAAAGAAATTTGAAACCGATTAAATCTCCACCTTCTATGAAAATTATAATTTTTTCGCACATATTAAGGGACATTAATATGTGGTTTGAAAAAGATGAATATTTTTGAAGATTGAAAAATATTGAGTGATTCTTCGTATAGTCATTATCATAATAGACCTTCTATTTTCCACCAATTCTCCCCAAATTAGAGAAAACATGGAGTAGGTACATAAAGTGCAGACATCCGTCAAAATTCGAGGAAATTAGCTCGGAAAAATGAAGAGACAGACCAAAAGGCAAGCACAATGTTGTTGCGAACTCCTAGTGAGGGAGGAAAAAACTTTGCTGCGAGAAGCCGTTGCGGCATGAATAGAAGCTCAAAATAGACAGAAGTCAAGCTTTGAGCTAACTTCAACGTTATCACCACCCTGATATGAAACGAAAACGTGCCTGCACTCTTTCCACCTTTTGCTTATTTTTATGTGGAAATGCTCCCTAGCAAAGAACATCAGAAAAACTCATTAGCCAAATGTGGCAATCTTGCTATCAATAGGTCATATCCTTTCAGAAAACAGTCTGGACTTTTCATGCATGTTGAAACAACCATTCACTGTGGAACGCCGTTAGAAGCTCCATAATTCCTAGAATAAATCTGAAAATTTTGTAGCCAAGCATATGGGAAAATTCATTGAATGCATTTTTATCTGACCCTGACTACGGACTCAGAACGTTCTTTATGGCGCACTGAAAATAGTTTGCACTTTGACTGAAATAGAAGGCAGTGCCTGGGAATATTTAGCTTTGCAGAAAAAAGTCTGCAATAACTCAACAAACGACTTAGAGTCTCACCGGAATTCTGGCGGAATACCTCACGGAAATTTCATTTGCATTGCGTGTAACAACTCAATGCATTTCTCCGCAGCTTGCATTTCCATCGCATAACACTACGTGGCATAGTGTCGGCGTTGCATAACGCTGCGACTTTATTGTTGACAGCGAAGTTAGAGCGTTCACAAAAACAAGCTTTCCACGGGAATTTAACATAGTTGGGGGTCTCACGCAAAATGTCGTGATTCCTGTCCTTGTCCAAGTGGAGTTTATACATACATTTGAGTTATACGAAATAGTTCACAACTTAAGCATTGCATATAAATTTGCAGAGATGTGTTACCAACGTAGCTATAGTCATGACAGGAAGGACAATGAATTTCGCAGAGTCAGTGCATTATCAAGCAGACACTGCAGGAACAATCGAAATTATCTAATGCTTCCTGGATGGAAGAAGGTACAATCTCTGAGAAGTACATTTCGAGGAGTCCTTTTTGTGCGGTGATAAAAATGGGGTCACTAAATATTTGCTCTGTGGGATATAGAAAACCACAGTGGACAAAGTCAGTTCTCGTTGGAGCCATAAATGATATTGCACTAAAGCTCCTAAATGAGTGAAGTTACGCTATTTCTTGAGCCACCGGTAGCCAACTGGAGAAAGAGAATTTGGTCATGGACCATTGAGAGACTATGTGAATCTCAACGGGGAAAGCTTGATATAGAAAAGAGCCGAGTACAACAGGAGAAGTGAGAAATTAATTTATTAGCTCATAATAGATTACCCGATTATCACCACCGGCGCAACAATCGGTATCGAGACTAGGTATGCCTTAGTAAGGAATTCTAGACATCCAGGTTTCCCGCCGAAACCCGGTCCACGACTTCGACATCCTTTAAAACCGTCAGGCGTCCTGGTCTACGCCATCACTCCATTTCAGGCAGGGCCTGTCACGTCTTCTTTTTACACCATGGATATTGCACTTATAGACCGAGGTAGATCATCTTCCCTCATACAAATTAAGTGACCCGCCCACCACATCCTACTGAGTCAGATTTTCTTCCCAATCAGACGGTTTTAGTATTACTCATAAACTTCATCGTTATGCAGGCTAAGACGTCATGAATCCTCTTGTAGAGAAGAGAAATCTTCTCGTGAACGCGGCTAAGAGTTCATCACTTTCCTTGTTAAAAACTCGTATCCAAGGAAAACATGAGGACCTTCAAGGTCACTGTGTTATACAATAAGATCTTTGCCCATATGGTGAGACATTATCGGTTGTGATTTTCCACCCTACATAGTAGAAAGTATTCAGGTTCAAAGAAGGAAATTCGTTGTTATGTTTGTTGGCCGATATCATTAACATACGTCAGTAGTTAAGTAGACTTGAAAAGGATAGTGCCTACTTATTTTACTCGACGGTCGACGGGGGCTGACGAACCCCCCACACAAGCAGATCATGCTGAGGGTAACGCAGATAAATCTGCAGCACTCAAAGTGCGCCTCGGCTAATCTGCTTGCCTTCCTCTTAGAGGAAAACATCGACATCGCATTAATATAGGAGCCCTGGGTCGGAAGTGACCGAATGATCAAAGGGTTTCAAAGCAAATATTTTAATTTATTCCACAGCACAGGAGACGCTGATCAGGATAGACCTAGAGCATGTATTCTTGCGAGAAAAAGTCTCCACGCTTTCCTGTGCCCGGACCTGAGTTCCAGTGACCTAGTTGTGGTCAAGCTGGAGCAGGCGGGGGCAGAGAACGTGTATATTTCCTCGGCTTACATGGCTCATGACCGATCAGCTCCGCCAGAACAGCTACAACACCTGACGAACAACATAACAACAAAGAAAGCCAACCTGCTGAAAGGCTGCGACGCAAATGCAAGGCATACGCTTAGGTGAGTCATTCTTTGATTTTATTATTACTTCAAATATATCAGTGTGTAACAGGGGCAGTACACCAACCTTCCATTTCACTGCTTGGAGAACGGTGACGGTTGGTGGGAGGTCTTTGATATCACCCTAATAACCGACAATGGGATTCTTATGGTGGAAGACTGGAGAGTGTTTGACCAGAGATCCTTCTCTGACCACAGTTGGATACTCTTCAGTCTAGATCTCGTCGCACAGGTACCCAATCCCTTTGGAGACCCCAGGAGGATCGACTGGAGAAAGTTTGGTCGGGTAATTAAAAACAAACTCTCCGGTGCGCAAATTGGTAGGATTGGCATGACAGACGAACTGGAGTCAAAGGTTGGGGCTCTGGAGAAGGCATTTGATACCGCCTTTAAAGTCTCGTGCCCTACTAAGTACAGTAAAAAGACCCTGCCACCGTGGTGAAATGAAAATCTCTCTAGTCTCAGCAAGCTGACCAGAGAAATCTTCAACGTCTCCTACAGGCAAAAATACTGACAGCCATACAAGGACTGCCTGAAGAAGTACAAGCCGGCCATCAGGACCGCCAAGAGGCGGTCTTGGCTGGACTATTGTCAGAACATCGAAAGCACTAGTGAATCCACGAGGTTCAGTAAGATTCTGACCAAGGAACGTAAGAGCTCATCCTTCCTTAAAAAGTCGGAAGGCTCTTAGACGGAATCTTCTGGCGAAACCTTGAAACTGCTGGTTCAAACGCACTTTCCCTCCAGCGACGAGGATGGTGAGTCAGAACCTTGTTTGGAGGGTTTGCGGCAACCCCAGCTGTGCGAGACTATCAAATCGGTAATTACCGAGAATAAGACCGGCTGGGCTATAAACAGCTTCTCCGCATACAAGTCTCCAGGCCCAGATGGTATAATGCCAGTCATGCTACAGAAGCAGCAGGAAAGAGTTGTGCCGTGGCTTGTTGAGATTTACCGGAGCTGGATTTCTTTAGGATACGTAGCGCAGTTCTGGAGACGCGCACGAGTTGTTTTCATACCGAAAGCGGGCAGGCGTCCGCGAAGGACTTTGGACCAATCTCGTGCTGAAGACCATAGAACGCGTCCTGGACATTCACTTAAGGACAATTATGGAGAGAACGCCTATCACTAAATCCCAGCATGCCTACCTCAAAGGAAAATCCACAGAAACCGCCCTCCACGAGGTAATTGGCACGGGGGAGCGGTCGCTGCAGTACAAGCAGTATACCCTAGCTGCCTTCTCGGATACAAAGGGAGCTTTTAACAACGTCAGTACCAATGCCATCAAGGAAGCCTCGACCGGTATTGGATTGGAGGGGTATCTCACGCATTGGATTATATCCATGCTGAGTAAGGATAATCCAGTCGGATCTGGGAGGCACGTCCCAGGGTGGCGCCATCTTACCGGTGCTCTGGTTAATAATAATGGACAAAATTTTACGTACATTGGACAGCAGCGGGGTGAAGGTGGTGGCGTATGCCGACGACTTGGTGATATTAGTATCAGAGATGTTTCTGTCCGTTATGAGCGACACAATGGAAGGAGCGTTGCGAAAGGTGCGCCAATGGGCCACAAGATGCGGACTCAGCATAAACCCAACCAAAACGGAACTGATGCTATTCACCACCAAGCCAAGGACACCTGAATTCCATCTACCACGGCTGAATGAACAAAGATTGGTTCTTTCCTCTAATGTAAAGTATCTGGGTGTAATCCTGGATCCTAAGCTAAATTGGAGGTTGAAAATAGAAGTGAGGGTTAAGAAGACCTGTATAACTTTTATGCCTGCAAGAGAACCTTTGCAAAGAAATGGGAGGATGGTTTTCTGGATGTACACCGCTGTAGTGCGTCCAATTCTAACGTACGGCTCTATTGTATGGTGGCAGACTTTGAAGAAAAAATGCAATAGAACGAAGCTTAATAGGATTCAAAGAACCGCGTGTGCTACTGGGGCTCCGCAGTTCTGCCCGGCAGATGCTCTCAATGTACTCCTGCATCTCCTCCCACTAGACCTCCACATTAAATATGTTGCAGCGTGCAGTGGGCAAAGTGGAAGACTGGTGGCGTGTTGCAAGACTATACGCGGTATATATATATATGGTTGATATGACAATTCCTTTGTTTAATTGTCTCTAGGGATCGTTCATCCAGCCCGATCGTGAGAAGTCTATCCTTGCCCGGCGTATGGAGGTCCCGTTCTATTGTTGTGGTTTTTGAAAGAAAAACTGTCATCATATGTGCTCCTAGCACATGCGGATAGTTCAGCTCCTTTCCACTGTGGCAAGTTGGGAACTGTGGTCCTAAGCCACTCTGCAGTGTCATGCAGTCCACCAGTATGTGCCCTGGTCGAAAGCGTATTCTGGTGAACACGAGTTAGGAGTCCATCCCTTGGATATCTGCCTGGCGGCTAAGTCTTCGATAGTTCTCTACTCCTCACGAGTGAGTATTTGCTCGGGGAACATTTTTGGTAGTATGGCCAGCCAAATGATTTTGAACGCGTTGGCATAGTTAATGGTCGACTTCCTGATTCCTGCTTTCACACCTGACCTACCCGGTTTTTCTCCCCTCTTGCCTTCAGGTTTAGGTCTTTTTTGGGAGCATTCCTTCCACGTGGGCCAACCTCCGTTTCTTCCCGCTTGCTGGGATCCAATAAAGATGGCATCTGTCTATCCCGAGCTATCTTGGAAGCCTCTTCTGGTTTCAGGCCTTTCTTCAGATGGCATAGGTACAGGACAGTTCATGGATACCTCCTTCCTCAAAAGCTTTTAAGTCTAGCTTCGCACATATTGCAGATAACGTTTCGGTATTTACCTCGCCTATTGACGACTGAGTTTTTTTGCGAAATATCCAGCGAATCACCTACATTCCTGAGCTCATCGCCTTACTTTTACTTCCTTAGTTCTCATTAACTTTACTCCTTTATATGGTCGCGTTGATTAAGGACCTCATCAAAGATAATTCAAATGAAGCTACGTAACCAACATAACTTCCAGTATTGGCACCCCAGTCAAATAACTGACAAATGTCCAAGGAAATAAGAAATGTTAAAGTGTTCACTCCTGCAAAGGAGGAGTTTCCTACGATTCGTTGGCACCTTTCCTATAAGGACACGACGGACTCCTTAATAAAAACCAACACTTTTCCTTCACCGCAACGACAACGATGAAAAATATTCGAACATTCTACATTTTATGGTGGCTTTTGTTAAATGTATTGCTGGATGCAGTTGATTGCTCTCGTGTTAGGCAATAATGTGTGCAATAAAATTGAGACATAACCAGCAATTCAAGGAAGTGATTTATTACTCGCAGGACATGGAAGAGAGCCACTGAGATGGGTGCATTTAGATTGTTCCTGCAATCTACGTGCATACATCTTGCATGTAGAGCTTTGATTTGAACTTTGCTTACACCATTAAAAACTGAATGAGGTTGCACTACTAATCACCGGAATTTTTCAAACTAGGAAATCATGCAATTGCCATAATAGTTTATGTGGTCATATTTTACTTTATATGCATTCAAAGGATCTTGTTTTAGCTTCCGAAATTATTTCTAAGAACTTTTGCATTATTATGTTTTTTGTCTTTATGGATTACGTGTCAGAGTTAAGACTCTTGGCGGAAGCCAGCTCCTGTAATTGTCGCTCCCGAATCGTTAAAAAGGATCACGAAGGTAAATTAAAATAGAGTAAACATACTTTATGACTTCTCGATCAATATTTATTTTTTCTTGGCACTTATTAAGAAGTCCTAAAAGACAGTTAAGAAGTCCATTATGGCAAGCAACTTTGTGAATTCTGAATTTCGCCGAAAGCTTCATCATAGGCCCAGCTACTAGTCTTCGGTGGCTAAAAATGGCTTTTATTTATTTAATGAGGACAATACACAGAAAACAAATTCGTTATTACACATTGTCCTCAGAGGGAGGAGCAAGTATGCAGCTTACCTTACGCTTGAAAATAGAGAAGGACCCAAACTGTAGAGTGTTGTAGGACTGGCATAGCCTGCGGATCGGGAAGTGGAAGTAAATCTCGAGCTCTGCGAAGGGTACTTCAAAGATGTCCGCACTCCGTGTGTTATGAAAAGTGACGCGGTAAGTTATATCCGAGTTGGCAGAGCAGTCCATCAGTCAATTGCAGAGTTTGAAAAAAGTGCACATATCAAAGGAGATACGGCGTTGCTGGAGGGACGGGAGATTGACGGTGCGGAGTCGTGACGGGGTCCAGGTGAATTTGCGTTATACAACTTCAAGAGCGCGGTAGTCACGGGAGTGTTAAGGAGAGCTGAATTGAGGTAAAGTCGGAGGAGCAACGTAGGATAAAACCAGACATTTTGGAAGCTCTATTGATGACGTCAACGAAGTGGGAATTGAAACGAAGTTTGTCGTCAAATGTTTTACTCAGGTCTTGCAAGGTCTATTGTGAAAGGGGTTGTCCACTGAGAGAATAGAAAAGGATGTTGGGGAGGGTTTAAGCGAATAGCACATACAGCAGCATTTGCCGCCATTCAGTGTTAGCTTGTTGACCGAACACCAACGGACTTAATTATTAGGGTTGGACCGCAAGAGAGCACAGTCCAGCGGAGGCGAAATATAGGCAAACAATTTAAAGTCGCTTGCTTAAACAAACACGGGCAGGTGAGGATGGAGGCGAGGTCATTGATAAAAACAAGAAGAATAAAGGACCAAGTATAGGTCTTTGGGAAACGCCAGAGGAAGGAGAGAAGGAACGAGATGAGTAACCACCAAAGGAAAATTTGCAGGAACGGTATGAGAGATAGGAGGAAAGCCAGGAGATGACTGAGGGAGGGAAGTCGAGTAATGAGAGTGTAGAGAGGAGAACACTATGGTCAACGGTATCAAAGCCTCTCGAGAAGTCAGTATAAATAGTATGTACCTCCTGTCGTGAATCAAAGCATTTAGCAATGAAGTTGATAAAGACTAGAAGGTTTGAAGTCGTAGATCTACGTTTCATGAAACCATGCTGGTCTTTGACAATGAGGTGACCGAAGTGAGCAGTCAATCAGTCGTTGACGTATTTTTCCAGGATCTTGGAGCAAGAGGAGAGAAAAGAAATGTGGCGGTAGTTCACAGCAAGAGAAGGGTATCCGCTCTTGAAGATAGGAATGATAAGGGCCTCTTTCCAGAGATGGGGAAAGTAGCATTCTTCTAGAATTTTGTTGTAAATTATACTCAGAGGGAGGGAAATATATTTTCAACAGTTAAGAAGGAAGAGGTTAGGAAACCCATCGGGGCCAGGTCCGACATTGGGGTCAAGATTACCAATGAGGAACTCAACAAAGGAAGGCGTAAGGAGAGGAACGGCCAGAGATTCGGAGTAGTGTGCAGTTATGAGAGGTGCAGAGGGTGGAGGGCTCGAGGGAGAAAACACTGAAGAGATGTAGGTGCAGAGAAGGTCGTAGGATTGTTGTGGGGAGTTGGCAGTGGAGTCAGCGAAAATGATGGAAGAAGGGAGAGATTGAGTAGGATTACGAGACCGAAAGGGTTTCAAGTTACCGCGGACAAGGGCGGCTTCGATGTGTCCGGATAGCTGCGAGGTTAGAGCACAAGACTGTCATATGGAAGGTCGTGGTTCAAATTTCACTGGTGGCAGTGAGACTTGTATCGTAATTTGACGTCGGATACCAGTTGACTCAACTGTGAATGAATACCTGAGTAAAATCAGTGTAATAATCTCGGGCGAGGGCAATGTGTGGTCGTACAGTGTTACTGTAGTGTACCGTTACGGTCTTGAATGAGCTGCTCTGACGCACTTTATGGCCCTGATCCAATATGGATTATTGCCCCAACGATTATTATTAAGGGCGACTTTGATGCTCAATAAGTACCTTTTATGCGCTTTTTTTATCATTGACTTCACAGTAGAGTGCATGGCGTAAAAGTGAGTAAGATCGACGTCATTCTTAGAAGCCCGAAACTTCTGTAGTGCATGTTTCAGGCGAATGTTATTAAGAATCTCCGTTGTGAACCAAGTTGGATAGGAACCTGGATAAGCAAGGGAAGAAGGGACATAGCAGGAAAAGAGATCGGACAAGATATTGTAAAACTTGTTTAGAGCTTAATCATACGTTGAGTTGCTTAATATACCTACCCAGTTCAAAGGCTCTATAGCTGAGCTCAGACCGTCAAAGTTGACTTTGTGGAAGTTGAATTTGAGCATGGGGAGGTTGAAATCACCGCAAAGGAAGAAAGGGAGGGAAGCGAATCTGATAGTAAGGAGTTTAGACAAATTATCAAACAAGTCTTCATACAGGTGAAAAGAGCAAGCACAGGGGACATTCACACAAAATACAATGAACGGGAGGAAGTTGGAAGGAGAAACACGATGAGCAACACAGTCATAAGGAAAGCCAGAGGAGGAAAAGATGAGTTCGATGGTGAGTGTACCTTTTATTGCAATTAGGACCCCATCGCCGGTGCACTTACGAGATGCATCCCGGTCCCTGTCACAGCGGAAAGTGGAGTACCCTTCGGGAAGCTTGGAGCTTAATATGGCAACATCCAGCTAAGTTTGGGAGATACAGATGGCGTGGTGTTGCTGAGCCAGCACAAATAAATTGAAGGCCCCCAGATTGGTTCTTAAACCCCAAACATTCTGATTTAATAGACGGACAGTAAACATGGATCCAGTTATATTGCTCGCAGGCTGGTTGCCCTGTAATTTACCCGCAAATTGGAGTGCTTATATGGCTTGATAAAGACACCTTCAGACCAGAAAGAAGGGTTGCCGAGGACGTCAACTTCATATGGAAGAGCGCAATCACCCGGTCGGTGTTGTTCTCTTTCGTCAATTTGACGCAGGACAGAGGAGAAAGCAAACCAACTTTGCTTTTTATATCGTCCAGTACGTCGTCCATAGTAGTTTCGAACGCAAGCTTGCAGATAAAGAATTATTTAGGGGGGGATGCCACCTTTAACACGGGGCTGCTGGTATGGGTGGATGAAGTGCCAGAATATATAGCAGCGACGGGAAGTGGAGCTTCGTTGGAGACGGGAACGATGTCAAAAGGTGATGATGAGTATATCACCTAATGCAAGCACCATTAAAATCTACAAAGTAAACCACCGAAGCTTTTTTGCAATACCGGAGACACTGGAACCTGTTGAGACTCCCGATGTAAATGGAAATATTTCACAAAGAAGAGCTGCTATGGGAAACCATAAACTCTATAAAGCTAAAAGAGGAGGATTTGAGGTGACGTACTTTGATCTATCCTCAGTAAAACAAAAATGAAATGCCGGGATCAGGGAAAGTGGTAAATAGAGTATAGTTGGAGTTATTCCACTATGCTAAATTCTACCTGATCTCTCTTGGTGACATGTCCCGCGACAGGCCGACCAAGAAAATGAATCCAATGTCGTTACAAACAAGATGATCGAATTGAGCAACAAGCCCCGGAAAAATGCAGTCGACGTGGCAGGACGGGCCCCGATCCTGTCGAGAAATGGGCAAGGGTTCCTGACGCATGGACGGCATCAGGACATAAGTAAGTTAGTCCGAGCAAAACAACCATCCACTCTTTGAAGTCAGTAGCCAATTCACGGAGAGTGGCTGGCGCAGAAAGAACAGAAGCATATTGATTGACTAATTTAATTCCAGGGCATGTACTTTGCCCAATGTTCATGCCCCGATGACATTTAATACCGTGACTGCACGAAAAAAGTAAACGTTCGAAATCTCCAGGCTTTAACCTAGATAACACCACTTGCGGTGATAACGATAGCTTGTAACATGGATCACCGTGCTCTCGCTAAGTCCTTCGTTGATACTTTGTCCATTATGCAGACCGTCAAAGCTCCCGGTCGACAGGGGCTTGCTGATGCTCAAATTAAATAATTCTTCACAAATTACCTGCGCGTTATACTAATAATTATACATGAAAACAGATGTCGCGCGGTCGTCGTTTGACAACACTAGAATACGTACCCTTTATACGCTTTTATTCAAACTGAATACAGAATAAATGTTCATGGACCATCTTTATGACCATCTGTCAAAGACACAGATAATGAAAAAATAAATTTTGTCACTTAGATTGATTGACGTCGGCGACATTCACTTAAGCAGAAATTGAATTCCTATGGCCCTTTCTTTAGTGGTAAATTCTTAGACCCCTTCCCGAAACGTTCAACTTTAAGAGCGGGTCTGTTAGCTCCGGGACCGCAATCGTTGAACTAAATTATCCCCTGCGGAGATATTTTTGAAACTGTTCCCTCCAAAACTGTTCTTCGTTCCGCTTCTTGCGAGGCGCAAACATACTGGCACACCCAGATTTTTGTGCTTTCAACTTAATAGCGATCACTTAATGATATATAGCAGCATTCACTTTTCTTCACCTTAGGACTTCGGTTTTTATTAAATTTACTACTCGCTTATTGAGATACTGACTTCAACGCATCCGAATTCCATTCCGGCCCCAAAAACTCATTTCCTTCAGCGGTCAGGTTTGAAGATCACCTGAGAAATCGTATACCTAAAAGCTGCTAGGCTGAAATGCATCCGATTGCATGCTGTGTACCGAAATATATAGCACTGCAATGCTAAAGATTAAAAAGAAAATGGCCATTTTTGTTTCCAAATAATTTTATAATTATCGTATAGCATTTCGGGAAATTGGAAATGGGATGATAGAATGTTGCACACAATCAAACTGCTTTCTCCAGGAGCTAAGAACTAGGAATTAAAAAACAAAAAAATGCATTAGGTGAAAATGATAAGCTTACAGCAACGAGACAAGCGCAATGGCGAACACAAACCGGGCAACGAGGTTGAGAGTTTGTCGCTTAGCTTTCACACTGTCAAAATGGGATATTTCCTTTATATTGTGAAATGTTGGTAGCTTTCTCTGTTATCGATGCTTTAGCAGGAGTTTTTTGAAAGTATTTTATTTCATAACCGTGGCCCTGAACTGAGCGCTGTGAGGTAGTGTGATAATGATTGTGATCATCCGTGGTTATTATCCTGATATGATTCAGGCTATCATTGATACCTCATCCGTCCAAAAAAAAAATTTAAAAGTTTTCGAAATACTCATCGTTGTAGGGTTTACTATTTATGGTATCTTTTCTATAAATTCTGTTCTGAACAATACTTCGCGCGTAAAATAGAAAGCAGTCAAATCCCAGTGAAATGTACTCCCAAAACGAATTTTCCAATTTATTCGGGATCCAGTATTGTCGGTTTTCCTATGAAAAATAAATTTCTCAATCGGTACTACTTTAACACAGTCAAGTACTTCACTTTCTCTACTGTCGCCTTCAAAGCTAGTGGCAGTCAATAAATTTCGACCCCCATAGGACCGACCAACTTAACAACGCGACCCTATATGAACCTCATAAATTATCCCATTATCCTTTCGCATAAAAAGCACGACAGTAAAGACTTTTTATCTGATTCGACCTTATGATAATTTAATGCTCGTTTCGACATTATACAGCTGTACGAGGTGAAGCAAGGGAAGCTAGGCGCATTGCCTGTTCGGTATCCAAACCGAAACCGAACATTGCTTTCAAGCGTGTCCATCCACGAACCGAATGAAACCGCAAGCATAACACTAGCAATATTGCTTAGCATTCATAACAGAACATTCGTTCCATTAAAACTAATATCACTCTTGGTTACTATTAAGGTGCTCTTTAGTTCTTCCGTACTCTATTCACTTTACTTTTTCCTTGGGCTTCCTGATTGCCTGTTTCTGCTCCAAGTGCCTTAATGTCTTAAAGTTTTGCCGACGAAAAGTTTCGCAATAAAACTTGGGCTTACTTTACTATAAAGGTAAAAGAGACTCAACCTCATAGCGAGATCTTAAGTAACTACTGAAATGGGAAAGTCCTTTTACACTATATACAGTCTGTCCAGTCAGATTGTTGCGGAACGCCCTGGGTCCTTTTCTCTGTTGCACTTTAAATTCAATTATCGCCAACAAAGAGGGTTTCATATCGAGGAGTTCTTCGAGTACCAGCAGTTGGGTAATGCTGGTCCTTCCTGAAAACTCAAGGTAAGGACTAGACCCTGCCTGGGAGATATTTCGTAGCTGAAATGCAAATTCATATTGTACTCACTGCTCGCTTCCTCCAAGATGACCCTTGTTGGATAATTTGAGCTCCTAATTGCCGATTATCTTACCTTAAACGCGTTCCAGCAAAGTGTTTTGGCAACGCACTTCAATCTGCTGCGGTTTTTTTCGTATACACTCTAATGGCCGGAAGTACATTTTCCCAACCGTAATATCCAGATACGTACCTAATTCTGCTCTATGACCGGACTTATTCACTCTTTATGATATTCGAGAAGGAGTACTCGGTATCTTTCGAAAAGGGATCCATAGTCATTATCCGGAGGTATAAGGCTATATTGTTTCATTGAAAAGCACGAATCACCCCCTTCCACACTCCCCACCGAGGAGCAGAAGGGGCATAAATAATGAAATAATTATCGGGGTAAGAGTAATTGGTGCGAAGGAATTGGTTTCCAATCAAATTACGAGAGATGAATGCATAATTGTTGTAATGAAATTAACTCAAATGGAAATTGCTTTAGTGTGTTATTAAAGGGTGAACGCTGCGATAGATCCAGGGAAATAGGTGGAATTGATTTAGTTTTTCTGATTCGTATTTATCTCTGATTATTCTTGAAGAAGATAAGATAAAACAACAATCCTTAAAACGGATAACTTTGACCAGAGTTGGAATTATCTCTTCGGTGATGTGAAAATTACATGCCATTCAGCAACCATGCAGTAACGCTTTGGATAGTTGATGATGGCAATGGCGGTATTCCGGAATTTGAGTGGAAATGGATAATCATCAACCGGAATTTTCATAGCATATTGTCACGTTCAATCCACACTTAACTATCGTATGGCAAACTTCACTAAGGCTACGTCTGGAATTTCCCGGAAAATATTTGTATTTGTTGATTGGACATTGAGAAAAAGGTCCCGAAATACAATTAACTCTATTTCAATTTAGAAGATAGAACACGTGGCAGAGGGTCTTAGCCTTCAAAAAGGTATCTGGATTTAAAAATGACAGCTGACAAGGAGCATCAGTCAGGCGAGGTAGTGTGAATGCCCTATACTCCACAAAAGAGTGAATAGGACACATGCAAGTGATTGGATATGAAAAAGGGTTTTTGTGAATAGGAAGGTGGAATGCAATTATGCCCAGAGTATCAGGCTCCTATTTTCAGCCAGACAACCGGCTAAAACTCCAATAATCATTTAACACATTACTTGGGGTTGGTGCAACCCATGGTCCAGGCAGGCTCAGCTATCCAGTTAGCTACTCATCTCCATCTTTTCCGTCTTAAGAATCCATTAACTGCAGCCTCCATACGGCTCAACATTACTGAATGGCCGCTATCAAGCTGCCAGTTCAGTAAAGGCGGTGGTGGTAGCGCTCGAACCCACTACAGAAGAAGAAGTTTGGGAGACACTGTCAGCCAGCCCTTACAATAAAAACAGCCAATCGACTGTGATTTGCCTATTTTATGCAGAAAAAAACAAAATGTTTATCCGCACTATTTAGTTATTAGGTTATTGCAAATGAAATGGCCGTTTTGGTACTAAAATTTGAAACGACTGTCAAGCTTACAAAAATTTATTTATTTAATGAAAATAGGTGTCAATCGATTCAAAACACTTCTCCCAGCGAGATTCAGGAGCAGGTATGCCATTTTCGTAGAAGTCCAACTGTCGGGTGTTGATAAATTCGTCGAAGGCAATTTTGACAGCCTCTTCATTCCTAAATTGTTTTTCCGTCTAAAAATGATCCAAATGCTTAAAGAAGTGGTAGTCGGTTGGCGAAAAGCCCGCTAAATATAGTGGATGAGGCAGAGTCTCATACTGCAATTCGTTCAACTTTTTATCCGTTGTTCTGGATACATGAGGTGGTGCAGCGTGGTGAAGGAGTATCACACCATCTCTACCAATTTTTGGTACATTTCTTCGAGTTGGGCACAGTATTTCTGTGCATTTATAATTTCTCCAGGTGCCAAAAAAGAATAGTGGATAACTCCAGCTGTAGACCGAACAGTCACCATTACCTTCTTCGGATGGAGGCTCGGTTTCGGTATATGCTTCGGTGGCTCATCAGCATCTAGCCATTGTGCTGATCGGGAACGATTGTCTTATTATATCCACTTTTCATCACATGTCACTATTCTATGCAAAAATGCATGGCCTCTGTTGCGGGTGAGTAAAGAACTGCAAATTTCCATTCGAAACGCCATGTTTTGCTCCGTAAGGGCATGCGGAACCCATTTGTCGAGCTTTTTCACCTTTCCAAGCTGTTGCAAGTGCCGGAAAACTATCGAATAGTGTACGCCCAGTTTCTCTGCAATGTCTCTCACAGGCTGATGTGTGTCGGATTCGACTAGCAAACGCAGATCGTCAATCGATGGTCCTGGATGTCCACGTGGCTCACTTTGAAGGTTTACGTCGCCTAACCGGAATTTTTCGTTTACTGTATCAGCTCCAAATGCGCTGTTGATGTTCTTGGTCGCCTTCGCTGCTTTATGATCAAGTTTGAACTCATACAGAAAAAGTATACGTTCTTGGCTCTTTCCTATCCTTTTTTCCTTTTTATTCACTGTTATCACAACGATGGTCAAAACTGAAATGAGTCCTTGATTAATTGTAGAAGTATTTATACTTCATTATCCGACACCAACAGTGCCAACTGGTGGTGGTCTGGTAGAGCAACATGTGTAACAACCTCATATTTCTGCCAGTCTCTGCTGCATTGTATGGCCCATCTACTCCTCGATTTATTTTTTCAAATGTGCTACCATGTTCTGAGAGTGTGAACCTTCTCTGCGTAAATGCCTGCTTCCTTATCCTTCTCATATTTTCTAAGGTATATATCTAGATCATCGTCAGGAATTAGAGCGCTGGGCTGTCAAAGCGGAAGATCGCGGTTCAAATCTTATTAACGGCAGAGGAATTTGGATCGTAACTAGATGCTGGATACCAGTCGACTCAGTTACGAACGAGTATCTGAGTCTAAATCAAAATACAAAAGTTGTGAGTGAAAAAGATATTGCATTAAATGTGAGAATTTGGAAAGGTGATCACCGTAAAAGGTAGGGTTTTTACCAGTTCGTTGGGACTACTAGAGAATTGTTCATTTCAAGATGATACCGTAGAACCAAAAATTTACGGTTACTCTCAATTCCCAGCTTGCTGTAAACTACGATTAAAATTTGTGGGCTACCAACCCGCAAATTTTGAAACTGTGTTACTACTGAAACGTGAGCAACGCCCCGGATGGGGACTCATCTCACAGCAACGACCTTTCGCTATAGAAAACGGAATATGATTGGTTTTTGGAATATGTGCAAGCCTCTTGACAAGAGTAGCAAAGTTCCTCGAAAATTTGCGCTTTTTCCAACTTGAACGGGAATCCCAAAAATAGAAACTGAACATTCTGGGCCTAAATGAAGTAAGATGGTGAAAGACTGAAGAATACTCCTCTCCCTTTCGCGGCAATGTGGTTTCGTACTCTGCAAAGCTAAGTGGTGGCAGACGCAAATCCGGTGCCGGTCTGACGGCTACCGCATCATCACCATCATCAGCGGCGGAACAACTGGTATCCGGTCTAGGCCTGCCTTAATAAGGACACCCCGGTTTTAAGCCGAGGTCCACCAATTCGATATCCCTAGAAGCTAACTGGCGTTCTGATTTACGCCAGTGCTCCATCTCAGGCAGGGTATGCTTCGTCTTCTTTTTCTATCATAGATATTGCCCTTATAGACTTTCCGGGCTGGATCATCCTCATCCATATGGACTAAGTGACCCGCCCCCCATAACCTATTCAGCCGGATTTTATCCACAACCGGACGGTCATGCTATCGCTCATAGATTTCGTCATTGTGTAGGCTACGGAATCGTCCATCCTCATGTAGGGGGCCAAAAATTCTTCGGAGTATTCTTCTCTCGAACGCGGCCAAGAGTTCGCAATTTTTCTTGCTAGGAACCCTAATCTCCGAAGAATACATGAGGACTGGCAAGATCATTGTCTTGTACAGTAAGAGCTTTGACCCTATGGTGAGACGTTTCGAGCGAAAAAGTTTTTGTAAGCTGAAATAGACTCTGTTGGCAGCCAATAACCGTGCGCGGATTTCGGTTGTGATTTTCGACCCAAGATAGGGGAAATTTTCAACGGTCTCAAGGTTGTATTCTCCTATCTTTATTCTTCTCGTTTGGCCAGTGCGATTCGATGTTGTCCGTCCTTTTGGTTTTGGCGCTGACATTGCCACCATGTACTTCGTCTTGCCTTCATTAATCTACAGCCCAAGATCTCGCGCCGCCTGCTCGATCTGGAGGAAAGTAGATTGTATGTCTCGGGTTGTTCTTCCCATGATGTCCATATCGTCAACATAGGTCAGTAGTTGGATGTACTTGAAGAGGATGGTCCCTCTCAAATATCGGCATCGCGAATCACTTTCTCCAGGGCTAGGTTCATGTTGAATGGTGTCAAGAGTGATCCTGCTGCTTTTGTCCGAATTCTCTGATAGCCGTGTACAGTTTTACCCTGGCTATGTTATCATAAGCGGCTTTGAAGTCGATGAAAAGATGGTGCAACTGATATCCATATTCTAAAAGGTTTTTCATCGCCTGCCGCAGTGAGAAAATCTGATCTGTTGCTGATTTGCCTGGAGTGAAGCCTTTTTGGTATGGGCCAATGATGTTCTGGGCGTATGGGGCTATCCGGCCTAACAAGATTGCGGAGAATATCTTATAGATGGTACTCAGCAACGTGATACCTTCCCTTTTTATGTCTGAGACAGATAATGCCTCTTTGCCTGTCGTCAGGCATTGATTCGCTAGCCCACACCTTGAGCATAAGTTGATAAACCACTTAGTGTAACTGGTTGCCTGCATATTTAACCGACTTATGATTTGTAAGCCGATGAATTGCACGGACTGTTTTTTCTGTACTTGGCGGTGGCAGCATTTGTCCGTCGTCTTTAGTTGGCGGGACCTCCAACTCGCTGATGTTCTGGTTGTTCAGTAGTTCATCAAAGTCAATCCATCGTTCCAATATGTCCATTCTGTCGGAAATCAGATTTCCCTCTTTGTCTCGGCAGGATGAACATCCAGGTGTGTAAGACTTCATCCCGCTGACTTTTTGATAAAACTTCCGCGCCTGGTAAAACTTCCTCTTATAATTACACTGTGAGTTCTGGAAGTTTTACCAATCTTATCGTTTTTAAAAGCACGATTTGAAGTCGTCTGGTTGATTTCGTGAGTCTTTTTAGTTTCCGGTTCCACCATTGAATCGTTTTACCGCGTTGGCCTCGGGAAATAGGGCAAACCCCTTCAAAGTGCTTTAAAAGTGTGCGACTCAGAGAAGTTTAAAAAACCCAACACCTTCTCTGCTTGCATTTGTGTGCTGAGCGTTCGCATTTGCCGATCCTTTAATTCTTGCGCTGGCGGAGGAGACAAAGAATCATAGGGTAAGTGAGCAGAGGCAACTATGACGTTTATCTTCTTAGCATTAACCTGGTACTGTAAGCTGACTACAACAAGGTCCTGACAACAGAACGGGTTTACCTCCTTGTCCTCACCTTCCGCCAAAAGTTCCACTTTCTTACATCCGATTTCTCTGGATATCACCACACTTGGTAATGTAGCAACGACCATGTCCTCATTCTCAAGAAACTTCACCTTCTTTCGCGGTGCCTTGCGTTGTCGTTGGCTGAGAGCCCTTTCACGTTCACAGTGTCCGAGCTGCATGGATCTGTTTCCACATACCCGATTGAGACTATTTGTGTCCGTATCACCAGCTTCCCTTTCTTTCGCTTTTCCTGGTAGAGGCGACGGAGAAGGTTCTAGCAGGTAAGCCTGTAGTCCCTTCTCATTTGCGGATGAAGTTTCTTTCTGCCGAGCCTTCCTCTGCCATTTTTTAGAAGAGCTAGGCAACAATGTCACCGACATGTCGGCCGTAGCCAGGTTTAAAGTTCCTCTCATTAAGGGAGTTGCTGTACTACCCTTTCTGACTGACCGCGTCGAAAACACAAGATTCAAGCTTTATACTGGTGTGGTGAGCCTGTCTTCCACAGATTTCTCCGTGGGAGGACATGGGTCTGTTGAGGCATCGAAATCCTTGCTTCGGCCATGACCTAATTTCTCAAAGCGTGGGGGATTCGAAGTTTATTTCCATCTCATGTATTATTGGATATCCATAGTGTAGTATTATAGTAAATTACTGCGGGCTCCTCCACCACGACAAAGTGGTGTCCGAGGGGGAACTCACTCTACAACATAAGTAGGATATTAACCAGTAGAGTACATATAGCGAAAATCCACACGAACCGAGTTTTTTTGAGAAGCAGGATATTATCAATGGATTCGAAAGCTTTGAAGAGATCAATATAAATTCGTGTACGTCATTCCTTTCACTGAGGGAGAAGTAAGGAGAGGTAAACTCCAATCAATTAAGCACAGTCGAACGCTCCCATTAAAACCCACGGTGGTCCTTCCTTATGAGATGTCCGAAGCAAGACGAAAGGCAGTCTTTGACACATTTTGTCTAGAAAATTAAGCACAGAATAAATTAGTTATATAAGGCGGTTGTTTTAAGCTAGATTGGGATCGCCTTTTTTGTGTATAAAAGTTGATGCTTCTCACTGAGAACACCCTGAACGCCAAACGGATAGCAGACAGTCCTGCGCAAAGTGAACTAAGGGAAATATGTAAAGACGGATACGCTTCCGAAGGAGGCTTTATCCAAGTTAGTTGGTTGACGGTTTCGTCCAGGGTAGTGACAAATCATAAGACGCTGCCTTACCTTTGACCTGGGAGCAGCGTGACCGAAAATGGCGACAGATGGTAATCGCCCCATTTATATATAATCGCGAACACGACATGAGTGAAAATTATATAGAAATGAAATCCGTCATATGCTCAGACCCAAACCAGTCCTTACTCCCGCTGCTCCCTGTACTTTTCGAGTTCCACCAGACTTCCTTTTTCCGTCTATGAACTCGATTCTCCGCTTGCCGGAATTCGTGATAAGTCTCCGCGCGTACCCGCGTCCTTTGAGAACACAACATTACTCGGTATGCAGCATTCTTCCGTTCCGTTGCTAGCTTACATTCATCGTCAAACCAGCCGTTTCGACTCTTTTTGCGGCTGGGGCCAAGTATACTTGTGGCCGTATCCATGATAACGTTCTTCAGGTGATTGTGAAGATCATTTGTTGATGCTTCATCTCCAGGTCCTCTGTTAACTGCGGTTATTGCGGCATCCATTTCCCTCTTATAGGTGTCGCGGAGGATTATGTTGTGGATGGCTTCAGTGTTCACTCTCACCTGATTATCAGAGGGGATTCTAGGTGGTATTGTTATTCGAGCTCGGAGCACCATGCCAACGAGATAGTGATCCGAGTCTATATTGGCCCCCCTATATGTTCTGACATTCATCAAGGCTGAGAGGTGGCGGCGTTCGATCAACACGTGGTCAATTTGGTTGAAAGTGGTCCAGTCTGAAGAGGCCCATGTATGTTTGTGGACCGCTTTCCGCGCAATCCAGGTACTTCCAACAACCATTTCATGTGACACTGCTAATTGAATAATCCGCAGTCCATTATCATTGGTAGCCTTTTGTAAGCTACGGGAGCGAACGTATCGCCTGAATACGAGCTTCGTCCCTATTTGATTATTAAAATCTCCAAGTATGATTTTAATATCATATCTGGGACAGGCTTCGAGGGTTCGTTCTACTGCCTCGTAGAAGGTATGCTTCTCCGACTCTGCAGTCTCCTCTATAGGGGCGTGAACGTTAATGAGGCTTATATTTCTAAATTTACCTCGCAAGAGCAGAATGCACAACCGTTCGCTTGTGTTTTCAAAGCCGATAACAGCAAGTTTCATTTTTTGGGTAACTAAGAAACCTACTCCGACCACATGGTTTACTGAATGGCCACTATAATATATGTTGTAGCGACTCTTCTCCACGAAACTGGTCTCTACCCAACACATCTCCTGAAACGCTGTTACATCAGCCCTATATTGGGTCAGGGCATCGCCTAGCTGCTTGGCAGCTCCATCTGTGTACAGGGAGCGCACGTTCCATGAGAAAATGGGCAAATTGGTAATCCATTGTCGTTGCCGGGTTCGTCGCTTTAAAATCCACCCTGTCCGAGGCTCCTTCCGTAGCTTCGTAACTTTGTTTTCCGTGTAGGGTTGTCAGCCCTACCCAACCCCTAACATGGAGGACTTGGAGTTTTTCATCAAGAAAGAACTCCCAGCGATCACAATATGTAGGCGGAGGTAGGGTTTGGTAGTAGAGCTGTTGGCGTTGGTTCAGCAGGGCATTTCCCAGGTTTTATACTCCATCGTGTGTACCAATCCACGTTTCGCCCTGAAACGCATACTACCCTTTGGCTGCCTTCTTTTGCGCGATAATTCCATACCCATTAGATTATCAATATGTCTGTGGTCCAATCGTGTGATATCGTTTGCTACTCTCCGACGTAAGCCCCCATGTCAAGGAATGCGATTTTGATGTCGGTAAACTTGCGCCTGACCAGCTGAAGATAGTTGGCTCATAGCTCTGTAGGTCAACAGTTTAAGTCTCTATTTTCCACATCATCAATCCATGCTTCTTGTATGACATACATTGGTTCGAGTAATGACTCCCTCCCATTGCAGCAAATTTATCTCCAAAATATTTACCTTATCTACGCCTTAGATGCCATGCGCTGCGCATCCTCTTCTCTGGGCTTGGAAGAAGGCACTTGGAATGTAATGGTTCGAAGTCGATAGTTTCCGAACCTTCTATTCATCCTTAACAATTCTTTCTACCGCTCTCCATCCGGGTAATACTACTGAGATTTTTCTGGATCGCAAGTTGAGGCTTGACCTCATTGTCATAAAAATCGTTTTCAGGAAACCGTAGAAATTGCGTATTGAACTATGCCAACTCAGAGATTTTTCTTAAGGTTAGTCGTACAGCCTCCTATATATCGCGGACCGAGGAATAGTACTGACTACAACTAGATGTCTTGCGAAAATGGAGTCGTTACTGCTATTCTTGGTAAGCTGTTTGCTGTGATCATCATCGTTTCCTGATCAATTGACATCGACATACAAAACCCATCCATCGAGTTCCAGAAGCTTGGCTACGAATAAAGACTTAGTCTTTGTGGCCGAGCCTTCTAAAAGGACTGCTACTACTACTGCTATGCATTGTCCTTGGGTAGAGGTGCCACGAACGGTTCTTTTCTTTCGTCTCTTGTGCAACCTGAGGTTCTGTTTTGTTCAATGATGGTTTCGGTAAAGGTGGTTTGTCCCGAGGAGTCCTTTTTGTCCGGAGGCAGTAGGTGAATATTTAGCTTCAGCAATGAAAGACAACTAGCCCGTCCATAAAGGATTGGGTCATAATTGGGATGGTTCGGATTTGAATAAGTGGAGAATCTAAGGCTAGACAAAGAGTCTTGATCGATAAACTCATGGTTGCTCCTTGACTTAGAGTTGGTTCAATTCATGTTTGAGTCTTAATTTTTGATTATGTTCTTCTGAGATGTTTATTATTGGCTGGATCTGGGGAGAGTAGGTTAATCTTAGCAGAGCTCCTTTTTGCCGAACCAGGAGAAGTTGAAACTGTGGGCCGTCTGCTGCCTAGAGTACATCATTCGGGGCAACTTGTAGCCACTTATTACTGGGCACGATTTGATTGGCTTCCCTTCTATAGGATCCCTATAGGATCTTTCTTATTGAACTCTCTAACCACTGCAAGGTAGGTAATCATTTGAGGAGCGGCAACTGGATGAAGTGATGCGTCTTTCAGGACTGTCAACGGTTGGTATTGTTCCATTGGATTCTGTGGTTCGCATACCCCTAGCTCTACTAGTCATTGCAGATCGATAGTATACTTTTGACATATCCTTTCCCATCACCAGTTGGGGGTGGTGCACTCTTTTGTAGGAACTCACGCTACTGAGATGGCAATGTATTTTCTAACCATTCAGTCTACCAAGACTTTTTTTCCGTTCAATTGCCAAATTGCTTAGTCAAGGGGTGCTAAAACTCAATATTAATTTTAGCACATCCATAATCTTAAAGGCAACTTGTGACTCCAAACATTTGACTTCCATTTCGAATTGGTTACATTAAATCCATTTACCTACGTTTATCATCGACCAGGAAATTATTCACTTAAGCGGAACCCATCCGAAATGCTTATCCTGCTCGTCATAAATGAAATGAATTGTTCGACACCTTTGGGGCGGAATAAGCAAGTGTTAAGCTCCACATAATTCATATGTATGAATATCCTGAATCTACGGCCATACATACATGTTCACTGATATACTATTGTATGAATAATTAACCATCTAATTGCTGCGATTAAACGTTATGATATAATAATTCGATTGCTGTTCGGCTGGCAATTCACGTTGAAATTCCCTGCAAGGCATCAGATCCAGCAATACGAGTCGGAAATAATTTAACTATAATTGCCATTATTTGGTAGGCTACGATCCAGCGATTACGGAAATGAACGCTGGTGAAAGATGAGTGAAAGTGTGTCCTAGAACGGGGCACAGTCTTTTGGCACCCTTTCAGGACTCATGCATTTTTACGTATCTAGGCTCTGTTAAATACCTCGGTGCCAAAATGTACCCCTTTTCCTTGAGCCCTTCGTAATGTTTGGGCTCCACTAGTGTATTCCTCCCTCCTGTAATTTCCTACCTCACAAACTGTACTTGGGCCCAACCGTAGATGTTTGCAAAAATATCTCTAATTAAATCAATTGCCTGTTCAAAATTATTATTGCAAGGAATTTATGTAAACATTAATTCTATGGAAGCAATTCCTCAAAAGGCATTCCGGCGAACGATCAGGCAATATTGTTCCGAGCTTAACGTTCCAGATAAGAGCCTAATAAACACCAGATGACCTTAAGAAATGAGTCGTTTTGTTCACAATTTTCCCACTTGTAATTTGTTTTTGATTGCCTCCCCTAATAACCGAAGTCATTATATTTGATGTTACGGATAATAAAGCCGCTGTGGAGGGAGGTGAGAAGAAATTGATTTCGATTGAATGAAATTGAACGATATAAAACTAAATGGTCAGTGGAATGGGAGGTTAAGCTCGAAAATAGAACAGTGAGATACTACGGCCAACGAACTCTTATGCTTCAAGACAGTCAACTGGAAAGTGGGACTAGCTCCTCCTTTTTGAACCTACCCGGGTGAGAAAGCGAGGCCCGTAAATCAATCTTGTGTTCGGTGGAGAAAGTCGTTTGGAGGTTCAATAAAGCCCGATTGTAACCACATTGTCAATCAAACTGAAATAATAATCCTTGCAATAAAGGAAAATGTCTTTGTGCTTTTCAAGTGGCAAAAGGGGTGGATAATGAAAAGGGGGTATCAATGAACCGATGAAAATACATGAAAAAAATACTGTTGGTGCAAGGCAACTTCATATCTAGATTGAATGCTGGAATAGTAGTAATGGATCATTTGGACAGAAAAGAGTTCGATCCGACTGGTATTCAACAAACCTAATCATTTTTCTATCCAGAACTTGAGTTTGTGAATCTCTGTTCTTGCGTTCACCACTTAGGCAACAGTCCAAAGAAAGTCGAGGCTCCCTCTTAAATGAACTGCACTTTAACCCAGGATCGAGTCGATGTCTATCTGACCGTGTGTTTGACCGTCTGTTTGCCATCCGTTTTTTAAGGAGGTGGAAATCTTCAAAAGTCCTTGGCCTCAGCACGCGAAAGTGTGGTGAGGCCTCAGCACGCGAAAGTGTGGGATTTTTACCCACTAAAACCACCCCGACTCCCCCCTCCCACCCTAGTTAGCTTACTTTAGCTAGGTCTCTTTCTGTCTACCCTCGGCGCTAGCAGTTTATCCCAGATTGCTGCGATCAAGGAATTGATCTTATCCCAATCCTCCTGGCAAGCTACCATTCTCTGGAAAAATTTTCTTGTGATAGCATTTCACCTAGAGTTTCCTCTAGGTTCTTCCTTTCTTCCACGAACCTAGGACATTGAAAGAATACGTGCTTTGGGTCCTTTGGGACTCCGTGGCAGTGGACAATTAGGTGAGGTGTTCAATTTAAACCTCCTCAGTGGCCGGAAGAAACTGGGTGAGATTATAAATGATCTCCTTATACTTTCTCTCCAGCCACTCCCCAATGGAAGGGATCAACCTGTAAGTCCCACGATCCTTTTCTGACTGGTCCCATCGCTATTGTGAACTGCTTATGGATCTCTCCATTTCGGCTTTTTCACCTGCGATAAAGGAGAGGCCGACCTCGAGCTATATATGTTCATAATCTCAGTTGACAGGATATCAATAGGCATCATTTCCTAGATGATGAATGCTGCCTCATCTGAGACGGTCCTGAAGGAAGAACACACCCTTAAGGCTGTTGTTCTGTAGACCGTACTCAGTTTATGTGCCTAAAACATGCAGCGCTTTTCGCCAAACTGGAATGGCACACAGCAAGATAGAACTCACCACCCTGGCTATGAGCAGCCTGCAAATATGCCGCGGTCCTCTTACGTTCGACATAATCCTTGCCAAAGCTATACTTGTGGTGGATGCTTTTTCACAAGTATGCTCCATGTCCGGCTTAAGATTGAGTTTTCCGCCTATCATTACCCCAGTATTTGATGGTCGACTTGGAAGTGATGATATGATTCCCGATTCTAATGCAATTTCTCTTCCGGCGTTTAGTGATGAGGACCGCTTCCGTCTTTTCCTCCCCAATTGCCAGTCCAGCACTCTCTAACCCAGCCTTCACAATACTGATTGCTTCGCTTGAGTACAACACAGAATTCTCGAGATGCTTTACGACCACAACCAGTGCTATATCGTCGGCGTAACCCACCACCGTGGTCGCCTCTGGAACTGGAAGGTTAAGAACATCATTATACATAATGTTCGATAGTAGTGGGTGCAGTACAGAGTCCTTTGGGACAATCGCAGGGACAGTCTGCTCCTTGGGTCCATCATCGGTATTATATCAGAGTGTCCGCTCTTGCAAGTAGCTATTGATAATAGCGGCGAGGTAGGTGGAAACACCAATCGACGCCAGAGACTTTAATATAAGGTTCCAATTGGCAGAGTTGAATGCATTCCTCACATCCAGGGTCACCACCATACAATATTTGCTGGTACAACCGCCTCCGTGAATTACATTTTCGGCCAAGCCAGTAACCATTTTTATATCATGAATGGTTGGCCTGGCTTTACAGAACCCATACTGCCTATTTGAAAGGTCTTCTTGGCTCTCGACGACTGGGAGTAATCTATTATAAATTACTTTTCCAACATTTTCTCCATAGTCGGTTCCCCTGCAAATATGTCCTTTTTCCCCACACCTTCGACATCGATCGGACCGGGGGTTTGGGTTTTCCGGGTTTTGGTCGGTGTCAGATTTCACATTCTTCAGTATTTCCGCATAAGTTAGATGTCCTCTGCTGGAGATTAGAGTTACCTCGAAGCGAATTCGCACCTTGCTTGTCCTTGATGAATTCGGACAGCTCAACTATTTTAGTCCCAAGCTGCATAAAAGGTAGTTCTTCTGGGTCAGGGCTCTATTCTCGGTGAATCTTGGCCAGATTACTCCTTTTACTCACTCCTTCACCTTTTTCAATTCCTGAGTTCCCATAAGCTTTCTCTTTTGCCGACTATGGTATTGGAGGGGATCGTAATATTGCTGAGCTTCTCCTGAATAAATCTATTTGCTGCTGATCGAGTACCCTCTTGATCAGATCCGATGGGTGTCGAAATCGCCTTTTTTGGTCAGCTATCTCCTGGTGGGGGCTGGCAGAGCGGCGCTTCGTTTGAACGCCTCCTTCTCCAAATCTAAAACACTTGTAGTATTAGATGCAACCAAGTTGTCCACCACCGAGGCACTGCGGTCGGGGAATATCGACGCCGGAATACCGCTTGCTCACTCTCGATGGTAACTGTCAGGGACGGAAGTTACTGGCACTACTTAGCAACTGCTGACCTCAGATGGTGAAGGCTTACCACCTGTGCCAAGTCAAGCAGCATTTGGCCCGCTTATAACAAAACTCAATTACGAGAGCACCTGTGCCAGGCGCGGGCAAATGCATATAACATTGCGGCGGTCTGCACGGAGCGCTAGCCCATAGAGTACCATGCTTCCAGGCTCAGCATATGCTACAGTTCGCATTGTGTTTTCCTTCGTGAATACTGGGGGTTGGCTCTGAAGATCTGAGCCGGATGGATTCTGCCTCCTTGCTCTCATAGCAGCAGTCATGGTCTTAGGAGTTTGTGGCATCAAACCACAGGGCTCCTCGGAGCGGCCACTGATACTTACCTACTTACCTATCCCGCTACATTAATTAAAAGACCTTCAATACTTGCCATTAACCGACTTTAGGCCGAAATTACAGCTACAGCCATGCCCATTTGCTCAAAAAAGCCCGAGCGTCAATCTAAAGGACTTAACTGTTGCTTTTGCCCTTTTATCAACTGACCAATTGATATGGCAAGCAGGGTTGGAATTCTCTTTTAGTGAGGATAGCTGCTTCGGTTTTCCAGCATATGATTGAAACCATGAATAGCTATCCACCTGCTTACCCGCCGTATCAATAGACTGAGTCTGCTTTGCGCCTGTTCAATACTGCGTCCGTCAACAAATGGGCGACATCATTTGCAGACCCGACCAGGAACGATTCTACTCGCACGTCGAGTCTTAGTATACTGTCATAGGAAATGTTCCAGAGGTCTTGCCCTAAAATGGATCCCTGTGCTACTTCCGACCTGATCAACATCCTACATTGGCCCTCTTGCGTCTCATAGGAGAGGAAGTGGTTCTTCACATAATCCTTTAATATCAGTAAGAGATATTCCGACACGTAGAAAGAATTTCCAGTTTCTGACATCTAGTGTTATGAGGAGCGCTACTCGTCTAGATTGCCGACTGTGTGCCTCAGCTAGATCAATCTTATCGACGACCTGCTTCCAGCACCAGTATGTCTGGTCGATGAAGAAATATCACTTTATGTACCACTGGCTGGATACCATTAGCTCCTAACGCCTTTTCCAACTTGATCACGCAGAAAAGTGGGCTATACTCAGCGCTTTCTGAGCAGTTGTCATCAACCAGTACGGGACATTTGGGGAATAATACTCGCACAGCTTATGACACTCCTTCCACAGGCTAGTAATTTCCATTATCCTCCAATAGTTTGTCAAGGCTAGGTTCCCTCCGGGGCTTAGACCCCGCAGGCTGTCGTTATCAGGCTAATACTTGAATTTACGACAGTGTCAGTGGTAGAACCACCATGCCTCCTACGCAGTTCTACCTGTTCGTCCGTTTGACAAACCTTCTGATGTTCACTTTCAGACTAGTGTACACCGAGAGATAGCGTCAATCACCTCTAACGCATGCATTGATGGTCGCTTGTCGAAAAGTTTTCCAGAACTCGCCATCCCTTCACTGATTCCTTCAGCTCCTTTGTGTGGTACATTCACAGCGTTTATAAGGACGAGCCCTGCTGTCGCCACCATTTCGAAAGCTCTGGAGGCTAGATGAGGTATGCCCCATTTCCCAATTTCATGGCACTCATATCACCCTCTCACCCCCCTCCCCCTCCGGATCACCACTCCGTGTCCAAAATGCAACAGAAGTCAAGTATCGTCTCATCCGATTTTAGATAGACGCTGCAAAATGTATTCCATATATAATGATTCCCTTGTCCCAAACCTAGATGGCAACGCCAGTGTTGTCTCTGTGCTACTATATGGTACCAGTATATGGAAAGAGACAGAAAGTTCCAAGCTTACAAGAGTCCATCAAGTCATCGGCATACTCTGGCCTGATGCAATTTTGAATGACGAAATTTGGCGGAGTATGGTCCTGATATCCGTGGACGTCCTGATCAGAAGAGTAAAGTGGCAGTGGCTCACCCGTGAAGGCAGGACCACAACTCCATCACAGGTTAAGGCATGCAATGAAGGGCACTATCCCAGGATGGTCCACGAGTGGGCCGCTCTAGAACTACTATGCATTAAATAGTGGTGGAGTGCAAGTTTCTTCCACATTCGTCTGAGTCCCATTAAGTTCGTCGAAAGGTAACCTGCTTTGGTCCTTTTACCTTCATCCTAATTCTAGCACACTCATACCTTTACTCAAGGAACTTAGGGAACGTATCTGATGAATCTGCCCAACAAATTGTGATCTTGTTACAAAATAAATTTTCCTAGAAAAAGCTTTTTCCTGAAAATAATCAATTTCTTATTATCCGGATAGCTTTAGATTCATTCAAACTGAATTTCAGATTTCTATCTTCACTTTGCAATTGAAAATTTTTGCCGGCGTGTGCCATGGAAACTCATTTTTCCGGGCTACATTGACCTCTTTTTAATCTGAAAATGCGTTTGTTCTTTTCCCAAGACCCAAGCAAGGCTGTGAACCTATGAGCTTCTGATTCTCCTCATCTTTTATAATTATGACAACGTGATGTAAGTGAATCTTCCCATATTGTTAGGCGACCATTCAAATTCTACTCGCAAAAATGGAAATTCACCAACATCACAATAATAGATTTCCCGCTGTCGTGCATCTGTCAATATAAAGGTTGTCATTTTCTCACAGAAACGTGTCCATAATCATCGGAAAACCTCCTCCATTTCAGCCCAAATTTCTCGTCTTCTACACTGTTCGCTTTTTTGCTTTCAGGAGCTTTGAATGCCATTTATCGAGACCTGGTCTCTCCACATGACATAATTTGTTCTAATCATAATAGCCTTGGCCGGGATTCATTTATCAAGAATGCTTGACAGGATGATGGCTAACGGTCAATGTGTACAAGATAAAATGTTAACAGCCACGGAGATAGCGGAGGCTTTTGCAAGGAAAGGAGCAGACTTAATTGAAAGAAAATCAATGTTGCGTTATAAACCTCAGTAGAAGTCGAAGAAGACAACAAGGGACCGAAAAATTGCGGAAGAAAAAAAAAATGACCGAAAAAATCTCTCTTTAGAGGGTGAATGATTATCATGAAAAGAAAACGATTGATTTAATTGGAGTTGTATTATTGGGTGAAAAAAGACCCTATGTACTTTGGGTGTCCCTGACTTGTTTTTTCAGTAGGTGGGTATTTAATGGAAGTTATTGTCCTTCTTGTCCTCCTGCAGCAACCAATGGGTTGACTGGCACTTGTACTACCTTCTATGTATCTGAAATTATTTAATATTTGCTTATTGATCTTCAAAATCAAAATCATCGTGTGTTCAATTTGGGAAAAAATAATTTCCACAGATGCAGCTCGGTTGTGTACTACTCTAAATTTATAATATAGTATATTTTCTGTTTTTGTGAATCTCAATATCTCCATCGGTGTTCATAAGGGAAGTGTCCTCTTACCACGACTGAAACTGAATAAAACCAACAACGAAATACCTGGGAATAACTTTCGGCTCGCATTTACAACTTATTGGCCCGAAAGCAGTAACCATTAGCTCAAATGAAGCAAGGATACTTCGAAACATTCAACATTATCAACGGTCCGATCCTGCCTGCCTTAATAAGGAACCTCAGACATCCCGCTTTTGCGCCGAGGTCCACCAATTCGATATCCCTAACCGCTGTCTGGCTTCTTGGCTTAGGCGATCGTTTCATCCTAGGCAGGGTCTGCCACATCTTCTTTTTCTATCATAGGTAGAAACCCTTCCCGGGCTGGATCACCCTCACCGCAACCTATTGGGCCGAATTTTGTCAACAACCGGACGGTCTTTTCTTTAGAATTTTTCTTGCTTAGAACTCAAGTCTCCGCGGAATATATGAAGACTGGCAATATCCTTATTTTGTACAGTAAGAGCTTTGACCCTATGGGGAGACGTTTTGAGCAGAACAGTTTTTGGAAACTGAAATAGACTCCGTTGACTGCCAAAAACCGTGGGCGGATTTCATCGCCGTTGATGTTATCGGTTGTGATTTTCAACTTTAGATAGGAGCATTTTTCAACGATATCAAAGTTAAAGTCTTCTGTCTTTATTGTTCTTGTGTGACCAGTGCCATTTGATGTTATTGCCTTTTTGGTTTTTGGCGCTGACGTTACCACCATGTGGTTTGTGTTGCCTTCATTAATGTGTAGCCCAGAAACTCGCGCCGCCTGATGGATCTGGATGAAGGTAGACTGTGCACCTCGGATTGCTGTGCATAGATCAGTAGTTAGCTGGACTTGAAGGGGATGGTGCTTTTTTCATTTACCTCAACGTCATGGATCACTGTTCCCACTTCCAAATATTGCCGACCCAACATTTAATTGACGATTACTTCTATCGTGAACATGCACTTTAGTGGTATGCATTGAATGACATCCTTCTGTGCTGAATTTGAGAAACCCACACAACTTTTTTTTCATCAACAGTTTTGACATCAATTGCGAAATGGGGGATTACACAGATTAGAAAGCAATCACTTGAGTTAAGAAGCTATTCTCTGAAACTACATGACCTCTAAACTTGAAAACACTGCCGATATCTTACTGGAAAACGACTTTAGCTTCGTACTACAGGTACAACATTCCGCAGTCAAACAGAGCATCGTACTGGAAATTTTTATGGAAATCCTACTATTATTAACAATGTTACAATGGTCGAAGTCATCCGATTTGCGTAAATTTACTGCAACCTAAAACAATAGCTTACTTAATACATATACACTATGAGCTTACGGCAACTGGACCATCGAACAGCCAAATATTATGACGTAGAAAAACAGGAAACATGTCGTACCTAAAACGCACAGTTTACGATTTCAGACTTCTTTGCCATTACGAAAATCGCCGTCTGGTCTAATTATGCTTAGGGATCAAGTTACATAATTCGGCAAGTCCTCATACGACCTTCTGGCGTTGGCGCTGGAAACCGTCTTTGGATGGTCCAAGAGTGTTTAGAGCGAGGTTGGAAGAGGCTCATCCAACTGATGAGGATCTGCTTGTCTGCTGGTCATCTGTTAGGGCAAGTGGATCTGCCGGGGGATGAGCCAAAGCAACAGCCCGGGGATTGCCCTCCCTGTACTGGAAAAGGTGTTAATAGGACCCCAAGCCAAGGTGGGACAAAATACGCCGAAGGGCTGCATCGCCAATGGCGAGCTTGGTCTTTAGAATGAGAACTCTGAATACCTTGGGCACCAGGGTAAGGGTCTTAACCCTGGTGGTCGGGTGGATATTCTTCCCGGACTATCGATGTGTAGTAGGTGCAGTGAACCAACCTTCCATTTCCTCGGTTCGGAGAATTGTGACGGTTGGGAAGAGGTCCTTGATATCACCCTACTAACCAGCAATGGAATTCTTAGCGTGGGAAACTGGAGAGTGTTTGACCAAAGATCCTTCTCAGATTACAGTACGATACTTTTTGGTCTAGATCTCGCCACAGAGGCCTCTAAACCCATCAGAAATCCTAGTTGGATCGACTGTTTGGTCAAGCAATTAAGAACAGATTCTCCGGTGGGCAAATTTGGAAGATTGCTACGACAGACGAGCTGGAGTCAAAGGTCGAGGCTTTGGAAAGGCATTGGAAACCGCCTTTAAAGTCCCATAATAATAATGATAATCGTTGGCGCATCAATCAATATTGGATGAGGGCCTTGAAGTGTGTTAGGGCACTTCACTCAAGACCGAAACGGTACACTACAGTACACTGTAGGAGGCAATGTGGCCAGCATTGTGCTCACCCGAGATTATTACCCTGATTTGACTCAGGTACTCATTCACAGCTGAGTCGACTGGTATCCGACGTCAAATCACGATTAAAGTCTCATGCCTTGCTAAATAGAACAAAAGCACACTGCCACCGTGTTGGAACGAAGATCTGTTCAGGCTCAGGAAGCTGACCAAGGGAATCTTCAATATCTGCTACAAGCCTAAAGAAGTACAAGTTGGCTATCAAGACCGTGAAGAGGCAGTTTTGGTTGGAGTATTGTTAGAACATCGTAAGCGCCAGCAATTCCACGAGGCGGGCGAATCCACGAAGGCTGAGTAAGAGTTTGCCCAAGGAACATAGGAGCCCACTCATTTTCAATCAGTCGGAAGGCTCCTGAACGGAATATTCTGGTGAAACCTTGGAGCTGGTGGTTCAGACGCACTTTCCCGCCAGCAAGGAGGGCTGTAACACAGAGCCTTGCTTGAAGAGTTTGCGGCCACCCCAGCCATGCGCGACTATCAGATCGTTAATTACCGGCTGGACTATAAACAGCTTTTCCGTATATAAATCTTCGGCCCAGATGGCATAACGCCGGTCATGCTAGAGAAGCGGCAGGAAAGAATTGTGCAGTGCTTTGTTGAGATTTACCGGAGTTGTATCCCTTTTGGATACCTACCACAGCTTTGGAGAGGCGCACGAGTGATTTTCATACCTAAATCGGGGAGGCGCGGTCATGAATCCGCGAAGGACTTTTCTCCAATAAGCGTCATATCATTTGTGTTGAAGACCCGAGAGGGCGTCCTGAACATCCATTTAAGGACAATTATGGGGAGAACGCTTTTTTCTATGTCTCAGTAAGCCTACCTCAAAGGCAGAAACTGCCTTCCACGAGGTAATTGGCACGATTGAACGGTCCCAACAGCGCAAGTAGTATACCCTAGCTGTCTTCTTGAATATAGAGGGAATATTCAATAACGTTAACGCCAACGCCGTCAAGAAAGCCTTGACCAGTATTGGATTGGAGGGGTATCCTATGCATTGGAATATATCCATGCTAAGTACCAGGATAACTCAGTCGGATCTGGGAGGCAACCACTTGACCAGGACTCTACTGTACTCTCCAGGGTAGCACCATCTCTGTTTAATAGTGATGAAAGAAATTGAAGGTAGTGGCGTACGTCGACGACTTGATGATATTAGTGCCAGGGATCTTTCCGTTCATCATGAGTAACATCATGGAAGGAGCGTTGGGAAAGGTGTGCCTGTGGGCCGCAAGATTCGGACTTGGCATAAACCAATCAAAAGGGAACTGATACTATTCACCACCAAGACAAGGGTACCTGCATTCCACCTACCATGAATGAATGAGCAAAGATTGGTTCTTTCCTCCATTGTAAACTATCTGAGTGAAGAGAGAGAGAACTGAGCGTCAAGAACCTGCCTGCAAGAGAACTTTTGCAAAGAAATGGGGCCCCCGGCCGGGGATGGTTCGCTGGATGTTTACCGCTGTGGTGTGTCCAATCCTAACGTACGGTTCTATTGTATGGTGGTTTTGAGGAAAAAGTACAATAGAACGAAACTTAATAGGATTGTAAGAACCCTGTGCGCATGTGCTACTGGGGCTCCCGAGGCCTGTCCGGAAGACGCTTCCAATGCACTCCTGCATCTCCTCCCCCTAGACCTCTACATTAAATACGTTTTACCGCACAATGTCGTCAGACTACATGAGTCCGGATGTTGGATAGTGAAACCCACGGCCACAATAACATCCTAGATGAAGTACCTCCGGAAATTTGGGCATTCCCTATAGACTATGGCACACGCAAGTTGAACTTCACGAGAAACTTTGCTGTTAACTTTCCAACCAGGGAAAAGTACTGGCGATATTGGAAGTCTGTCGATGGCTGGAGGGTGCACTGCACCCTAACGTAACATAGTCATTCTGATCGACAGCCAAGTGGCCATTAAGGTCTTGTATTCAGTGACGACATAATCCAGGCTGGTGGAGCAGTGCAGAAACTGAACAGACTGGGCGGCGCGCTCAAGGTCACCTCCTCCGAGTTCCCGTTCATAGGAATATAGAGGGAGAGAGACGGGGACTTGCTCTTGGCAGTCCTTCGACGGGTACAGTCGGTATTTCGCTAACGACTATCAAGCCCAGAATCTACGCGAAGGCTTACCACCAGTGCCAAGTCAAGGAGGATTTGGCCCGCTTATAAGCCCGATCACGACAACTTTTGTGCCAGTGCATTCAAGATTACCGAGCTCCGCAGGGGTACTAGTACATTGGGGACCACGCCACCAGGCTTGGCATACCATATAATTCGCATTGCCGAATCTGCGGAGAAGGGAGGGGGAACCTTCAGCCACTTCCTCTGCGATAGCCCAGCTTTAGTTAAAGTCAGGTTACGGACACTGAATAAACCATTCTTTGTTAGTTTAGCCTCACGGAATACAATTGTTTTTTTCCGACACTTTTCTACTCTCTAATCTAATCTGATTGACGAATTTGTATAAAGTAGCGCACGACTTAGAGTGGGAAAATTCCCTACAATAAATCTTCCGTATTGCCTTCATAATCTCTTCGATTTCACTGAATGTATTTCGTTGCGAAATTTTAACAATGAAGGGAAAATGGCTCTACATATCCCTAGTATATATATGTACATAATCACAAGGATGAACAAGAATTTTCCATTTTTAGTTCTTTAAAAATTCAACACATTGGGTTCGTTGCAACCGCGACCGAAAGGACTTGCATGCCGGTAGTAACCTAGTTTGATATGGTTGAAAATTGCTACTACAGTTGGAGACATCCATTTTCCACCTATATGACGTGCTGAATTCAACACTATTTTATTCATCCCCTTTACTTGATCTATAAACAAAATGCATGGAAATAACCTAAGTGCTCCACATCTCCGCCATTAACGGAGCCGACTCACCGACATTCCTGTACACTTCACACATGGCATGCTTTCTCTGTTAAGTGAAAGAAAGTTTCCATTATCACGGTAGTCGTCGAAGTCGAAACAGTAATTAGAACATATCTTCGCCATTTCTTTTTAAACCTTTTATACCTTTCAACTCACACATTACTCAACATCCAGCGTGCGAATGCAGCAATCTAACTGAGTCGCTTTACCAGAAGGCAAAATGGTTGCCGTAAACGCTAAAAGTTGGGACAATTAGAAATCATCAATTTAGATCCAGGATACCTGGAGGACACCTTCCATTTTCCAGAACAATTTTCGCATGCAAGGAACAAAATTTCAAAAATATAAGATAGGAGTCGTAAAGGAAAAATTACCATAATCCTTTTGGCAGTCTAACCATTTTCCATTGGGAGATCCAGGTGTACTCAGTTCACCATGATGCATGGTAACCTACCCTACTCCCTCTTGCATTCCATGATAATTAAAGCGAAAATAGAACAAATGTTCAGAAGAAACGTAACAATCTTGCACTCCTCTGCGAAAAACAGGCAGGAAAAAATCCTTAACTTGGAAATTGTTTTCTTTTGTGTTCCTTTCATTGCAACAGTTTTCTTGTTGTTTGGGACTGGAAAATGAGGAATTTCCCATGTTTCCACATTCACATTTGTCTGCACTTTGCATTTGACTCATTTTACACACTCCAGGAGGCGATTACTATAATCTGAAATAGGCCAGGTTGAAATCAAGTAAACGTACTTCAGAGGAAGGAAAATTGTAAACTCCTTGATATAACAGGTTGGAAAGCATCCTTTGAGGGAACAGGCTTTTGACTTGTATTACTACTTGAAGATAATATTGTACGGTATTGTGGCTATTCTAGGTGGAAACCTCACTACTTAGAAGTGGAAGTCCACAGGAATGAAACCAGGAGGGAGTATTGTATACTGAAAGGGAAACTCAATCTATGAAGCTAGTGAATAATAGGTTGCAAGCGCTGGGGTTGTTTTACATTGATGAACAAACCAGAGAGGGTCGTCTAATTGCAGTCTCCCACTAATTCAAATACCCTCCTATGATAGCAATAACTTTTTGAATTGAGGGTTAAAAATTCATCCAAAATATTCTGTACTTTTCGTAAATAGGAGAACGAAATACCACCGACGAATCAGATGACGACAGACAGATTAAGATTTCCACTCATGCAAATCTTCAAATGACACTGGCCTGGACATGCCAATGTGTAGAATGTTTACCCAATGAAACCAACCCCGACACTTCCCTTCCCCTTGGAACCACCATAAACCATTACATTACGGAGCGGAACTAATCCACTCTAGTGTGCTTCCCTTTCTCCTATCCGCGGCGTTCGTAGCCACGTTTTCCTAGCCTTCTTCGCTTTACGCAGTTTCCTGTAGATTGATGCTATCATGGAGTTGATTGAATCCTAGTCCTCCTGATGTGCTAGTATTTTCTATATCTCATTTACTGGCGCTATCACCGTTCCTAGAGTCCTTTCTTCCACTGATCGTGGGCAATGAATGAATATGTGCTGAGACTCCATCGCATTGTGAACAATCAAGTCCATACAGGTACTGGAGGTACCCCCTTTGGAAACTTAGTAAGATTATAATTGATCCCATCGTGATGTCTCTCCAACCACTCCTTGATGATAGACATGAGCTTGTGTGTCTACCGCTCCTTCCCAACGTTCTTGTTGTCTATTTACAGATCTTTGCCTTTGGGCCTGGTATTAAGTGTTCTCCCAGATGTCTCGAGCTACTTTGCGCAAGTGCCGGACACTGCCCCACGACGTGTATAGAATCACACTCCACATAAAACCTACAAGCAGTGCCCGTAGATATCCCTAGCTTCCCTAGGTGATAGTTTAGCCGACAGTGACTGGTGAGAATTCCCACTGTGATTCCGAGGTACTTTTTGGTGAGGTTTAAGCAATCCTTTTGACGCATGTGTTGGTATCCCCTAATAAGCATCCTGGACTGCTTCATCCATGGTAGGCTCGCCCAGTATAGTTAACTCAACCGTTCCTCTTCATTTCTTAGTATCATAGCCATGAAACCGTTACCGATTCCATAGAAGGGTTCTGGCCCCTGCTCCCTTCTTGGCTAGTTCATCCGCTGTCTCGTTGCCTCCCAATCAAACATGACCTGGAACCCAGAGTATTCAGACCTTGTTGGATGAGCCGAGTGTATTCAGTTTCTCAACGCATTCCCATAGCAGTTTAGAGTTTACCAGGCTGGACCTAAGTGCCTTGATCGCTGCTTAGCTATCGGTGAGAATAGCAATGTTCTGCCCCCTGTAGTGGAGATTAAAGGAGGCACATCTGCCTATGGCGTATATTTCCGCCTGGAAAATGCTAGTGTACCTACCCTTTGGCTCGAAGTACATTTTCCTTGAACCAATGACCCCGGCATCCGCTCCCTCTGCTATGAGGGAACTGTCAGTGTACCAAGTAATCAGTTGCTGGTTTAAGCCGTATGTCGCAGCCACGCTTTACCAGTTTGGCTTGTTACTCCAACGTGTTTCAAACTTCATATCGAAGTAAAACCTCGTTGTCATGTTATCCCTTGGTATTAGTAATTCGGGATACCGCCTAGAAAGGATATAAATCTTCCTTCGGGTTAGACACCTCCCCGGCCATCCTGAATATTGCCCTCCTTGCCTACATCTGTCTGTGGAGCTGGAAAGAAGTTAATCCCAGAAGGACCTCCAGGGATGCCGTTGTTCATGCCCTCATTGCCTCACTGATGCACACGCAAGCGAGCCTTTGCAGCTTGTGTAATTCCCTGGCTTGTGCGCTGAGTCCGGCTCTTTCTGCCCAGATTACCGCTCCATAGGTAATCATTGGCTTTACTATTGCAGTATATATCAGGCTGCAATCCCATTTTTTTCCTGCTATGGACCTAGAAGTTATCAGAGCCCTCGTGACTTTCCGACATGTGCCGTCAAGAGTAATTTTTCGTCTAGCGTAATTCCCAAATATTTAGCCTCTGTTTCCCGTTCACCTCTATAACATGTAATCTTATGGCTCTCAGGTGATCAAGCTTACGTCTCCTAGTGAATGGTACTATGGTGGTTTTGGCTGGATTAATTCGCAGTCCCACCTTCCTGCATCGTCCTTGAGTAGTGTTCATAACAATAGAATTTGTACCTGTTGGTACTTCTATTTGCTTGCTTTCTAGCATTTTGCCCATCCAGAATGCCAGGGTGTTTCTCATTCCCTTGCTCCTCAGGGTATCTGCGTGCGATGTGTTGTTGAATGCTCCTTCGATATCCAAAAACGCACACAGTGCTATTTCTTTTCTTTCTATGGCTCCCGTAATACGTCTGTTAGCTGATATAGTGCAGTTTCAGTTGACCGTCCTGCGCGGCAAGCGTGTTGACATTGATGTAGAGGATTACGCTTTAAAATGTTAGTTTTTATATAGTTGCCTATGACCTTCTCCACCGTTTTGAGTACGCACGATTATAGGCAAATTGGTCTGAAAGATTTAGGGTTTGAAGGATTCCTTTTACCCGCTTTCGGAATAAAGACCACTTTTCCCCGTCTCCATACCCTTGGTATGTAACCCAGTGCTATGCTCCCCCTAACCACCATCAGAAGAGACTCTAAGATGATTCGTAGGCTTCTCTGGATTAGTGCTGAGAAAATGCCATCTACTTCGGGAGATTTCAGTGGTTTAAAAGTTCCCACTGCCCACCTCAGCCTAGCTTCTGAGCATACCTCTCTTGCTAGTTTCCAGTTCTCCTTTCTTCTCCTTTTATTCGTTGTTGGGATGTGAGGCAGAATGTTACCGCCTGGCACCCGGGGGTAGGACACCGGGAAATGAGTTCGGAGAAGTAGGTGTATTGTGTCCTCCTCATTCTCGGTTAATGTCTCATATTCCTTCTTCAAACAGACAGAGGATATTCCACCGTCTTTAGCTACAGCCTTATAAAGCCTGGTTGCTTCTGTGACCTGTTCGATCCTTTCACAGAATTCCCTGAAGCTGTTCCGTTTTGCTTCCCTGATCGAGTTCCTATACCCAGTTGGTGCATTTTTGTACCTCTGTCAGTCCCCGGTTTGTTTTGCCCGGTTCTCATTCTGGTCAGGTTCCTGTTCCACCACGGTATATCCCTTGATGACTTAACTATCTTAGACGGACAGCTAGCCTTATAAATGCCAATGACGACTTTCTTGAGGTTTTCCACTGTTTCTAGTTCCAGTTCACTCCTGATGTCATCGCCCCCTTCAAGGTGGGCAATATTGCTGCTCAAGTGCGTTGCGTAGGATTCCCAATCCATTCTCCTGGGATTTCTTATTATTCTTTTTATTTCGGAGTTAGCCTCAAAGTCGAATCTGACTATCCTATGATCAGACATAGAGGGTTCATCCGACACCCTCCAATTCCTGACCATTCCGTTCATTAGAGTATTTCCTAGAGTTATGTCTAGTACCTCCTGTCTAGTGCTGGTCACAAATGTTGGAGTGTTCCCTAAGTTGTATATTTCTAATCTATTGCTAAGAATAAATTGAAGAAAGTACCCACCTTTTCGATTGGTGTCCCTGCTTCCTCAGACTTGGTGGTGGGCGTTGGTATGACAGCCGAGGAGAAGTGGTAACACCCTCTTCTCACAATACTTCGTCAGTTGTGCGACTTGTTCCGGTGGAGCCCGAATTTCGTCTTCTGGGAAGTATGCCGAGGCCATGACTGTCTCTCGAGTGCTCCTTCCGTCTTCCAATGAGACTTGGATAGCCACAAGGTCCCCGGTTAAGAACTCTGAAAGGCATATGTATTTTAAATTATGTTTAAAAATTATACAAGCTCCTGTTTTTTGACAAGAGGAGCTTCCTCCTTGCCCCCGGTACACCCAGAGCTGCTCAGGCAGCACTATTCAAATGTTCTCCTTGGAACTTGTCCTTGCAATTACCGTAGATGCAGCTTTCGCATGGTGGAGGTTTATCTGGGCTATCTTTGCGCTGGCCATTGGCTCCGTTATTGATTGGAGCTCATCTCTATTGTCGGAGTATCGTCCTCCTCCTCCGACGTGGTGCTTTCCTGCACATTGTGGTCCACCCTGAGCCCTAGGAGGCCTAGGTCGTCCAGCTTCTGCTCTTCACTGGGCAGCAGGTCTGCTTCGCTGGTTGATCCAGTCCTTTCTCCCTTTATTGTTTTCGAGATTTCTTCACCCGGTGTCTCCTCCGAGGTGTCTTGACTCTGATTTTCCCTATGCACATGCACGGGTATGTTGCGAAATCGGTAGTTGATATGACAACTCCGACGTTTGATTGCCTCTACGGATCGGTCATCTACCCCGATCGTGTGCAGTTTACCCTTATCCTCCACCTTGCTTCTGAAAACTCTCCATAGTCGGGTGTGGAGATCCTCATTCTGGGCGATTAGGAGGCCGATAAGGTCTTCCGTTTCTATTGTCGCGGCTTTTGGCAGAAAAATTGCTTCAATGTGTGCTCCTGGTACATCATCCCCAGCACATGTTGACAGTTCAACCCCTTCCCAGCGCGGCAATTGAGGAACTATGATCCTAATCCACTCTGCAGTGTCTTCCGTCGCGCAGTCCACCAGTATTAGACCTGGTCGACAGCGTTTCCCGGTGAACACCAGTTTCGAAGTCCATCCCTTGAACACCTGCCTGACGACGAGGTCCTTAATGGTTTCCTGCTCCTGACGAGGGAAACATTGTTGGCAGTATGGTCAGTCGAATGCCCATGACCGCACTAGCATAGCTAATGGCGGGCTTCCTGAGTCCTGTCTTCATTCCTGACCTGCCCAGGTTTTCTCCCCCCTTGGGTTCAGGTTTAGATTTTTGGGAGCATTCCCTCAATGCAGGCTGTCTCTGCTGCTCCCCCCTTTCTCGGCTCCGGTAGAGATGGCTTAGGTCTGTTCTGAGCCTTCTTAAGGGCCTCTTCTCGTTTCATGCCTTCCTTCAGTTAGCGCAGGTACCATTTAACACCTGCGCCACTGAGACCTGTCTCCTTCCAGACGTCTGATATATTTATCTCAGATGTACTTTTGCTGGTTTTTGAGCAGTGGCGTTCGTTGGTTGGTCCACCCAGTATACCATGTTAACCTTGGATCCACTGCGTGACGTCCCAAATTCTTCCTTCTTGAGTGTAATCACCTGGCTCTCAGTATTTCGGAGATGTGCCTCCGCCTGATTAACAAGCTTTTGTGCGGTATGGGGCCCCGCTTTGTTGGTTTTCGTTTTTTTTTCTTTGTTGTTGTACTCATTTGATTCCCACGAGTATGGAAGTTAGGATTTCCACCATGCCATAGCCCCATAGCACGGTAAGGTCTAACTTATTCACTGAGGCGACCAGGTATCAGTGAGGCTCCGTTCGAATACAGTCCGTTACTCCCGACTGCAAACTATCCAATGGGCACGGTTCGCAAGACACTCTGGATTGGGGGAGGTGTTTTTCGACTCCCCAGTCTAGATCCGAAGCGTTTTGTTAGTAGGGTCACCTCGTACAGGTCTAAGGGTCTTGGTAGATGAGAGGCTTGGCCCCTGAAAAACCACGCACCGCTCCAGAGGAGAGACAGCATATCCTCAGAGAGAGATAGGTTGGCCTCTGTGAGCTATGTTCCGCGTCAGTCTATCCTTCAGTGCACTGTTTGAACCCGCCTTCGGTCATGCGTCGTAATGTAATATTGAGTCCTTGTTCTGTGTCGAAGTTTCAGAATGCGGTCTGAGTCCAGCTTCCAGTTATAAGAGTGCGTCATGCCATTGTCATTAGCATTAATCCGACACCAAGTTCACACGATAAACTTTCCAGAGTACGGTAGCACAGTAAAATAGGATTGAGTTGAGTGTTCTTCCACGATTTGAACTGAAACTCTCGTTCATATGAAAGAGAGCAGACATTCTGAGGGATTTCGAACAAAACAATGAAGAAATAAAATTTGAGAAAGAGGATTTAACTTGGTTTCCAAAATACAGTCTGAAATCCTTGGCCTTTTCTCTTTACCCGGGATCATAATATATCAGAGGTGTGACAGCATCTTTATAAGCAAGTGTCTTATTCATCCTCTGTTTGAGACGAACCATAAATCCACAGCTACAAGAAATTTATTACGAAAAATGTTCACGGTCGTTATAAGTCTTTATTTGAAACTGTCCAATGAAATTACGTACCTTTTAATAACAAAAGAGATCTCACATCCGGAAGTCCCTCTCTTGATTTAATCCTTAAACAGAAAAGGAAAATGTATTAAGGATAAATTAATTAATGTTTATAATCTGCCTACAATCAAACCCTGTAAACATGAGGGTAAGGTAGGAGTTAACACACCTTCCTTGAAGCTCTTAGTTACCAACAGTCCCCGAAAAGAAAACTCTTCCAGACTCCAAAAACTCCCTTCACATACATCGGAATTTTACTTAATCAAGCGATAAATATCTACTCCTTTATGTCGCATTTCCATACTGTGAGTTACTTCTAAACCCTTTCATAATTTTCCCACCCTAACGTTTCCTCCAATTTAAATCTAGATTTAAGCCTTTTCAAGTGCGATAATGGCTTTCTCGCTTTTTCCACGAAACCTCCATATGGTTTCTTGTCGCAAAGAGGAATGAAGCATAAATAGCAGACGACCATAATCTCCTCCAACAATCAGAAATAAATGCGAGTACATATATATATTTCAATTCTCATCTATAATGTTCAATGCTCATTCGGGGAACCAGTTACAAGCAAAATTTTCTATTCACGAGAACCACATATGAAACGACTTTCTCCAAGGTAATAATAAGAAAGTGAAGAGAAAGTATGAGTAAATCTCCTTTCAAGGATTTGGTATTCCTTTTTCACAACAGATTTTTTTGTATCGAAAACCAAGAGGTAAAGATATTTTCGAATATGGAAAGTAACATTCATGCATTTTCTCAAGGTTTGGGAAAGTCGGCAATTGTTAAGTTTTCGGAATCGAAATCAAGGTCCTTATCGATTATCAAATGTGCTTATGTAACAAGCAATTGAGTTTCTTTTTTAGTACCCGTCCTTTCCAATTATCTATCTTAAAGGCAGAAGTATTTATCAAATATCTGGCAAATATTAGGTGTAGACCGCACAAGCTTAAAAAAATATTTATATTATGCACCGATAAATCAGAATTGGGAAATTCCCAAAATACCATCTCATTGCGGTGGAGATGCTTAAAAAGTAGCGAAACGTAAAGGTAGCTTTTCTGGCCTCAGTACGCTTTCCGGGCTTCAGTATTTCTGGAAGAATTAGGGACAAACAATGAAGTTAAAATAGATTGGAATTCTGGGAAACAACCTGAACCAATTCGCGATATTACTTGAAATGTCAAGATGGCCTTCATGGCTACAATGTTTCTATAGAAATTAGGAGTCAAGGTAGGTAGGGTCCTGGCTACTAATTTTGATAGACTCATTCTGGCAAAAATTTAATTTCATTCTCTATATATCATTATAAAATCTATATGTGTAGATAATAAACAAATACCAATGTGAGAAACCCCCCGCGCCGACTTCACAGAGCATCTTCGATCTATCGGTGAAGAATACTGTGTTATAACCTTGCAACATGCCGCCGGTTATCCAGTCTGCCCCGGTTGGAAAGTCCACAGCAAAGTTTATCGCGAAGTTCAGCTTGCGTATAGTCCGTGGAGAATGCCCAGATTTTCCGAGGTTTCATCTAGGATGTTACTGTGGCGCGGCAGGATTCGCAGCATTCGAAATTTATTTCGAACAAATAGATGGCGCGGAACTATCCACTTTGCAGAGCTCGCCACGGGAGTGGAGGACTGGCAAGAAAAGTGTGCCATGAGTTAGGGGCAGAAGAGAAACACATGAAGGAGATAATGATTCTCTTCTGCCTCTAACGAGCAAATAGTCACTTCACTTTTTCTTCATTCTTTAAATAAATTATTTAATAAAGTCTAATTGTTAAATCTATCGAGTATTGATTGTAAAAACCCAGTCTATGTTCCGGTGTGCCTAAAAAGTGTGGTTTGCAAAGAATTGGACTATTAAAGTTAAATTGGTGACCCCGAAGAGCACAAAGCCCTAGTACTATCAGTATCCAAAGTGAAGAAAGAGTGGCTGGACCCTCACCTGTAAACATAACTATTGAACAACCTGTGCAGCCGATACCTCAGATGACTCGTTCTGTTCCTCTGATCTCGAGCACGTTTTCTCAAGTTAACCAAACATCAGCACGGCAGCCCCAGACGCCAGCACCGCAGCGCCAGACGTCAGCATCACTGCCGCAGCCACCATCATTGCCGCCGCAGCCATCACCATTTCAAACGTAGCTGACACCAGCATTATTGCCGCATCAGAAATTCAACGAGCGCGACCACCTTTCAACATTGGCAGCAGCAACTTAGAAAACGAACGATTATTTGGCAACCAATTGACTTCATCACAACAACCACACCTTTTACTATAAAAACCACATAGAAGTTTTCTACACTATTTATTCCGCATTTGTATATTTAATATATATTATTATATTATATTCATAGTTCAGATAATAATAATTAAAAATCGCTGCAAGAGACGGCGTTGAAGTGTTTCTCATCGCGGGTTCTCCGTTTTCTTGGCGGGTTTCTGGGTGGTAATTTCGGTCTGCGCTGGAGAGCGTCCGCTTCGGTCGTCATTTCTGTGTTCGTGCGTGCATTTGTGGGTGCGGCCTGCCGTGTCGGAGCAAAATTCACCGCGTTTCATTATAAACTCACCGCGTGTTCATTGCAAACTCGTACTTTTCGTTACTCAAGATGTCGTTCGACAGCAAAGACGCGGCAGGCCCATCGGACCCGCAAGTGACCGCCCTCGCCATACGCGTTCCTCCGTTTTGGCGGCGGAACCCGGAGCTGTGGTTCGTGCATTTGGAAACGCAGTTCCAAATGTCCGGCATCACATCGGAGGCGACTCGCTTCAACTACGCGGTGGTCGGCCTGAACGAGGAGTCTATTCTTCTGGTGTCCGACGTAGTGAAGTCGGCATCGTACACACAGCTCAAGAGCGAGTTGACCAGGCGCCTGTCGGCAAGCGAATCGGCAAAATTAGACCACTTGCTGGCGGGTTTAACGTTGGGTGATCGAACTCCCAGCCGATTGCTTCGCGAAATGAGGCAATTGGGTGGGAGCAAGATTGGCGATGACCTGATCAAGTCGCTCTGGCTGCGACGGCTCCCGGAGGGCACCCAGACGATCCTCGCTTGCGTCTCCGGTTCCTTGGAGGAACTGGCAGCGACGGCCGACCAGGTGCAGGAGGTGTACGTACGCCCAACCTTGGCCGCCGTTCAACCACCGTCGGATGAGGTGGGTGACTTGAGGCGCGAGATAGCCGCTTTAACAGCCAGTGTGGCCGAGATGCGGGCTACGTTGGACGCTCAGCGTTCGGGCGCCAGATCGCGAGCACGCTCACGGTCTGCCACCCGAAAAGGGCGATCAGGTAGCAGGTCGTCAGGTCAGTCCGCGGACCGAGGGATTTGCTGGTACCACCGCAGATTCGGGGATAAAGCGACAAGATGTACGCTACCGTGTAGATTCGCGCCTACCGCAAAAAACTAGGTCCGCGGGGGGTCTTGGCGACGGCCACCCAGAACGCAGCGCCACGTCGCCTAACTATTTTCGACCCCCTCAGCAGGCGCAGCTACCTCATCGATACTAGTGCGGAGGTTTCGGTTCTTCCCGTACCTCGGCAACATCAACTTTTCCCACAACCGCTCAAACTTGCGGCAGCAAATTCCTCCCGCATAAACACATACGGGTATAGGCAAGTGGACGTGAGTCTTGGCTTGCGTAGGACGTTTTCGTGGCGTTTCATCCTGGCGGATGTCAGCTTCCCCATACTAGGCGCAGACTTCCTGTGTCACTATGGATTGCTGGTGGACTTGCAAAACAAGTCTCTTATAGATTCCACGACCAACCTTAATTCGTCGGGACAAATGGTATCTCCCCAGGCAATAATCTTTCCGTTCTTTTAGAAGACATTACCGACTCTCGTGTTCGGGCACTTCTCCAAAAGTTCAGCCAAATTACTACCGAGTGTAGTCTCTCCAAACCAGTGAAGCACAATGTTCAGCACCACATTATCACTACTGGTTCTCCGATCTTCTCGAAGGTGCGCCCTCTACCATCTCAGAAACTGGCTATTGCACGGAAAGAGTTTGAACAACTCGGGTATCTGCAGGCCCTCAAACAGCTGTTGGTCTTCCCCACTGCATATGGTCCCTAAGCCAAACGGCGAATGGCGCCCATGTGGGGATTACAGAAGGCTAAATGCACAGACTGTTCCTGACCGATATCCAATTCCACTCATCCACGACTTTGCGCATCACCTCGCGAATTGCCGCATCTTTTCGACCTTGGACTTAACCAAGGCTTATCACCAAATCCCAGTAGCTCCTGAAGACATTCCAAAGACGGCAATATGCACACCCTTTGGACTCTTCGAGTTCACCCGGATGACTTTCGGATTGTGCAATGCGGCGCAAATCTTTCAAAGGTTCATTCACTCTGTCCTGCGAAACCTCGAGTTCTGTTTCGTATATTTGGATGATGTTTTGGTCGCTTCTTCCACTGAGTCTGAGCACTTAGTCCATCTCGAGTGTATTTTTCAACGTCTCCTTGAGGCCGGTTTAGTCCTAAACGTTCAGAAATGCAAATTTCTCCAAAAACAGGTGAGATTCCTCGACCATTTCATTTCCCCTGAAGGAATACAGCCCGACCCAGACAAGGTGCAAGCGATAACAAGCTTCCCGCGTCCAAAGACAGTGAGGGAGTTGAGGAGGTTCTTGGGCATATTGAACTTCTACCGTCGTTTCCTGCCCAAGGCCGCCCATCACCAGTCCATTTTGAACGCGTACTTGTCTGGCCCCAAAACTAAGGACACACGAGAGATCGTGTGGTCTGAAGAGGCTATCTGCGCGTTTGACAAATCCCGTCAACAACTGGCCGACGCTACACTCTTGGCATTCCCTCTGCAAGATGCACCCCTAGCCGTTTTTGTTGATGCCTCTGACATCGCAGTAGGTGCTGCCCTTCACCAAAAGGTGGATCAAGTTTGGCAGCCGTTGAGCTTCTTCTCGAAGCAGTTGAATTCCGCTCAACGGAACTACAGTACCTACGATCGCGAACTGCTCGCCGCGTATTTGAGCATCAAATACTTCTGTTTCTCCCTAGAAGGCAGACCGTTCACAGTGTTCACGGCCCATAAGCCTCTCACGTATGCTTTGAAACAGAAGCCCGACAAAGCGTCCCCTCGTCAGCTTCGACATCTGAGCTTTATAAGCCAGTTTACGTTAGACATCCAGCACTTGTTCGGCAAGGACAACATAGTTGCTGACGCTTTGTCTCGTGTCTCCGAGGTTAACATCCCCGCCTCACTCGATTTCTCGGCTATTGCCAAGGCGCAGGAGGATGACGCAGCACTTCAGGGCCTCAAATCCAACCCCAAATACAAATTTCGGGAGTTGCCCATCTTCGGCTCAAACCTCTCTCTCTGCTGCGAAGACTCGGAAAAGGGACCTCGGCCATACATTCCGGCCACCTTTCGCAAGGAAATGTTCCACGCAGCTCACGACTTAGCGCATCCAGGGATCAGGACAACAAATTGGCTAGTCACCGAGAAATACTTCTGGCCCTCTATGAATAAGGATGTCAATTCCTGGGCCAGAGAGTGCATCGCATGCCAGAAGTGTAAAGTCTCCAGGCATGTAAGGAAAGAAGTGGGCTCATTCCCCCGCACTACCAAGCGGTTCCACACAATACACCTCGACATAGTAGGGCCTTTGCGAGACTCGCACGGTTATAGGTATTGTCTCACAATCATCGACAGGTTTACGCGGTGGCCTGAGGCAATACCTCTGAAAGACATTACGGCGCAATCTTGTGCCGAAGCCCTCTGTCGAGAGTGGATACCTCGCTTTGGCGTCCCTGCAGTGGTCATCACTGACCAGGGAATGCAATTTGAATCCACCCTTTTCTCCGAGTTAGGCAAACTCCTTGGTTTTAAACGCCAGCGGACTACTGCATACCACCCGCAATCCAATGGGATGCTAGAACGTTGACACCGGACGCTGAAAGCCGCCATTATGGCACGTGACGATCCGTCCTGGTCCCAAGTCTTGCCTGTCGTCCTACTCGGACTTCGAACAACCCGCCGAGAGGAATTTGCTGCCAGCCCCGCAGAGCTGGTATACTGGGAGAACCCGAGACTCCCAAGTGATCCGGTCTTCGACAAGAGATCGGGTCTCACAGAGTCGGGGTTGGTGCGTCTACTGAGAGACAATCTCCGACGCATAAAAGCCACACCACCCACCCGACATTCGTCCTCACCTGCCCAAGGAACTGGACACGTGCACGCACGTTCTGATCAGGACGGATGCCGTCCGAAAGCCGCTACAGCCTCCATATGAGGGCCCGTACCGCGTTCTCGAGCGGGGAGAACATTTCTTCCAGCTCGAGATCGGTGGACACAGGAAGGCGGTCTCTCTGTCCAGGCTGAAACCCGTGTCCGCCCCGAAGCAGCGTCGTATCCGTTTTGTGGATTGACGGTGAACGAAGTTCCGGGATCAGTCGCCGAAACCCCTAGGTTTCATCTGGGGGCGGAGTGATGTGGCGCGGCAGGATTCGCAGCAGTCGAAATTTATTTCGAATGTTGCGAATGCGAACAAATAGATGGTGCGGAACTATCCAATTTGCAGAGCTCGCCACGGGAGTGGAGGACTGGCAAGAAAAGTGTGCCATGAGTTAGGGGCAGAAAAGAAACACATGAAGGAGATAATGATTCTCTTCTGCCTCTAACGAGCAAATAGTCACTTTACTTTTTCTTCATTCTTTAAATAAATTATTTAATAAAGTCTAATTGTTAAATCTATCGAGTATTGATTGTAAAAACCCAGTCTATGTTCCGGTGTGCCTAAAAAGTGTGGTTTGCAAAGAATTGGACTATTAAAGTTAAATTACTGTGGCCGTAGGGCTTCGCTGGCCAGAATCCGAACTCGTGTAATCTGATGGCCCTTCAGGCTACAACATATTTAATGTAGAGATCTAGGGGGAGGGAGGATATACAGGAGTCCAATGAGAACATCTGGCGGGCAAGACTACAGAGCCCCAGTAGCACCTGCACAAGCGGTTCTTTGAATCCTATTAAGCTTTGTTCTATTGTATTTTCTGCTCAAAGCCTCCCATCATACAATAGAGCAGTACGTTAGGATTACACCCAGATACCTTACATTGGAGGAAAGAACCAATCTTTGTTCATTTAGCCATAGTAGGTGGAATTCAGGTACCATTGTATTGGTAGTGAATGGTATCAGTTCCGTTTTGGTTGGGTTTATGCCGAGTCCTCATCTTGCGGTGCATAAGCACACCTTTCGCAACGCTCGTTTCATGATGCTGCTCATAATAGACGGAAACATCCTTGACACTAATCTTACCAAGTCGTCGACATACGCCATTACCTTCACCTCGCTGCTGTTCAATATTCATAAAATTATGTTTATCACTATTAACCAGCGCACCGAATAGATGACGCCAGCCCGGGGCGTGCTTCTGTTCACAGCTCCAGTCAAGTGGTTGCCTCACAGATCCGACAGAATTATCCTGGTACTTTGCATGGATATAATACAGTGCGTAAAATACTTCTCCAATCGTACTAACGTTGCTGAATGCTCCCTCTATATCCAAGAAGGCAGCTAGGGTATACTGCTTGTACTGTAGTGGCTGTTCAACCGTGCCAATTACTTCGTGGAGAGTTGTTTCTGTGGATTTGACTTTGAGGTAGGTAAGCTGGGACTTAGAAACTCTCCATAATCGTCCCTAAGTGGATGCCCAAAACCCACCCTAAGGTCTTCAGCAGGAAAGAGATACGGTTGATTTGTGGAAAGTCCTTCGCGGACTCATGGCTGCGCCTGCTCGCTTTCTGTATGAAAACTACTCGTGCGCGTCTCCAGGACTGTGGTACCTATTCTAAAGATATACAGCTCCAATAAATCTCAACAGGGCACGATGCAACCCTTTCCTGCTGCTTCTGTAGCACGACTGGCATTACGCCATCTGATCCCAGAGATTTATACGAGGAGAGGCTGTTTATAGCCAGCCGATCTTATCCTCGATAATTACCGATTTGATAGTTGCTTCTGACAATAATCCAACTAAGACCGCCTTTTGGCGGTCGTGATGGCCGACTTGTAATTATTCAGGCGGTCCTTATATGGCTGTCATTATTTATGCCTGTAGCAGATGTCGAAGATTTCTCTGGTTAGCTTCCGGAGGCTGTAGAGATATTCATTACACCACGGTAGCACTGTTTTTTTGCTGTACTTAGAAGGGCACTAAACTTTAAAGGCGCCATCGAATGTCTTTTCCAAGGCCCCGCTCGGAGAGTTTCTTCTTATTTGATTGACCAAACTTTCTCTAGTCCTTCTGGGGTCTTTGCAGGGTTTAGAGACCTCTGCGATAAGATCTAGGTGAATAGTAATCAACTGTGATCTGAGAAGGATCTCTGGTCAGACACTCTCCAGTTCTCCATCCTGGGATTCCCATTGTCGGTTAGTAGGGTGATATCAAAGAGCAACCGTCACAGTTCTCCGAGCTGGGGAAATGGAAGGTTAATGTACTGCCTCTGCTATGCACCGATAGGTTTAAAACAATAATAAAATCAAAAAATGACTCACCTCTCACGTTGATTTCCGAGCTACCCCAAAGCGTATGCCTTGCATTGGCGTCGCAGTCTATCAACAGTTTGCCCTTCTTTGTTGCTATGGTGCTCTTCAAATGTTGTAGTTTTTCTGGAAGAGCTGATCGGTCGTAAGTCATGGAAATATACAAGTTCTCTGCCTCTGCCTGCTCCAGTTTGGCCACGACGTGATCCTGCAGACTCTTCCTCCTCCTCTAGGAAGGAATCAAGCTAATTAGCCGAGGCATGATCTGCTTACGGGGGGGGGGGGGCTTCGTCAGTCTTTGTCGTCCGGTTTTGCAGAGTGGAACACTTTTGCCTTTGCGTTTCTGACTCCGAACCGCACTTTATTTTCGGCCGTTTAGAGTGCCTCCAGCCACTCTCTTTTTATATGGAGTAGAAAAGATTGGATATTTGTCCGAAATTCCTCTTGCTGGGTAACAACCCAGTCGTCCATGGGAATTCAAGAGTTTTGAAGGCGCGGAGATTGAACGAGCTTGTACTTATCCACGCCGATCTTTGGCAACCAGATGCGAGCGATCGGTCTCCTGGGATTCTCATCGTAGGTGGTAACTTTGAGCTTTACGCCCTCCCAGGTGTCGCTGATCTTAGCGACGCACGAGCCCAGAAAGTCCCTGGAGAATTGGTCCACGGAGCACCTGAGAGGAATTAAAGCAGGGGATGGATCCCGTGTATTTGCCTTTGACGTTAAGAAGATGTTCAATGAACACCTCCGAAAACCTGGGCCCAACACTGGTCTACACCTCCAGTGCTAGTTTGCCGCTAGCGAAATTACCATCCGCCAACGTCTCATATAAGAGGCCTCCCAAATGTTGCTTAGCGTCCGAGTTCTTACCCACTCTGCTCCGCTCGTGATCTTTTTCGACCTCGTTTTAAGATCGATTGGGTTTGAGTGCGGTGAGCTTTGCCTGATTGTCTGCCAGGAATTTGCTGTTGTAGTCCTCATTAGTCGCCTGGTACTCAACGAGGTTTTTTCATCCCACTCGTTGACAGTACCGACCTCTTTATTCCTAGAAATTTTTCTGAGAGTATACATGATCTTCTGGTACTGGCTCTTGAGTAGGACACCAGCGGACCTTCGCTTATTAGCCGGTTCCAGGCTGGAAACCACTACTCCGTCTGCTGCTCGCTCTAGGAGGTCCCTACGGTTGGTTTCAGCACAGCAGTGTTACGGTTGCCACCGAGTGTGCTGCTATCAACGGCTGCTGTTTCCCGACTGGATGCCAGTAGCTTGTTCTCCGATGATGCCCCTGGCGTCACCACCTCTTCTTCTATCGTCGGTTTTTTTATTTTTTTTTTTTAAATTGAGTCCATTTCATGGAATGTGGAAGTATCATGGGGGTTGTGGTTACATCCAAGCGGAAAGAAGACTTTCGGATTTCAAACGCGTTTCTACTCGGGTGCCACACTCCGTATTTCGGTAGAGATTTAGGTAGGTCTTGCAGCCACTAGTATGATTAATGAGCCTCACTGCCTAATAATTACGATTCTTGGTCAGCGAAGACATCTTGTGTTTCTGGATATGTTTAATGAGTGCTAGCTCTGAACAATGAGCAGGCATTCTGGCTTCCAAATTTGTAGACCTTTTTTCATTCCCAGAGTCGGCGTTGCATTTCTGATCCGATCTAAGGGTCAATTTCGGGTTCTAACATAATATTATACTGTGAATAGGCTGTCAACGTATTGCGTAGCCCCCAACCTGGAGGGCTAATCCGGGCATTAGCATTTTCGGGGGTAGAGAACTGGCTTTCTCCCGTCTCCTCAATTGCTTTGCGTTACCCAACGGGTACTAACGTAGAGCAGCCTGCATTATCCGGGTACTTGTTGAGAATTGCAGTGGCGAGTTTCCAACTCTTCTGATATATCCCGTTTGTGGCCTACTGGAGGCTAAGGACTCCATTGTCCATTGAAAAGTGTTTATGAGCATAGCATAGCTCTACTTTGGATTCGTACTGGAACCGTCTTTCCTCTGGATAGCCACACAATTTTATATGAATTTTGGATAAAACAGAAGTTTATTCAAATTGGCTCATCGCGTGTCTGTCAGTCTAGCAGTCTGTTCGCTTACCTGCCCGTCTATTTATTTGTTTATCACGGTCACTTTTTTCAGAAATGGTTAAATTAGTTCACCCGTAACTTGGTGAGAATTGTGAGCGTCCTAGACAGTAAATAGGATTGTTCTACAGTGTGTTTAAAGGAATGGAAGTATACAATTTTTTTACTGAATATATCAGCCCGAAGAAAGTTGTTATTACCCCCCTGCCTAATTTAATAGTCGTTTTATCGAATATTCCTAACATTGAAGCCACGAAGGCATTTTAGCTTATTTCAACTCCACTAACATTTGATAAACTCGTAAGTTGAGCTCAATATGTATACCTTGATTCTGAGGAAAATCATGTATCCTATTCTTTCAAAGTAACAAAGTATCTTTAAAATTTTCTCTCATCCAACTTCCACTCTGATTATTATTAGGAAATCAAATTTCTGGCAAACAACAGTCACGAGGCAAATAGGGGATGAATTTCATTCAGGTGCCAATATAACCATCTGCACTTTAATTAACACTGGACGACAAGGAAAGGCAATTAGCAAAGTACCCTCATCCCCGAACGTGGTGAGCTTTTACCTGGGATGTATCAATATCGTAAATAGAATCAGCATCCTGAGTATGTTCGACTCTTGCAGAATAAAACATTCCTTTGAATTTTACATGACCTCTACGTACGTCCAGTTCATATTTCGAACAGTTCGTCGAGTCATAATCCTCGAATGGAAGTTGCATACATGAGCCGGCGATAATTGGAATACATGCTTCGTTCTTAATTTAATTGTTGCAGAGATGTCCTCATCTGATGCATGAAAAGATGTTTCTATTGTTTTATGAAAAATGAAAGCTAGAAAAGTACAGGAAGTACATTTGTATCTAATTGGAGCAAGCAGAATTACAAATAAATATAGATCGATAGAAGAAGTTCCTTTTTTGGCTAAATAGTTTTGAAAAGACGCAACTGGATTAGGGAATAGTTAAATGATCATCTTTAGTGGTCGAAAATGATCAAGAGGGGAGAGCCATCACGAAAAACTAAAAATTTGGCGAAATTGACCTTCAAAGTGGCTTCGTAACAGAGTGCTCTCCGTGTACGGTTGTCAGCCCTACCCACACCCAATCTTGAAAATAAGTTGGTATAAGAACAAGAAGACGTGGCAGACTCTACCTCAGATAGAACGATGGCGTAGGCGAGGACGTCACACAGCTCCCAGGGATATCAAAGTGGTGGATCGTGGGATGTTTGGAAGTCCTTATTAATGCAGGCCTAGACCGGATACCGGTTGTTGCGCCGTTGATGATGGTCGCCAAGATCCGCCCGCAAATATTGAAACCCCACCGAAGTATTTCGACGGCACCCCGTTCCGTATCTCTTTGTTGGCCAGACTCAGCAATGTGAAGGAACAGAGGGGAGGGATCCTTTGAATATTTCAGTCCCTCATCAACATCATTTGTCCTTATACCAATGCGTAGGTCCGCAACGAAACAGCCAACCATCGGGATAACTCGCCGACCTACCAGAAAATGAGCCGGAGAGCTAAACTCTGGAAATTAAAATAAAAAAAAACGGCTCAATCGCGTAAAATTCTGAATCCTAGGATCCATGATGGATCACATCCTCAATCTATGCTTCTTTCGCCTCAGATGTTCATTAGATGCAGCTTTTGGGGTTCCCACCAAGCCTACATATTCTCGCGACATAAAATTGACGGATGTCCCTTGTTAGTGTGAGCTTCGCGGAAGTTGGGGAGGAGAAGGTTTAGAAGGATTCCTCAAATAAAAGATTCAAAGTCAACTTCAAGCTGTTAAATTCCTGTAAACAATTCATGCAGAAACAACACAAGAATTCGCGCTGAATGAAGAACGATTAATTTAAGAAGATGGAAATCTAAGATCCGGTACGGGTAACTGAAGGGAGTCGTCTATCTTGGTGACTGTTTCGGGCTATCGTAATGGACACGGCGTCTAGGCGCCACGGTGATAAGGAGCATGTCTCCGTCCGCTACAGCTGTTTCACCACAATCTGTAGCGGCCAATTTAGCAGGTTCGCGTAGAAATAGGATGAAGTGAACTGGGAACGAAATAACGGCGGGGTCAGGTACAATATCTTTCCTCCCCTCGTTGCACCAGAGGTTCGTCGAGTGTTTCCCGAAGTACCCTTTTTCACCATCCAGCTGAACTCTTCCTTCCTTCCTTCCTTCCTTCTCTTGACCCAAAAGATCATCCATGGAAAATTCGTCTGGAACGTCGGCATGATTCATTTAGGCAGGACATTTCTAGGCTGATTCAGACCAGCTTTGCCAATGCCAGCAGGTAAATGTGGTGTCGTTGAAGGTACTCGCCATGCAATTGTATTACCCATGAATTTTGCGGGAGTTACCTGAAAGGAGGTTCGACGAGCCATAAACAGCTCGAAGAACTAGAGGTGCCTGGTCTGGATCGGGTGCCAAATTTCTCATATAGAAAGTTTACCAGTATACACGGTCGGTTGGCACATAGCGTAAATTAGGTCAATAATCGGTCTTAGGAATTTCCACCTTCTCTCATTCCCTACCTTGTACCTAAAAAGGATATGGTGGAGGATCCACAGACACAAGGCCGATTATTTACTCACCAACACTCTACAAATTCATCATTATCATCATCAACGGCGCAATAACCTGTATCCGGTCTAGGCCTGCCTTAATAAGGAACTCCAGACATCCCGGTTTTGCGCCGAGGGCCGCCAATTTGATATCTATAAATTCATAACATCCATTATTAGTGGTAGGGTCAATGTACACCTCGAGGCATTCTGTCCAAGGAGTAGAAAGGCTGCAGAGTTGAGTCAAAGGATTACAAAGTGCAACTCATTATCGACTTAGACTTATTAGAGGCCAAAGAAACCTCATAATTGCTATATCGATTAGCCGATGTGCTAAATCCAGTTACGGGAAGGTGACCGGATCATGGAGCAGTAAACGAGGGTATTCCTCACGAGGGACTTGAAGAGAGCTAAGGAGGGTTCAATGGAGAGTAGGAGAAAGAAGTAGGTGAAGAATTAGGCGAGACGCACATAGAGTGACAATTTCTGGCGTTTAGCGCTAAACCATTAGTCGAGCACCAACGAACCAGAGTGTTTAGGTTAGATTGAAGGGAAACATAGTCCATACGCTAGGATATAACGGAAAACAATTTAAGTTCGTCGGCAGAAAGCAAACAGGGACAACTAATGGGGGGGCGTTGATAAAAAATAACAAATGGCCCAGAATAGATCCCTGTGGTATGCCAGAGGATAGGGAAAAGGGGCCAGATGTGCAGCTGTCAAAAGAGTTGGAAAGGTAAGAGGCAAACTATAAAACAAGTGGTATTGGAACACTTAGAGACGAGAGTTTGGTTAGAAGTATCTTGTGATTTACAGTGTTGAAAGATTTAACGGAATCGGTGTAAATTGTATGTAATTCTTGCTGTGAATTTAAACATTTGGCGACAAAGTTCGTAAAGTCAGGTAGGTTGGAGGCAGTGGGCCTACGCTTAACAAAGCCGTGTTGCGCGTTCACTATGTGGTGGCAAAAGTGGGCGGACAACCACTCGCTGACATCTCTTTCATAGATTTTGGAACAGGAAGCGAGGAGGGAACTGGGACAGTAATTCTCGGCAAGGGTACGATCGCCACTTTTCTGAATGGGGATGATGAGAGCCTCTTTCCGCAAGCCGGGAAAATGGTTCTCTTCGAGGCCTTTGTTGAAAATAAGAGATAGGGGAGATAGACTTGCTAGTTTTGAGCAAAAAGTGATCTGGAAGGCCATCGTAGCCAGGACCAACATTGACATCAGGCTTGCCAATGGAGTACTCGACAAGGAGAGGGGTTAGAAGGGGAATGGTAGGCGATGGGAGGCCGGTTTCGGCACTTTAGTGAGTCTTCAACACTGGTCAAATATTCGTTTGGGGTCTTACGTATTAAGGATTAAGTATTACTTTTTAGTGAATTTATTTATACTTGAGTTTTGAAATTCAATATATTTAACTTCCAAAGATGAGTATTAAGTATTTATTTATTTTGAATTTAAGTCACGAGCGAACCGAAGTGTATAGCGCCGCGGTTGGAAACAGAAGAGACCGACTTATTTCCATGCGGTCCTTACTGTCCCAACCAACGGCATTTTTTTACCGCTGGTTCTCCACTCCCCTGGTGCGTTCTGAAAACGAGTGAGTGGAGAGTTTCTGAGTTCAGCGCCATCTACCCGTCCGCATCCGCAACATCCGAAATAAATTTCGAATGCTGCAGATCCTGCCGCGCCACAAGGATTTGACCGAGGAACTCAGAACTTTGAAAAAGCTAAGTCAGCATAGGTTCTAGGAACTTCTTCCTAGCAGGGTATTTTTGACGAAGTTTTTGTGGACTTCAGTGGTAAACCAGACAAGGTAAGAGCGTAAGCACGTAGGAGAGAAGGATCCGTGACAGAGAAGATGATCAGATAAAATGCTATGTAAGGTGTTCAGTGCTTGTCACACGTTAATGGGGAGAAGAGGGGAACGAAGTTGATTGCCGCCAGGGCTGAGATCATATTAGCCTTACGAAAGTTGAACTACGCGCGGCAGGAAAGTGGTGTCGGAACATCTGAGCATTGAACTTGAGAGCAGGATGATGGGCGTCACGAGCAATGTAAGACGGAGCATGAAGGGGTTGGGAAAGGCAACGCACAGGAAGGTTAGACAGGGCAAGGTGAAGAGCGCTATCTAAGTGGTTTCAAAAAAAGGTTAAACTAGAGGGCGCCACTAGTGAACATCAAAGTGGATAAAGGAAGGGAAGGGTGGGTGGAGTTATCAAGGAGGGAGGAAAGTTCCGGAGGAGGGTACTAAAATTAATGTCGCCGCAGAGGATGAAAGGAATTAAGGGGATTAAAACGATCGGGACCACTGATAATCTTTCGAAGAAATCTTCGTACAGAGAAGGCGGGCTGAGGCAGGCGAAATATGCACACGATATGATAAAGAGGCATATGTTTGGCGGAATGACTCGTATGGTGACAGAATGGCAGGTGGACGAAAAGGAGGAAAAGATGATTTCGGCACGGAAAGGGAACTTAACAGCTACTAGGGCACCTCCGCCGGATGACTTGCCAAGCGTAAGACCTCCACATCTAAACTATGACCCGACAGACGGTCAGCAGTATCTAGTGATTCTGCAAGGTCTTATAGCGCACAACAAGTTTGAAGCGCTGTTAGTTGAGAAGACGGGCCGCTCCGCACTTGTTATTAATGTTGCGATCCCCTATAATGGTAACGTTGAACGGAAATAGGTGGCCGGGAAGTCAAAAAAAACCACGTATAAAACCATGAATCCAAGTAACGCTAGAGATTGAGATTCAAGTGCATATGGAATTTCAAACCTTTAACAAAATATGTAACATCACCTTGAAATTTTAAGTCCTATACAAGGTGCACTCCCGGCCTTTATGTCGCTAATGCAATATTCCAAACTCTTTCAACTTAGCCTTGGCACGGCGGCTTGACACGGAGGGTCCTTGTTCTCAACCAATGGCATACGATTGAGCTATGCACAATCTCCTCGTCATACTCTCTGCCTCATAAATAAACCGATCTAAAAGTTTGAAAGTTGATTTCACACATTTTGTCCGATGTTTTAACCGTAGCAAAAAGGAGATGATTTTTGTATTCTTTGATACACAGGAAAAACGACAACTCTCTTGAAGAACAATTGACCACTTTTTGCTCCTCAGATTCAGCTGTGGATCTCGGGTGGAAATTAATAATTTGGATACTGTTTGGAACGTAATGCGTGGCAGGAGATTTTTAATATGAAATTTATCCACGATAAATTAGTGAATAGTGACTTTTACCATTCTTGGAGGCTTCACACGGTGTTGCTCGATTGCTAATGGACGTTATCATGAAACCGTGCCTGACTCGATTCCTATTTCCAGCCCATGGCCGGCGAAGAAGAAACACGTCAATGGTCCTTGGAGAGAGAAGTTGATTTAAACGTTTGGTTACGCAGCAAGTATGATTTGATAGGTGACATAATTTCAAGTGATTACTTACCGTTTTTTGAGAACGAGCATTTTTTTGGCTGGGCGCTGCACTGTGTCCACTTGTATATTTTAGTAACAGAACTTCTTATACAACGGTTTCGTCACAGTTTCTTTCACTTTACTAATTCGGCCACAAAAGGAGTATGCAAACTGGAATATCCGACATCTCGATACTGCGTGTTTCAAGCACTCATTCTAATAAACTTCCCGTCCAATATGAGCTCGACAATGCAGCAGCCATCAATTGGTGACCTAAAAAAGGTTTCCAACAAGAAAAAGGCGTAACTAGAACACAGTACGTGCCTGGCAATATTTCACCTTAGCGAAGCAAAAACTAAGAAACAATCGTTAGGACTGTATTTCGTAATATGCAACATGATTTAGAAACTTTGTGTAAACAACAACAAAAAGGTTAATGATCGCTCGCAAAATATTACGAAATTCTTATATTAACCTTAAAATATTTAAATGAATGTAGGCATTTTGTGTGTGAAGTGTGAGGGCTTTGTAAGTAGAAGTACTAAAATTATGATGATCAATTATTTTTTAAAAAGGAGGGAATGTCGCGATTTCAAACGAAGAATTGAATTGAATTGAATGTGTGTGGAGTTAAGCAGTAAAGGAAATATGCTGCATACAAGGAGATGAATCGTTAATCCGCTCATCTCAAGACAAAAAGAACTAAATGATGAGGATCTTGAGATGCCATGGAAGCTATAGTTTGTTGTAGAGAATAGGAGCTACTGATCACGATACTTTGGTCGAATTAGTTAAGGATCAGCCCCGTATTCGAATATTTGGGGTATCAAACCTAACATTTGAGGCTCAGAATACAGTAAAACTGGCAATAAAAAACTAGATACTATGCAGATACTCTAAACTCTATTAGAGCGTAAATACAAGATGCATTTATACAGTATTTCTTGGAGGAACTGCAGCGAGGTCAGTTGACGAATAAATGATTTATGTTTTGGTCCATTCTCCTAATAAATGACGCTTTTACTTTTCATAAAATGAAAAGTATTCACCTACATAATTTCTTAATTGATGAAAATTACTCTTCCCAATATTCAATAAGAAGTTCAGCGTAATCCTTAATGCATCAAACTCAGCAGTACACCTTGCGAATATTCTTAAATTAAAAAGTTTTTAATTCGTAGCCTTGGGGTTAAATTAGCGAAGAACCCTTGTCTCTTCCTGCTCTCAAGGATGATCCCCAGACTGAACATTTTTAATTAATTTCTTAAGGTCTAGAAAGTTTAATTGACAAGCAACCCAAGTCAATGCAGGACAAACTTTCATCCTGTCCCAGATGGATATGTATGTATTGCTGAATAAGTTTTCAATTCTCGTTCGATACAGTGATGGATGGAAATTTTACAAGATGCAGTAATGAGATCAGGTTACAGAACGGTCATTTCAAGCAAAGAGATTGGTATCTTACAGGATAATAGATACTTATGTATAAATTCAAAAATTTACTAATGCTCCTAGTTGAAAGGGCCCCTGTTTTGATTTTATAACATTTGATATAAACCTACACCATGACAAGCAACAGGATTTCATAGCTTTCCGCTTATTTTTTGCTGGTACTGTATATCGTTGGAGAAGTTATATCGCCTAAGGTGCATCCCGAACAGTCTCAAAATAATTAAAAACATATCAAGTTGTTATTAATCTTTCAAAAACACGCACTGAAACTATATCATTTTTCATTTTTCAAGGGAAAGTGAAAGACGACAACCTGACCAACATGCCAAAAAGGCTACGTCACCCATTAGTTCAATTTTAATCCTTACCTTCATTAGTAAATTTAGACCAAATTAAAACCGATGTCAGTAGCAAACATAAAACTCTAATTGTGTCCATGATCCATGAAGAATTTCATATTGAAAACTTGCTGGGGACATCAAATTGTTGGGGCCTCGCAGACCCGGAATATTCGGTGTTGCTTACTTAGGCAGGCTTAAGACGTACACCAGTTTTTGCAATGCTGATGACGATTTATGGGAAATTCCTAGTTCCTTTTTAAAAATAATTGGAATGGCACCTTCATCCCCGGCAAAGGCGACACCTCAGATGCTGTCTAACTTTTGACGACCCCAATGTCAAAAAAAAAGGACCATTTTCGAAAAGTATTAATCAAACTTGACGTCGAATACCAGTCAACTAAACTCTGAATCAGTACCTAAGTCAAATCAAGGACGAGCATAATGCAAACCACATTGCCTGCTACAGGTTACTGTAGTCCTATAGTGTACCGCTATGACCCTTTAATGCCCTAATCCTGGATTGTTGCGCCAACAATTATTATTACTAACCAAACCCTTTCATTTAATATGTTGCTGTTCTGCAAGAAAAATATTTACACCCCGTTTTCGCATGTATGGGGAATCCCCTTAAACTCAACAGAAAGTGGCGCTACTCGCTATATATAAAAAATTCCCTGACCACATGTTCTTACAAAATTCCGTGACAAAAGCCTGCGCCATTTCCGAATAAATTGGGTATGACAGACAGATAGTCAGACAGGTTGACAGGCAGACCTCTGAGGAGTTGGCAGATCTCTCATCCGAGAAAAAGGAGAGAATGGGGATCCACCCCAAGGTAATCATCATTTCAAGCACGGGTAGTATATCCTATGTAGACATACAAAGAATAATGAAAGCTGACTCCGATCTCAAAGACTTGGGGAGAAATGTAAGCAAGCTGCGAAGGAACCAAAAAGGGAGATCTCATACTGGAATAGAAAACGTCCAAATAGAGTAAAGCCGAAGGCTTCCGCAACCAATTCAAAAATTTACTTGAAGAAAGTGCTCGCTATACAATGTAAGGACTCAGATGAGGTCATTAAGCCGGCAGTCTGCACTGCCTTAGCGGAACAGTTCAAACTGCACGACTTGCAGCAGGCATCCATTATAAGTTTTAGAAAGGCGTATGAAGGTACACAGATGGCGACCATCCGGCTACAAGCAGACGCCGCGCAAAAGCTGCTGGATGTCGGAAAGGTCCGGATTGAATGGGTAGTTTGTAGCCTTAGAAAGCAAATCTCGTTGAAGAGGTGCCCCAAGTGTCTCTTTTACGGACATCTGGCGAGAGAGTGCACAAGTATGGTTGATCGGTCTGACCGATGCAGACCTTGTGGGGAAACAGATCACATTGCTCGGGAATGTAACAAGGATTCCAAATGCATGTTCTGTGATGGAAAGGAGGACCTGGACAGGCATATTGTCGGAAGCGGAAAGTGTCCCTTGTACAAAAAAGCGCTGAATGCGTGTAAGATTGAGAGACGCTAAATCCAATGGGAAAATGAGGTTGATCCAAAACAACCTCAATCACTGTAGGATAGCTCAAGACCGGCAAAGGACCCACGAATCAGAGGTCCACGTGGGTATAATAAGCGAACCCTAGAGAAACTCTAACAGCCTTGTGGGGATGCGCTGACCAAGCCATACAGGAATGCATTATATAAGGCAATCCACAAATGTTTTCGCAGGGGCAAAATTAGACAGCATACACATTAACAGTTGCTGTGCTCCTCCTAGTCTGACGTTTACTGAATTCGAGGACATGTTGGACAGATTGGTCTTAAATGCCAAAGAACGGAATCCAAAAGTCATGGCCGGTGACTTCAATGCATGGGCTACTATATGGGGAAGTTGACTGACGAATGCAAGAAGGCGTTATCTCTTAGAGGTCTTCGCGCATTTAGATAACTTACATGTTAACAACGGTCAGGTTAATACTTACCGGAAAGGAGGGTCCGGTTCGGCTGTGGATTTCACTTTTGTTAGACCTTCACTAGCCCCTGATATGTCCTAGAATGTCAGTGAACACTACACCCACAGTGATCACAATGCAATACTCTTTGACCTGAAGAATAAGTCTAGCTGTTTGAAATCTGCTTCCCTAAGAAAGAAGAGAACGTCAGGTTGGTTTGCGAAAGCAATTGACGAGCAAACATTCATAGATGAGTGGTCGGATCCGGACACTGCAAGTATCATCTTGTCACCATTTCGGTCACGCTGCTTCCAGGGCAGAGTTGAGGCAGCGTCTGATGAGATGCCTCTGCCCTGGTCGAAACCGCAAGTGATACCTGAAGCTGGTTTTACAGCGAAGCAAGAGGGATTCATTCGAGCAACTCTGCGCCGAGGTGAATATAGACCCATGGAGAAGGGCCCACATGGTTGTGATGGGAGAATTTAGAGGTCAAGCAATTCTAAAAATTACACGTCCCTATCTCCTACCGAAAATTATTTAGAGTTTGTTCCGTCAGGAGAGCACAAGGGGTTACAGTCTACATACATCTTTAGATGTGGCTGTAATACCCCCAGTAACGACAGTTACTAGATATTTGCGGTAGTCTGGGAGATAAGAAAGCACCGGGCCTCGACGCTTTCTACCAATCAGAGCTATTAAGTTGACCGTTAAATTGGTGTCAGACATATTCGTAGAATTGTTTGAAGAATACTTGGATCTTTCCCGAGATATGGAAAAGTTAAACGTTGGTGTTGTTGCCTAAACTTGGTAAGCCTTCTGATGAACCATTACAGATTAGATATCTACTAGATACTATGTGGAAAATGCTGGAGAGAATAATCTGCAACAAATTGCTTCCGACTGTAAAGAGACTAGGAGGATTATCAGTCCGACAATTTGGCTTCAGTATGGCTAGATCAATGATCGCCGTCATCAAACTGATCACTGGTTTAGCTAAAAATGCGATGCACGGAAAGGGTGGCACTAGCAAGCATTGTGCTGTGATTACCGTTGACGTGCAAAATGCGTTTAACTCGGTCAGTTGGAACCTTATAAGGAGGTCATTGGCTTGGTTACTTAACTGCACTAATCGACAACTATGTAACATGTAGAAGGTTCTGATATGACACATACAATCGAACCAAAGAATACATTGTCCCTGCGGGCTTAGGCACAGGGCTCTGTTCTTGGACCGCTATTGTTGAAGATCATTTATAATGATGTCGTCCCAGTTGCTGACGAGACCACAATAGTAGGCTACGCCGATGATATAGCGGTGATTGCTGTTGTAAAAGATCTAGCGGATGTGGAATAAAAATTGGCTGGAAAATGCAGGCCTTGAACTCTCGGAGGATAAAACAAAGGCAGTGCATCAAAAAATGATCTTCACAACCACTTCACGACCCCAAAAAAGTCGGATCGGCTGGTTTGACCATAAATGTAAGCTAGTTGCGGAACGGAAGAATGCCGCATATTGAGTAATGTTGCATTCTCAAAGTGCAGTAATTATAGAGGTATCACGTTGAATACCATCAATAAGATATTCTCCTCTATCTTGCCAGGCCCCATATGCCCAGAACATGATTGCCCATACCAAAGAGGTTTCACTCCAGGCAAATCAGCAACAGATCATGCTATATATGTTCGGTATCTTGTCTGCCAAGATATAAATCGGCGTCGACGGGGTGATGTGAGCGTAGCTCTGCCAAGGTGGTAGTTGCGACGTGTATCAGGAGCCAGCCCCTTCGGGACCCTGGTCGGGAAGTGTGCATTGAACCGGTGTTAGTAGACCGCGTTGCCCCGAGCGAGCGCTGATCCGTCCGTGAATTCCGGGATCGGCTAAGCGTAGGTCAGGCCTCAGGGAACTGGGGTAGGGGCTGTGTCCCCGAGGGTATACCCGTTCTTGACTATTGCGGCCCGCTCCCTTGCACACGATGCGCTGGTACCTTTTTCATGGAGAATATTCTGAAAATTATAAAAAAAAACGACGAAGCAACAGACAAGGAGGAAGAGCTGGGTGCGTTTGGGCGGAGCACAAAAATGCGTCGTTCACCGCAGCGATCAGTGAAAGAGGCAATGAGGGCTGATATACCCGATGAGACACCGGGGCGCCCAAATAAAGAGGAAGCCTCATCAAGTGGCGTGACTGACCGTGCGGAGATGGCAACTCCATTACCTTGCAGTGCCCCTGTTTTGGAAGTAAGCTCAGTGAGAAACGCTAGTCCTGAGCAGATGGATTTGGACACAAATTGAGTGGAAGTGCATTCGACTGTCCTCGCTAGAGCCGAAGAGGAAAGGCTCATCAGAAAGTGCGCAGCAGTGGTGAAACGTATGCGGTCAGCAACGTTCCTTCAGAGAAACGTCAGCAAAGGCGTCAAAAACGGGATGATGGAACTGGAGGAACTGCTGGATCGCATTTCCTTTTATAGACGCACGTGGAGAGCAGCGGAAGACGATTGTAGAGCAGAAACAGTCGCACTCCCCGCTGAGAATGCTGCTTGCATCAAACGGACTGCAGATATCCCTCTGCAAAGTGAACAGGGGAAAAGCGGAAAGAGGACGACGTGCCTGAAGGAGACTTTGTCGAAGTAGTCTCCAAGGCACAAAAAAAGAAGGCGAAAAAGGATAAAAAGAAACAACGGACTCCGTCGCCAGAGACACCTCTGTCCAAAAACAAGGAGGCTGCCAACCCAAAGCCAGTAGCGGAAAAAACGAAGAAACGAAGAAGGACTGGACCGTCGGCTCTGCTCATTAAGCCGACGGAAGGCAAGACATTTGCGGAAGTCCTTAGTGAAATCCGCTACAGGATGAAACCCGAGGAGAACGGAGCAGAGGTGTCTTCGATACGGAAAACGAGGAGTGGTGGAGTTCTCGTCGAACTGGGCCCAAAGACGACCAGCAAGAGCACGTTCTGCGAAGCGGTCAAGGGGCTATTGGGGGAGAAGGCTCTTGTTTCCAGCCTAGAACCCATGTGCTCTCTGGAAATACGGGATCTTGACTGCCTCACAGAAAAGGTCGAAGTAGAGGAGGCGCTAAAGCGTGAATGTCCAGAGGTAACCAATGCCCGGGTAGGTATTACCTCTGTAAATGCTCGAGGCCAAAAACTTGCCGTGGTGGATGTCCCCGAGCAATATGCGAGGAAACTCCTTAACAGCGGGAGAATCAAAATCGGATGGGTAGTATGCAGGGTACGAATGCGGATAGTCCCCACCAAGTGCTAGAGGTGTCTGGACTATGGACACACGTCAGCAGCTTGCAAGGGTCCGGACAGGAGGACAGCATGCCGGAATGCGGCCAAGCGGGTCATCAAGCGAAGACTTGCAATGAAAGCGAGAGTTGTGTTCTCTGCAGGGATCGTGGCGCGTCTGGCGAAAGCGTCGCACACACTGCGGGCTCGGGACGGTGTCCAATCTTCAGGGCGGAATTAGAGAGGGCTAGGGTGCGATCGCCATGATCCGCATTTTGCAAATTAACATGCACCGGAGTGCAACCGCTCACCAGTTGCTAGCACAGTTCGCTGCGGAAGTAAATGCTGATCTAGTGCTGATTAGCGAGCAATACCGAAACAAGGACCCGTCCTCATGGTATCTCGACTTATCGGGCACCGCTGCCATCTGGGTTCGGGACGACGTTCGACTTCGTGTTCTTGGCGAAGGCCGGGGGGACGGATTTGTCTGCATCCGGTGTTTAGGGATAACGTTTTTTAGCGTTTACCTGACGCCGAATGAGTCGATTCCGGACTTTCGGCGCCGGCTTGATGCTCTGGAGGACGCCGTTTCGAGCACGGAGGGACGAATCCTGGTTGGCGGTGATGTTAACGCCAGGGCTCTTGAATGGGGCATGCCTCAATCAGAATCCAGAGGGAAACGGATTCTGGAAATGGCGGCGAGAACCGGGCTCGTAATTTTAAACACCGGATCCACGCCAACGTTTCGGCGCCCAGGTTGTGAAGGAAGCATTCCCGACATCACTTTTGCGTCGGAATCTCTGGCATCATCGGTGGACGGGTGGCGAGTCCTAGAAGACTTCTCGGCAAGTGATCATCAGTACATTGCGTTCGAAGTGTTTGACGCTACTTGCCGGCGAGCACCAACACGACGTTCCCCCTGCGTGTGGGATGTCGCGAAGGTGAACATCGGAAGGTTCGTCGAAGCTCTTGGAGCAGGTAGGGCCGCGCTGGGGGGCACTCCGGGGGGTGGTGGTGTCGCAGCTGACACTGTCGTAAATTCAATGATGAACCTGATAACGACGGCGTGTGAGGCTTCCATGCCCCGGAGAGGCCCCAGGCGCGACAAGCCTTCTATGTACTGGTGGACGGCAGAAATTGCCGACCTACGGAAGGAGTGTCATAAGCTCCGCCGTTTGGCACAACGTTTGTACGCCAACGAGGAGGCATGTGCCATAAAAGCACAATATAGATCAGCAAAAAGGAGACTCCGCAGCGCTATAAATAAAAGCAAAGCTCGCGGCTGGCAAAATCTTGTAAATGAGGTGAATGATGACCCGTGGGGACTTGGCTATAAGCTTGTCACTCGGAAAATCGGGGCTCTGCGGAAGCCCTGCATATTGAGCACCGACCAGATGGACCGCATTGTGCGGGCATTGTTCCCCAGACACCCTGTACGGGTTGATGTAAACAGCGCGGAAAGCGTCGTGGATTGCCCCCTTTTCACAATGGGAGAACTCGAAGAAGCGGTTCTCACTATGAAAAACAGGAAGGCGCCAGGTCCTGATGGCATCCCGGCGGAAGTTTACAAACTGGTGTTCCGCCAACGGCCAGAATTGCTGCTCGAAGCGTTCAACGCGTGCTTGAAGGAGGGCATTTTTCCTTGTCGCTGGAAAGTGGCCAGACTCGCGTTGATCAGTAAGGGTAAAGGAGACCCGGAGCTCCCGTCTGCATACCGACCGCTGTGTATGCTTGACACGGCCGGAAAAGTGCTCGAGAAGCTCATCAGGAGTAGACTCGCTGAAGCGATCCGTGCTGCCGGGGACTTATCCGCAAGGCAGTTCGGGTTTAGAAGAGGGAAATCTACAGTGGATGCTGTTATGGAGGTCGTAGATGCGTTTAATCGAGCCGGGGCACACAGCCGCCGATCTCGACGGATAGTGCTCCTCATAACGCTTAATGTCAGAAATGCCTTCAATTCCGTAGGATGGACAGATATGCTGGGCACACTAGAGAACTCCTTTCACGTGCCAAGCTATCTCTAGCGGATATTGAGGGATTATCTGAAAGACCGCTCCCTGTTCTATGAGACGCTAGAGGGCCAGAGGAGGATGGAAATCACGTCGGGAGTAGCGCAGGGATCCATCCTAGGGCCGGACCTCTGGAACGCTTCCTACGATAGTCTGCTGAGACTCGATATGCCTGAAGAGTCGCGCCTGGTCGGTTATGCATACGACGTTCCGGCACTTGTTGCCGGACGCACTGTTGAACAGGCGCAAAGCAGACTTGGCATATTGATGCGACGGGTAAGTGGATGGATGACTGCTCGCGGTTTCAACCTTGCGCTGGAAAAAACCGAAGTAGTCATCCTGACCAGAAGGAGAATCCCGACCTTGCGTCCCATATCGATCGGCGAGTTGACTATAGAGTCAAAACCAGTGATTAAATACCTTGGTTTAATGCTCGACTCGAAGATGGACAGGGCTGCAGCAGGAGTCGCGGCCTTGAGTCGGCTAATGGCGAATGTCGGGGGCCCTATATCAACTAGGAGACGTCTCCTCATGGGAGCAACGCAGTCCGTCCTTCTCTATGGTGCGGAGGTATGGGCTGATGCCCTTGACAAGGAGGTGCATCGTAAACGCCTCGCTCATGTGCAGAGGCGGGGAGCTTTGCGAGTGGCGTCTGCTTATCGCACGGTCTCCGAACCGGGTATGATGGTGATTGCGGGAGTGATCCCCGTTGCCCTCCTTGCCAAGGAGCGCAAAGCTATCTATCGCCGTAAGAGCGAAAGCTTAAGAGAATTGGTTGCCCGTGAAGAACGTCAACGCACCCTTAACGAGTGGCAACTTTCTTGGCAAAATGAGCCAAGGGGCAGGTGGACTGCGCGGCTCATCGACAAATTATATCCGTGGTTGAGCAGAAAGCACGGTGAGATTGATTACTTCCTTACCCAACTTCTAAGTGGGCATGGAGGTTTTTAATTTTACCTGCACTGGGTTGGGAAGGCGCCATCTCCTGATTGTGTGTTCTGCAATAGAGTGGCGGATGACGTTGAACACACCTTTTTCTCTTGCGAGAGGTGGGACGGCTTCCGCCAGCAGCTTTATGCAGACACAGGGGAGCTCTCTCCAGATAACATTGTGCGAGAGATGCTGAAGAGCGCTGGCAGCTGGAATCGTATTGCGCATTATGTTCGGGCTCTTCTTACTACGAAGAAGATTGAACTCGACCGGCAGAGGGATCGGACGGTAAGGGGTTCCCTGAACTAACAACTCCCTTCCTCCCCTCCCCTCCCGTTGGTGAAGGGAATTCCCTGACTTGAAGGCTCCCAAAGCCGAGAGAGCGGGAGGGCTAGCCCGAAGTAATGTGTCAAACGGTTCCAGGCTAGTTCTCTGATGACAGGGAGGTGTTTAGTTGGTAGTCCGCCAGCGTGCTGTTGCGAGAGTCCAACACTCTGTGCGTAAACGCATTCACCTACCCTACTCCCAAAAAAAAAAAAAAAAAAAAAAAAAAATATAAATCGACACCATTCTCGAGATGACGGACATCGCATCATCTGTGACGGTCCGGAAGTCAGAACACACCCTAGGTCTGTTCTATTGTATACCACACACGGTTTACGTACGCTACATAAGAACGCTGATCCCCAAACTGGGACTCCATACAGCAAGATGGAACTCACCAACCTAACTACAAGCAGCATGTAAGTATGCCACGGACGTTCTACATTCAGCATCAATCTTGGCAGAGCCATACTGGCGACCATTTTATAAGTAATTTATCTTTTAACGCTTGGTGATGACAATCGCTTCAGCTTTCTCTGCGAGCGCCAGCCAGCCAAGTCTTGGCCGTCCCAATTTCTCCGGATGAGTTCAATTCAGCATCTTCGAAATGCTTTGCAACACCTAGCTACCCACAGCCACAGCAAGATAGGTCGGCATACCAATCTTCCCAGGGACTTCCAAAGTCCATTTGTATTTTTTACGTCCACGATCGATGCTATGCATGCCTTTGCGAAGTATCCAAATATCAGGCATTTGGAGTATTTCTTTAGAAAGGTCCGATGCCTTAAACGACAAGGACCCATCCAATTAGAACTTTTCCTACGGCACTGGCACTCGCATTGTCCAATTTGAACCTTTAAAGGTACTGACGATATCGCCAATGTCTTGTCAGAAACTGGGTGAAATTATAACTAACCTCCACATGTTGTCTCCCCAACCACTCCTTGATTGTAGGGATCAGTCTGTGTGTCCACCGACCCTTTCCAGAGTGGTCCCAACGCTACTGCCATCTATTTGACTATTTACCTCTGCCTTTCGGCATTCTTCATCTGCGACAAAGGAGAGATTGATTTCAGGTTGTATATATTCGCCATCTCATCTGCCAAAATGTCAATTGGCATCATTCCGGAGAGTAGGAATGCAGCTACATCTGAGACAGTTTTATTGGCAGAACACACTCTTAGGGCCATCACCTTATAGAGTGCACTCAGTTTATGAGCATTACATGATATGCGAAACGCCTTTTCTCAAATAGGGGTGGCATAAAGCCAGATCGAGTTCACCATCTTGGAAATAAGGAGCCTACAAGTACACCGAGGCCCTTCCACGTTCGGCATTATACTTGCCAGGGTCATACTCGCCGTGGATATCTTGTAACAAGCATATTGCAAGTATTGTCTAAAACTTAACTTCGTATCTATCGTCACCCCAACGACTTGGAAGTGATGATGTGATTGCCGATTCTAATTGAGGCGTAATTTCGCTATTAGCGCTTTGTGATGAGGACCGCTTCCGCTTTTTAATCCGCAAGTGCCTTAGCAGCACCGATTGCTTCACAAAAGTGTGACTCAGCATGGGCCAGATGCTTTGCGACTACAATCAATGGTATATCATCGGCATAACTCACCACATAGCCTCCCCCGGAACCGGAAGGTTAAATATCATACATCGTTCAACATGATGTTCCACAGCAGTGCGCCCAGTACTGAGCCCTGTGGAACATTCACGGAGACAACGTATTCCTTGGGTCCATCATCGCTGTTATATTGTAGCGACACATCAGACATGCTGACATGAGACTGGGGTGACAAGTATGAGGAATGACATGTTAACATTTTTATTGAAACCCACGAGTCCTGTCCGCCGACTCACAAGGGGATAGCAGTGAATTTGTATTAAACCTCTTCTTTTTCTTTAGCCTTTGCCTCATTATCAGAGACTAGCCAGCCAATAACTCTGAGAAAAAAAACACGAAGCTGCCCCTAGTATCCAGGCACCTCAGTTTTGCCCCTCACCAAAGCGAATCAAATTCTCTCGACTGGTGTCGATTTCGAATACTTTGTCGCTCAATCTTTTGAAATTTCATTGTCGCCGTAAGATACGCTACCCCCTCCTAGTTTAGTCCTCTCATTTACGATACAAGTTTTAATTCGGTGCTATTGGAGCCTGGGAAGTTTTGCATTGTGAATCGCTGTAATTAGGTTTACTCAATTAGCCAGAAGCAATTGAAGTTGGAATCGATTGTTCGATTCTCCATTTGAATCGATTCGGATTGAATAATTTACTTCTATTGCATATGATAACATCTTTACTGATGCATTGCATTGAGGAGATGAATTGCATATTTCATCCGCAGACCCCGCCAGATTCGGTCCCAAGTAGGATTGTGAAAAGAAAATGGTATAGTCAGCTCGGTCTAGGCTGCCCAAAAGCATGTCGGAAACATCTCTTAAGAAGTTGATAGTCGAATAGGAATACGCCTTGGGAGCTTTCATGGACATCGAAGGTGCCTCCAGCGATGTCTCCTTCACAGAGAATTGATCCACTCTTAATCAGGTGGATTTTTCCTATGAAGGAGTAGATCCATAAATTGATCGGAAAGAACTCTATTGAAGTAAGGTGTCTTAGAATCTGTCCCACAAGCAGGCGTTCTATTTCTCTTGTTATGGCTCCTGGTAACACCTTGCTTCGACTCCCGAGGAACACAACGGCCCTTGGCAAGCTGTTGCCAATGACCTAGCCGTGATAATTATTGGCACGTTTATGGACACAATATGCACCGTTTGAATCTATCTCTGCAGATTATCGACATTCGGTGCCACTATAACGGAATCATGGTGAAAATTAGGCGGACTAGCCTAGTTATGTTCACTGGAAACGCTAGATGAGGCAGCTGCCTGTCTATCTTATCAGGAGTGGAGATCCAACTCATAAAAACAGTCAAATAGCAGGGAATACATCACAGCTTATGTGGAAGTATCATATTGAATAATAGTATCTTAAATCCTGCAGATGGGGACAACTCCCCTTTTTGAAATATGCATGCATCGTCTGGTGGGCGAGGTTGGCCTTTGTTAGCAGCAGGAAGCGGCTAGTACAGATCGAAACGTTTGATTGCCTAAGTATTACTGGAGCGTTGAGTACTACGCGGACTGCGGCACTCGAAGCTATCCTAACTCTATGGTGAACATGGGTCGGAAAGATTTTCTTCAAAGAAGAATTTCTGTGCACTCCCTGCCTCTAGAAGATTTTCTCCGATTCGCAAAAGCCTGCGAACGCCCCAGAGTACAGATCGTTGGATAGGCGATTTCTGGGAACTGTGCCCAGCAAAACACCTGAGTGCTTAGAGCTAAGGGTCCTCCACTATACCAGCCTAACTCACTAAGTAGTGAAAGTGATTTTCAGGAAAATGAGTGTGAATTTAAATTATATTAAGGACACCAAAGTTGTAGAGCAGTAGGGCGAATACTTTAATTAGGATAATTGATAACAGGTGACTCTAATGTCAGTAAGGAGATCCCGCCAAACTACGGTAAACTACTTTTCTAGCAAAGTATTCGCATGCCCTTCTAGAATGTTCCGCAAGGTTCTGCGATATAGATAGAGAATAACTCTATCTTATATTGGGAACCTTCAGGGATCGTCAGTGACCTTTAATGGGTCGCTTACGATACGGGGTGTGACGTCCCCATGGTGCCTGAGTAAGTAGTTCTGACCGCCTAGCTGGCAGTATACCTACGTCCTGCTTTGCGAAAGCCTCTCTGTGAAGAGCGAACCGCGAATGAATATCACACATCGAGACACACTTGGAGTCCCCGGAGCCGTTAACAGCTCTCTCTCGACGTGTGTACGATCAGCGAAAGAAGTAGCCTAGACTGAAATACCCGATGCGACAATGGGACGCTCGAATAAAGAGTATGCCTTGCCAGGTGGCGCGACTGACGGTGCGGGGGCGGCAACTCCAATACCCTGTAGTGCCCTGGTTCCGAAAAAAAAAACCCAGTCAGAATCACTAGTCCTGAGCATCCGGACACAAACCGAGTGCAAGTGCAGTCGACCATCCTAGTTAGAGCCAAAGAGGAAAGGCTCATCAGGAAATACGCCCAGTGGTGAAGCGTATGCGGTCAGCAATGTTTCTTCTGAGGAACGTCAGCAAAGGCGTCAAAAAACTAGTTAATGGAACTGCAGAAACTAGTGGATCGCATCTCCTTCAACAAGCAAACGTGAAGAGCAGCGGAAGACGATTGGAAGGCAGAAACAGCCGCACTCTCCGCTGAAAACGCTGCTTGCGTCAAAGGACTGCAGATAGCCCACTTCAAAGAGAACTGGGGAGAAAGCGGAAAGAGGACGATGTGTCTGAAGGAGACTTTATCAAAGTAGTTTCCAGGGCCCGAAAAAAGAGAGCGAAGAAGGATAAACGGAAACAACTGACTATACTGCGAGAGATCCGTCTGTCCAAAGACAAGGAAGCTGTAAACCAAAAGCCAGTAGGAGAAAAGACGAGGAAACGAAGAAGGACTAGGCCGTTAGATGTGGTCATTAAGCCGATGGAAAGCAAGTCATTTGCGGAAGTCCTTAGTGAAATCCGCTACAGGATGAAACCCGACAACGGACAACGGAGAAAGGACAACAGAGCAGAGGTATCTTCCATATGGAAAACGAGGGGTGGCGGTGTCCTCTTCGGGCCCGAAGACGACTAGCAAGAGTACGTTTTGCGAAGCGGTCAAGGGGTTATTGGGGGAGAAGGCTCTTGTTTCTAGTCTAGAGCCCATGTGTTCTCTAGAAATCCGGTATCAACTCTGTAAATACTCGAGGCCAAAAACTCTCCGTCATGGAGGTCCCCCAGGAAACTACTTAGCAGCAGTAAAATCAAAATTGGATGGGTTGTATATAGGGTATGAATCCGGATAGTTCCCATCAAGTGCTACGTATGGACACACGTTAGCAACGTACAAGGGACCGGACAGGAGGACAGCATGCTGCAGATGCTATCAGGTATATCACCAAGCGAAGACTTGCAATGCGGCGGAGCTAGAAAGGGCTAGGGCGCGAATGACATGATTCGCATTTTATAAATTAATATGGACGGACTGCAACCGCGCACTGTTAGGGCAGTTCGCTGCGGAGGTAAATGCTGATCTAGTGCTAATCAGCGAGCAATACCGACCAGAGTTTCATGGCATCTCAATTTATCAGTCACCGCCGCCATCTGGGTTCGGGACTACGTTCGATTTCGTGTTCTTGCCGTAGGCCGAGGGAATGGGTTTATCCAACGCCGAATGAGACGATGCTAGACTTTCGGTACCGGCTTGATGCTCTGGAGGACGCCGTTTCGGGCACCGAGGGGCAAATCCTGGTAGGCGGCGATTTCAATGCTAAGGCCCTTGAATGGGACAAGTAAGAGGGTGGTATCGGCGCAGCTGACACCGTCGTAAATTCAGTGATGAACCTGAAATGACCGCGTATGAGGCTTCCATGCCCCGGAGAGGCCCCAGCCACCACAAGCCTTCCATGTGCCGATGGCTGCAATAATTGCAAACCAGGGAGTGTCATAAGCTCCGCGTTTGGCACAATGTTTACTCACCATTAAGGAGGCATGCAACATAAAGTCACAGTAAAGATCAGCGAAGACTCCGCAGTACGATAAATACAATATAAACAAAGTACGCGGCTGGCAGAACAAGATCAACGAGATGAATGAGTACCCGGGGGGACTTGGCTGTAAGCTTGTCACCCGGAAAATCGAGACTCTGCGAAAGCCCTTCATACTAAATACCGACCAGATGGACCGCATTGTATATCAATAGCGCTGAAAGCATCGAGGATTGCCCCCTTTTCACAATTAGAGAGTTCAAAGAAGCGGTTCTCTCTATGAAAAACAAGAAAGCACCAGGCCTGATGGCATCCCGGCGGAAGTTTACAAACTGATGTTCCGCCAAAGGCCAGACGTGCAGCTTGGGGAGTTTACAGCTTGCTTGAAGAGAGAACACGTGTTAACATTCGTGTTTCTCTCTCGTTCGTTCTTTCGGATGACTTCTTCCTGCCTAAGCTTCTTACCAATGGCTGCAATCACCTTTTCCACTTTGCTTTCACTATATGTTCCATTATATTGTCAGGTGTAAAGGGCTCCCCGGTTGAGGCTTCCAATGCAACGCTTTGGGCTGCGAATCTCGGGCAATGGAAAAAAAACCTGTTCTGCGTCCTTTGCAATATTTAGGCACTTTGGGCAATATGGCGAATCATCACGCCCAAATCGATATAGATATGATCGATAGCCTCCATGTCCGCTCAAAAATTGAGTCAAGTCGAAACCTATCTCGCCGTGGGGTCGATCGATCCATTTCTGGATATCCCTTATAATTCTGTAAGTCCAGGGACCTTTTTCTGACTCTTGCCACTTCTCCTCCCATTCCGCGACAGTTTGAGTTCATGCCAACTGTCGCCGAAGGGCAGGAGATTCACCGGTGAGATACGCTTGATCGCAAAGTCGTTGTCTTTCTTTCGCCAGAATCTCAATCGGGACCATTCCTGCTATCACGCAAGCTGCTTCATTGGACATTGTTCTGTTAATATGTTCGGAGTACACTTATGCGATACGCAGCTCCAATCTTTCTCTTATTTGCTGTATTTTTCAGTACCTACACTGCCTTTCAGTGCCTACACTGGGGCTGCATACAGTAGCATTGAACTGACCAATTTCGAAATAAGGAGTCGACGGCTCGGCTTTGGGCCACCTGTATTTGGTAGCATTCTCGATCCGATCTTATATGCCTTGGTTGGTGCACCCTCTACATCCAATCTGAAGTTTAACCTCTGGTCAATCATTACGTCTAAGTATTTAAGCGCAGGCATGGAATGAATTGTTTGCGATCCAACTTTGATTTTCATGGAAGTGCACTTTCTCCACTTGGTAATAAGTACCACTTCCGTCTTATGTTCTGCGAGCTGTAGACCAGCATTCTCCAACCAGGATTTAATCTCATAGACTGCTTCACTTGCATAAATCTCGACTTCTTCGAAAAGGCGTACAGCAACCGCCACACCAATATCGTCCGCGAAACCAATGGATGCCATACCAGTAAGAAGGTCTAACGTCAGTACTCCGTTATACATGATAATCCACAAGAGTGGCCCTAAGACAGACCCTTGTGGAACTCCCCATGTCGTTTGGTATAATTTCATTCTTTGATCTGATTCGCAGTACAGAACCCTATCGATTAGGAAGTCAGCAACGATACACACCAGATACTTCACTACGCCTGAGTTGTTTAGGGACTCAAGTATCTTGCTCCATCTAGCGGAATTGGCGGCGTTCTTCACATCGAGTGTGATCAGTGCACAACATTGGTCCTTGTCAAGTGCGGTCTTAGCTGTGTTAGCTACTAGGACAACTGCATGCGTTGTAGATTTCCTCTTTCGAAAACTGAACTGATTCTCGGAAAGACCGCCATCTTTTTCGGCAATTGGAAGTAATCTGTTATAGATTACTCGTTCGCATAGTTTTCCAGTATTATTTGAAAGGCATATCGGCCTGTAGGACGAAGGTTTAATCAAAGGTTTGTTTGGCTTGGGAATTAGTACTAATTTCTGCTCCTTCCATTGTGTAGGAAATGCTCATTCTTTAAGGTATGTGGTGAACGCCTTGGCAAACATATTTGGAGCTATTTTCACTGCTGTTCTGAGAGCTTTATTGGGGATGCTATTTTAGCCAGGTGGTTTATTGCCAACTATTTTTTTCGCAGCCTCGGGGACCTCCGTTTCACTTACCATGGGAACTTCGACGGTGGGAAGGTTAGCGATACTCACATTCTGTGGGAGAAGATCTGTTACTATTCGATTAAGCAGAGTAGGGCAAGAAATTGGAACGGAGCGTTTGCCTTTGACTTTTGACATTACTGTCTTATAGGCGCCATCACAGGGGTCCGCGTTTGCTTCCTTACACAGTCGTTTAAAATGTTCATTTCTACTTTTTATTATGGCCACACCTCTATCTGTCAGTTTGTCTGTCTGTCCGTCACACGCATTTTTTTCGGAGATGGCTGTAACGATCGACACCAAATTTGGTGGAAAGGTGGAAACTATGAATGCTCACGGATACAGTGAGTTGGATCCTTCTACGTTGAATTCAGGGGGGTTTCCATATGTGCAAAAGGAGGGTGTACATTTTTTTCATCAAATATAGTTATGTGGGGTATCAAATGAAAGATATTGGTTAGTACTTTTCGAAGCGGGGCCCAGTTTTGACGTTAGCTGGAAAGGTGGGGAGTGCCTAGGCTCCGAAATACCCTCCATCCCGATATCTGTATATAACTATAATTTTTGGTAATTGACTGCAAACCCCCCTTAAGTTCATTCTAGAATTATGAAGCAGCAATATAGGCTATAGTATAGAGCATGATCTTACCAAGTTTGGTGGAAATTTCACTATTACTAAAGAAGTTATAACAGGTGAAATTTTCCGTTTCTGTGTAAATTTAAGACTTTGAATGCCATTATGCATATATTACGTGCGAGGTTCTAATGGGACAAATGCACACTCAAATGGCTTTATAAAACAAATTCACAAAACCTTTCATACCAGAAGCATCCAGCTTTCGGTTTCCCGACTTGTTTGTTCTTTTAAAGAGGCGAATTCGTCTTCGTTGGCAAGCGCGTTTTCTCTGTACTGTCGGAGTTCTTGTTTGCGGTGGGATGCGGGTTCATCCTCATAGTCTGACTCCATTTCCTCAGAAATTGAACCATTGCTATTTTTACAGCGCCTTTTGCCAGTCAATTTCAAATTTACTTTCCATTAAACGGCTGCGAGAAACACTTCAAGGTACTAAGTCGCCAATTAAGATAGCCACTCCCTTATGAGGTTTAGATTAAGAATTCATTCCCAGCATTGCTGTCTTGCCTGCGATAGAAGGTATCTAGTAATCGTGACGCTACTTTTTGGCATTGCTAAATATCTATCTTAATAGTCTCAATTTTTTTCGCCTAAGCGTCCTATGTATTACTTATAAAAGAAACTCGGAACATTGGGAACAATTTACAATCTTTTTACCACTTATTGTCAGATTTAGAATAAAACGCTACCATAATAAGCAAAATTGAAAAGGAAATATTCAAACAATCAAGACAGAAAGGACTTGAATAATCTTCAAGTGTCGTGGGAGCATAAATATTTTCCTTCAAAAGGATATCTCTACATAATTTCCCCCAAATTCAAGTTAAATTTTGCTACTTTATGCAAGACTGAATTTAACTGTTCGTTACCTGATTTGGAACATAAAGATGTTCACTAACTTCCAACGGAACCAGCATAGTTTCCCCCATTAATTAAGCAAAGTTACATATATTACACAATGGATTCAAACTTGACATGAAAATACTTCACTTCTTCATCTTTTCTCGTTTACTTACCTGAGTCAGTATCTACACATTTCAGATAAAGAGCATATTCTAAAATCGCTTGGGAACACGAATACTCGCATCACAGTTTGCGCTGGCTGCAAGAAAAGAGCAGAACCCCAACCCGTTCCTTGAATGTGCAATAACGCGGCTGGGTATACCAGGATATTCCAGGACATATGGATGTATGTATGGCGGTGTATGTGCGCTGATATAGTTTGAAATCCAGAGAAAATGTCAACCGCCAGTAGCTAGTGTAATTATCCGATCAGAATTGTTCTAGCGTATATCTCAAATTTACAAACAATTTCTCCCTAGGGGAAAAGTCGAGTCTTTCGTTGGGAAATTAAAGGAAAGTTCTAGTGCAAATGAAGTTGGGAACTATGGAGCTTAATTCAATTTTTGGATGGATTTTAAAGTTGTAAGATACCATAGTCTACATGCTCTGCCACTGCTCCGAAATTATCTTTCAATCAAAAGTTGGGTATGGACTTCGTTTGTCTTGAATATGTTAAATCATACTCACATAAAAAGATGAACTTGTCCTACTATAACCTTTTTAATATTAATAGCATCTCCATATATATAATAAATTCGCGCGACCTCCGTAGATTAGAACCGGTGTGCCGGGGGGTGGTTAAATCAGTGAGAGAGACCGCAACGAAACTGGTCCCTCCCATAGGAATACGGATACAAAGACCGGAAAACAGGGGACGTACGGGCAAGTTGCATCCTCATTTCCGACCGCTAAAGTTTCCTCCAAGGATGGCAAAATATCAGAGGGGCAGCTTACTATCCTCCGGGAGTGACTGCGCAAGGAAATGCTTGAGTCTGAAATGAAATCAAGACTTAATAATCAAGGTTTTCCCGATGGGCTCCTCCATTTGAAGTGCACTGACGAGGATGCTCTAAAGTGGCAGCTAATCCCAATTTAGAGTCCTTGCGGCCGGCCCAAGTACACTATTGTGAATACCGGGCTACTCAGGATTGAACATGTGGAATGTTGGATGCCTGTCCTTCGAAAGAAGGAATCTCAAGGTGATTCCCTCTTTAAAGATTCAAACCTTTTTAAAATCGATTTACTGTCTATCTGTATTTTTGTAAGGATGTGGAAATCTTCAAAAGATTCTGACTTGGAAACTACTCCCGACTCCCCCGGGATGGAATTAGTTTACTTTAACTGGGTCGCCTACCATCTACCAGCAGGGTTCGTAACCACACCTTTCTTACTTTTTCCGCTTGTAGTGGTTTATCCTAGATTGCTGCGATCGTAGAGATGCGATCACATCTCAATCCTCCTGCCAGGTTACCATTCTTCGGAGAAAATTTTCTAGTGATAGCACTTAACCCGGAATTTTCTCTAGGTTCCTCCTTCCTTCCACGACCCTGAGACATTAGAAGAGTCAGTCCGCTGGATCCTCTGGGCCCCGTCGCAGTTTGGACAATCAGGTGAGGTATCCAATTTAAACCTATACAGGAATTGACGATATTCATGAACTGGGTAAGATTATAAGTGATCCCCCCCCCATGTTTTCTCTTCAGCCACTCCCCGATGGAAGGGATCAACTTGTCAGTCCAAAGATTCTTTTGTGGTCGCATCGCTGTTTGTCATCTTCTTATGGATCTCTTCCTTCGGGCCTTTTTCACCTGCGTCAATATGTCAATCGGTATTACTCCCGAGATGACGAACGCTGCATCATCTGAGACAGTCGTGAAGGCAAGACACACCCTTAAGGTTGTTCTTCTATAGATAGCACTCAGTTTATACACATTGTGCTTTTTCCCAAAATGAGACTGCATACAGCAAGATAGAACTCCTCACCGGGGCTATCAATAGCCTGCAAGTATGTCGTGGCCTTTCTACGTTCAGCATCATCTTTGTCGTGGTGGATGCTTTTTCAGAAGTATGCTCTATGTGCTGCTTTGATGGCCAGCTTGGAAGGGATGATATGATTCTCAAAATTATTTCTTTTTCTTTTGAGAGTGTCAGTCTAATCAAGTCTGAACAGCACTGATTGCTTCGCTTGAGTACAACTCAGCATTTTTGAGATGCTTTGCAACCACAACCAGGGCAATGTTGTCGGTGTAGCCCACCATTGTGGCCTTCTCCTAAACCGGAAGATTAAGAACATCGTTAGAAAAGATGTTCTACAGTAATAGGCCCAGCACGGAGTCATGTGGGATACTCGCGGAGACAACGTACTAACGGCGTCCGTTGTTGGAATTATAGCTCATCTAGAGGTTTACCAACGAGAGGCAACAGTAATAACTTCCGCCGTTTCCATGCTGTATAATAATATCCTCTCGGACATGCACATTTCAAACAACTCGGTGAATATGTCCAATTTGAATTTCACGGCGAGCTTAAGGGCCCTATTTAATATTCCGTGCAGGCCCGGGGCTTTGGTGTCACCTATTCTGTTGCAGATCTCCAACAGATCGTCTGTCATTACTGCCGGAATTGCTACCACATCCACAGTTCGTTGAATGTTGTCAGCGCCCTCTCTTGCTGGGAATAACCCCTGGATGATATCCAACAAGAGAGTAAGACACGTGATCTGCGGAGATGATGGGCCTCTGAATCGTCCCATCATAGTTCTGTAGGTCCTCTCGCACGGGTTTACATCTGCGTCAGAGCAGAGCTCCTTAAAATATTCCCTTTTGCTCCGCTGAATGACTAGCTTAAGTTTCCTATGCGAATGCTCTTTTTGCATCTGATCGATTCTACCTAGCGCCTACTGGGCCATTCGTCTGACTGGGTGGTAGGCTGACCGAAGGCCAGCCAGTTAATTTTTCCATCTATAGTTAAGTCTTCTACTGGGGGATGTGCACCTCTTCGACGTGGGCGCATCACATGCCTTAGAAAAGCATTGTGTTACATGGAAAGCTTTTACCTCAGCCTTAGTAGATTGGTCCACTTCAATGATGATGATCAATATTTTGCATACCATTCGGAAGTCCCTCTCAGTTTCGCTAACATGCCAGGTCGTACAACGCGTTAGTTCAGGGTTAACAGGAGTCAGATCTACTATTGAAGCACACCCTCCTTTCCAAAAAGTACTTACATTACCTTCGTTGGTCAGAACAATATCTAACTGGGCAAAATTCTCTAACAGACTTCGGCTCCTTGCGTTATTCTCTCTATTTCCCCACTCGCACTAATATAGATCACCCGCAATCACCTTCCAACTTCGTCCCCGTGCGACAACAACAAGGCTGTCCAACATGCCCTCAAACTCAGACAATATGAGCCTCGGTGGAGCGTAGCAGCTGTAGACGTACACGTCGCTTATTTTTGCTCAGACAAAGCCGCTGACTGACTGACTTATGGTGAATTGTGTGGCATGCCTACCACAAGCCCATATCGCTGCTGTACCAATCGAATCCGTGACCCATACGCCCCGTGACGGTTTTTGTATAGTTCACTTACGATGTCAACTTCCATCTCGGATTCGTGGATGGTCTGCTCAAGTAAATCCTGAGCGATCCAGCAATGATTGAGGTTTATTTGAATGACCCTCATTTTTTCATTGCTATCAACTCCTTCTTGAATTCCGGGCATTACCACTTCCGGCAATATGCCGATTACTCCGTCCCTTCTTTGCTTTGGTATGCTTTTAATAGCTTCGTGAACATTATGCTTATCCTTGATGAACTCGCACAACTTAACTACTTTTGCTCCAAGCTGCATGAAAGGTAGGTTCTTCATGTCGGGGCTCTGTTCTCTATGCATCCTGACAGGATTGCCCTTTTTAAACACTTAGTCACGCTTAGCATTTAATGTGCTTTCCGGGTCCCTTGCCGTCACCGGCACTGGTGGAGATAGAAGAACTGAAGAGCTCCTCCCAAATGGGTCAATCACGTGATCCTGGAGTATTTCCTGCGGTAGTCCTTTTTGGACAAATACGGTTGATACCGAAACCACCTCCGTCGGCCAGGAAGGTCCTTTCAGTCCATCATTTTTTGCCTTCGTTATTGGTGTTCTTGGTAAGGTCTTGCTTCGCGTAAATATCTCTTTCTCTAAATCTAAATCATTTGTATCATTTGATGCCAAGTTGTCCACTACCGAGGCACTGCGGTCGAGGAATGTCAACGGCCGGGAGTCCATTTACGCATTCTTAGAAACCACCGTTACTGGCATTCCGAGTCTCTGCATCGTAGCTTTACTTCTTACTTCCTCTACCTTGGTTTTATTTTCTGAGTATCCGTCCCGTAGCCATTTTGGTCCACGTACCAGATGAACAAACACTAGCCCACCCACATTCAGAAAAGAAAAGGACATGAACACATATAGGTATGCCCCAATTCGCCAACCGATGTCGCACCTGATGGGTGATTCGGCAGCTCCCCACAGGTCTGTCTGTCTGTCACACCCGATTTATTCAGAAAACAGCTGGAGCGATTTTAACGAAATTTGGGGAGAACGTGTGGGCTGTGAATGCTTTACATATGGCAAGTGACGCCATTTTGTGTTCAGTTTATGAGCGTAAGGAGGACTCTTTATACACGTGAGAGAAGGTGCAAATTTTTTTTCTACAGAGTATGGCCATATGGAATATGGAAAACCAATTATTATTAACAAAGTTATACAGGGTGCGGCAGCATAACTTCCTTTTTTCAAAACTCAACAAAAACTATTGTATGCATCCGAAAATATTTATTTATTTTTTATAATGTAGGTACATGTCTAAAGTTTTTATTTACATTGTTTTGAAGATCAAATCTGTTAGGCGACGTCCCCCATTCTCCATACATTGCGTAAACCGATTTCTGGCGTTTGTCATGACTCTTGTTAGCATAGCAGGTGTTATGTTGGCAATTTCTTCTTGGATGTTGGTCTTCAAATCTTGTAGGGTTCTTGGACGGTTCACATAAACACGGGATTTCAAAAAACTCCATAGAAAAAAATCACAACGGGACAGATCGGGAGAGCGTGCCGGCCATTCCAAATCGCCTCTAATTGAGATAAGGCGCTCTGGTAAGTGTTCCCTCAAAACAGCCATCGATGCTCTGGAAGTGTGTGCTGTTGCACCGTCTTGTTGGAACCAAGTGTCCCCCAAATCCAAATTTTCTAGCCGTAGGAAAAAAAACATTCTGTAGCATGTTTACATACCGGTCCGAATTCACTGTCACTTTAACCTCATTTTCCTCAAAAAGCCAGGGACCAATAATTCCAGCTGAGGAAATTGCACATCACACTGTGACTTTGGGTGAATGCAAAGGCTTTTGATGCAGTTCTCGAGGGTTGGTGTCAGCCCAGTAGCGCATGTTTTGTTTGTCAACCGACCCACACAAATGAAAATGGGCTTCATCGCTAAAAAAAACAATAGCACCCTCGGGAACGACATCAAGAAGAAGCTCACACGCGTTCATCCGAGAATTGAAGTCACGTCCTGAAAGTTTCTGCACTATCGCCATCTTATAGAGATGAAAATGAAGATCATCACGAGGAATTCTTCTCACAGAACGATCGGATAGTCCAAGGGCAGATACGTGTTTGAGCGCAGAACGCCGTGGCGATCGCAACATTGACGCTCTCACTGCTTCAATGTTCTCAGGTGATCTAACGGGCCGAGGGACTCCAGTTCTTCCTTTTGTCGCACTTGCAGTTTGTCTGAATGTAGTGACCCATGTAATAATTGATTTGCGGTCTGGGACGGGAGCCAACGGGGCTAACTTAAAGCGATTCCGAAATGCACGCTGTGTTGCAATAACCGAACATCCGCTTGAAAAGTAAACCTCAACGGCAAAGGCACGCTCCTCACTATTCCAACGCATGATGGCGACTGAACTGTATCAGGACATAACTTTACAGTATCCCCTCTTGAACGAGACCACTAGCACTCCGCTATGACATCAACTAACAGAGTGGCGCGCATTTTAAAAAAGGAAGTTATGCTGCCGCACCCTGTAGAAGGTGAAACTTTCACATTTTATGTGAATTGCGTGCATTTTAAAAGTGAGCTCATATGAATGGGGGTTCGCAGGGAAACAGTTCGTTTTAGTGTTTGAATCATTTATACATCATCAACAATTATTCAAGACAGACAGACAATGCCGCATGAGCGCAAATCGAAGCTTGGCCTCTAGAATATATTACAACCAGCAATTTTGTCCCACTGCCCATGTCCCTCAATTGTCAAATTCTTATAGTGGCCTGCTATCCTCCCGTATCCTCCCGTCTTTATCATGGTTTTGCATGTGATCACACCCCTTGAGTTTCATCATTCAGCATGCGCTTAGCAATTCTTGCATCATCTATTTGCTCCAGCTGACCTCCGCAGTGCAACTTCATACTACTCCGCAGTCTGATCCTTACTTTCTCGGACCAAATATGCAGGACTCGAAAATGTTAATGGAATTTTCAGATGATTTTGTCATGTTTCAAGTGTCATACACAAATGGTAAATCCTGTGTATCTCTTTGGTTACAGAATCAGGATGACTGAGTAAGACCTCTTATTTGCTAGACTTACTCGCCTCCGAATTTCGGCGTCTTCTTTGCCTTCTCAAGTAGACTGAAAGGTATTCGAGGTTATGTTTGGGTTGGGGTCAATTTTCTTCCTTGGGTGAAAAGGACTTTTCGAGAAAATCGAACAGAAACTTTTTCAACTAAACATTTTTATCTCATTTCCGCATATACAGACGGGAATCAGTACCTTTCGGGCGGTAGGGATAGGGTCGAAAAGTGTATGAAAATTGGGTGTTTCTAAAACTATCTGAAATTATGAAAAACTCCTTTAATCGGCGCTAATATTGTATTAACAAGAAGATTCAAAGGAGCCTAATGTTTAAGCTTTGATATTCAGCCGGAAATGCTTATGGTTTTCGCAAACTTTAGGATTGCATGCTTTATAGCCTGGAGAAGACATAAAGGGTTCAGAAACCTAGTCAATTTGATTTCGCATGAAATTCAGATATAGGAATAAATGTAGCCTTCCTTGGAGATATTACATTTCCAAATGAGTTTCGACATCTACAGAAAAGAAATTCGACAATTGGTCCTTTCCAATGATATTTCAATCTGAATATTAATGACTTTATGACCAGTAGAAAAAGAGATCTTAAATTAGAAGATTGTACGAGAATAATAACTAAAATTGACGGTTGACTTCAGTATCAACTACCGGACCAGAGGAGAAAACTTTAATGGGTTTGATAAGTCCAATAACATGTCCAACTGTCATAATTACGGACTGTCTCTTTGGGTGGAATTTAGGAAACGACATTTGGAAGGCTAAGGTAAAATGATTAATTCTATGCGAAAATATAATTGCTATGCGGATTGATGTAAAGCCCGAGCTAGATTATGGATGTTTGCGTATGCATTTGGGCTTCCGGTAAAGCTGGTTTCAAATCCACGTGTGAAAAAAGTGGATAAAGATAATTTCGATATAAATCGCCGTACGTCTTATCGGTTATTGACCATCATACACTGTAGATTAGTCACTTGTTTTTCGTATATCCTTAAGTAATTAAACAATGTATTTCAGACGTACCCCGCTTCATTCCTGGAATTCCCTCCTCCCCTCACCCCAATATCTTCTTTTTCTTCAGCCTTTGTCTCGTTTGAAAGCGGGGTTGGCTCGTCGTAATCGGTTTCATCATTTGGCTCTATTAAATGCCTGATCTGGATACAATAGCGAGGCTTTTAAATCCCCATCCAGCGTATCAAGCCACCGATGTTTCAACCGGTTTTTTAGTCTCTTACCATCGACTTCGCTGTTCAGACCAATCTTAGCAAGTGAATTATCGTTGGCGCGAATTACGTCAGCTATGTTTCCTACGATCGGTGCAACCCCATATCGATCGCGGATATTCTCATTTCAGATGTGAGAAAAAAGCGTCACGCCACTAGTCCAACGCAACATCTTCGTCTCCATTTCCGCAAGGCGCTGTTCATTGTCTCTTATAGTCCGCCAACACTCAAAACCATAGCGAGCGACAGGATGGATGACATTGCTGTAAATTTTAGATTTGAGACGCTCGTTGATACGTCGATCACAAATCCACAAATCCACTTAATCTAGGTTGCGTTAATGCGGGAAGCAATTCCATAACGCAGTTCTCCATTGGCTGATAGCATTGTTTCGAGATATTTGAATCGCTCACTTCTGAGCAGGTCACTGCCGCTGACTGTGATTGAAGGAAACAAAGGATCGGTCGTCAAAAATTCAGTTTTATTAAGGTTTTGTTTGCAAAACAAAACCTTATTAAAATCGGTTCAATGTCTGTCTGTCTGTCTGTCCATGTGTCTGTCTGTCTGTCACAGGTACTTTTCTCAGAAACCGCTATACCGATTGACACGAAATTTAGTGAGAAGGTGGGACCTATGGACCCCCAGACATGCAGTGCATGATATCCTTCTACGTTGAGATTTATGGGGGGTCCCCATACATGTAAAAGTGGGGTGTACAAATTTTTTTCACCGAATATAGTCATGTTGGGTATCAGATGAAAGGTCTTAATTTGTACTTTTTGAGGCCAGTCTTAGTTTTGAGATTTGTTAAAAGGGCGGGGAGCGGGAGGGGTGGAAAGTGATGATTTCTTTAACATACCCATTCTCAGAAACTATCCAACCGAAAAATCTGAAAAAATTTGTGAAGCTGCCTCTATATGGTGCCCAGGCCTCAAAAAAATTTCCAAATCGATATCACAAGGGCTAACGGCAAAAAACCGAGCTACAAATGTTTCCCCCCAGAAATCTCCTGGAACATATGCTGTCAGAGGGCCATCACGGTTCCCATGATACCAGACAGCCTATAGCTTCATGGCAACAGCCTCTTCGGATGAGCCCCTTGCAAACTCGGGTATGTGGGGACGGTACTTGGATTGCAATTAGTTAGGTTCTGAAATGAAAAATTTGTGGTGTCTAGTGGTAACGAGGCCTTGTCACTTCTCCTTACGGGAAGCAAGGAGCAATTATCAATCGAATCAATGGCGCATTGTATACTTCTACACGCTTTTTATAGGTCCGGATCCACACCTAGTACACGCAGGTCTATATAAGCTTGGGCGTGAACTAGCAAGTTTTCCAGTTCACATAGCGGCCATACTCGATCGATCGATTCCTTGGTGGCAGCTTTTCGTTGCGTTCGTGGTCAGGTATCGGTTAACGCCTACTTCACCATACAGCAATCTTAGCATAGCGTAGATCCACATTCTCCAAGTATTAGCGACAACGTACTCCCTGGCGGCACTACAGAATCTTTAGAAAGGCGCATGTTCAAGCTATACTCAAGTCCAGTTGCGAAAAAATAGGGAAAGATAATTCCAGCATAAATGACTTTACATCTTATCGGCCATTGATACACCAAAGATTCGTTGAGCGTGTCCAAGAAATGCTCACAATCGAAAGCGCCTTCAATGTCCACGAAAATTACCATCGTGCTCACCTTGCGAAGTTGCGTCCTCCTTCTTTGAAAGCACGGGTTAAAGAACAGACTCGCCAAACTTTCCATTGCGACCGAGAATGATGTTTAGCTGATTTGGCCAAAGTTCTTTGGGTTCGAACAGTCATCTTTGCCAAGCATGAGCACGAAGACAATCTGGATCTTCTGCCAAGAGGGGGCACGTAGCCTACAGTAAGCCATACTAGAAAAATATTTTCTAGAGGGTAGTCATGTGCTGAATATCCTCGTTAGCATGGCTGGATAGATGGTATCTATACCCGCTGATCTAGCAATGTTCCAATTTACCCTTTGTGGGTCAAAAACGCTGAATCTCCCCTTGCCACTTCTATTTTCGCGGATGGAGTACCTCCAATCTCCAAGAGAATCTGACTTAACTCTCGAGTTCGTGTAAGTTCTATGTAGTTTTCTAAGAAAGTCCAGCTTGGCCAGCTCATCCCTTGTAAGGACTCTGCCCAGCCTTGAAGTCTCTCATTCGACTTCAAACCCATCAAAGTATGTTCTTCAAACTTTTTATGAGTCTCTTATATTCACACTGAGAGTTCCAGATATTAACCCAATCTTCTTTCTTTTGCTTCTCCCATGATTCGGAAGTCCAGACGATTTTCGATTTCCGGAGTTTTTGGCGTTCTCATTTCCACCAGGGAATCGTTTTACCTCCTTTGCCCTTGGGTAAGGGGATAAGCCTCTTCAAATTACTCTGAAAGTACATGATTTGGAGTTCTCCGAAGATCTTCTATCGCCAAGGGAAACCTTAGACACCCATGGGGCTGCAATTTCTTGCCAAGAAATTGATTGAATTTTGTGCAGACCGTTATCCTAGGATTCTGTCTTTGAATTAGAGTCTGTTTGTCTGGAATAGTCAGACTGAATTCTAGATAAGAGAGATCCGACAGTGAGACTTTGTCTAACACCAGCCAGCCTCTAATCAACTCTCGCATCTTTGAGGTGCAGGTTGGCTCAATTAGGTCATCATTATTCTTCACCTATGGAATTTTTTGATTCAGTTGGTAAACTGAACTGAAACCCCCGATGTTTGTTCTTCCTGTCTTCTACTGTCCGAAATCAATGCCTGGGTTTTGTTCACCTACCGTGCGAATGATATCCCCTGTCTTTTTTGAAGGATTCGGTGTTCACAATGGTGCGACCTCCTGGGTTAACAACTGGAATTACCCGCTGGAGCGTATGGAGTGTTGATCGCAAAAACTACGAGTCTGCTTCGTCCGAATGGACAAGTATCAGTAGCTACAGGCAAGATATTTTCCCGAAAAACTGGAAGATATCAACAAGTAACGTTAGGCAACAGAGAGTCGAGTGACAACGACGAAAATTAGGAGGAATTTCATTTCGTAACATCCTGTGAGAGAGAAATCTTCTACATCAAAAAGAAATTCTCCGAAAATGTATCTATTACTACAGGGCTACCATACAAGCCTGACGAAATGAGGTCGCCCACACATTGCGAATTCATTGCAATAAATGGTTCACGAAAATACAAAAGTATTTAATTAGATGATGCTTCCTTTTAGCTTTTCAAGTCGAAACACCTATTCAAAATATGTCAGGAGAAAGGATCCTTGAAAAAAGTGGTCTGCGTCACAAGCAACAAACTTAAAGGCTTACATATGACAAAAGGCAATTCAAGGCCCTTCTCCAGATAACACCTTCCCGACTCAGCTCCTTAACATCACACTCCTCGATCTTACCCATCATTATCCTGGCACTGAATCCAAGTACGAAACATCTTATACACACTCGAAAATATTACACATAAAAGAGCAAAAGATGGTCCCATTTCCAGGGAACGCGTAAATGTTATAACGTGGGGAGCAAGAGCAGAGGGAGTTATCAGCAGGAGCAAATTTCGAAAATACTTTGAGTGGCAAGTTTTCAGGAGCTGCCTTTCAGCATTTTCTGTTGTCACTTTCGTCTGGATTAAAGGGAGTGAAATCAAAGTATCTAAGATGTTGGCGTCTTTTTTCCTACAGCGCCGCATCAAGATAAATGAATAAGAAAGCGACGGTGGAAATGCGATTCTCTTGTAAAATTGAAGGAAGAGCTGTTGAAAATGTATGTATGTACCTTAATCCTTTCAGTCAGAGGACTTTCAATATCGCAAGCATTTTATCAGATTCAAGGCCGATTACGTATTTGCATTGAGTATATTTTCAGATAGGGGTGACATTTTCAAGGCTTCCTCTGCAGGCACTCAGATCTTCAACAGTCCATCTGTCTATGAGTGATTTTCAGCTTGCTAGAATTGCAGTCCTATAATTTGGTACAAAGATGAAAAGAATAGATGCGGCGTTTAGATAGATAAGCCTTTACCCTTATACAATTTTGTGAGGGAATTCTCACAGAGTTAGGAGAAAGGTTTGCCGTGAAAGGTATTCGAGTGGAACATTAAATGAAAGCGTAAGAGGAAAAAAAGGATATGAATACGAACCAGATACGAACAGTCAGCAGCATAGGTGTATCTGAAAAAAGGTTGATTGAAACGGTGCATGCTTTTGGCAGTAAATTTAATTAAATTTAATTCATTTAATATTTAATGGAACATTAACTTTGAGATTTAGTTAATTCCTACCTTGTAAAAGTTGACTAGAAGAGATAAAAATTTGATGGCCAGCTACTTACCAATGCCCTTTGATCTCATTAATGAGTGCAAACCAGGTTTCTCGATTGCGTTTTTCGTAAAAGATAGGATAAGTCGGCATACGTGCCCGCCCCGGGGAGACCAATTAACGTTTTTTTTGCGTTGTTCTCATGTTCTAAATTCTTGAGACCGTGACTGTTGTGGGAGGGACAGAGAAATGGAATGTAGCTGGCATATATCCTCAAAGCCAACCTGTAGCTTTCACGAAGGATAGTAGCTCCTTCACTCTGCAAGAAGAATCTCCTTTCAAATTCCGAAAGAATCATTTACTTAATGTTTGCAGTCTGGCTCCCGCTGGAACTGGCCAATCCCAAAGGGATTGGTTGAGCGTGTCCCTTTCCAGAACTTCGACAATGCGAAATACCGGGTAACCCTGTGCGCGTTTAGGTCCAAAATTTCTTGTGTTACCAAATTTTCCTTAATTTTGCGTTAGTGATAAGTCTTCTCTACCTTCTCCCTCACCCTTACCAGGAAAGGCGGAAGAAAGGGAAGCTGGTGACGTGGACGCTACTGGTTTAACGCCGGTATGTGGAAATGGATCCAAGCGGCCCAGACACCGTGAACCTGGAAAGGCCCCAAGCCGGCGGCAGAATAGGGCACTGCGAAGGAAGATGAAGCACCTTGGGAATGAAGACATAGACGTGGCTGTACCACTGGTTGCGGTAACGTCCAGAGAAATCGGACGCAAGGAAGCGGAGTCTCCGGCGGAAAGTGGGGATAAACTGGTAACCACGGTGAGATCCACACTGGATACACCAGACTCTTCTGTCAGCGGTAATGCGCACAAGAAGCATAAGGCCAACACATCTGTTGTTGCCAACGATTTATTGTACTCCGCACCAGGACTTACATCCACGCGTCCCGTGGGGATTAGGACAGTGTGCCGGGAAGTGATCAAACCAGCGAGAGAGATCTCAATCAAGCTGGTCCTTCCAATAGGAAGGGAAGATGGGAAGGAATTGGACGTATGTGCAACCTGCAGCCTCTGTTCTGAATGCTGCCGTGGGAGTTTCCTTCAAGGATGGCAAAATGTCAGAGGGACAATTTACCATCCTGCTGGAATGCCTGTGGAAAAATGCTGGAGCCTGGGACGAAGCTACGATTTAACCTTCAAAGTTTTCGGGATGGCCTTCTCTATTTGGAGTGCACTGACGAGCCTACCTTAAAGTGGTTCCCCCAGGCAATCCCGGCTTTGAGTTCCAGGTGTCAGCCCAAGTTCACGATTGTGAACAATGAGTGACGCAGGACAGAACATGTCGGATATTGGTTACCGCGCCCTCGGAGAAAGGCAGAGGACATCATCCGCTTTCTGGCTGATCAAAACCCGGGCATGGACCTTGGACACGGGAGGGTAAAGTTCATGAATGCCAAGAAAGACAAATCTACAAACGTCAAGGGTTTCAACTTGGTATTCGAGTTAGACCAAAACAGTCTGAATGTGCTGAGTCAGTGAAATTCAGTTATATCAGGAAACTGTAGAGCATCATCTCCATTTTGAGAGCGAAGAACAATGGTAGTCATCGCCTCACACAATATAGAGCTAATTGCAGCATCTTCGGTGCGTTCTCCCACAATAGAGCTGCGCTTGGAGGATAGCGCATACAGTGGCGGAACCCCCGTATGGGGGTTCGCGCCAGTGAAGGGACTACAGTAACTTCTCTTACACCTTCCAAGGAACAGGCGGAGGAAAGGGAAGCCAGATATGTAAACGGAACTGACTTAATGCCAGTTCGAGTGATCGAATCTATGCAAATCGGACACCGCAAACCAGTGAAAGTGCTAAGTGGAACTGCGGTACCTCCGAGTGTAGCTTTTGTCAAAGAAATCAAACACGAGGGGATCAACTCTCTGGCGGTACAGTGTGGGGGAAGCCCCGTCACACGCGGACCGCGGCGGACACTTCTAACTGTTATGTCTAAGAGTTTATGTCGAAAAACATAAAGATCCGTCAAAATAACCTGCTGCATGCCAAACCTCCTCCTATCTGTTGACAGCGCAACTGACAAAGCTGCAAGACTGCCTCTATATTTTTCTGTTGTAAGAGCCATGGGTTTGATTTAATAAAATCTGTGGAATTGGATCAGTAAAGGGGACTAGGATCCTCTAAGATCAATAAGGCAGAGGCTGATGTCAAGACGATTTGAGGCAACCATGCTGAGACAGTAATGTTCCTAGGACTTAGTTACGGTCATCGTACAATATCAGATTAATGGCAAGAGGAAAAACATTATAGTTGCCTCCGCTTATTTACCCTATGATTCTTTGTATCTTCCACCGACGCAAGAACTTAGGGATCTAGTAGCGTATACAGAGTCAAGTGGTCTCGAACTCTTAATAGGTTGCGACGCGAATGCTCAACATATTTGTTGGGGCAGTAGCATATGCAATCCTAGAGCAGAGGAGCTATTTGATTTCATGACTTCAGCTGGTCTCATGACTGGAAACGTTGAGTGCGCCCCTACGTTCGCAATTTGTACTTTAAAAGTCTTAGAATTGATTAGACACTGGCGGGTGCTAGACGAGGTCCCACTGTCAAATCACCGATACCTAGAATTCAATTTGACAATGGCGGGCAAACAGTATGCAGTACCAAGGCGGAATCCTAAGAAAACAGATTGGACAAAATTCAAAGAACTTCTTGGCAACAAAGTACAGTTCCTTAAGCGACTCAGGACCCCTTTTGGCGATTGAAAACGAATTGGAAACACTGAAATGCACACTTTTAGAGCGCTATGAAGAGGCTTGTCCTATTTCCCGGCGCCAAAGCGGTAAAACGGTTCCTTGGTGGAACCGAGAACTGCAAAAACCTGGTAAATCAACCAGGCGACTTCTGAAGCGTGTTTGTAAAAGCAATAGGAACGAAGACTGGTTAAACTTCAGGAACTCACAGCGTGAACATAAGAGGCTCGAAATGAGGTTCCTCAAGAGCGTTACTGTGAGGAACTGGAAGGCGAAAGAGAGCCTTCTAGGATGTGCAGAGTCCTTAAAAGGGATTAGTCGACGAAGTTGGACTCTCCTAGAAAACCCGACGGTACTTTCACGAGCTCCAACCTTATTATTCGGTACAGACCCGAAAGAAGTGGAAGAGAGGGAGTCGACGGTTCGTGCAACCCCTTCAACACGCAACCGCTGCGAGGGGAACTGGAACACTTCGAAAGCGTTGTTACCTATGAAAAGGTGAGAGCTGCCATACTGTCCTTTGAATATTTCAAAGCACCTGGCATTGATGGCAATGTTATAGAAGGGTATGGAGCACTTAGAGCAACCTATAACACGTATTTTGCGAGGAAGTTTAGCCCCTCTTGGCAAAAGGTTAAGGTATTCTTCATACCGAAACCTGGAAAAGATGACTATTCTAATCCAAAGGACTTCAGGCAGATCAGCTTTATTTCATTCTTGCTGAAAGGTTTGCAGAGACTGGTTAAGCGTCACATTCGTGGGAACACACTTAGGTCGCACTCACTTAATGAAAACCAACATGCTTACCAGCCTGGAAAGTCCTGTGAGTCTGCTCATCATTTTTTGGTTACAAAGGTAGAGCATGCAACTCTGAATGTTAAATACACGATAGGCGTGTTTGTGGGCATTGAAGGGACGTTAGCCTGTGCGCCTTTTCAACAACTTTGTGATGCCGCTTGAGCTTGAGATGGTGTTGATGCTGCTTTATTTAAGTGGATCCATACTATGCTAACGCATAGATTGGTGTGCGCTGAAGTATGTCGATCGCTATCTAACAGCAGAAACAACGAAAGGCTGCCCCAGGGAGATGTTCTGTCGCCACTTCTGTGAAATATGCTGGTAGATTCATATTGTTAGGGAAAAGAAACATCTCCTGAAAATTCTTGCGCTGTCTGCGATCCCTTTAGCGCTCGCGGTATACTCAGCGGGAGGCGCGGTTGTTTCTGCTTTTGCTGTTACTCTCCATGTCCGCTTGTAGCACGAAATTCTGTCCAGAAGCTCATCCAGCTTCATCAGCCCATTTCTCATGCCTTTGCTGATGTTTTTTTTCTGAGGAACGTCGCAGATCGCATGCGCTTCACAAATGCCGCGCCTTTCCTTTTCAGCTTTCGCCCGAGTAGTTGACAGCGCGAGCAGTAGCTCGGTTTATATTCGAAACCATCTGGATAGCTTCAGCAGTTTCCACTGTGCCTCTTTCCACAATAACACTACTGCTAGATACTGTTTTGGTTACCATCTCCATCGCAGATGCCGTATCACTTTGCGAGGTTTCTCGTATGCGCACCCCGATTTCTTGTTCAATATTTCAGCCAGTGCTGTGTTCTCCGCAGCCGTTGCTCCATTCCCACGATCTCCTCATTTGTATTGTTTGTATTCGCGATTTAAGTTTTTAGCAGCGCATCATGTGCAAGGGCCGCAACAGTCAGGAATGGCTATACCCTTGCGGACAAAGCCCTTATCCCAGTTCTCTGAAGCATGACTACGCTCAACTGATCCTGCATCTCACGGACGGATCAGCGCTCGCTCTAGGCAATGCGGTCTACTAATACCAGTTCAATGCACACTGCCGAACCAGAGTCACCAAGAGACTGGCACGCCACAACTACCACCTTGGAAGACCTAGACTCCCGTCACCCTATCGGCTCCGTGACTCCGGTGCTCGCGGTGTGTATCCATCACTAACAATTCGCTCTTCACCGAGACGCTTTCTCGAGGCTACCACTTAGGACGCAGGAATTATACCAACTAGAACTACTTACACCGGTACCTCGGGGAAGTCTCTCCTCGTATCGTAAGCGACCGTCAAGAAAAGTTGATGACCTCTGAGATTATTTACAATAGTGAACATGGACAGACCGCCACAACTCAGGGACAGACAAATGGTAACCTGCACCTCTGACATTTTGCCATCCTTGGACGGCAACAGTCAAAAATAAGACTGAAGCTTGCTCTTTCCCGCTTTCGTCTCCGTATTCGTGTGGGAGGGACCAGCTTCATTGAGATCTCTCTGATATGAACACTATGTGAACGCATTAATTGTACTAAATTGTTCCCACATATCAAAATTACCACCTCTGTCCCTCAAGTTTATTAAAATCCAGGACACAGAAAAGTAGAAAATATATACGCTCAATAATTAAATAAATCCGAGAAATGTATAATGGCTAAAAATGTTTCAAAAATTAACAAATTAAATGTGTAAGGCCTGAGTGTTCTTAGAACCAGACGATTATTAAATCCGCAGAATGGGAGGGGAGGAAATATCGGTCATATTCAAACCTCTGCCGCGCTAGACTTTTCACTTCATGCTCTGCTTCCAGCTTATAATTATGAAACTCTGAACTGGCACTTTAATCCAACTACCCTAAATATTGGTGGTCCTAGGCTCACAGTGTTTCCTCTGAAGATAAGCGTGTCGGATGTTCAATCGCAATCTTCCGTGCTAAATATAACAGGAAGTTTATGTCCCCAAATCCCTAAATATTCTTCCAAACGCATTAGTTTAATTAAAATTGAACTAGGTACATCCGGCAGTCCGCTGTCCTTCCTCCTTCATTCTGCACATCCAGCACTTTAAAAATAATCACCCATTCGCCTCCGATCTCCTCAGCCGTTTTTGGGAAAACAACTGCCATTACGAGAGACGACATGATGTCATCAGATTAACCTCAATTTCCCATCATTGACTTTAAAAGTGCTGCAAAATACAACACTTACATCAAATGATAGTCATTATTGCTTTTTTTCGACGACGACAACGACAGAGGAGACACACAATAGACGAAGACAAATCCTATTCAATCTGCACGAGATTTCCAGTCTTCAAACTGACAATAAAGGAGGTCTCCGTTTTCGAAATCATGGCTCAACTATCACGTTCTAGATGATACCATTCGCAAATGACAGATATTCCACCCAAGGCCAACCCTAATTTCATTTTTTCCCCATTTTCAGGCATCACCCCGAGAAAATTTTAACCCTGTCCATTGAACGTGCTGAAAATGAAAATTTTTGGTGATTTTTGCTGGCAAAAGGATAAATCGTTCACTGGAAAATGCTTCAGATATGTTTTCAGTAAAATTCCGCTCAGAGGATGCCGTCAATTTAAAAGCAACAGCTTCACTTGAAGTCCTATGTACCCGTGCAGCCCTTATTGAGATGAAGGAAATACAAGCGCTTTCTATGGTTTTCCCAATTTACCTTGGTGTAACTTGCGGAATTACGTCCTTGGCTAATGATGGTTGCCTATCCGTCATTGGTAGAAATATAAAGCAAAGACGAATTGCAATTCAACAACCAAAAACGTTCCCTTAAAGTCCAACATCACGGCAAAGGGAACAGGGAAATTCCCTCTCCTTTGAGCACCGTTTACCGGAAGAGATTGGGAATTTGCTTCCTTAGTAGCCAATCAGGATGTCGGTTCTATTAAAAGTGAACGTCCACTATCAGAAAAGCAATCATAAAAACTGCAAAAGAAGTTTCCTCCCTTATCGGGTTTATTCTCTGAAAGCTGAAACCACCCCAGACCCCTCTAATAGATCGGATACGTTCCATATTTAAAAGTTTCTTGGATAACCATGAAAGCCAATTTACCCTCATCGTTTCAGGGTGCAAATGAACCTTTTCCGTTTTTATTTTCCCTGATTGAGACATAAACTCCAATATCCACAGCGAAAGAATTTGATCGGTAACTTTTGATTGTGAAAAGATTACAAGTGGATTGATTTATGACCATGAAGATTTCGCCAAGAAGCCAACCCTTTCGTGGAAGTGATGTATGACCCCATAAAATGTTAGCGAGTACTTTACGCTAAGAAGATTCCACTCATCTTAGCCCTCTGCACGTTTTCAGCGATGACTTTTATCGTCATCGGCATCGCTCGCTTACAGTTTAAAAGGAATCTAAAGATAGAGCATCATTGTTTTGAAATGTTGCCATGAATGGCGATGAAAATGGAGTTAAATTCACGGAAAGGCTGTGGAAAGTGTAGCAAAGTTATGTACATATATTGCTCATAACTCAGCTCTTTCCTATTCTGTAGTTGTCTTCTAGTCTTCAAGGTTGTGTTTAAAGCAAAACTTTATCAAAATCGGTTTATTGTCTGACTGTGCCTATCTGTCACACGCAATTTATTAGAGAGCAGTTGCACCTGTTGATGTCAAATTTACTGAAAACTTTGAAAATATAAACCCCGCGTATGCAGTAAAGGGACCGCCGTAATCTTGTATGCATTTGCACGCATCTGGAACAGGAGCTCTTGTGAGCGGATTATGTTATAAGCGGGCCAAATCCTCCTCGACTTGGCACAGGTGATAAGCTTTCGCCTACGATTGCTAAGTACTGCGAGTTGATTCCGCCCTTGATAGTTGCCAGAGAGACACCGACTGTACTCGCCGAAGAACTGCCAAGAATAGAGCCACCCCTAGCCGATTCGTTAACCCGGTCATTCCCTTCAATGTTTCTATGCTCGGGAACCACGAGGAGAGTAACCTTGAACGCGCTGACCAGACTGCTCAACGCGTTTCTGCATTACCCCACCTGCCTGGAGGATGTCGTCGCTGAGTACAAGGCCCTTAATGGCCGCTTGGATGCCGGTCAGAATAGCCATGTTACGCTTGAGGTTCAGATCCAGGATTACAACCAGATACTTTACATTGGAGGATAGAACGAATCTTTGTTCATTCAGCCGTGATAGGTGGAATTCAGGTACCCTTGTCTTGGTGGTGAATAGCATCAGTCCCGTTTTGGTTAGCTTTATGCCGAGTCCGCATCTTCCGCCCACAGGCAGACCTTTCCCAACCCTGCTTCCATGATGATGCTCGTATTGGACGGAAGCGTTCCTGACACTAATATCTCCAAGTCCTCGGCATACACCACTACCTTCACCCCACTGCTGTCCAAAAATTTCCTTCATCATTATTAACCAGAGCACCGAAAAAAAGTGACACCAGCCTGAGCCGTGCTTCTGTTCACGGCTCTCGTCAAGTGGTCAGCCAGAACCGACTGGATTATACTGGTTCTTAGCTTTGATATAATCCAATGAGTAAGATACCCCTCCAATCTAGCACTGGTCAAGGCTTCCTTGATGGCGTTGGTACTAAGGTTGTTGAATGCTCTCTCTGTATCCTAGAAGGCAGCTAGGGTATTCTGCTTGTACTGCTGTGATCACTCAACCGTGCAAATTACCTCGTGAAAAGCGATCGTTCCTTTAAGGTAGGCATGTTGGGACTTGGAGAAAGGCGTTTCCCCATAATCGTCCTTAAATAGATGTCCAGGACACGATATAGAACCTTCAACAAGGCGAAAGTCTTTCGCGGACTCATGCCCGCGCTTCCGAGTTTCCGGTATGACAACTACTCGTGCGTATCTCCAGAACTGTGGTACATATCCTAAGGAGATGCAGCTCCGGGAAATCTAAACGAGCCACGGCAAAACCCTTTCATGCTGCTGACAGGCATTATGCCATCTGGACCCGAAAATTTATATCCGGAGAAGCTGTTTATAGCCTAGCCGATTTTATCCTTAGTAATTACCAATTTTATAGGCACGCACGGCTGGGGTGGCCGCAAACCCCCCTAGCAAGGCCCTAATTCACAGTCCTCCTCGCCGCCCGGGGGCAAAGTGCGTCTGAACCAGCAGCTCCAAGCTTTCACCAGAAGACTCCATCCAGGAGCCTTCCGACTATTTAAGAAAGGATTTACTGGTGCTTTCGATGTTCTGGCAATACTTCAACCAAGGGAGTTTTGGTGGTCTTGACGGCTAACTTGTACTTCTTCAGGCAGTGCTTGTATGGCTGCCAATATTTATGCCTGTAGCAGATGTTGAAGATTTTCCCGGTGAACTTCCTGTGCCTGGAAAGATCTTCATCCCACCACGGTGGCATTGTCTTCTGGCTCTATTTATGGCACGAGACTTTAAAGGCTGTATCGAATGTCTTTTCCAGAGCCCCGACCTTTAACTCCAATTCGTCTTACCAATTTGTGCACTGCAGAGTTTATTCATAATAACTTGACCAAATTTCCTTCAGTCGACCCCTAGGGGTCTCTGATGAGTTTGGAGACCTCTGCGGCGAGATCTAGACTGAAAAGTATCCAACTGTGGTCAGAGAAGGGTCTCTGGTCAGACACTCTCCAGTCTTCCACCCTAAGAATCCCATTGTCGGTTATTATGGTGATATCAAGGACCTCCTCCCAACTGTCCAAGTTCTCCGAGCAGGGGAAATGGAAGGTTGGTGTACTGCCCATGTTACATACCGATAGGTTTGAAGTAATGATAAAATCAAAGAATGACTCACCTCTTTCGTTGATATCCGAGCTGTCCCAAAGCGTATGCCTTGCATTGGCGTCGCAGCCTACCAACAGGTTGGCTTTTTTTGTTACTATGGTGTTCGCCACATGTTGTAGCCCTTCTGGCGGAGCTGATCGGTCATGAGCCATGTAAGCCGAGAAAATATACACGTTTTCTGCTCCATCTTGACCACTAGGTCGCTGGAACTCCGGTCCGGACACAGAAAAGCGTGCAGACTCTTCTTCGCGAGAATACATGCTCTCGGTCTATCCTGATCAGCGTCCCCTGTGCTGTGGAATAAATTAAAATATTTGCTTTGCAGCCCTTTGATGGTTCGGTTGCCTCCGACCCAGCGCCCTGTATTAGTGCGATGTCGATGTCTTCTTCTAAGAGGAAGACAAGCAGATTAGTGGAGGCGCACTTCGAGTGCTGCAGATTTATCTGCGTTACCCTCGGCATGATTTGCTTGCGTGGGAGGTTCGTCAGTCCCCGTTGGACCGTCGATCTAGGTCGTCGTACGATTTTGCAGAGCACTTTTACCTTTGCATTCCTGACTCCGAACCGCACTATACAGTCGGCCTTTTTCAGTGCCTCCAGGCACTCTCCGTTTATAGGGAGTAATATTGGCTGCTTGTCTGAGGTTCCTCCGCCTTGATAGCAACCCAGTTGTCCATGGGAATCCCGGGGTTTTGAAGGTGCAGGAATTAGACGAGCTTGTCCTTACCCACGTGGATCTTCAAAAATCAGATGCGAGCGACCGGTCACCTGGGAATCTCGTCGTAAGGGGTGACCGTTGGCTTGACGCCCTGCCAGGCGTTGCTGATCTTAGCGACAGGAGAACCGAGAAAGTCCCAAGAGAACAAGTCCACGCAAGCTATAAGGTATAAAAACAACGGACCACCTGGGAGGAATCCAAGCAGGAGATGAGTCCCATGTATTTGCCTTCGGTGTCCAGGAAGTGCTCAAAGACAATCCACCTCCGGCGCTAGTTTGCCGCTAGCAGAATTACCATCCGCCAGCGCTACAAGTAAGTAGCTCCTGACCACGTCGCTGAAAGGTTTCGCAGTTCGTGGTCCGTCGGCTAACTGTTGCTGTGCAATTTTCTTCGGTTGTTGCTTAGCGTCTGAGCTCTTGCCCACTCTGCTCCGCTTCTGATCTTGCTCGACCTCGTCTTGAGATCGATTGCGTTTCAGAGCGATGGGTTTCGTCTTTTGTTCGTCAGCTAGGCCTTTGCTATTGCATTCTCCAACAATCAGCTGGCATTTAGCGAGGTCTTTTTCATCCCGATCATCGACAGTACCGGCCTCCTTATTCTTAGCAATCTTGCAGAGAATATGCATGGCCTTCTGACACTGGCTCTTGAGCAGGACACCAGTGGAACTTCGCTTCTTAGTCGGTTTCTGGCGACCGACGTCCCTGTCGGTTTTCACTTTCGAGGGATCCCTCGACGTTGAGGGGTTCGGGTTAGGAGTACTATGTCTGCTACTCGCTACACCCAGTTTGACGGCAGTGGATTCCTACGACTGGCACCGAATTTACTGCTCTCAACGGTTACTGTCTCCTAGCTGGAGGCCAGTAGCTCGTCTTCCGATGATGCGCCTGCCTTCAGCCCCTCCTCTTCTATCGTTGTTTTTCGTTTTTCAAAAATTGAGTCTATGTCTTGGTCCCACGAGCAGTCCGGGAAGAATATTCGCCCTGGCTGGCCCGGCTACCTGGGTAAGGGTCTTATTTGAAACTAATGGTGCCCAAGGTATTCAGAGTTCGCATACTAAAGTCTAAGCTCCCCATTGGGCATGCAGCCCTCGGCGTATGCTGTTCCACCTTGACTTGGGGTCCTATTAGCACCTTCTTCGGTGCAGTCTGTTTCTTCGGTCCATCCCCCCGCCAGATCTACACCCTCAACACATGACCAGCAAACAAGCCCATCTTCGTCAGTTGGATGAGCTTACTCCCAGCCCAGCCCTACACACTTTTGGCCCGTCCGAAAACGGTTTCCAGCGGCCACCACGAGGAGGTCGTGTGAGGACTTACCGAATTATGTAACTTTAACCTGAAGCATAATCAGACCAGCCGCCGCCTGAAGGAGACTTTACCAAAGTAATTTCCAGAGCCCAAAAAAATAAGGCGAAGAAGGATAAACGGAAACAACTGACTACGCCGCATTGACCCGTCTATCCAAAAGCAAGGAGGCTGCAAACCAGAAGCCAGGAGCAGAAAAGACGAGAAAACGAAGAAAAACTAGACCGTCGGCTCTGTTCATTAAGCCGTTGGAAGGCAAGACATTTGCAGAAGTTCTTAGTGAAATCTGTTACTGGTGTCTTCCATACGGAAAACAAGGAATGGCGGGGTCCTCGTGGAACTGGGCCCGAAGACGACTAGCAAGAGTACGTTCTGTGCAGCGGTCAAGGGGTTTTTAGGGGAGAAGGCTCTTGTTTCTAGCCTGGAACCCATGTGCTCTCTAGAAATCCGGGATCCTGACTGCCTCACAGAAAAGGTCGAAGTGGAGGAGGCGGTACAGCGTGAATGTCCTGAGGTAACCAATGCCGGATAGGTATAACCTTTGTAAATGCTCGAGGCCAGAAACTCGCCGTGGTGGAAGTCCACGAGCATTATGCGAGCAAACTTCTTAGCAACGGTAAAATCAAAATTGAATGGGTAGTATGCAGGGTACAAATATGGATAGTCCCCCCACGTGTTACAGGTGACTGGATTATTTATACATGTCAGCAACTTGCAAGAGACCGGACAGGAGAGCAGCATGCCGGAGATGTGGCCAGGTAGGTCACTAAGCAAAGACTTGCAATGAAAGTGAAAGTTGCGTTCTCTGCAGAACGAAGGAGGGGCGAATACTCGTAAGCGGTGATTTTAATGCTAGGGCCCTTGAATGATGCATGCCTTACATAGATTCCAGAGGGAAATGGATTTTGGAAATGGTGGCGAGAACTGGGCTTGTAGTTTTAAACAAGGGCTCCACGTCAACGTGGCTGTGAAGAAAGCAATCCTGGCAGAAATTTTGCGTCAGGTGGACGGGTGGCGAGTACTAGAAGACTTTTCGACAAGTAACCGCCAGTACATCGCGTTCGAAGTGGTTGACACTACTTGCCGGTGAGCACGACGCGACACTCCTGTGACGCGATGCCGATGCGTAGAATGTCGCGAGGGTGAACATCGGAAAGTTCGTTCGTTCGCTGTTGGAGCAGGCAGAGCTGCGGTGGAGGGCGCTCCGGAGGGTGATAGCGTCGCAGCTGACACCGTCGTAAATTCAGTGATGAACCTGATAACGCCGGCGTGTTAGGCTTCCATACCCCAGCGGCGACAAGCCTTGTATGCACTGGTGGACGGTAGAATTGCTGACCTACGAAGGGAGTGCCATAAGCTCCGCCTTTTGACACAATGTTTAAACGCCAACAAGGAAGCATGCGCCATAAAGACACAGTATAGATGAGCAAAAAGGAAGTTCTGCAGCACGATAAATAAAAGCAAAGCTCGCGGCTGGCAGAACCAGATGCGTTGATGACAATAGCGCGGAAGGCGTTCGGGATTTCACAATGTGAGAGCTCTAAGAAGCGGTTCTCACTATGAAAAACAAGAAAGCGCCAGGTCCTGATGGCATCCCGGTGGAAGTCTACAAACTGGTGTTCCGCCAACAGCCAGACTTGCTCCTCGAGGCTTTCAACGTTTGCTTGAAGGAGGGAATTTTCCTTGTTTCTGGAAGGTGGCCGGACTCACGCTGATCAGGAATGGAAAAGGAGATCCGAAGTTCCCGTCTGCACATTGACCGCTGTGTACTGGGAAAGTGGTCGAGAAGCGCATCAGAAATAGACTCACTGAAGCAATCCGCGCAGACGGGGACTTATCCCCAAGCCAGTTCGGGCAGGCAGATCCACAGTGGATGCACACAGCTGCCAATAACGACGGATAGTTCTCCTCATAACGCTTGATATCAGAAACGCCTTCAATTCCGTAAGATCGACAGATATGCTAGGCACATTAGAAAATTCATTTCACGTGCCAAGCTACCTCATGCAAATATTAAGGAATTATCTGAAAGACCGCTCCATGCACTATGTGACAATAGAGAGCCACAGGAGGATGGGAATCACGTCGGGGGTAGCACAGGGATCCATCCTAAGGCCGGACTTCGGGAACGCTTCCTACGATAATCTGCTGAGACTGGATATGCCCGAAGGCTCGCGCCTGTTCGGTTATGCAGACGACGTTGTGGCAATTGCTGCCAGACATACTGTGGAGTAGGCGTAAAGCAGACTTGCATGGTGATGCGACGGGTAAACCGATAGATGACTACTCATGGTTTCAGCCTTGCGCTGGAAAATACCGAACAAGTCATCTTGACCAGAAAGACAATCCCGACCCTGCGTTCCATATCGATTGATGAGTTGACTATAGAGTCAAAACCAACGGTTAGATAGATAGCGGCAGGAGTCTCGGCCTTTAGTCGACTAGTAGCGAATGTTGGGGGTCCTATATCTACTAGGAGAAATCTTCATATGGGAGCAATGCAGTCGGTTCTGCTCTATGGCGCGGAAGTACGGGCTGATGCCCTTGAAAAGGGGGGACATCGTAAGCGCCTTGCTCAAGTGCAGAGATGGGGAGCTTTGTGAGTGTCGTCTGCTTATCGCTCTGCCTCAGAACTTTCGGTGATGGGGATGCTTGGCAAGGAGGGGAAAAGCTATCCACAGCCGTAAGGGCAAGAACTTAAGAAAGGTAGTTGCTTGTGAACAACGTCAACGCACCCTTATCGGATGGTAAATCTCTTGGCAAAATGAGCCAAGGGGCAGATGGACTGCGCAGCTCATCGAAAATTAGACCCGTGGTTGAACAGAACGCACGGTGAAATTGATTGTTTCTTTACCCAACTTCTAAGCGTGTGTGTTCTGCAATAGATTTGCGGAAGACGCTGATCACACCTTTTTCTCTTGCGAAAGTTGGGACGGCTTTCGTCAGCAGCTTTATGTAGACACAGGGGAGCTCTCTTCAGACAATATTGTCAAAGAGATGCAGAAGAGCGCTGGCAGCTGGAATCGTGTTGCGCATTATGTTCAAGCTCTCCTTATTGCGAAGAAGATTGAACTCGACCAGCGGAGGGACCGAATGTCAAGGGATTCCCTGAGCTAACAACTCACTTCTTGTTTACGCGTGTTTGCGAAATAGTACAAATTTGTAAATGAAATAAAATCTCTAGCCTAGGAAATATGTATCTTCCTCGATTCTAGTTAATCTGCAGCACTCAGATGCTGGCCACTCTACAGTTATTGCAAAGCCATATACATATACAGTGAAGGGTCCTTTCTATTCATCCAATCAAAAAATGGAAAAACTAATTCCTGCATCCTTGTATGAATTTTCACCATATTCTGTAGGATCACTTCAACGAGTTTCTTCCATTGAAAAGCAAATTTTACATGAATTCGCTTTCAAATTATCAAATAATGAAACGGTTCATCAACTTTAATTTAAATCCCTTTTAAAACACACTTCACCCTAGACAAGCACTAGCTGGGCTAATACCGAAAGACCTCTGTTCATTTTAACTTTACCGAACTTGGTAGTAATCCACAATGAGTTCTTTTCATATATCTTTTAAGCTGAATTATTTAACGAGACTGTACTAGGAAACATAAAATTTCTTACACAATTTATTCATAAGCTCCTGGGCAACCATAAATTGGGATAAAGTTTAATTTCACTTGGCGTCCTTGCAGCAATTATAAATGCTGCCTCTTTACTTTTGCTTCTGGCTACACAACATAAATTTCACAACAAATTATCATCTTCTTCCAGTTTTCACCGGATAACAGCTCAGCATGAAAATGAGGGACAATAGTTTTCATGAAGTTTACCTTGTGGTCGGGAATAGTGGAGGGTCCTTTTCCATGAGTGGGAAACTCCTCCTAGCGTAGGATTCGCTGCAATAGTAGTTCTGACTATGTTATCTATAGCAGTGCTTATCTGAACCTACGCAGGTAATAAGGGTCAATCGCAGTAAATTTCAACCCCATTTCAACCCTACACGGTTCAATTTACAGTAGGCGCGTATCCTTGAACGGTTTCCACATTGTCTATCAGGAAGAAAACTTTTATCGTGAAATGTCCTCATCGCCGCCTTCCTTTGTAACGAACGTATTTGAAAAATGGTAATCCTTGGACTACCAGCGTGATGAAAAGCTGTACTTTTTACAAGAGACCAGCCAACTAGTTAGTCGGTACCAGTCATAATGGCAAAAAACCAACATCAATGCTCGATGTAGACGACTAGACATTTACATCCTGCTTATTGCATAATTGCACTGTGATAAAAGGGAGCGAACGATGAAAATAAAGCTTCAGTTTTCCCCTTGTTTCTTGGCTGTCTCAGGAGCAAGAAATGCAAATTCAAAGAAAAAAGTGTCGACTCAACACTTTGAATTGTAATGAGGAAATGCAATTCAGCTGAGCATAGATTCTTACATCTTAGGTGGACGTGACTGAGTTGCAACACAGGAGCTAATTGGGAATATAAATTTATTAGTCCACTTATTATTAAAATTCCGTCTCATAATTCTATCTTACGCTAGTTAGCCTCAACTCAATTGGAAGGACCCCATGATGAAACTGAACATTACTGCCTGCCACCACACAATAGAGCCATACGTTAAGATGCGACGAACTACAGCTATGTACATCCAGCGAACCATCCTCGTCCGAGACCCCACTTCCTTAAAAAAGTCCTCTTGTAGAACTAGAAAGCTATGCAGACTCTAAGGGTTTCCAACTTAACTTAGGATCCAGGATCATAACGAGATACTTTACATTGGCGGAAAGGACCACTCTTTGTTCGTTTAGCCGTCGCAGGTGGAATTCGGGCACCTCTCACTTGGTGATGAGTGACATCAGCTCCGTTTTGGTTGTATTTATGTCGAGTCCGCATGTTATGGCCTACAGTCAGACCTTTCCCAACTCTCTCAAAGTAGTTTCACTCATGCACGAGGATTGATCGAAAGTCCTTCGCGGCCCATGGCCGCGCCTTCCCGGTAAATCTTTAAAAACCAAGGAACAATCCTTTCTTGCTGCTTCTATAGCATAACTGGTCTTCCGACTTTCTGAAAAATGGTATACTCTTATGTTCCTTGGCCAGATTCGTTGGTGCTTTCAATGTTTTGCCAATACTCCAACCAGAACTGCTTCTTGGTACTTTTGTACCTCTTCAGGCATTCCCCATATGACTGCCAATATGTACGCCTGTATCAGATTTTGAAGATCTCCCTGGTAAACTTCCTATGGCTGGTCAGATCTTCATTCCACCGTGGTGTCAATGCCTTCTTTCCGTTGATAGTTACCAAGTCGCGAAAATTTAACTCCATGTCGTCTGCCGTGCCAATGTTGCTAATTTTCGCACTGGAGAATTCCTTCCTCCAGTCGATTCAGTAAGGGTGCCTGAAAGGGTCGGTGACCTCTGCGGTGAGATCGAGACTAAAAAGTAAGTCAGACACTCTCCAGTACTCCTCCCTGAAAGTTCCATTGGTTAGTAACGTGATATCCAGGACCTCCTCCTAACCGTCAGAGTTCTCCGAGCTTGGGAAATGGAAGGTTGAGGTACTGTTCCTGCTACACATTGATAGATTAGTATTAATAATAAAATCAAAGAATGACTTACCTTATTCGCTGATTTCCGAGCTGCCTCAAAGAATTTGGTTTGCATTGGAGTTGGTTGGCCTTCTTTGCTGCGATAGTGCACTTTAAATGTTCTGATGAAGATGTTCTGTCGTAAGCTATGCAAGCCTTGGAGATACACACGCTCTTCCCTCCCGCCTGCTCCAATGGTTAATTTCTCAAATCTGGACACAGAAAAGCGTGCAAACTCTTCCCGGCAAAGATACATGCTCTGGGTCAGTTTCTTGTGCTGTGAGTTATGGAACCGTCCGCACCGGCGGCATCTTTTAACAACCAGCATAAATGCTGGTCCTAAATAATAATAAACGAAGATGCATCTGCGCATCTTCTTTCCTCCGTATGACCCTCATAAATATTTCGGTCTTTCCATATCTCGTCATACCCGACTCAGGTCAAATGTTTTCTTTCACAACATGTTGTTGTTAAATAATAAACGGAGATGCATTTGTGCATCTTCGCTGCTCAGAATGACCCTAATAAAAGGATTGGATTTTACCTAGATAAGAAGGATTTTACGTAGATAAGAACCATATGTGTTATGTATTTTCATAGAAGATAAGGAACATATGTATATTATAAGGAAATATAAATACGAGGTGACCGAGAAGGAACCTCAGTCTTGTTTCGATATTACAATAGCTTTGTTTCGATATTACAGTACGGAAGTACTAAAAGAAACAACTGTGTAACAATGACACTAAGTGTTGTTACTTAGCTGGCGCAGTCGGTTCGCGGTTTTAAAAAGATAAAGTGAAAATTCATATTTTACGCAAGATCAGTAAAACCGTGAAAAAGAATCTCGTCTTCTCCAAACCCTTTTTTGGTCTTTGTGCGACGAGAGACCGGGAAGATCGAGAAACTGGAGGAATTAATTAAAAAATTCGATTCAGTCCAAATAAAAGAAAAGATGGACTACAACAAGTTATCATCGTTTATTTCATCCATTCCTCCGTTCGATGGAAATCAGTCGGATTTGTATCCATTTATCAGGGCGATAGATGCCATCAAAAGTGATTTGAATCATAGTGAATTTAAAGTGCAGTTGACACAGCAAATATTGCGAATCACCGGAAGAGCAAGAGAGGCGATATTAACGTATAATCCGAGCTCGTGGGATGACGTGAAAAGGACACTCATCACTCATTTCGACACAGCAGAGACAGAATTGCAGCTACAGAAACGACTATGCAGTGCGACGTTCACAACAGCAAGCCGACTATATGATTACTTTTGTAAGTGCCTTTGCTTAATAAGCCAAAAAATTTTAAATGAGAGTTCATACATTATAAGCCAAAAAGATGAAATAATTAAAAGTAGATATCTCATGGCGAAAAACATATATATAAATAAGTGCCCAGAACCACTCAAAAGTGTTCTCTTAGCAAGAAATCCTGCTACTTTGGAGGATATTAGAGTAATCCTTCATGAAACAGGCTATCTCCATTTTGGACAGAATAAATTTAGAGGGAAGCCAAATTCCCAAAATTTCAATAGAAATTTTAATCACAATTCAGGTACGCCTGTTAATTATACTATGAATCCCCAGTGGTTAAACCAACAGCCACAGTACCAAATGGGAAACAATAATTCGCGTTTTAGTAACAATTCGCAAATTAATAATAATCCTTCAAGAAATAGAGGTTCAAGTTCGAGAAACTATCATAACCAACCTGTAGACCATTCATTACCAACTGATAGGTCTATGAATACGGTTAATTCAAATAACACATCACTACATATACATGATACAGGATTTTCATTTACCTGCCTCGGATTGTCAAAAACAATTTTACCCATTCTTAAATAAACTATCAAAGGTCATTTATTTCGTTGCTTGATTGATACTGGATCATCAACAAGTATTATGTCAGCCGCAAAAGTACAATATTCTAGTAGGGAAAAATTGAGAGAGCCAGCTTACCTCCGTACACTTGATGGAAAAATCGAATGCACTGAGTTAATCAGGACATTTGCACCAGAAGAGTTTAGTGTTAAAGCTATTATGAATTGGAAAATAGCCAATATTTCTTTTCAAAATTTTGATGCTATAATCGGAATGGATATTTTAGTAGCATTAGGAGCCAGTATTGATATATCTCGTTCTGAACTTAAGATCAATGGTAATGTAATACCATTTGGGACTGATATTCCAACTCAAATCATTCAGGAATTCTCAAACGCTATTGATAACATTGAGACCCAAATAGATCAACAACCTGATCCTAATACTCACTCTATTGAAGAGGTAGAATTAATAGAGAGAATTAAAAATGAATTTCATGATTTGGAATACGATTCAAATAAGAAGTTAACATTCACGCATGAAATAAAACATACTTTGAAATTGAAAACTGGTGAGCCAATTTACCAGAGAAACTATAGATTGCCTTTTCATACCAAAGACTTTATTAAAAAACAAATTAAAGAAGATTTGGCACAAGGAATTATACAGCCATCTTCAAGTCCATATAATTCGCCCGTATTAGTGGTACCCAAAAAGGGAGATACATATCGATTCGTTATCGATTTTCGAAAAATCAATTTGGTGACTGTCGAAGACAGATACCCAATTCCACAAATTGATGATATTCTAGGAAAATTGGGTAATGCTAACTATTTTACAACAATTGATCTAGCGAAGGGATCGACATAAGACGGCCTTTTCGACTGATGAAGGGCATTTCGAATTCACCCGAATGCCATTTGGATTAAAAAATTCGCCAGCAACTTTCCAAAGATTGATGAACACAATCTTACAGGAATACGTTAATTCAACATGTATTGTGTATATGGACGATATTTTAGTGTTCAGCACTTCACTGCAAGAACATGAAGTCGCTCTGCGCAAAGTACTATCTACTCTGCGTTCTGCTAATTTAAAGATTCAAATGTCCAAAACTCAATTTTTAAAAAAATCTACCGAATTTTTAGGGCATATTATTACTAAAGATGGTATCAAACCAAACCCGATGAAAGTTGAAGCGGTTCGCAATTTTCCGATACCAACGACCACGAAAGAAGTAAAGTCATTTCTAGGACTAACTGGTTTTTATCGAAAATTTGTAAAAGACTACGCATTAATAGCTAAACCTTTGACGCTCACTTTGAAGAAAACAAACTCTGTGAATCCGAAAAATCCGGAATATATCAAATCATTCGAGAAATTAAAGAACTACATTCTGAATGAACCCATTTTAACACATCCTGACTTTAATAAAATGTTCACTGTGACAACAGATGCTTCAAATTTTGCATTAGGAGCCGTTTTATCACAAGGAGATAAAGCCATCTGCTGTGCATCACGAACACTTAACGATACTGAGACGCGATTTGCAACTATCGAGAAAGAACTTTTAGCGATAGTTTGGGCCGTCAAATATTTCCGACCTTATTTATATGGACGAAGGTTCGTACTCGAAACAGATCATAAACCACTTACATTTCTACAAAGTATAAAGGAAGATACCCCTAAACTTTTCAGGTGGAAATTGAAATTGGCTGAGTATGATTATGAAATCAGATACATAAAAGGAAAATCTAATTTCGTAGCTGATGCTCTGTCAAGAATCCAAATAAATGCAATAGACGTTGAACATAAAAAATCAGATTCCATGGCTACCCAACATACAGTTCAGGAAGATAATACAAATTTCATAAGCATTTCAGAAAAACCGTTAAACTGTTTTAAATTACAGATTATTATAAAAAATGGAAAACGTATCCATAGCAGTACCAAAACCTTGTTAAGTGGCAAAAGGATAGTATTTTACTACAAACGCTTCACTGCGAAAGAAGCTCAGCACATACTAGAAAACCACATTCCAGATGTAGGAAGAGTAGGACTTAAAGTTCCCAGTAAAACTATATTATCAACTTTTCAGAATGAATATAAGAAATGGAAACTAAATCATCCTCAACTCACTATTGAGAATTGTAGTTATGTTTTGAAAGATTGTTCACATTCAGATATGTTAGAGATCATTGCTAAAGAACATCAAGAAACAAACCATTTAGGGATTAACAAACTATACGATAAACTACGCAAAATGTATTTTTATCCCAAAATGAAACAAAGAATTTCCAATTATATTAATAAGTGCACTATCTGTGCGACTGCTAAATACGACAGACATCCTCCAAAGGAACCATTTAAGATGACTTTAACTCCATCAGATATTAGAGAAATCTATCACCTAGACATTTGGTTTCGGGACAATAAACACCCATATCTCACGTGTATAGATAAATTTAGTACGTTTCTTACAGTACAACAGCTTGAAAACAAACAATGGGACACTATTATCAACGCGTTACAGTCAATATTTAACAGAATAGGCTCTCCTAAATACTTAGTTTTTGACAACGAAGGTGCTATCACTAGTATAAAAACTAAAGAATGGTTACAAAAACAAAGAATTTCTTATCATTTATCTTCCCCGTACCATAAAACAGGAAACTCCGACATAGAAGTAGCTCATAGAACACTTAACGAACAACTGCGTGTATTCTTGCAAAGGCAAAAGCACGAAGATTCTGACTTAAAACTTTTGGATCCAATAGAGCAATGCTTGTATTACTATAATAATAATAAGCACTCTGCAACTAACGAAACACCTTTCAAAGTATTCTTTGGAAAAACTGAGCTAAGCAAAACTGAGATACTAAAAAACCTCCAAAATAAGAAGGAAAAATGGATTGCTAGGTCCAATCAGAACAGGAGACACGTTCCTCTTGACGACAAATATAAAAAGAATATTCCAAAGAATAAGTTAGATTTGAGATATGTAGTTGATAAACATAATTCTAAGACACACCCTCAACGGCAGAAAAAGCTAAGAAAACATCACAATATTTACAAGGATACTGGTGGTGATGCTAACAATATTCCCAGTTCTGGTTAGAACACAAATCACGATAAATGTATTCTTAGCATAATCACTGGAAAAACAAACAATTGTACTTTCATTAAAAACTCACAAGAAACAATCACCCAAATTTCAAATACGATGTTAATAAATGTTAAGATAAGTATTTAAGTTAATAAATATTAAAGATAAGTATTTACAAACATTTTGTAACGAGTCAAAATCTGTATACATAGAGTCTAAAAATTTCTTATTACAATCAAATAACTGTAATTTCTCGATTAGTAAGTACTCCATCTTGAGAATAACAATTAGCAATTATATACCTACTTTAGAACCTCAATTGTATCCTATGACGAACATAAGTTATATGGAACCAATTTCCCTGCATCATATGCAAAACTTAGAAAATAAGACATTAAATTTGTTAAACATAACTAAATTGGAAACACTTAAGGAAAATAATTTTAACTTATCAGTAGCCATATCATTACCCATAATCGTATTAGCCTTCATTATGATAATACTTCTCGTAAAACCTGTTTGTAAGAAAAAATCTGTAAAAATAACCATAAAAAAAAAGACAGTAACAGACAAAGTTGAGGACAACTTCATTCTTAAGGAGGGAGGAGTTATGGAACCGTCCGCACCGGCGGCATCTTTTAACAACCAGCATAAATGCTGGTCCTAAATAATAATAAACGAAGATGCATCTGCGCATCTTCTTTCCTCCGTATGACCCTCATAAATATTTCGGTCTTTCCATATCTCGTCATACCCGACTCAGGTCAAATGTTTTCTTTCACAACATGTTGTTGTTAAATAATAAACGGAGATGCATTTGTGCATCTTCGCTGCTCAGAATGACCCTAATAAAAGGATTGGATTTTACCTAGATAAGAGGGATTTTACGTAGATAAGAACCATATGTGTTATGTATTTTCATAGAAGATAAGGAACATATGTATATTATAAGGAAATATAAATACGAGGTGACCGAGAAGGAACCTCAGTCTTGTTTCGATATTACAATAGCTTTGTTTCGATATTACAGTACGGAAGTACTAAAAGAAACAACTGTGTAACAATGACACTAAGTGTTGTTACTTAACTTGTGAAATAAATTTCAATATTTGGAGCCCTTTGACGGTTCGGCCTTCTCCACTCGAATACTGCTGTATAAACGACGTCGATATCTTCCTCTTGGAGGAAGACCAGCAGCGCCCTAATGCCTCCATGCACTCTCAATTTATGCAACGCAACAAAGATGGACTCTTCACCTGGAGTCCCTCCACCTTCATACTATTTGGTCGTCCATGAGAATCCTGGGATTTTGAAGACACAAGGTTTGGGCTAGATTACCCTTACTCATGCGGGACTTCCGTAACTAGATGCAACTGAGAAAGATGAGATATAAAGCTTGACGGAGAGAGCTGCAGAAAGCAATCCATAGGTAAACGGAATTTCTTTAACGACCTGGATATGCAAACTATAGGGCGGTGCTAGAAAATACTGTGTTATCATCGCCCTCGATGTGAGGAATGCTTTCAATTCAGTGCAATGGCGGCATTGTAAAATCGCTAAGTCAACTTAATGTACCCAAGTATATTCGCCAAATTATCAGGGATTACTTCTCTGTGATATCGAGGAAGACCCAGTTGAATATTTGGTACCCAGCGCGATGCCTCAACAATCGATTTGAAACCTGATGTGTAGGAATGTGCTATGCATCAAAGTTCCGCGACAAGCTGCCCTTATTAACTTTGCCGACGATATCGCAATTATGGTAATAGACATACATCTTGAGGATTCGTCTGGATCAAGGAATGGCCGGTATCGCATGGGTTAAGTTAGCGGAACATAAGACGGAAAACTAGTGACCCGCGCTGCGCTAACTTTTATGATACCTAATATTCAAGGACCCACAAGCTGTTGCTAGCCAGAGGGTGCTCATCCAGCACCAGTTTGAACGAAGGTCCTTATTGTTAAGGCGTATAAGAGGAAATTATCGACAGTGTATAGCCTGAATGCACTACGACTCGCTAGCACGTTCCGAAGAACGTCAAACGGGGCAGGTTTCGTATTTGCGTTGGTAATATTTTGGCACAGGAGATGCAAAGACTGTACAACTGTTCGCTACGCGAGAGAGACGGTGGGAGGAGAGAGCACGCACAATCAGGGTGTGGTAGGAACGATGGGATATTTCCCACAAAGGAAGATAGACACGCAGCTTGATTCCAAATGTGCAGCCTTGTCTTCAATATTTGAGTGAATATGAGGACCTGGACCATGTAGGTAATTTGGGGCTCCCCTTGCCAGAAACCAGGAGCTTGCAGTATTCTTAAACGCAGTTTAAAATATGCATTTTTTCCGAGTTCCTGACCGAACAACTTGGAGAACTAAGTTTCACTCGGGAGACAGTCGTGGCATCGGGCTAGAAGAAACGATATACGGGGAAGCTTTGTGAGTGGAAGGGGCTACATTTCTCGGCTGCAATAATAACGCCCGTCACGATGTCTGGGGAAGCAGCAACCCTAATTGTAGTGATACCTTTGTGAATTTATTCTTAGCAAAAAGTTAAAAATATGTAACGCAGGGAAAACTCCAACATTCGTGACCATGACCAGGCAAGAGAAACTAGACATAACTTCAGAGAATACTTTGATGCACGGGCTGGTTAAGTATTGGAGGGTATCGGATGAGCTGCCAAGGTCAGATCACATCGTAATCAGACTCGACATCGTGGGCAACTCCGGAATAAAAAGAAGGAATCCCTGAAGAAAGGATTAAGACTCCTTCCCAAGACAAATGTGATATCAGAAGCGGACTGAAAGCAAAGGTGAAAGACGTCAACAAAGTTGTTATTGACGCATTTGCGGCCAGAGGTCTGGTTAAGACAGTTAAGCCATGAAGGGATGTATTCTGGCGAAACAAGAACCTTGCTAGGATGAGAACAGAGGTCCGAAAACTCTTCAACCGGGCAAAATAAACCAGATACTGGCCTAGGTGTAAAAATGCACTGACTGTGTATAGCAACGTGATCAAGGAAGCAAAACTGAGCACCTCAGGGAATTCTGTGGTGAAATTGAACAAACTGCAGAAACATCCAGATTATATAAAGTTATAGCCAAAGACAGGGCAATATCTTCTGCCTGTCTGAAGAAGGAAGGTAGAACATTTACCGAAAATGAGGAGGATAGGGTACATTTGCTTCGCAGACCGCATTTTCCGAGGTGCTACTACGGCGGAAGGAGACAACATTCTGCTTAACACCCTGACAAAGAACAAAAGGGGAAAAAAGGAGACCTGTAATCTCGCAAGAGAAATAGGCCCGCGAGCTAGGGTAAGGTGGGAAGTACTCCAAGGAGGCCTAGAAATCATGTTAGAGTCTTTTCCAAAGGGAGATAAAGTGTAGATGAGATATATTCCAAGGGCATGGAGGTGCCAAAAGTGGTCTCTATTGTGAAAGCGGGTAAAAAGGATCGTTTACACCCTGAATTTGGCAGACCAATTTGCCTAACATAATTCATACTCAAAACGTTGGAGAAAGTCATGGATAACTATAACCGAACTAACGTTTTAATGCATATTACCTTATATCAGTGTCAACACGCTTAGCGGGCAGGGTATGGTAGTGGATGAACTCCCTGGAGAGCTAACAAATACAAGAGCTGCAATACAAGGCCAGGGTTGTTCTGACGACATTTATTTAATCTGCAAAAACAAAGATGAGAATACGCTGTGTGATAGAATCCAAACTGGACTATGAACTAGAAAGCGTCAATCCAGCCAAATCAACAATAGTAGTCACCTAATATCTAGAACGAATTTCACTTACCTTAGTCACCAACATTTTGAAGAAATTCTGGGCGAAATAACGAACTACTCTTTGAGGCGGAATAATGTCCTATGGCATTTGAAACCAAGGAGAAAAGATCAGACTCGAACTGCATTCCCTGGTCTGTTATAATTACGGCTGGTACACCAAAGTGCTGGATCCACTCTCGACAAAGGACCTCAGCAAACGATTGTGCAGTAATATCAGTCAGGGGTATTGCTCAGGTCACCGCGTAAACCTGTCAATGATAATGAGGCAATACGAGAATCTGTGCGTGCAAAGGGCCAATGATGTCGAGGTGAATGGTATGAATGTGTTTGGTCGACCGTAGGAATACACCTCCTTCTTTTCTTACATGCTTGATGACCTTGCATTTCTGACACGCGATGCGCTGGCTGGCCCAAGAACTGATGCCCTTGTTCATGGAGGCCTAGAAGTGCTTTCCTGTTACTAACCGGCTCGTTGTCCGGATGCTTGGGTACGTGAGATTGTGGACAAGGTGAAATACCTCCTTGCGAAAAGCGGCGGGAATGAATAGCCTTGGTCCCTTTTCTAGATCTCGCAGAATAGGAGAGAGTTTGAGCCGAAGATAAGAAAATCTGTGTCTTCTTTCTGTGCGTCGGTGATTACTGTAAAGTCGACCGTGGCAAGGACTGCGACCTCAGAGACATTTGACAAAACATCTGCAACCACGTTATCCGAGCGAACATGAGGATCTTGTGGTCCGTGGACACTGTGAACGCCTACCGCTGTGTCTGATGCTTCGAGGCACACGGCTTAGGGTGCATCTGATTGAGGGAATGTCAAAAGTGCAGCGTTAACCAGCTGTTGTTTCACAGCCTCAAATGCGTGGACAGTCTCTGTGGACTACGCAATCACGGGAGAGTTTTATGTTTTGGGCCCAGGCAAGTAAGCGTTGAAGATCGGTTTATGGTGAACGGCTCTGGGCAAGAAAAGACGATAAAAGTTCCTTCACTATTTTGGGAAGCTTGAAATGTCTTGTGCCTTGTCTGGGTTTGCTTCGATTCCACTAGGGGTAATAGAGTGGCCGAGTTTCTCCTGCTTTCCTAGAAACTTTCACTTATTAACATTAAGAACAAGTCCGCCCTGAAGGAGACGTTGAAAAATGTAGTCGAGGTAGTGCAAGCGATCAGACGCTGAGGAAGAAGCGACCGAAACATTTTCCGTGTACACGAAACAGAAGTTTAAGTTTCGTACAATAGAGTGCATGAATCTTTGAAAAGTTTACAATGCATTGCACAGGCGGAAAGTCATCCTAGAGAAGGGTCTGAAAAGTGTGCAAATAGCCGTTTCCGAAATATGTTCATGAGCTACAGGCATTTGATTTTACGCCTTGGCTAGAATTAAGGCCGTGAAAACATGGCAGTTGGTCTGAGATGGAACGATGGCGTAGGTCAGGACGCCAGACAGCTTTTAGGGAATAGAATTGGTGGACCTCGGCGCAAAATCGGGATGTCTGGAGTTTCTTATTAAGGCAGGGCTAGACCGAATGCCGGTTGTTGCACCGTTGATGATGATGAAGATGAATCACTACTTGAGGTTGGGCCTTTTATTAGTTTTGCTGTTTTGCACGGCACCAATAAAAGAACTTTTTTACGAGCAGCACTGAAATTGAACCTAAGGCTACGGCTACGAGCATTTCCTGGGTCAGCTCCCAGAGGTGCAGACTTCGGTTCAGTGTCGATGGGTGCATTCAATATGCGGTTCGCGAGTTCGATACGGTTCGCACATTTGATGAGCCTACCGTGAGATGCGCCACAGTCTGGAAACTTCAGAGAGTGGCTTACGTGTGTATCAATCGGCTAATGATGCCATGACCAACAGCATCCTTGGAGGTCTTTCTGGAGCTAACCCCTCTCCCTCTGTAGATACAATGCAGGAAAGGAGGTCGATCTTCAGAATAGCCGAGAGTATCAGTGAGGCGGGAGCTGTCTAAATCGAAGGAAGGTTGATATTCTTTCTAGGCAGTACCTCAAATTAGTGATACCAGGGGGAACATGACAATTAGGTTTGACCTCGATAAGAAATTTGAGACACGTTGCCGTAACAGGGCAAACTGAGAGAGTGAGCCTATGACAAACGGCTTAAATCTGCAGTTGATTACCTGATACATTGACGGATCCCTCACAAAAGAGGAAGTGGCGGCCCAGGTGATTGATCCAAGGAAAATGTAACCAATGTGTAAGCAGGCCTTGTTCGTTAGAAGGCAATAAGGCAGCGACGAACTGACCAGAAAGGGGGCAGGGATGCCTGCACATGAATCAGAATCCTCCTATGGAATTGGTCACCCTTTCATAGTTATGTCATTCGAAACTGAAGAGAAACAGCCGAGAGAACTATATTGGACGAACTTATCATGAATGGAGCAGTGCAGGTTGCTCTTGAGTAGATGCGAAAACAGGCGCTCAAAGGACTATTTATACCTGACCAAGGGAGGCCACGGGATAATAGTGGGAACATTCACTGGTCGCTGCGGACTAAATTATCACCCGGGGAAGCTAGGGATATCTGTGAATAATGCCTGCAGGTTCTGTGCGGAGTGTGTCAAAACCTCCATACACGTTCTGGAACAGTGCAAGTTGGACTTTTTTGAGAAGATACTTAGTAGAGACGACCATTATAATGCAGTTAACTCCCCCCAAAAACAGTGTAGAAAAAAGTTTTGTTTTCAACAAAAGCTTAAAGAGGATAAAATACCATTCCGAACTGTCAATCTGAGGTGAAGTTTTGTGTTTTCTGCCTTATAGTTCAGGTAAATATGTTACTTTTTTATCTGTTTTTCCCAGGAAAGATTGATGAACGAATTTTCCTTTAAATTATTTATTAAGTCATTCAATTTCTTGAAAATATATGCTACTCTCACTTTTGTTGGATAGACAATCTCCTGTAAAAAGTATTATGAGACGTCAATCTCATAAGTTTTCCCCGAATTAACACATCGAATATTTGTTCCTAGTTTGGTTTCCATCATCTCAATGTTGAAGGAGGTATACATCAGGAAGACCGACAGGAGAGCAGACAGATAGACATTCAAGCGATTTTCTTGGAAAACCTTCAAATAGTATTCCTTCCTCCTAAAGCCTCGTTTTTATCAGAAGCAATATATCTGTCTTCGAAATAAGCAAATCGTGAAGTCGAATTTAAAATTGAATGGAGTTCTAGAAAATTCTATTTTTGTAATAATCACGATGGTGTATATCAGGCACATGCCATTTTCAAGACGCTAATGGGTTGCGCCTGTTATTCAACCGCAGACAGCTCCACACACCAAACCAGTGAAACCTAGACAGATTTCATCTGAAAATTCAGATTAAGGACTAGATTTCGAATCCTTCAATAACACCATCTGCCCTACAGTTTGTTTATCTTATGTTTTTAGAAATTAGCTTCATCTATCCATGCAGCATATAAGGATTGTGATTCCAGCGGGATTCATTTCGACTCGTAAGAAACATAATCCTAAATAGAAAGCCCCTTATTCACCTTCTACGTGCTTGTTGCACGTATTGGATACACTTCACTCCGCGGCTCTAATACGCTTTAAGGAAGCACAGGGAGTTCATCAAAGTCAGCGATCTGCGAACCTTGGAGATAACTACCAACGACGGAGCGTGTTCGTCCCACAGGCAGTTGAAATCTTAAAATTCATTATTATTATCTTTAATCCATACATACCCCGCAGGAATATCGCACAGAAGAGAACAGAGAAGACTCTCGTCCTTCAACTTGCATTAATATTTATTAATTCGATTCCTTTGAGGATTCATGAATAACATTTTCGTTCGCAGCAAATCTACCACGCTCGCCAAAATGACTAGTTTCAAAAGGGCCGTGGTGAATTTTATTATTATTTCAAGGATTCTATTCATTCCGAGCGAGGGATTTCTGGAGCGCTGAGCGCTGAATTGGTTACATTATGAGTTATTAGCATTCCGAGATGAATAAATGATTGGTTAAATTTGTTGCAATTAAAGAACTTTGTGTTTTTTGGTAAAATTGATAATTACTCGCATTTCATGGGGGCGATTAAATAAATTAAATCGTTTAATTGGGAATGGATGGTATGCAAAGTAGACCCACGGGAATGAACTTTGTATGAGTACGTGTCGTTCAATGCCCCTGAATTAACGAAAATCAATATGGGTTGACATTTGACTGAAGGAGAGCAGACCACCTAAACTGAAAAATTACGCATTTATGCCCCATGACAACTCCAGAGCAAATGCCCATGGCTGAGGATTCCAAGTTGTGATTCCGACCTGAATGCTCCCTCTTAGGCTATTTACGTAAATTATATCTCTGCAGTACGTGGCTATTACGCCTAGTCATCTCCATAGATAATGGCCCACCATAAACTTTAAAACTGCCATTTCGGGTGACATTATTCATCCGTTCGACACTCACGTGTCAGATTTGAACGTATGAACCATTTGCTCTTTAAATTTCTTCCAATAAATAAATCGCTAAAACATTGAGCTAATGTGGATCAGGGATATTCGGCCTTATCCGCATCGCACTTCCACCTACCAGAGCTTCTTGGTACTCTGGTTACTTTCTGGCCTCGGCTCAAAAGCAGCTCCTCCGTTCAAGGAGTACAATTTCGTGAGATGGAAACTGTTTTCAAATTGCCATGACAGCTATTTCACATGTAGCGGATGCCGCTTTCGAATGTCTCACGTGCCGTGAATAAAATATTTTACGAGTCAAGTGATAAATAACGAACAGAGGCACGGCCAGAAACGGGAAACGTAAAGGAAACAGAAGTCTTGCAAAATATATTTATGAACCTGTTTCGGTGCAAAAAGGCAAATTTCGACTCCTTTAAGATATGCCATTTTATCTCATCTGGTGTGAAAAAAGTAGGTCCCGCTTATGAGAATGAGGGTGGACATAGGCTGCAGGGTTTACCGAATGTATCGGTTGTTGTATATAACCAAGCGCTATTTTAGAGCCGCTAATACCTTGTGTACAAATATGATATGCGGATTTCAGCATACAAATGGTGTGCCATGCAATGTTCGACATAAAAATTTGACATTTATAAGATTTTGTTGGGCCATCAACAAGCGTCAAACACGCATGAATTATAAATAGAAAAATAGGTACCGCGATCGCAAAGTTTGATTGAGTAATTTACAATACTGGAGACAGTCTGTCATGATAGCAACCTACTCCTCACCCATCCTGAGAGCCACCCTGATGGCCTAAAAAGCAGCAAAAAGTTCAGCCGCCAAAACCAAACTGACATTCAAGGAAAAGCATAAGATCTGGGTCCCGTCCGGACCAATCACTGCACAGGCCGAACCATCACGCCAGAAGGCAGCATCCAACGCCAGGACCACAAGAACTCTAAATTTCTGGCTGGCCAGTGTGATAAGTCTAATTGCATTGGTAATTTCCCTTTTCGAAAGGTTCGTTAGAGTAGGAATATCCTCTTGTGGCGCTAAATTGCTGACCTCCGCCTTGAATCTAAACGAATCCATCCTAAATTTAGGTGAGACATTGAGCACTTGCGTGAAGATGCAGATAGGAATGTAGTGACTATTGGATATTTTGTCCGTAATAGGATTCCACTGCCAACATTAACTTGCAGAGTTAGCAAGAGAAATGTCAAGAACCGAACCCAATTGATTCGACATTGACAGTGGGTTGTAAAAAGTGGGCATACCGTTATTAAAGAAGATAAAAGAGGAATTGAGGGCCGAAGCCTCTTGACATCTGCCCTTGCCATCGCTGAGATAATCAGGCAGATTGATGGATCTGGCATTCAGATCCTCCGTGATGAGAACGTTGTTATATTTTTCACACAAAGCGAGGAGCCTCAAAACAGTTGTGTTAAAATTCCTTTGGAGATGGTGGGAGGGAGATAAACCGAAACAATAACAACATTGGAAGAGAGGTTGAGCGCTTCCTCTAAGACGAAATCATAGACAGAAACATAGTTGACCCTATTATAACTCTATCTTAACGTATTTTGAATGCTCATTTCCATTTTTCATAAAACCCGAAACCCTATAACCTTCTTCTAGGTCACTACAGTCCGATGTCGGCCTTATCATCCCCCCTTTCATCCCTATTTTCCTCGATGCAGCGTCTGCATCCTCCAATTTCGGAAACCAAAAAGCGTGTAAATTGCGTTGCCCACTAAATCCTGCACGCATATTTCGAGGTATTTGAGTAGGCGCCTGGGATTTGTTCAGTCATCGCTCTATATGACTGGCCCACTAGAGCTTTCGAATTTTAATATACAAGTCACTATTGTACCTCAATCGCTGTCCACTCTCACTGGCTCCGCCCTAAAACCTATTTAAGCATTATTCGATTACATCGATGTTCAAATATCCAACTGATCATTAGCTTTTTTACTCACTGAGGAAGTTATCATCACAGTTAGGGATAAAATGCACCACCAAAAATGAAAAAATGAGGAGGCGGAGGATGTTAAGGTCCGGTACGAATAACTGGCGGGATCAGGCATTCCCAAGCTGTATGCATCTTTTTTTTTTTTTTTTTTTGAGGAGGTGGAAATCTTCAAAAGACACTGGTCTGGACACACCAGCGTGTGGGATTTTTTTTTTTTTTTTTTTTTTTTTAAGGAGGTGGAAATCTTCAAAAGACACTGGTCTGGCCACACCAGCGTGTGAGATTTTTACCCACTAAAACCACCCCCGACTCCCCGAATCCCATTTCTTCTATACGCGGCGCACGTGACCGCGTTTTTCTCCTTTCCTCTGCCTTTCGCTATTTATCTTGAATTGATGCTATCATGGAGTTGGCCGCACCCCAATTCCAGATTTTCTGGCACCAGCACCTCTCCTAGAGTCTCCTCTAGGTTCCTCCTTTCTTCCACAAATCTCGGACAGTGGAAGAATACATGCTCTGGGTCCTCTGGGACTCCATCACAATTTGGACAGTCGGGTGAGGTCTCCAATTTAAACCTGTGAAGGTATTGGAGATATCCTCCATGTCCCGTGAGAAACTGGGTAAGATTATAATTAATCTAACCGTGTCGTCTCTCCAACCACTCCTTGATGGCAGGAATGAGCCTGTGAGTCCACCGACCCTTTCCCGAGCGTTCCCACCGCTCTTGCCATCTATTTATGGATCTCTCCCTCTCAGCCTTCTTCGTCTGCAATAAGGGAGAGATTAGCTTCGCATGGTATATATTCGCCATCTCATCTGCCAAGATGTCAATGGGCATCATTCCAGAGATGACGAATGCTGCATCATCTGAGACAGTCCTGAAGGCAGAGCATACCCTCAGAGCTGTCCTCCTGTAGACTGCATTCAGTTTGCTAGTGTTAACTGACATCCGCAACGCCTTGCTCCAAACTGGGGTCGCATAGAGCATGATTGAGGTCACCACCCTGGCTATAAGCAACCTAGAGGTATGCCGTGGCCCTCCCACGTTCGGCATCATCCTGGCCAGGGCCATACTGGCGGTGGATGATTTATTACAAACATACTGTACGTGTTGCTTATAGCTGAGCTTCCTGTCTATCACCACCCCCAAGTATTTGATGGCCGGCTTGGAAGTGATGATATGATTCCCGACTCTAACACAGGCATAATTTCTCTTCCGGCTCTTCGTGATGGGGACCGCTTCCGTTTTTTCCTCCGCAAGCGTCAGACCAGAGCTCTCCAACCAGCATTTGACAGCACTGATTGCCTCGCTTGAGTATAACTCAGCATCTTCGAGATGCTTTGCGACAACAACCAGTGCAATGTCGTCAGCGTAACCCACCACTGTGGCTTCCTCCGGAAGGGGAAGATTAAGTACATCGTTGTACATGATGTTCCACAGTAGTGGGCCCAATACGGAGCCCTGCGGGACACCAGCGGAAACGACGTACTCCTGCGGTCCGTCATCAGTGTCGTACCAGAGCCTCCTTTCAGTTAAATAACTATCGACAATTGCGGCGAGGTAGGCGGGAATACCAACCTTCGCTAGGGATTTCCGGATTAGATTCCAATTAGCCGAATTGAATGCATTTTTCACGTCCAGGGCTACTACCACGCAATATTTGCTGGTACTACCCTTTCCGTGGATTGCATCTTCGGCCAAGCCAGTAACCAATTTGATGGCATCAATGGTTGATCTGGCTTTACGGAACCCATACTGCCGATCTGAAAGGCCGCCTTGGCTCTCAACTACTGGGAGTAATCTATTATAGATTACCCGCTCTAGCATTTTCCCCACCGTGTCCAAAAGACATATGGGTCGGTATGAGGATGGTTCACCTGGTGGTTTACCAGGCTTAGGCAGAAGCACCAACTTCTGCCGCTTCCATACCGCTGGAAATATTCCCTCGGACATGCACGGTTCGAACAACTCAGCAAACATGTTCGGCCTGGATTTCACGGCAAGCTTAAGGGCCTTATTCGGTACTCCGTCCAGACCCGGTGCTTTATTGCCTCCTATTCTGCCGCAGATCTCCAGCAGCTCGTCTCTGGTGACTGGCGGGATTGCCGTCACATTCAGAGGTGGTTGGAATGTGTCGGTGTTCTCCTCTTGCTGGGGGAATAACCCCTGGATGATTTTCAACAAGAGGGCGGGGCACGTGATCTGCGGAGACGAACGGCCTCTAAATCGTCCCATCACGATTCTATAAGCTCTCCCCCACGGATTTACGTCCGCTTCTGAGCAGAGCTCCCTAAAGCATTTCCTCTTGCTTCGCTGGATGGCGAGCTTGAGGGTTTTGCGGGCTGCCTTGTAGGCGCACTCTTTCTGCCCTTGATCGACTCTACCTACCGCCCTCTGAGCCGCTCTTCTCGCTCGGTGGCAGGCTGATCGAAGGCCGGTCAGTTCATCATTCCACCAGTAGTTTGGTCTTCTACGGGGGAATGCGCACCCCCTAGGCATGGATGCGTCACATGCTTTGGCGATGCATTGAGCCAGATGGACTGCTCTTTCCGTAGAGGCGCCTGCTATATCAGGTTGATCCAACCACACCTCTAAGAAGCTCTGCTCATCCAAAGATTTTGCAGACCAGCCTGAAATCTTTTTCGGTTTCGGGCATGATAGCTTTTTGCCCTGAGGTTCGACACATGTCTCAAAGAAAACTGCCTGGTGATCGCTGTGGGTGTAGCGTTCGCTGACGCACCAGGACATACCACGCGCCAGCGAAGGGCTGACAAAGGTCAGGTCTACAACCGAGCCTGATCCCCCTTTCTGGAAGGTGTTTACACCACCTTCGTTAGCCAAAACTATGTCCATCTGCGCAAAAGCTTCTAATAAACTGCGCCCCCTAGCATTTGATTCCCTACTACCCCACTCTAGGGCCCAAGCATTGAAATCACCAGCAATCACCTTTGGACTTCGTCCCTTCGCGTCGAGAACAAGATTATCAAGCATTTGCTCGAATTCAGACAGTGTCAAACTTGGCGGGGCGTAGCAGCTGTATACATATACACCACTTATTTTCGCCCACACGAAGCCACTGCCTGCCTGACTTGCAGTACATTGTATGGCCTGTCGACCGCAAGCCCATATCGCCGCTCCACCAGTCGAATCTTTGACCCATATGCCACCGTGACGGTGTCTATACGGTTCGCTTATGATGGCGATTTCCATCTCAGATTCGAACGTGGCCTGCTCAAGTAAATCCTGAGCGACCCTGCAATGATTCAGGTTTATTTGAATAAACCTCATTTTCTCATTGCAGTGAGCGCCTTCCTAAATTCTGGACATTTACCACTCCCGGCAATATGCCGGTTATCCTGTCCCTCTTTTACTTCGCACAATAGGCACTTGGGGTCCCTATTGCACTCTCTGGCAATATGGCCTTTCTCCTCACACCTTCTGCATCGATCGGATCGATCAATGCTGCTGGTGCATGCCTTCGCGAAGTGTCCAAACATGAGGCATTTAAAGCACCTCTTCAGTGAAATTTGTTCCCTTAAACGGCAGACAACCCATCCAATCCGAACCCTTCCGACAGCCAATAACATCTGTGCTGCCTCCGCTGGTACTCGTATCGTGGCTGTTTGAGTACCACCATAGGCTTTTCGTAAGCCCACAATAGACTCTTCGGTGAGTTCTTTCAACTTGAATTGCTCCTTCAGAGCAATACAAATTTCTTCTTTCGATGTTACTTCATCGAGATCCTTACATTGAAGGTAGATCTCATGTTTTTGGGCACGCACTGCGGCATTCTCCCCAAGTGAGTTTTTCACTTGAGTGCGAAAGTCATCAGTTTTGCCCACGCTGGATCTTTTCAGCTCGAACATGAGATCCCCTTTCTGGGTTCTTCGGATTCTGTTTACATTTCCGCTCAGATCTTTTAGGTCGGGATCCGCTTTGACCTTTTTGAGTATCTCCGCGTAGGACAGATTGCCCTTACTGGAGATAACAATTACATCTGGACGAGTTCGCACTTTTGCCTTTCGTTCCGCTTTTTTGTTGGTAACTTTAGTCCATCCATCGTTTTCGCTGGTCTTAGGCTTCGCAACGCTGGTCGAGTTTCCTAGATTCGCTGTACGGTTTCCTCCTTCTGACCTGTTGGTGTTGGTTTTCCGGATGTCCTGTCCGCCTTTTTTTCTCTTAGGCGCCTGCTGATTACTTAAAGGATCCCCCTCTTTTTCACGTACTCGCTTATTTCGCTGGGATTCGATGGTAGTACGGTTAGGCGTCACTTGGGTCGCTTGTGATACTGTTGGCACAGCGGGGTTCGGCGTGTTCTTATTATTCTTTTCCTCCATCTGTGATCTATTATAGAGAACTCTAATAGCCCTTACCATATTCTTTATGGTTTGGTGCACGTTGTGCTTGTCCTTGATAAACTCGGACAGCTCAACTATTTTTGCCCCAAGCTGGGTGAAGGGTAATTCCTCTGGATCGGGACTCTGCTCCCTATAAGTCCCGGCAGGGTTACTGCTTTTACATGGTCCTTCACTTTTGGCCTGTACTTTATCCTTCATCGTCTTTGGCATTGGTGGAGATCTCAAGGTTGATGAGCTTCTTTTGAATGGATCTCTTCCTTGTTCCTGGAGCACCTCCTGCTGTCGAGCATCTTGAACATGTGCGGTGGGTGTTGTCACGGTTTTTGTTGTCCAAAAAGCTGCTTTTAGTTCATCTTTGTTTGGTCTTGTTATTGGTGTTCTCGGTAAAGTCGTACTTCGCTTGAATGCTTCCTTCTCCAGATCCAAATAACTTGTAGCATTATATGCCAAGGTGGCCAAGTTGTCCACCACCGAGGCACTGCGGTCGAGGGATATCGACGACCGGGAGCCCGCTTGCTCACTCCCAAAAGCCGCCGGTACTGGGGTTCCGAGCCCCTGCACCGTAAGTTTCCTCCTTCTCTCGTCTTCCATGGTGGTTTTATGTTCTGGGTATCCTTCCCATAGCCATTTTGGTCCGCGCACCAGAGATGAGCAAACACTAGCCCATGCACAATCAAAAAAGTGCATGAACACATATTTACACATCAATAGGTATGCCCCTATCCGCCAGCTGGGGTCGCGCCTGATGGGAGATCTGGCCACTCCTCACAGGAAGCTGTATGCATCTCCAACAACCCCCAGCATTGTATCTCAAGTCGACCTTGAGTGATGGCATCTCGGCTGTGTGCTAATATGTCGCTGCTGCAACCACAATAATTTGTGTATTGTGGTGCTGCTACGGCTGTCCGATTGCACGGTCAAAACATTCGCTTTTGTGTTATTGGTTTCAGTGACCGAAGAGATCCACCATGGAAAATTCGTCTGGAACATCGGCGGTACTCACTAAGGCAGGACATTGCTAGACTGATACAAAGCAGCACTGGCAGTGGTAGCAGACGGGTGAGAAATAAAGTATAGAGGGTTAACCGGAACTATGCGATCCCCAGTGAGACACCCGTAGATGAAATTCTGGACACACTAAAGCAGAAAATTTCTGTCATATGCAGTCGGTTATGGTGAAAGTCATTCCCGACGTGTCCAGAATCCAACATACGCGAGGAAATGAAGTGAATCTTTTTCAGATCTCTCAACGAATCCCAACAGAGCGTTCAGACGGTGCAGTCTTTGGCAACGGAAGCGACAGAATATTGGGGTGGACTTTTGGGGGTTATCCGCCCAGCATGCTGAGTGAATAACCGCTAAAGCCACCTGAATTGCCGCTATGGCGAGCAGGAATTTTGCGGATGTTACCGAAGAAGAATTTCGTCGAGCCATAAACAGCTCGAAAAATTGGAGGGTCCTGGTCTGGATCGGGTGCAGAACTTCTGGTATAAAACATTTACCAGTATTCACAGTCGGTTGGCATACAGTATAAATCAGGTCATGAGTCGGTCGGAGAAATTTCCTTCCTCACCTTCCTCACTGCGGGGTTTACCTACTTATTCCTAAGAGGGACACCATATAGGACCCCTGCTTACCGACCCCCTACAAATTCAAAATGACCATTATTAGTGTAGGGGTCAATGCGCACCTCAACAAAATTCTGTCCGAAGTCATTATCGGCTTGGTAGTTGTAGCACAAGTAACTAGAGGCCTAAGAAACCTCTTTAGTTGTTATATTGATCATGCCAAGGCTTTTGACAGCGTTCCGCATTCCTGGCTAATCGACATGTACAATCTGAAGTCAATTTGTTCTTTGTTGCAGACGAAGAACACCGAAAGGGAGAGATCTGTAAATAGATGTCAGGGGTATTGGAACCACTCGGGAATAGGCCGATGGACAGACAGGCTGATTCCTACCATCGGGGAGTGGCTGGAGGAACAACATGGGGAGATTAATTATAATCTCACCCAGTTTCAGGTTCCAATTGGAAAATTGCTCAATTGCCCAAACTGCGGTAGTTTTAGTGGATGAAAATCCCATACTTTGGCGTATCCAGCCCAAAGTCTTTTGAAGATTTCCACTTGTTAACAAGCCAAAAGGTCCCTGAATCTACTTTGCACAAGTGCCGGACACTGTCCCATAGCATGTGTCTCATCACTCTCTTCACAGAATCTACCGACAGTGTTCGTAGACATCCCCAGATTCCTTCAGGTGATAGCTTAGCCCGCAATGACAGGGACTATTCCCACTATGATCCGGAGGCTCTTTTTGGTGAGGTTTAAGCAGTTTTTGGAGCGCTTGGGTTTGTATCCCCCCATGAGCATCCTGGATTGCTCCATTCATTCATTTTTCAATGTCGTAGCCATGAACCCATTTCGACTCCACAGAATGGATCTGGCACGTGTAGCTGCGTCTTTGCTCTTTTCTTGGCCAACTGGTCCACTTTTTTATTGCCTTTTAACCCAATGTGGCCCCAATAGCCGCTGTCGGGCTTGCTATGGACCTGCCATTCATATAAGGCTCATCAGACACCCTTCAATTCTTGACTAAGCCGCTCATCAGAGTCTTCCCTAGAGTTATGCTTAATATCTGTTCCTTGGTGCTGGTCACGAATGTTGGAGTGTTTCCTACGTCATGTATTTCTAATTTGTTACTGAGTTAGAATTTTAGATCGTCGATTAATATCGCTGCTTCCCCAGATCTCAAGGTGGGCGTTAGCATCGCAACCGAGGGGAAGTGGTAATGTCTTGCTTTCGCAGAACTTCGATATTCTAACGACTAATTCCGTGTGTCATCTTCTAGCAAGTATCATGACGCCACGACGGTCTCTCGACTTCTTCCTCCGGCTTTCAATAAGACTTGGGCATCCACGAAGCCTTCAGTTAGAAACTCTGAAAGACATATGTATATTAAGTTTCCTTTGCGAATGATACACGCTCTTGGTTTTTCACAAGTGGAATCCCAAATTACCTATATACTTCCTCCTTGCAGACCGCGAATCTGCCCCCATTACACCCTGGGTTCTTTAACTAGCACCATTGCAATGTTATTCTTGGAACTAACCCTTGCAATTACCCCAGATGCAGCTTTTGCATGGTGGAGTTTACCTAGGCTACATTAGTGCTGGTCATCGACTTCATTAGTGCTTGGAACTCTTATTTAATGGACTACAACTCCTCTTTTCCCGAATTGGATAAAGTCCTCAATCCAACGTTAGTATCAATCTTTAAATTTTTCCACAGAAAAGAGATGAACTGAAATCGTTAAAAAGTTGTTCATTTTAAATGGCTTTGAATTTCATTGAAACGTAAGTACCAGACAAGAAATATCGACAAGAATCTCTTTGAGCGAATATAATGAAAATACCAAACCCTACTCGTTACGCAACAAGCAACAGTAGACATCAGCACAAAAGAGGTTTCAACTTTCAGACGCGATTTTTTCTCTCTTCTCGTTACATCATTACCCGACGGACTTATGATATTCAATGGTGAATTGTCACGTACATCACAACCCAAATTTGCAACATGAATTCAAAATGAGTTTCGAAAAGTCAAGTTGGTAGTTTAAGATGATGCGCGCAACAAAAACATGTTTTTTAATCAAAACGGCTGAGCTGAATTTAACATGGCTCCAACGAGAATCTTTTGAAATGTGTCTTCCAAAGAAACCTAAGTCCAATTTTCTTTGATGTAAGTAAATCTAGAGAGACATATGATATTCAAAACAGGACACAACCATGATATCAACAGCTCAGATATTCTGAAAATGGATCGTAGCACGTCGACTTTTTGATGATGAAGTTTTGAAAGTGAATGCCCTTTAACATGACAAAACTGAATCTCGAAAGAGCGAAATGTAAATTCTGTAGAGAAGTTAATCTTAAAATGTCCTCAGTGTCCATAAAGCATATGTTGAAAATAGATTGCCAACTTATATCCATGGATTTATGGCCATACATGACTTTGAAATGGTCCAAAAAAGTAGGACTATATGACAAAGCTATAATCCTACTTACTTGCCACTTCACCACATATTTAAAATGCACTGGGAAGGAAAATAGGTCACGTGGTACCCCATCTAAATGCTTCTCAGTGCAACAACGCTTAACTTTTCTGATCGATCAAGCAAGTGGTTCTAAGCGTAATTTTTAGTCCAAACTTACATTCATATTTACTTCGGGTAGGTTTACCAGAATAAAATAATTTAAAGTCTCAAGAGAAAATGGAGTGCTTCCTTGAGTCAGTCCACCTCAAGGTAGTTTACAAATCTTTCGTGCTTTCTACTGTTTTCGTATTATTTCTGACTGAAGGTACTATTAAAGGACATAAAAATTCTCATGAATAGGGCCGGTTGACTACAACCATTGTGGGGGTTTGCAGGTAAGAGGTGAAGAAGGAGAAGCAAAATTTCTGAAGACCCAGACCGTAGTGAACTCGATTCGTTCGTCTCGTGAAATATCCTGGATTTGTTTACGTATTGTAGAATTTCCGCTGTTGGGTGTCATGCTACTCGCAGCAACTGGAGCACACCAGCACAAAAGATCTCATATAGAAAATATGCCCTGGAACCCGCTTTCTCATTATAGGATGGATAAGTATCATCTTGGAGAATTTCTATTCTGAACATACGTCCAGCGTCCAGCGAACTATGCCTAGGCAGAATACCCAGTTTTCGATAGCAGCATTATCCAATGGTGGAAAAAATTTAACTCTCTTTTGATAAAACATCCGACATTTAATTTCCCTCTACAACAAAGTGACCGGGTACCCGACTAGTTCCAACGTATTCAACCGGTTTCTACATTCCTGAACGATTTTTGAGGTGATCAAAAGACGTTGCAGATTACGATGCGCCTAAACTTCAACCGATCGTCAATTACCCAGGCTACAACCCTTAGGATTGCATACACTTTAACCTGAAAGACAGCTGTATATTATCCAAAGCCCATTATCCGTAAGTTAGCCTCCTGCTTCCTTTTTAAGTCATCATTGTAGAAGACCTTACTACTACCCGCAATTTTCCACTTCGTCCTAGTTTTCTCTGTGTTTGAGGATAATTTCACATCTTCTACCAAACAGATGTATGGTAATCCGAGAATCATAAGGCATGGGGAAAACTGGGTTCAGTTCTCCCAATAACTTTTCAAATGCATTGTGCCACTCACGCCCCTTGTTTCCCCATTGTGATTTGAATTAATAAATTCAAGTGCTCCAAACTAAGTACTCTATTTAGAGCAATGCCGAATGTCGTGCTCATGGCACCGGTAATACAAAAATATGCACTTCTTTGTAGTGAGTCCAGCTCCATAATATGGATGCATACGTGGAGGTTGGCCTAATGATAGCAACATACATATAGCTACATTACCATCTGAGGCCTAAACCTCACAACCCATAAGCTGTGAAGGCTCGTTTCATTTTTCCCTCTACATATGTGTTCCAAAGAAGCTTCTTGTCTATAAGAACTCTCTGATCTTTCGCCTCTTTGGGGAGTTGTTCGATTCGCCCTTTTGCAAATAAACAACAACAACAGAGAACACAGCCACGTCATCCGCTTAGGCTGGGGTTGTATCATCAGCAGACAGCAATCTCAGCGTTAGCATAGCATTGGTCCACCTGATTAAAGTACCGTCTGCACCATGCTTTCTGGTGGCATCACAAGGTTTTAGGAAAGGCGCATACTCAAAGGCCCCTTCACTGTCCACTAACACGACCCCAACTAGGTCCTACAGAATTGTTTTCAACATTGTTGCCTCTAACAATTATGACATCCAAGCATAGGCTTGAGTCCTCTCTCTCTTGAGGACCTCTCATTGAGAAAGATTTTAGCCTGTTGTTAAACCGAACTCTTGTCTCTTGAACAAGAAATATATAAGGGCAGTCCATAAACTTTGACAACCTTGTTGCAATAGAAAGGAAGAGAGTTTGGTGTGCTGCATGTTAATTTGACTAACTTCAATTCTATTTTGGTGCCACACTTGGTGGTACAGCAACGCGCATGTCCTCATTCCCAACAAATTTCGTTTTCTTTTGAAGTGGCGGCCGCTGGGAGCCTTCCAAAGTTCACAACGTTCATGTTGCATGATCTGTTTCCACCCTTCGATATTAGACTAGTGCTTTCATATCATCAGCTTCCTTTTCTCCCGCTTTTATGGATAGAACCCTTCATGAAAGAAAGATTTAACTAAATCAGCCCTAGCTAGAGCTAGGAAGTGCCTGAGGGTACGGGTGCATTTCCATGCATCTAATACAAAAGCTTTTGCGTCTGGGTCTTGCCATAGGCGACCTTGACACTCATTGGCTCGCCGCAGGTGGTTTACTTCGCCGTCTAAAGTTAGCGGCTGCCAAGCAGTGCGAGTAGATTCCCTCCTTAACAGTCGCTAGTGGGACGTAGACTGTGTCCACCGAGCTACTACCAGGAGCAAAGCCCCGCCTGATTAGTTTGCTAGCCCACCCATTCCCTTCAATATCCTTATCACCGGGAACCCAGGAATAGGTGACTAAGTGCTTGCCTTCTATACTATTCAGTACGTTCCTCCATCACCCCACTAGCCTGGAAAATCTCGTCACTCCCGCACCGAGGCACAGACCATCTTTTATCAGTCAATAAAGAATAGTTTATCATAATCTTGATTAACGTCGCCGATCTCCCCCTCTGTCCTGGTTGGAAAGTCCATAGCAAAGTTCCATGTGAAACTGGGCGTTTTTGTGGCGTAGAACATTCGGAACGCCCAAAGTTCCTGAACTATTCCGTCTACATTACTATGGAGAGCTTTGTTGCTCAAAATTCGGATTCACATAGTCGGACAACACTGCATCCTACAGCGTAATGAATGTGGAGGTCCAGACGGATTAAGTGTAGGAGGAAATTTAGCGCATCTGCGGGGTAGGACTGCAGAGCAACGGTAGCACCAGCACATACAGTTCTTTGAATCTTGTTAAGCTTTGTCCTACTGAACATTTCGCTCAGCACCTAGGATAGAATCGTATATTATTATAGGACGATCCATGACTGTGTACATGCAGAGAACCTCGACCGGAAGCCCATTTTCTTACAAAGGTCATCTTGTAGGCGTAGAAGGTTTCTAAGCCCTAGTTCTATGTTCAATTTCCAATTTCACTTCGGATGTAGGATCATACCCAGATAGTTTACATTGGCGATTTAAGGTCGGAAGGTAGAATTCGGGTACCATTAACTTGGTGGGGAATAGCATTTGCTTCGCTAGGGTTTACGCTGAATTTTCATCTTGGCTATACCTTCCCAAAAGGAGCCTTCCATGATTTCATTCATAACGGAGGAAAACATCCTTGGTATGAATATCATCAAGTCATCGACATACGCCCCGCTCCTGTCTAATAGGCCTAAAACCACCACCAAAGCACTAGATAGCGCTACCCTGGAGCGTGCGTTCAGCCCGAAGCTCTGATCCAATGGCTCCCTAATCACACTGCATTTTACTAGTTGCTAAAATGGATAACTTCCAATGCGTAAGATACTCATTCAGTCGGTTAAGACTTCTAATTACATCGTAAAGAGTGATTTATATAGATTTGCCTTTGAGATAGACGTGTTCAGGTTGGAGAAGGACCTTCTCACCATAATCGTCCTTAAATGGATATTCAGAGCGCGCTCTAAAGTGTTCATGAAAAAGAAGTGAGGCTGATTGGTGGAAATTCCTTGGCTTACGTTCAGCCGCGTCTGCCCGTTTTCGAAATCAAAACCATGCGCGCGTGTCTCGAAGAGTGTGAATTGTATTCCAAAGGGATGCCCCTCCGATAAATCTCGACAAAACACGGCGTAACTCTCTCTTGCTGTTTCTGCAGCATGGATGACATTATCCTATCTAAGGCCAGTGATTTATAGGCCAGGAAGCTGTTAATAGTTCAACTCTCTACGACTAGGACGCATATCCTTCAAGAAAGGGTCTGACACAAAATCTTCCATGCAGGCGAGAAAGTGCGTCTGAAGTAGCGGCTATAGGGTTTCACCAGAAGATTTCGTGCACGAGAATTCTGACTTTTTAAGAAAATATTGACTCCAATGCTGCTTGGCCAGAATTTTGCTGAGTCTGGTCGATCCGCAAGTGCTTTCAATGTTCTGACAATAGTCCAACTAGGACTGCCTCTTGGTGGTCTTGATGGCCAACTAGTACTTCTTCAGTCCTGGCTGCCAAAATTTGTTTTTATGGCAAATCTTCATGATCTCCCTGGTCAGCTTCCTGGAACTGGACAGATCTTCATTCCTCCACGGTGGTAATTTCTTCTAGCTGTATATAGCTGGGCACGTTGTTGCCCATTTGTGCACCGGAGAGTTTGTTCCTAATAAATTCACCAAACTTCCTCCAGTCGATCCTCCCGGGAGCTGAACGTTTTGGAGGCCTTCGCCCTGCAATCTAAACTAGAAATTATCCAACTATGGTTTATGAATGGTCTCTGGTCAGACAGCTTCCAGTTTTTGCACCCCAAAGTTGCTATTTTCGGTTAGCAGGCTGATATCAAAGACCTCGTCCTAACCGGCACCTAACCGTCTTAATAATAAAAATCTTAAAGAAATACACCTCTTTCTTTGATTTGCGACCTATTCTGAGGCGTATGCATTGCGTTGGAATCTCAACTGCGATGGTAGATGTCAAATCTTATAGGTTTTGTGGTAAAGCTGATACGCCATGAGCAAGAGAGATATACACATTCTCCGCTCCCGCCTGCTCTAGTCGGACTACAACTAAGTCACTGGAATATAGATCGGGGCACAGAAAAACATGCAGGCGCTTCCTGGAGATGGGATATGTGCTATGCAATAAATTCTAATATTTGTTTTGGAGCTCTTTGATGGCTCGGGCTCCTCCGATCCAGTACTTCGGTATTAATGCAACGTCGATGGCTTCCGCTAGCAGGAACACCAGTATACTATTTCTGGCACACTCTGAGTGCTGCAGATTTATTTGGGCTACCGTGATCGCTCGGTCTGTTTGCGTAAGGGGTCCATTAGTCCCCGTCAGACGGTTCATCTTCATCTCCTCCAACAGCGCTATGGCAGCGTTGACTGTATCCAGGTCGTCACCTGTTTTCACGGAGCGGAATTCTTTCGCTTTTGCGTTCTTGACTCGGAACCGCACTTTATAATCATTCTTTGGGAGCACCTTCAGGCACTCTCCAGAGAAGGCTGTCTATTCATCTGCGGTTCCTCCTTCTTGACAACCACCCAGACGTCAATGGAAATCTTATTTTTTGGAAGATGCAAGAATTGGATGAGCTTATCCTTATCCATGCGGATAACAACAAGATGTGAACGACTGGTCTTCTGGATGGTCTTGCGTCTTACGTCCTCTCAATTTGAACTTCAATGGCAAGCGCTCACTGAGCTTACTCGAGACCATCAGTCCAAATTTCCTTAAGATTTTTAGTGGTGCAATATGTGACATTTTGCCCTACGTGCATTATATGCACTGGTCCAAAATGATCCGCAGAGTGATGATGTCGTCAGTCCAGGGGGGTCCAAAACGGAAACCAGCTTACTCTCTATTGATCAAGCCTGCGATATTTATCCCCTTCTTCCATTGTCGGGGTCTGTCTGTGTCTTTCCCGGGTTGACAGGATCTTCGCTCTGCGTGGAAATCAAGATGCTCAATATTAAGGAGCAGTCCGTATCCGCATGTTACAGAGACTAGCCATTCCTGTTACGAGAGGTGGAACTTCCCCGGATGTGTTACGGTTAAAAATCGCGTTGAATTGATTCTTCCACCTCGTCATCTGCTCATCGTCGTGAGTGGAAAGTCCTTCCTTGATACGGCATCTTGTTCTGAGATCGTAGCTCTCGGTAGGTTCTGCTTTCTGTCTAAAATAGTAATAAATTTCTGTTTGTCATGCCGTTCACTGCACTGTACTTCCCGGGAATCCTCATGGTATCAGGGGTCGAGCGAATCGCGCTAGCCTTTGGTCCCTTTCGTTAATCGATCTGTTTCCATTATATCTTTGTATTAGGAATTACTAGGGAAAATTGGAATCTAATTCGTTAGCTTAGTTCACAGGAAAAAGCTCTTTATCAGCTTCAAGAAAAAAATTGAGCATCCGAAAGCTGATAAGAGAGAGGTTGGCTGGCCTGGTCCCTCTTTGTTTGAAAAACCAAATTTAGATTTTGTTTTGAATCCATGAGGACTTTATAATTGTTCCTTGGAATAATATGCCCGTAATGTACATCGCAAATAAACTCCATTTAAGGAGTCTTCAGATAACAAAAGACCCCAGTTGAGGTTCCGAAACTTTTCCGACAGGAAATACATATATTCCGTGATATATTTCAATTTTGTATGCATACCGTTGGTCGCTAAACAATAAACAAATACATTTTATGCGAAAACTTTGCAATGAATACCCACGCGCGCTTCCAACTCCAATTAGACATTATAGCGTAAGCCATGTACACTTTTCGAACAATTCATAACATTTTTAATGGAAAATCAACAAAAGTTTTCCCTTCTCGAATCGGCTTCCACTCATACTTATTCGAAAGAAAATTCTTTGCCACACTTACATCTCTATGTTCCGCCAGCTCTAATGTAAGACGGCGCACGGAAAAGCCAAGAAAAAAGTGGAAAAATGTAAAATTCAAATTGTAAACCTCAAGACTTTATACGCTTTGAATTTTCCACTTCAGCTACATTTTTCTTCAACTTCACTTGGAAAGCTTAGTCTGTAGTTTCCTTTTTCGCACAAGAGGAAAATTCTATGAGTGCACGGCAAAATCGAAAATTCAAAGTGCAAATGGGATGGAAAGTTACCGCTCTTCAGCCTTCTCACTGAGGAATCTTCGATCTACATCTTGCACAAGCATTCAGCTGAGGAATACGCCAGGATTCACCCTAGCGTCAGTCGGAAAAGCATGATAAGAGGTATTTTCTTCGAGTTATAATAAGCGGAAAAGAAAATCAATTTCCATTTGTAGGTTATTTGCACTTCTTTAATAAATTCACTTTACCGGAAATTTTATTAAATATAGATCGGTTTGCGGAGATGCTTGTTATTGGGTTGGCACGAGATGAAGGAATTCCAGACTCAATCAAGATGAATAGCGGAAGACTCTAGTAAGGCAGGTCATAATGGATGCTGTGCCAGGAGAGCTAGGCAAGAGAGAAATAATCAACCGCGGATAGATTTCCATTTCGATATTATGAGGATGGTCAATTGCTTATACAAGAGGGTTGAATAAATAAAAACTTATGGGCTTCTCCTATCACTGCGCATTATTTATGACGGTCTTCCGTTCCTTCTCTACAACTACGTTATTCTGGTTAATCTATAGCGACCGTGGATAGGGGGGTCCTCATTGGAGAGCCATAGCCACTGCTACTTCGCTTTACGTGCTTCGGAACTACGAACTCACTATCAGCCCTGACCAGCCTCGCACAGATTTTTCAAAACTTTTTTGCTGACAACTGCAGATTAATGGGATTTAGGAACGTTTTATATGCAATCAAAACTGAGGCGGATAAAAGTCAAATCCAAACATACATATCTAAAAGATACAAGCGGGACGAAGTCTTCATGGGGTTCAATACGAGCACATTCTTGACACCGAGTAAAATGTTTTCTTGAAACCACATTTTCTAAATAAACCCTTAACCTAACAGGAACCTTAGCAGCTATCTTAATCGAAGGTTAGAACTATGGAACTTAACAGTGTCTAACAGTGGAGTAAAGTTTTTAAAAACCTCAAATCCTTATTATTGAAATATTCTATAAAGGGGTGAAAAGAGAGGGGAGGGTGGGAGAAGGACTTTGGGCGTGGGAGTGGTGACCTCTGTCGAGGACTACTCTACCGTCCCTGTCGAAAAGACGGTTATCACTTTTATTGGAGAGGAGAGTTTGTGGGAATTGGTACGAGAGGAGTAATTTTTTTTGCGGATCTCAACTGCCAGATACTCGGCCACTAAGAAGTTAGGGTGTGACAGTCACTTCTCAAGGAATTTCAGACGTATCTGATCAGGAAGATATCGATGCCTGGTGTTTTGGAGGTGTCGTAGGAGGTCTGATTGGATACGTACTTCGTATTACGTATTTCGCTTCGCGAAATGAGGAAATTGGGTGGGAGCAAGATCGACGACGATCTGTTGAAGTCGCTCTGGCTGCGCCGACTTTCGGAGGGCACCCAGGCAGTCCTCGCGTGCGTTTCCGGTTTTTTGAAGGCGCTGGCAGCAGCGGCCGATAAGGTGCATGGGGTTCACGCGCGTCAAACGATAATGGCCGTTCTGCTACCTTCATACGAAGTCGAGCTGAAGCGCGAGATGGTCGCTCTTGTAGCCAGTATGGCGCAGATTAGGGCGACGCTGGACGCTTAGCATTCGGGCGGTAGGTCGCGAGCTCGCTCACAGTCTAGTGCTTGAAAAGGGCGATCGGGTAGCAGGTCGTCAGGACAACCTATGAACCGAAGCATTTGTTGGTACCATCGTAGATTCAGCGATAAAGCTATAAGATGTACTCCCCCGTATAAATTCGCGCCTACCACTAAAAACTAGGTCGGTGGGGGTCCTGGCTACGCGGTCAACCAGAACGCAGCGCCACGTCGCCTAATAATTGATGACCCTCTCAGCAGGCGCAGTTATCTTGTAGATGCTGGTGCGGAGGTTTCAGTTCTTGCCATACTTCAACACCATCGGCTATTCCCGCAACCTTTGAAATTGGCGGCTGCAAATTCCTCTCGAATTAATACCAAGGGTGGAGGCAAGTGGACGTGAGTCTTGGCTTGCGTAGGATGTTGCCGTGGCGATTCATCCTGACAGATGTCAGCTTCCCCATTTTAGACGCAGGCTTCTTGTGTCACTATGGGTTGCTGGTGGACTTGCAGAACAAATCCCTTATGAATCCCACGACCAGTCTTAATCCATCGGGCCAAATCGTATCTCAACCAAACAACAATCTTTCCGTACTTTTGGAGGACATTACTGACTCTCATGCTCGGGCACTCCTCCAAAGCCAGATCACTACTAAATGTAGTCTCTCAAAACCAGTGAAGCACAATGTGCAGCACCACATTAGCACCACATTAACCATCACAGAAGCTGGTTATTGCCTGGAAAGAATTTGGGCAACTTGTTCAACAGGGTATCTGCAGACCTTCAAACAGCTGTTGGTCTTCCCTACTACATATGGTCCGTAAGCCAAACGGCGAATGGCGCCCCTGTGGGGATTAAATACAAAGACTGTTCCAGATCGATATCTTATTCCGCTCATCCATGACTTTGCGCATCATCTAGCAAACTGCCGCATCTTTCGACCTTGGATTTAGCCAAGGCCAAATCCCTGTAGCTCCAGAAGACATTCCAATGACGGCAATATGCACACCCTTTGGACTCTTTGAGTACACGCGGATGACTTTTGGGTTATGCAACTCGGCGGAAACCTTTCAAAGCTTTATCCACTCAGTCCTGCGAAACCTTGACTTCTGTTTCGTTAGCCTGGATGACGCTCTGGTCCCTTCTTTATTAAAGTCTGAGCATTTAACCCATCTCGAGTGCATTTTCCAACGTCTTATTGAGGCCGGACAAGGTCTAGACATGGACAAATGCAAGTTTCTCCTGAATCTGGTGCGACTCCTCGGCCACTACATTACCCCTGACGGAATCCAACCCGACCTAGACAAGGCGCAAGCAATTTCAAGCTTCCCGCGTCCTAAGACATTGAAAGAGCTGCGGAGGTTCTTGAACATGTTAAACTTCTATCGTTCTTTTTTGCCCAAGACCGCCCAACACCAGTCCGTTTTGAACGTGTACTTATCTGGCCCCAAAACAAGGGACACACTAGAGATTGTGTGGTCTGAAGAGGCTATCCACCCGTTCGATAAATCTCGACAGCAACTAGCTGATGCTACACTCTTGTCATTTCCTCAACAAGATACATCGCTAGCAGTATTCGTTGAAGCCTCTGACAGCGCAGTAGGTGCTGCTCTTCACCAAAAGGTGAATCAAATGGCAACCATCGAGTTTCTCCTTTAAGTAGCTTAACTCCGCTTCACGGAACTACAGCACTTACGATCGAGAACTGCTTACCACGTACTTGAGCATCAAATACTGCCGTTTTTCCCTGGAAAGCAGGTCGTTCACAGCGTTCATGGACCACAAGTTTCTAACGTATGCTTTAAAACAAAAACCCGACAAAGCGTCCCCTCGTCAGCTTCGACATCTAAGCTTCATAAACCAGTATACATCTGACATACAACATGTGTCCGGCAAAGGCAACATAGTTGCGGATGCTCCGAAGTAAACATCCCCGCCTCAGTCGACTTTCCGGCTATAGCCAAAGCACAAGAAGATGGCGCATTACTGCAGAGCCTCAAATCAAATTCCAAATACAAATTTCGGGAGTTGTCTATCTTCGGCTCAAACCTCACTATTTTTTGTGAAGACTTGGTGAAGGGACCTCGGCCGTACATTCCGACCACCTTTCGCAAGGAAGTATTCCATGCAGTTCACGGTTTGGCGCATCTAGGCATCAGGACAACGAATCGGTTAGTTACCGGAAAATACTTCTGGTCCGCTATGAACGAGGACATCAACTCCTGGGCCAGAGAGTGTATCGCGTTCCAAAAGTATAAGGTTACCGGGCATGTAAGAAAAGAAGTGCGCTCATTCCCTCGAACGACCAAGCGGTTCCACACCATCCATCTCGATCTCATAGGCCGTTTACGAGATTCACACGGCTTCACAATCATCGACCGGTTCACGCGGTGGCCTGAAGCAATAGCTTTGGCTGACATTACAGCACAATCTTGTGGCGAAGCCCTCTGTCAAGATTGGATCCCTCGCTTTGGAGTCCCGGTAGTGATAATCACTGATGCAGTTTGAGTCCACCTTTTTCTCAGAGTTAGGCAAACTTCTGCGATTCAAACGCCATAGGACTACTGCATACCACCCGCAATCCAATGAGATGCTAGAACGTTGGCACCGCACGCTGAAATCCGTCATCATGGCCCGCGATGATCCGTCCTGGACACAGATTTTACCTATCGTCCTACTTGGCATCCGAACAGCCAGCCGGGAAGAGGGGAGCCCCACGGAGCTGGTATACGGCGAGAACCTGAGGCTCCCGAGTGACCCGGTCTTTGATAGAAGATGGAGTCTCATAGACTCAGAATTGCTGCGTCTGCTGGGAGAAAACTTAAAAAGAATCAAACCGACACCACCAACTCGTTTCGCATCCGCGGTAGTCAGCGCACCCAAAGAACTCGATAAATGTACGCATGTCCTAGTCAGGACGGATGCCATCCAAAAGCCGCTGCCACCGCCTTATCGTGTGCTCGAGCGAGGAAAGCATATTTTCCAGCTTGAGATCAGAGACCACCCAAAAACGATCTCCTTATCTAAGCTTAAACCGTTCTTTCCATCTAACACAACTGCTAACCAACGGCGCGTACGCTTTACCATTTAAATGGAGCCACATTCCGCGTTCAGTCGTTAAGACCCCAGGTTTCAGCTGGGGCGGAGTGATGTGGCGCGACAGCCTGCATTTTAATTTCCTGTGTGGAAGTGCAGCTACCGCACAACACAACGAGTCTACATTGACCCTCCTATAAATTCTGATATTCATCAAAACTGAGAGGGGGCGGCGTTCAATGAACACGTGATCAATTTGGTTGACAGTGATCCTGTTTGGAGAGGTCCACATTTGTTTGTGGATCGCTCTCCAGTTACTTCGAACAAAAATTTCGTGGGATTCTGCTGATTAATCCGCAGTCCGTTATCACTGGTATCCCTATGTAAGCTATGGGAGCCGACGTATCGTCTGAATACGGGCTCCATCCCTACGTGGCCGTTAAAATCTCCATGATGATTTCGATATCAGATTTGGGATAGGCTTCGAGAAGGTATCCTTCTCCGACTCTGCAGTCTTCTTTGTAAGGGCGTGAAGGTTAATGAGGGTTAGATTTCTAAATTTGCCTCGCAAACGTGAAGTGTCTCTGCCTCTGACTTATGTTTTCAAGGCCGATAATACCAGGTTTCATTTTTTGGCTCACATGGTTTCCGAGCACATGGTTTGCTGGATGGTCGCTATAATATATGGTGTAATAGTTCTTCCCCAAGAAACCGGTCCCTGTCCAGCGCATGTCTTGCAACGGTGTTACATCAGCCCTAAATTGGGATTGGGTATCGACTAGCTGCTCAGCATTCGGTCTATACGGGGACGCACGTTCCATGAGTAATTGCCAAAAAGCGTTGTTCCCTTTTCATTGGCGGACTCGTCGTTGAAAAATTCATTCTACCCGAGGTTCCTTCCGTGGTTTCGCAACTTCAATTTTCCCTGTAGGGTTGTCACTTCTACCCAACCCCCATCCGGGAGGACCAGTTGGTAAATTTTGTCCTGTTTTTAGGTGCGGGAGACTGGCCTTCATCCTTCTCTTCTCCGTCTGCAGTTTTTCATGAAAAAAGAACTCCCAGCGATGACCACGAGGAGGTGGAGATAGGGTTTGGTAGTAGAGCTGTTGGTGCTCGTTCAACGGTCGTTTTGCAGATTTTATGCTCCATCGTGTTTACCAATCCATGTTTCACTCTGGGGCCTATACTGCCCTTTGACAGCGAATGCAAAGAAATGCAACACGCAATGACTATACCAAAAAAAAATAGCTGCTGGAATAGTGAATTAATTGACTTTTGATGGGTTTGCCACTCACTAGGTAAGGAGATTGTTGGAAGAGACTATTGGATCCGAGAGACGTAACTGGGGACTTAAGCGTTTCGTAGCAGGACTTGGTGCCCAATAGTTGCTAAACCTCTAAGTGAGTCATAGTCTTGAAGATACTACTTTGGGGAAAGTGTTGCAAGTGAGTTTCAAGCCAGGGGATAGGGGTTTGCTAGTTGAGCAATATGATTACCGCAAATCGATATTATTCAAACCTAAAATAATAAGTATGTACAATATAACATGCAGAAATGAATAGCTAAGGAAGGGATTCACCAATAGATAACAACAGAGATAAGAATGATCAAAAAAGGATCAGTGAATCTGCAATCATGCAATCAAGGAATAATTGCAAAAAAAGCATGGGGGTCAATAATAATTTCATCTAGTTTCTTCCGGGGATTGAAACATATCGCAGGAGCCTTTAAGGTCTAAATTCACTTAATTGTCCAAGCAGCAGTTGAGTCCTGAACGGCATGAAGTGTGGACAGAAGAAGGAAACTCTGAATGAATATGTGGTACCGGAAAACCGAGTGCGTGGGTTGCTCGAATACCAGAAAGATGGGAATGTTATCTACTTCCAAGGCAGATCGATCCAATATAAATTGAGGACAGCAGGAAAGGTCGGGAAGCTGTTACGAGAGTCACGAAGTGCATTAACCGCCTAAATCGAATGAAACAAAATTGTACTCAAAATAGTTCTTACTGACAGTTTCGTTCGTGAGGGCAGGAGCAAACTCATAAGGCGTTGCCTTACCTCTGCACTGTCGAGCAACGTGACCAAAGCGGCTAAACTGAAACTGAACTGACTGAAACTGTGACTTTCTTATTATATTTTCTTTTTTATTTAACCAATTCACTTGATTTCACATAAGTTCCCGAGATATTTATTATAAACTAAATAAATTAAATTATAATAAACTAAATTCCAAGCAGTTGCATTATTTTCTGAATAATCTGTAGCTCGTTCCTTTGTACTCAACGATTGGGCCGAATCTGGCTCTTCAACCGCCCTTGTGGCCGTCCGCGCTTTTTCCGGCCGTTGGCGCGTGTGACGGTCGTGCCTAGCAATTAGCTCGTTCGTCGGGTGCGCGCATAGTTCATCCCAGACAGGATTGCGAAGCGTGTGCTTAGTATCGCTCAGCATGGCATTCCCCCCACCTGAAACCAAGCGATTTCGGCGAGGGAACCCACGATGGAGCTGCTTAGCCGCGGTCGATTGGCGGACGTCAAAACGAACGCGGCGCTCTCGTGTTCTTCCAATGTCGTCTGCCTCCTCGAAGAAAGGTTCCATCCGGCCCAAGGAGATTTTCTTGGTCTTGAGACTGACGCCCAAACTGAACAAATGCTTCCCACGCTGGCGGATCCTATAGGGTGTATAGTGGCTACAGCCATCAGTGCAGACATCGAGTTCACTATGGGTATAAACCGCTAGCTATGAATGACAAAATGGAAATTTGGTCTCTCCAAGTCCGTCTCGCTCGTCGAGGAGCAGGTCGCGGGAAGTCTTAGGTTATCCCTGGTCTGTGATGATTACGGTGCAACACCAATGCGCGGAATCCACTCCTGACAGAGAGCCTCAAACTTGATAGTGCTATTATGTCCATCATAGGTTTTGTCCTAGGCCGGAAAATATGACCTAGGTCTGCTTTCGCCGATCTCGCAGTAAATAGAGGAGAGCCGAAGATGGGGAGCTCCTTGAACCTATATTTGGAGTCCAATTGCAGGTCCTTCTGGGCCACAGCAATTGTCGAAAAATCAACTGCAGCTGGGATAATGACCTCGCAGATCCAATACAAAGCATTAGCGGCTAGGTTGTCTTTACCAGACACATGTCGAATATCCGATATGAACTGGCTTATGAAGGATAAGTGTCAAAATTGGCGATGGGACGCTTTGCCAGAGGCTTACGGTCCGTGAACAAGGGGAACGGCCTGCCTTCAAAAGTATATCGAAAGTACTCGTTCGCTGTAACTACATTGGGCCGGATTCAACTGTTTTGGGAACAAACCCAAAGTTTGCCAGCTTTGATTCACCCTCTGGTGAAGGGCAGCGTCTACTGATATGTGTGAAGCATTGGCAAACACAGCTAGGGGTGCATCCTATTGAGGGAATGAAAGTGTAGCGTCTACTAGTTTGGTGATTTCAAACGCCTTGATGGTTTTTGGGAACCACATAACCTTTCACGAATCTTTGGTCTTATGACCATACAGGCGTTAAGTAATGTGTGCGAGAGCTTCATGGGTGGTAGAAGATGCATCTTTGAGAAGATTGGTAACGTTTAGTAAAAAAAAGCAAGCAATGGCGGCTTTACGGTTTCTTACCAGGGCAGAGGCAAATCGTCAGACGCTGCCTCACCTCTGCCCTGGGAGCAGCGTGACCGTAGCGGCTCGCAGATGTTAAGTGCTCCTTTATATAATTCGTAGAACAGGTAGAACGTTTAGTGTTGATGTGGTGCTGAACATCATGCTTAACTAACTGAGAAATACTACATTCGGTAGTAACGTTGTAAAGCTACGTCCTCAAAAATGGTAGAAAGAGTTTTGTCCCTCGAGCAGGTCTGTCGTTCTGGCTGTTCTGAGTCGAACCAACTACTCAATTTTTGTTTGAGCATCGAGTAGTCCTGAGGACTTCGCTTATTTTGAACAGCGAGTTACTCCCTCCATCTAAAGCCCGGACCACTCTTTTCCGGTGCATACCCAAATTTTCGAAAAAGTGTTCCTGACACTTTCGTTTGTCAAGGCAGACGCAAACTCATTCGAGGCTACTTGTCCTCTGTACTACCGCGATTCTAGGATATACGTAAAGTTTTGGCACCTTGAGATTTCTTCAATGAGGTCAAGATGAAAAGGGAGAACACATTCAGTCTTTATGCTTCCAGCTATATTATTTAAGGGGATGAACTCGTATTGGAGCGGCAGAAAGATCTAACCATCCTTGACTAAGTATACATTGCAAAAAGAAGGTGAAAAGCTGGAACTCTTCAACTCTGCTAAATAACGAGCATATTGTTCAACATACTTTATTTACTTGGATAATTCAAAATCAATTACTCATAGTTCGCTGAGTTCAAGCAGTTTTCCAAACTTCGAAGACTCTCACCAGCCGGCAGTCAACTCACTTATGGCTCAATTTTCTCGATTCCGTGGATCAATTAAAAAAAAATTAAATTTTCCGCCCGACGAACTTTGCACTGCCTCAATCCCGAAATGCCATCCAGTGCGACAAAATTATTTTCTCATCAATTATAATGCGCCACGTCATTATTATCTCCTGGAAAGTTTCAGCTAAAGTTCCTTCTCAATTTTCACTACTTGGACGGGAGGTTTTCCCAGCGCCGGTGGTGGCATTTTTCAGGTATTTCTCAAACTTAGACAATGCATAATTGCGGCGAGCACTTAGTCAACTTTTATATCTTCTTCGATAATCTTCAAATCCCGGAGAAAAATTAGTTTAGATTGTGGGAACTTTTCCTTAAATTGTCTTACAAGCATATGCCTTACAAGGGAAAAAATAAAGTCACTGTGAAAGTAGATTTTAGTTTAGACGGACGCTGGGCAAGGCAACCATGAAACGTGCGGGAAGATGGGGAAATCAAAACTTTTACTTGCAGAGTTTCACTTTATGGAAGTCTTCAGTTGGGAAATTTACTGAGTGAACTTAAAAATTCTTCCGGAAACGAGAAAGTTTCCTCTTCATACGATCAATATTCAAAAGCTATTAGTTCTTCAATAGTGTTGCCATTGCGATGTTTTGAGTCCGTACTATGTCGAGCACTTACAGATGGGATGTATTTAATCGTCTCGAGGAAAGTTCTCGATCGAAGGAAAGCAATATTTTAATGGGAAAGCGACTTTGATAATGGAATTGATATTCTTCGGAAAATAAACACTCGCCGTAGTTTTTGACTTGGAAGTGGATATAGTTGTACAAGTGCTCAAGCTGCAAGAAGTTTGGGAGAACTTCCGTGCACATAGTGTGTTACAAATTACTGGATTCATAGAAAAGAAGGTTTAAGTTTAGTAGAATTGATAGCTTTTCCATGATATACTCTAAATTTTATCATTTGACGCTGGTTGTCATATAGATTTAGACAGAAATGTTAATATGAAGCTAATTATATAGTGGACCGCAGTATACTCTAATGCAGAATATCGCTCTCTGGGGGTGAAGCTATCTCTCTCTTGGATTGATATGTTACTCCCCAGAAGCCAAGCCTCTGGTTTGCTAGGATTGTCATTGGGAGCGGGAAGGTGATGGTCCCCAATATGGTAGACGGTCTAAACTTGGCAGTTGGAAGACACCTTCCTAAATCCAGGGCGTTATGCGAACCATGCTAGTCACTTTTGAATTAAAAACATAAACAAGTCGGGAAACCAGATGCTAGACGCTTCAGGTATGAAAGGTTTTGTGACGCAGCAGGGTTAACAATATTCGAAATTTATTTTGAATGTTATTAATGCGACAGACAGATGCCACCACCGGTGCTCTCCGTGGCGTATTCGAACTCGCCACGAGAGGGGAAATCTAACAGTAGAAAAATCAGTTTTCGCAAAGCAACCGGTCTTCAAAAAATTAATGAGTTGCCAAACGTCGATCGTACTGGGTCGCCTTCATTTACGTGTCATACAGTTGACTTATAACCAACCTTATCATCTTCAGAAAAGAGAAATATAATTCGAAATACAAAAACAAAATTTCAGTTGTCATTCATTAGAGGCAAATTCGCGCAGAGCTGAAAATCCTTAAAATCAAACTAATTTCGTAGCGAGTATTAGTCAGAAATATAATAATTCAAAGAACACAAAACTCCTAAAGTTTTGTATTTATTTATTTATTTATTTATTTATATGAAGACATTTGAGTGTCCATTTGCCCCATTAGTACGTAGCACTTAATATATGTATACATTATGTGAGAGTGTCCACTTTTAAGTGTTATTGACATTCATAGTTTTGAATTCACAGATAGACAGCTTCTTGATTTTTTTCAGATATTTCGGTTAGGTAGTTTCTGAGAATGGGTCCGTTCACTTCACTTTTGACTCCTCTTAAATTCGACGTAAAAGAATGTAACTCACTGTATGGGTGAGCGTTCACAGTTCCCACTTTTCCCACCCAATCACTATAACCGTCTCTGAGAAAAATGCCAAAAATGTTCCTTAAGAAGACTCAGGCCAAAAATGTTCCTTAAGAAGACTCAGGACATACATAAGTTTTGAACAGCAAAACCAAGGAAAAGAGAAGCAGCCGAGATAGACCGACAAGGGCAGAAAGCTTCAAGAATGAAGCCCAAGGCCGAACAAATCATTGGTAGGTGAGGGCGAAGGTAAGCATTAGCTATGTCATTGCGATGAATGGTATCCAACTGGCTCTTCTCTTCAAATCAATTCAGGGAGCAAATATTCACTCGTAAGGTGCAAGAAATCATGAACGTTCATGTTGTCATGTAGATATGTATGGGATGAAGTGCCGAGTTCGTTTTCACCAACATACGCTTTCGACCAGGTCTTACACTGGTGCACTGAACATGGTGGAATGGCTGCTCTCTTCCCGCTTCGTAATTTGAGGACTGTGGTTCTTCCCCAGATTGCCAGGCGGAAAGATAGTAGAACCGCCGATATAGTTAAGAAGTCTAAGGAAACATATAGGGATGCTTATTTTCGGTCCCTGAAAAATAACATGGACCGGAATTGCCTGTAAGTGAAGACGTCAAAAAATTCGTTATTAATGCATAAGAAGCCAACTGCCAGGGGACATACCCAGCACCCTAGTCAGAATAAGGGGTCAGAAAACTCTTCAGCCGACGAAACAAATTGGGTACTCACCGAATTACCAAAATGCACCGATGAAGGGACTGAACAGCGCAGAAGTATCTAGGCTATGCAAGCCTATAACCGAGAACAGGCCAACATCGTCTGTCCATCGAAAAAACGAACGTTTATTGAGGACGTAGAAGACAGAGCACATCTGCTTTTATAAACTCATTTCCCGGGATTATATTCTACGACGGAAGACAACAACATTTTGTACAAGAGGACAGAGGACAGAAGAGGAAAAAAGCGAAATTTAAAAATAGCAAAAGATAATTAAAGCTTGTTTTTTTTAAGGTTTTATTTGCAAAACATCGGTTCAAACTGTGAACGTCCAGACATGCAGTGAGTAATATCCTTCTACGTTGAGATTAAGGGGGGTCCTCATACATGCAAAAGAGGGTGAATATTCTTTTTCACCGAATATAGTCATGTTGGGTATCAAATGGAAGGCCTTGATTAGTATTTTTCGAAGCCGATCTTAGTTTTAAAATTGGTTAGAAAGGCGGGGAGTGGGATGGGAGGGAAGCAATGGTTTCTTTAACGGACGGAATACTCAGAAATTACCCAGCCAAAAAATTTGAAAAAAATCATGAAGCTGCCTTTATATGGTGTCCAAATTGAGTAAAAACCCCCCTTAAATTTATCCTTGAGTTATAAAATATGGAGCATGTTATCCCCAAGTTTGATAAAAATCATACTACTATTAACATTATTAAGTTACAGTAGCTCAAAATTGATTTTACCGTGTAAATTTACTCCAACTAAATATCAACATCACACTAAAGTGAGCAGTCTGACATGCTAAATGCATGTACATAACGTGCTACGTACAAATGGGTTAGTTTTGCACTCAAATATACTCACAGAAGAAGCAAACAAAACCTTTCATGCCTGAAGCGCCGAGCTTCCGATTTCTCGACTTGTTTATTCGCTAGTGATAGGAGGGAACCCGGCAACAAGTATCAAATGCCATTGCATACCAAACAGAGATTCTAAAGTCTGCTAATCGGCGGGAAACTAATTTCGTAAGAGAGTTGCGGAGAAATCAGTGCGGCTTTTGCCTTGTTTACCACCACGCTAATTGCGTCCGTCCACCGTAGAGCGGGCACGCCGGAAACCAAACTGGCGTTCTGACAAACCATTGCTGGCTTCGACGATGAGTAGGAGTCTGTTGTAGAGGACTCTCTCCATTATCTTCCCCATTGTATCCTGGAAGCGCATAGGACGATAAGAAGCTGAGTTTCCAGGTGGCTTGCCAGGTTTAGAAAGCAACACCAACTTTTAGGCACGCCTCGAAGATATTGGCGAAAAGGTCGGTCGGTTTCAAAGTTCAGTTGGGGATACCCTCCAGACCTGGGGCCTTGTTGTCATCAATCCTACCACATATTTCTCCGCAGCTGCTCCACAATTACTGGGGGTATTATGTCCTCATTTAGCTGGACAACTATTTGCCTTCCCCTATTTTCTTGGTGAGGGAACAGAGTGATAACAATCCGTTTCAGGAGGGGCGGACAGGTCGCCTGGGGTGATCTCCGCAGTCTTTTCAGGCCTCGCCTCAAGGGTTATTGTCGGCATAATCACACAGCTACTTGAAGCAGTTCTTTTTGCTCTCCGAATGGCTTCTTTTAGGTGGCTACGCAGTTAACTCTGTGCCTCTGAGTTTCTGAGTTTTTGACAAAGCCTCCTTGCCCAAAAACATGCGGTTGGCAAACTTGCGATTTCGTTGTTCCATCAGTAGTTGAGTTGTCTACTGGGGAGCAATCGCCTTCTAGACATAGTAACATTGCATGCTCCCTCACCCATCGGGTGATTTGGGTGCTGATGCTGCCTGCAATGTGCCTATGGTCCACCCCCTCCTCCCCTTTGCACAATAGGCAATTTGGGTCTGCTCCACAGTCATTGCTGATGCGGCCCTCTGCTCCACATCTCCGGCATAGCTTCGACCCGTCATCGGCACTGGAACATGCCTTCGCGATATGCCAAGGCATCTAAAATACCGCTTCAGCAACACCTGCTCTCTGAGGCGAGACATAACCCAGCCTCCTTTAACCCTCCCTGCTGCCAACAGTTTGAGTGCTGCCCCCAAAGAATCTAATGCATCCTTGAAAAATAGTAAGAATCTCTCTAAAAAAACAAAAGCTTGTCTTCTGCGGAACCATAGACAATTGTGACAATGAGCATGCCCTAGTACAAGGCTTTATTTGGTTTCTAGTCCCTGGCAGCATGTTGCTAAAGGATAACATGCCTGCAACATGCCTTGAGAGTCTAAGAGAAAATGTCTCTCTTTACAATTACTTTGGTTAAAATTTCTCTCTTAGTTTGCTGCTTTTCAGATACATTCATGCGCGCTTTCAGGTGTATCTATATAATCGTTCGTAAACATTTCCCCGAAGTGCTCCCCGAGGAACTGAAATGAGGACCTAGTTTTGGAAACGAGTATTTCAGGTCATGTAGTCCATTGGAGATTTGATTGGAGTAAGGGTTCGTTCTAAGAGACAGGTTGAATTGCATCTTAAGATAGATAACACATGTAGAAGGTCATACGTGAGGATTAGATGACTGATTTTGGTTCTTCAGAATTGTTTTTAATGGATTTGTATATAAAATACTCTTTGGGGAGAAGACTACGCTAGTAATCAATATTCAGATTTGAAACAAATAAATATTGATGACTTCAAAAGATACATGTATGATATGAGGTAAACTAGTTGCATTGCATATAATGTAGAGAACTTGGACAAATATTGCAATTGATGTTGCTTCAGGCTATTTTGGAGAAGATTAATTTCGATTTGTGATATGATTTCCCAAATGGACTTTGGAGGCCATATGAATGACCAGATGAGGATGTCCCGGAAAGCCATATCTTAACACAAACATACGCCAGCAAGACTATGCTTATAAAGTTGTTATCAACAAGGTACATAGGGAAAAGTTATCTCAGATAACCTGCCACAACTCTTTCAGTTGCAAAAGGAGGATAAATTGTAGACCCGGGTCCAATGGCATACCTTCCCAAACTTCTAGTCACAGAGGACGCACTGCTGGGAATCTACTGATAAATTGAGGCCAGTGAAACTCCAGCATGAGACGCAAGCAAATATGCAGGACAATAGGTTGAGTCACTGTGTCGGAAATGATATAGATTCCAACCATATCTAGTACAACCTCTTAAAAGCTTCATCACTGGTAATAGCACTCCGAAACTTTGCATTAGACAGCATACGATATTTGCACCAGCTCAACGCTCCTGAATTTGGCTAGCTGAGGTAGATAAGTATAAACGGCTGTCCCAAGGAGGCCAATTAACATTATGGTGCGTAAAAACTCCTTAGATCGTGGTTGCTTTGGTAACGGTAAGAGTTCAGGTTGCTCAGATCTTCATATCCAACGCATAGCATCTACAAAGGATAGCAACTGGAGATATCTTTGAGGCCTCCAATGAATCCTTTAGCTAGCTTTAACTAGAACTTAAGAGTGAGGATTTCCCCTCTGTAACTTCAACAACTCTTCGTGTTCGTAAGCCGTCGTAATCCTGTCTGCATTTGCACCCTTATCGGCTAAAATCACTTGCGACCGGGTCTCGTTATATGAGGGCTAAGTCCTTCTCAACTTGCGCAAGTTGCAAGCCCTCGCCATTTGGAGCCAATATCTGTTAACTAGTGTGCCAGTGGATGTCAGAAGCGAAGCCCTACCAGGCCAGTCTGTCGGTTCGATCATCCCCCGGTATGTTTCCATGACCCAGACCCCAGCAGAGGGTGGCTTTGAGAGTGTCGCCTAGTCTATTCAGCGCGTCCCTCCATTGCTCCATCAGCCCGGAGAATGCCACCACCATTTACAAAGCTTCAATGGCCGGCGGACTGGAGACTCCAGTAATCAGCCACTATCGCCTGTACCTCCGCTTGAAATATACTATCCAAACCTGGAAGGCGGTACGACTCAGCTACACTAGGTGTATCCAAAAAATACTCCGTAGCGATTCTAAAGACCATATTTGATTGGTTGATATAGATTAATGTGTCAATGCCTCGCAATTTGACTCTGTCTGATTAAAAAACCCATAGCAAAATATCTCGCGAAGTTCAGCTTACATGATCGAAAATCCTGAGGTACCTCAGCAGCATTTCTCTATGGTTTTATTGCCCCAAAATCTGCACTCACGTAGTCTGGACACTACAGCGTATTTGATATGGAGATCTAGGAGGAGGAGTTGTAGAGTACATAGAGGCCATCTGCAGAGGCCCTGTATTGAATCCCATTAACCTTGCTTCCACTGTACTTCTTGCGTAGCGCCACCACACCAGGATGGTACGATCCACGACTGTATACACTCAGAAAACTATTCTCGGCGAAAAACTTATTCCTGTACAAACTGTCTCTTGCAGGCGTAAACGGCTATGGAGGCCTTCTTAACCCTCAGTTCTATGTTCAGTCTCCAATTTAAGTTAAGATCAAGCAACACATCTAGATGCTTTATATTTGAGGAAAGTGTCAATCTTTTTCCATTTAGCCACGGGCGGTTAAATTCCTTGTAGCAAATATCATCAGCTCTGTTTTGCATGCCTTTCCCAACATGTCTCTCATAATGTCACTCATAACCGAGGGAAGCATTCCTCCGACCGACATCACCAAATCGTCGGCAAATGTCATCATCTTCTCGCTCCCTCAGCTTTGGGTAAGTGGCCACTTCCCAAATCAGACCTAGCCAGACCAGTTCCTAGCGTGGATACAATCCGATTCGCAAAACATCTGCCCAATCCTATTCTGGTTAGATCTTTGGTACTAACTTTGTTGAATACTCCCACTATATTCAGGAAAACTGCTAGAGTATATTGCTGATATTGTAGCAGCGGATCAACCGTTCTAATTACCTCGTTAATTCTGTAGACTTGCCTTTGAGCTAGGGGTACTGAGACTTGGAGAAGGTGGAAGATTCTTCGCGGACTCTTGGCACTTCCCGATCACTTTTGTTATGAAATCCACGCGCACGTCTCCAGGGATCCGGGTTGTATCCGGACGAAATACAGCTCCCGTAAATCCCTACAAGCCAAGCATTATACCATCTGGATCAGGAGATTTATACATGGATGAGCTGTTTTTATGATCGGTAATTACCGACTTGATAGTCTAATATGAACTGCAGATACACAATCATGGTTACTGTCCGGGAAGTGTGTATGAATCAGCACCTCCAGGGTATCACCAGGAAGATTTCGCCTAGGAGTGTTTCAGTTTTTTGTCAAAGAAGGGGCTCCTATGTCCTTGCCCAAAATCTTACTTAGTCTCGTAGACTTACTGATACTTTCAATGTTTTGACAATAGTCCAATAGTCCAACTTATGTCTTTTCAGGTATTATGGCTGCCAGTGTTTCTACCCACATCAGAGCTGAACACCTCCTTCACCTTCTGAGATTGGATGTATCTTCATTCCACCACGGTGGCAATGTCTTTTCACTGTACTTTGAAAGGCACCAGACTTTGAAGACGATTTCAAATACCAGTTCCAGAGCTTCATCCTGGTTTGTCTGTCGTGGTAATATTATCGCTGAGAGAACCGGTAAGTTTTGATAACCCGAATAAACTTCCTCCCGTTGATCGTCCTGAGGTCACTAAAACAGTAAGAAGCCTCTACAATGAAACTTAGACTGAAAAGTATTCAACTGTGATCTAAAAAGGATCTCTGGTCAGAGACTCCAATTCTCAACCATGAAGGTCCTATTGCCGGTTAGTAGGATAATATCAAGGACTGGGGGAACTCCGCCATGCTATTAACATTGTATGCTGGTCCCAAGCCCAGGTAAAGGAGGAGGGTTTGAGGCAATGTTCTCTGTACTATCCTCAGTAAAATAAAAATAAAATGCTGAGATCAGGGAAAGAGATAAATAGAGTATAGTTGGAGTTATTCCACTGTGCTAAATCCTACCTGATCTCTCTTGGTGACAGGTCCCGCGACAGGCCCACCAAGAAAATGCATACAATGTCGTTACAAACATGATGATCGGATTGAGTGGCAAGCCTCGGAGAAATGCTAGGGCTCCACCTCAGTCGACGCGGTAGGACGGGTCCCGGTCCTGTCGAGAAATGGGCAAGGGTTCTTGACGCATGGACTTCGTCAGGACGTATGAAAGTTAGTCCGAATAAAACAAACAAAACAAATACGTGTCTGCACGCTAAATGTTGGTACCCTAACTGAAAAGACGGAGGAACTCGCAAGAGCCCTTCGGAAAAGGCGCATTGATATCTGCTCTCTCCAAGAAACCCGATAGTCTGATGCCAAAAGCTGCGATATTGAACACGAACGCGGTAAACATGGCTATAAACTTCTCTATTTTGGTAACCCACACACTCAATATGGTGTTGGCATTGCCATCTCGGATCAGGCATTCGATAGAACCAAATGGCGAAACCGATCACGACGAGCCGACCCCGCTTGTGAGCGGGACAAAGGCTGAAGAAAAAGAAGAAGAAGATCAAGGACTGGAGGGAGGAGGAGGTTATAGTTCTTCGAGGCAGAACAATGAAAAATTGGCATAACGCTCCTAATACGCATGGATAGGTTAGTATTAATAATAAAATCAAAGAGAGACTCACCTCTTTCGTTGATTTCCGAGCTGTCCCAAAGGGTATGCCTTATATTGGCGCCACACCCTATCAGCAAGTTGGCCTTCTGCGCCGTGATTGTGGACGCTATGTGTTGTAATTCCTCTGGTAGAGCTGAACGGTCGTCACCAATATAAGTGTCGGAGACATACGCGTTCTCTACTCCCAACGGCTCATGTTTGGCCATGGTTTTCGCCGCTGGAACTCAGGTCCGGGAGCAGAAAAACTTTCGGTGACGAGGATACATGCTCCCGCTATGTCCCGATCAGTGTCCTTTGCGCTTCGGAGTAAATTGTAGTATTTACTTTTCAGTTCTTTGGTGGTTCGGCCTCTCCCGATCCAGTGCTCCTATATTAGTGCGAAGTTAATGTCTTTCCTTAGGAAAGATCTTATCTGCGTATATCGCCAATCTTATCTAACAGCATAGCCATCATCACCTTTGCATTCCTTACTTCCGACTCAAATTTGTAGTTCGCCTTTTTTCAGTGAGTGCATGCCATCACAATTTATTCGAATTAGAAAAGGTTGACTGTTCACCTGCGGTTCCTCCTCCTAGATCACCACTCAGTCATCTATAGAAATCTTAGGGTATCGGAAACGCAAGGATTGAACTAGCTTGTCCTTGGATATTTGGTAACCAGATACGAGCCATCGGTCCTTTGGCACTTTTACTGCTATTAGTGACGTACGAATCGAGACACGCACGCTATGATGTAAAACCTACGGGCTATCTGAAAGCAGGCGAATCAGAAAATGCACCCCACTCCCATTTTCCCCTTGCCGTCTGGGAAATTTTCCATGATTATTTCCGCCAGCATGGCTTCAATGCTGGTCTATATGTCTGGCGCTAATTTCCCACTGGCCGATAACTTCACTTTTGACTGACTCCTGCCTACATCGATGATAGGTTTCGTAGTCCATACCTCGTCGGGCGGTCGTTGTTGCTTCCCTGTTTGAAGAGGTTTCCTGTCGTCCAAGTTCTTGCGCACTCTGCTCCCATTGTTTTCTTGCTCACCTTCATCCTGAGATCATTCTAATGTTGCTCAGAAATTAGATGGCCAGTTGGTGCTGGTTTTTACCCAAAACTCCAGCAGACCTCAAGCTTTTCTTTTCTTGGAGAACCTTCGACATCGACGGTTTCGGGGGGGGGGCATTGACTCTACGGCTGCTATCTCCAGACTCGGTACCACTTCTCCTTCTGACTCGGTTTCCAAGGTAAGGGTCTTACTCAAAACTAATGTTACCCAAGGTATTCAAAATCCACAGACTAGAGACCACATTGGCCAAAAATCAGTTCGGTTCCTGCCTACAAGCATTTCATCCCCAATTAAATGCTAACCAAGTTGCTTGACAGGTATCTGGTCTGTGTAACTTCGATAGTGTAGCAAGTTCGTGAAAATGTGACATAAGGGGTAGCCTTTACCGAATATAAAAAGATTCATTTCGAATATTGAAATATCGCTTGCAATACGGTGACACATGACTATATTTGGAGAGAAACAATTTTCCACCTCCTTTTTGCATGTACGGAAACCTCCTCCCCTAAAGTTCCGCATATAACGATGTAGCTCATTGAATGCGTGAACATTTACAGTTCCCGCCTGCCCATAAAATTTTGTGTCAATTGATCTAACCGTTTCTAACAAAAATGATTGAGGCAAACTGGTGGACACAGTAAAATGCTCGAAAGGGTTATCTACAATAGACTTCTCCCTATAATAGATTATAGGGATAGCCTATCGGAGCAACATTTTGGTTTTCATCAAGCTCATTCAGCGGTCGCCATTGTAGACATGGTTTTCAAGCTGGGGATGACCTTGTGCCGAGATGGCAGTGGACGTTAAAAATCCGTTCAATTCAGGGATGAGAGTGCTCATTGGCTAAAACTGGTATTGTTGGATTAAGCTTTTCGAAAGTTACTTCTCGGAAGGGAGACTTTGTTGCGATATGGAGGAGGGACCGAGGCAGTACACCATCACAGTCGGAGTACCACAGGGCTCAGTGTTAGGTCCTGTCCTGTGGACCGTGATGTACAATGGGGTCCTTGTCCTTCCCGTGCCAAAGCATCCAACGAGAGCAACTTACCCCCTTCATCAGTACAAAGCTGGCAAAGGTAGGTTTGGAGGAAGCTACTGGTCTATCAATTTTAGGCTAGACTACAAATAGCAGACAATATCCAATATCTTAGAAACCTGAAGAGGTTGAAGGGTATATTAACGAAATTACCAGCGCCATTAAAGTGTGACTTGAGACAGCAAAAGACGGAGGCAGTCTTGATTGCCCAAATTATCATTTTAAAGCCGTTTATCAAATACCTGGGGGTGACGACTGACTCAAAGATCAATTTCAAGGACTTAGGGGGGAGAACACTAGCATCTGAAACAACCGGAGAGGGTAAACGTGATTTTTCGCTTAGTGGAATTAAGGGTGTGCGGCGCCTTCAGGACAATCTCAGTCGAGGCAGCGTGGGTTATTGCGGGAATGATCCCAATGGACATTCTGGCAAGTGATGCACGCTGTCTGTACGAGAAAATCAGAGTGAAGCTACCTGAAAAGGATGCAGAATACCAAAAGGCGGAAGTCGCGGAAAAATTGGCAACAACAATGGGATGAGAGGTCGCTAGACCCACACTCTGATTACCAGTACCGAGGAATGGATTCAGCGACGACAGTCAGGGCATGGTGATCACAGGAAGCGTCTGTACCGGTTCGGGTTGGCTGATTTACCGCTTTGACCTAAATGTGGTTGTACACTTGAAGATCCGGAACATGTCATTTTCTACTGCCCACGGCTTTTCTCAGAAAGGAGGAGCCTGGAAGACTTTCTTAAAATCAGCATATGCCCTCAGAATATAGTCGGGAAAATGCTGAAGTCGGAGGCAAACTGATGCGTTGGTGAATTTCGCAATCGTGGAGGGAGAAAAAAGGAGAAAGCGAAGGTGGTTTTGGTGGTGAAAATCAGACACGCGGTTGTAATTTGGCAGGTCGGTGTCTTTCTAAGAGTTCCATCTCCTTCCATAAGGAAAAGACAGACAGAAAGAAAACAAACCGATATCCTTGTAATGAAAATCACTAGTCCATCTAACCTATTTGCTACTGTTCCTCTGGGTGCCTATGGTAACGTTGAAACACTCAATTAAGCCTGATGAGTCCAGAATCCGACCATGTATTACAAACTTTTGCTCATTCCCCGCCTGCCAGAATCCTAACTCGAAAAACGTTCCTGCAATTAACTTCGGAGCAATTAGAACATTCATGCAAACGATTAGTGCGAAAATCAGTACAATTACGGCTCCATCCTTTTTTTGCCGCCATCAGTCCATTGTTCAAACCTCTAGACACACTCCACAAACTTTATTCTGCATCGGTGGCTGTTCGATAGGTTCTGTGATTCTATGCGCTTGGCATTTGTTAGTAGACTTTTTGCAGGACTAAAAAACAGGACATATTTGCTTTATTCGAAAAAAGCTATCCCCGAACATGGACAACTTTTGCAACTTAATTACCGAATGCAAATGGCATTTAATGAAAGTTTCCGTTGGCGTGCAATTTGCAACTACCCCCGCCCGCCCCTTGGGGTGTTGATTGTTTACGCTTTAATTTTAATTTTCCGCTGCGAGACCCAGAATCTAAGGACGTGGAGGGAATGTAAAATTTTACGATCCACCCGGGGAGCAGCGCTCCGTGCACCCCATTCTGAATCAATACGACTCTGATTGTCCCGAAAAGCTACTGGATTTTATTTTTTCTCCATTATCATGAAACTTCAGGACTGCATCAACGAAATATTGCTGAGCGAAATCGCTGGAAGCACTCCGTCCTGAGACTTTGAATACGCACGTTTTTATTTGCAGCTCGTGAGGGTTTTTTTCGGCGTCTGTAATTTTGCATATGGCAATAATTGGAATGAACGATAAAAATCGATGATAAAATATTTATTCAGTAAATATTCAGCGCAGTTCATTGTGAAATTATGAGTTTTGTGAAAAGAGCGAATCGTAGTTCATCCATTTGTTTTCGAAAGTGAAATAATTTGAAGTTTTTATTGAAATTTTTGCAGAAATTAATTTCGGAAGCTACATTTGGGAAGGATATACGAACACAACCCTCTGTACCATAAAGGCATACGCTAACATCCAGAGCAATCGGGATTAAAAACCACCACAAACTACATGAGAATACTCACTTGCCGTTCTGTGCCTCAGAGTGCAATTATCGCCATTGTTAAGATTAATACAACCGACACTTTCCGATAAAACGTAAACTATCCAATTATGAAAGTAACAAGACAGTGCATATCAGTACTGATAGTACTGCATCCCTTGGTAACCATTTGTTTCAAATTTAAAACAATATCTTGAAAATTAAACAAAGAAGTCAACAAGGTATCGATACGGGAGGTATTAACATAGGGACAGATATTGTCGTTAGATAGGTGACCATTTTCTCTACAACTCTACAACCATACCCCACGCAAAAATACACATCCCCTTCTGCATGTACGGGGACCTCCCACCCATTAAACACACCTTTGAATGATGATACTTTCGGAATACCTGCAGACTGTCAGTTCTAGCCCTTCCTACTTTTTTTTTTGGTGCGTACACGGAGGTGGAAAATCTTAGGAAGACACGTCCGCCGCAGCTCCACCTTCCGAACGCCGGAACTACAGCGGGCGCGTGTGGGATACACACCCACTAAAAACCACCCCCGGTCTCTCCAGCCCCAGTCCCGCGGGACCACCATTGAGGTATTACTTCGCAGGGTAGGTTTGCTCTTAGGCACTCATCCTTCTCCTATTTGCAGCTTTCCTCCTTCTTTGTTCCTTTAGCAACTCCTCCTGCATTTGGATGATTGCGGAGCCAACCGCAAGCCACTTCTCCTTGGACTCCAGCATCTCAGTAACCAAGCTCTCCGGGGTCCCGCTCCTGCCCAACACCTGGTTTAAGCTCCTTCTCTCCATCGCAAATCGTGGGCAGTGAAACATCACATGCTCTGGATTCTCCGGTATGCCATCGCATCTGGGACAGTTCGGAGAATCATCCAACCCAAAGCGGTGCAGATACTGCCTGTAGCAACCACCGTGTCCCGTGAAGAACTGGGTAATGTGGTAGTCGGTCTCCCCATTTTTTCGCTCAAGCCACACCCTAATGTTGGGAATGAGCTTGTGCGTCCACCGACCTTTCGTAGACTTCCATACGTCTTGCATTGTACAGGACACTCATTTCTTTGGCCAGAATGTCAACCGGGATCATGCCTGCCACCACCAATACTGCCTCATTTGATGTGGTTCTAAAAGCACTGCAAATCCTCAAAGCCATCCGCCGGTAAACCGAGTTCATCTGCTTCCGTCTCTGAGAGTTTGCAAGCGCCTCTGCCCACACAGGCGACGAGTAGAGCAGGATGGAGCGCACCACTCCGGCTAGCACCAACCTCCGGCAATGTTTCGGTCCACCAATATTTGGCAACATTTTTGCAAGTGCCGTGGTGACACCGGCTGCCGTTTGGCATGCATACTCTAGGTGTTCCCTAAAACTCAATTTGGTGTCAATTATTACCCCCAGGTATTTGATAGCCGGCTTTGATACAACCATATGTCCACCGACGTCCACTTTTACAGTGTTATTTTTCCTGCGTTTCGTTATTAAGACCGCTTCCGTTTTCGCGTCCGCGAAGGTCAGCCCGGCCTTTTCTAGCCAGGACTTTACCGCTCTCACTGTTTCCGTTGCGTAAACCTCCACATCTTCTGGGTGTTTTGCTGCAACAACCACAGCTAGGTCATCAGCAAAGCCGACAATCGTAGTCCCCTCTGGGACGGGAAGAGCAAGCACCCCATTATACATGATATTCCACAACAGGGGACCAAGTACCGATCCCTGTGATACCCCGGCTGTGACAATGTACTCTTTGGGGCCCTCATCCGTCCCGTACCAGAGAGTCCTCTCTGAGAGGTAGTTTTCCACCAAATTCGCTAAGTATCCGGGGACACCTATGTCAGCCAACGTCCCTTTAATTCTATTCCAGTTGGCCAAGTTGAATGCGTTTTTGACATCCAACGCCACCACGGCACAGCAGCCGCCAGAAATCAGTTCACCTTTTGCCAGGTTTACCACCATGCCAATTGCGTCCACCGTAGAGTGGGCACGTCGGAAACCAAACTGGCGTTCCGACAAACCATTGCTGGGTTCGACGATGGGTAGGAGTCTGTTGTAGATGACTCTCTCCATCATCTTCCCCATTGTATCTAACAGGCAGATAGGACAATACGACGCTAGGTTTCCAGGTGGCTTGCCAGGCTTCGGAAGCAACACCAACTTTTGCTTTTTCCATTGGGCAGGGAATATTCCTTCTTTTAGGCACACTTCGAAGGTGTTGGCGAAAAGGTCGGGCCTAGTCTTCACTGCCAGTTTCAAAGCTCGGTTGGGGATGCCATCCAAACCTGGGGCCTTGTTGTCACCGAACCTACCACATATTTCCCGCAGCTCCTCCACAGTTACAGGCGGTATTATGCCGTCATTTAGTTGGACAAAAATTTAATAATAATAATAATCGTTGGCGCAACAATCCATGTTGGATCAGGGCCTTGAAGTGTGTTAGAGCACTTCATTCAAGACCGTAACGGTACACTAGGAGGCAATGTGGTCAGCATTGCGCTCTCCCGAGATTATTACCCTGATTTGACTCAGGTACTCATTCACAGCTGAGTCGACTGGTATCCGACGTCAAATCACGATACAAATTCCACTGCCACCAGAGAGATTTGAACCGCGACCTTCCGTACGACAGCCTTGCGCTCTAACCACTCAGCTATCCGGACAAAAATTTGCCTTCCCCTATTTTCGTGGTGAGGGAACAGAGTGGTAACAATCTGTTTCAGGAGGCGCGGACAGGTCACCTGGGGTGATTTCCGCAGCCTTTTCATCACCACTCTTGAAGCCTCGCCCCAAGGGTTTATGTCGGCATGGTTGCACAGCTGTTCGAAGCAGTTCTTTTTGCTCCTCCGAAAGGCTTCCTTTAGGCGGCCACGCAATTGCTTGTGTGCCCCCTCTCGACCGTCGCCACCGGGTTTTCCCCTGAGCCTCTGGCAAAGCCTCCTTGCCCGAAAACATGCGGCTCGCAAACTTGCGATTTCGTTGTTCCACCAGTAGTTGGGTTGCCTACTGGGGAGCAATCGCCTTCTGGGCATAGTAGCATCGCATGCTTCCGTCACCCATCGAGTGATCTGGATGGCTTTCTCTCCAGCCGTACCATTCAGGGATATGTCGGATTTGAGCACCGCGGAAAACGTGTTCCCCTCGAAAGCTTTCACTGTCCAGCCAAGCATACCACCCGACATTCTGCGAAAACTCTTTTTCGAGCTCGATCCGCCCTTGATCTCTATGCAGATTGCCTGGTGGTCGCTGTGAGTATAGTGGCGCTCACGTATGTCAGGTCCACTATAAACCCCAGGCCCCTTCCCCGGAAAGTGTACGGAGACCCAACATTCGCCAGTACCACGTCCAGCTCCGCGAATGCTTCAAGGAGAACACGTCCCCTGACATTAGTTATCCGGCTGCCCCATTCAAGAGCCCACGCATTGAATTCGCCTCCTATTATGATCAGCCAACGTCCTCTTGCATCCAAAACATGAGCAGCAAGCATCCGCTCATACTCGAGGAGTGTAGCGCTGGGTGTAGCATAGCAGCTGTAGATGTGGATGCCCTTCACCTTCGCTCTGATGAAGCCCTCCTCCGGGTGCTCTATTATTTCCTAGGAGGCTTGTTCTCCACAAGTCCACAGCGCTGCTTGGCCGGTTTGGTCTTTGACCCAAACGCTACCACTGCGGTTTCGGTATGGTTCACTTAGTATGGCCACATCGATGTTTTTCTCGCGGATGGTTTGTGCGAGTAGATCCTGCGCCGCCTCACAGTGGTTGAGGTTGATTTGTGTCAACCTCATCTGCGATTTGTGCTAAGGGCTCTCCTGTATTCCGGGCACCTGCTGCTGCCTGCAATGTGCCGATGGTCCACACCCTCCTTTCCTTTGCACAGTAGACAATTTGGGTCTGCTCCGCAGTCCTTGATGATATGGCCTTCCACTCCGCATCTCCTGCATTGCTTTGACCTGTCATTTGGGTTAGTGCATACCTTCGCAATGTGACCAAAGCCAAGGCATCTAAAGCACCGTTTTAACGCCACCTGTTCCCTAAGGCGACACATAACCCAGTCTATTCTCGCTCTCCCTGCTGCTAACAGTTTGAGTGCGTTCTCCACTGGTGGGCTGATGATGGCGGTTTGTGTTCCCCCATAGGCTTTCCTTAGCGTTTTCACCACTGACTCTTGTAGTCCGGCAAGATCGAACTGTTTCTCCAGCGCTTCGCGAACCTCCTCCTTCGTCATGATTTCATCTATATCTTTGCAGATTATAGTGATCTCCGGCCTGCTAGCTCTTATGTCGGCTTCCTACCCTAAAGTCGTCCCGATTTGGCTTAAGGATTTGTCCGCGATTACATCCTTGGATTTCTTAAGTTCCAACATAAGATCTCCCTTCAGGGACCGTCTAATGCGGCTGACGTTGTCTCCCAAATTGGTAAGTTCGGAGTCTGCCTTCACTGTCCTGAGAATGTCGGCGTATGACCCTTCGCCCCGTTTGGAAATGAAAATCACCTCCGGTCTAATCTTCCTCCGATAATTTCTTTTCCGCGGTTCTACCTTCCTCCAAGCTTCCGCATCCGCCTTTGAAGGTTCGATCTCTTTTTTCGAGGTAGCCACTGCAGTATTTTCACTGGCAGCTTCAGTACTTTTCATCAACTCCGCCTTTTTGGGAGTTGAGTCCTTTTTTCTTTTCGGGGTTTGCTGGCCTGTTGAGTCATTCAGCTTCTCGCGCAGCCTCTTCCCCGGTTTCTCCCCTTTTGTGTTTTGAACCGGTGTTACTTGAGTTGCCTGGTTCACTTTTCCAATCGACGACTTCCCTACTTGTTCATCCTGAGCCTTGCCGTACGTCAAACAGATGCCTCTTATCATGGCCCTTATATTTTGGTGAATGTTCCTGCGCTCCTTTATAAACTCAACCAGCTCCATGATCTTTTTACCGATGGCAGTAAAGGCAGCTCCAGACTCATCATTGTCCAAAACATCGCTCGGGTGATTCGGCGTCAGTGATTCTTCCTCATCGAAGACTCCCGCTATACGCTTCCCACTGGGGATAGCGATAGTGGGGGTTTGTGCTCGTGTGGAAGGGGATCTGCGAAAAATCGAGCTCCTTCTGAACGGATCCATCACTGGAGCCAGTTCAAGTTCCTCCCGTACGCTTGTAACATTAGATGCCACAGTAGCCAAGGTTCCCACTACTGAGGCACTGCGGTCGTTGGATATCGACGGCCGGGAGCCCGCTGGCTCACTCCCAAAAACCGCCGGTACTGGCTTTCCGAAGCCCTGCACCGGGTGGGCGTTTACTTCCCACCTACCCGGCCTGCGCATAAACATGCCCATACAGGCACATCTCCGGATGCGTGCATGGCCATGACACATTTGTCGAGCATTCCCTTATCCGCACGAAGGGACGCGCCTGATGGGAGATTTGGCAACTCCACACGCCCTCCCTACCTAATTTTGTACCAATAGATATAAGCCTCTCTGGGAAACCTACGTGTCACAGATAAACAGAGTGAAAGATAGTTAAACAATAAACGCCTGCGGAGATCGACAGGGAAGATCAACGAACAACCACATTCTCAATTGATATTTCGATTAACTTCGATATTCTTCCTTTACGCCCTGGTGCGATAAAAATAGAAGATGCGCCTCGTTTGAGAGAGCCCCATGGGAGTTAAAAAATTAAAGAATTGCTTCAACTTGATTGATATATCGATTAAAAAAATCTTAATATATGTATATTGTTCTGATTCATCGCGTCAACCGCACCTACGTGCCATCGTTCACAGTTATCTGAAATTCGCTTCAGCTCCTCCACGATTTGCTGAGACGTCTGCACTCTTTCTCTACTGTTCTGCACCAAGTCCTCTTGGTATGACGCATCTGCCGGCAATCTTGGGAGAGGGGATTACATTGCATAGTATAGCCAACAATTCAATTGTCGCCCTTACATAATGAGTGACCTATCCACTGCCATGTCCGCCTTCTGATCACACTGCGACTAGGTCTGTGGCTAACCCTAGTTCTCGTTTCAAATAATATCAGGCCAGCGTACTCCAATGATACGGTAGGCAGGTGTTAACGAAAGCTTGAGGCTTTTGATTAACAATGGGGATCACTTTCCATGTGCAACTTCCATCTAGCAACACAACACTAGCACAGAACGGTCCTAAATAGATCTTGGTGTTGAGATAACTGTTTTATAGGTATACAAATTGATCGACGCCTTCGATGCTCTGGAAATAGGGAGAGGGCGATGATCTGTCACACAGAGAACCTCGATTTTGTTGGTGTTTACCTTCAATTCTACTCCGCTTGCCTCGCTTTCCAAATCCAAAGCTATTTGCCTAAAGTCCACGACCCTATGAGAGAGAAATGGATGTCATTAACGTAGTCGAGGTGTTTGAGGAAATTAGTGCATTGAACACCCTCACATTCTCTGGACAAGGCAGCATGAAGAACGTCATCTATAACGAGAAGAAGTAATTTCGGTGACAATATGCAACTCTGGCGAACTTCGTTTTGGGCCTCAAAATCCTATGTGATTTTACCTCGAGGCAGCGCGTGACATTTCGCGCCATCTTATGTTGTTTTGATCATCATCATCAACGGCGCAACAACCGGTATCCGGTCTAGGCATGCCTTAATAAGGAACTCCAGACATCCCGGTTTTGCGCCGAGGTCCACCAATTCGATATCATCATCGTAGTTGTTATCGGTTGTGATTTCTGACCCTAGATAGGAGAAATTGTCAACGGTCTCAAAGTTGTATTCTCCTATCCTTATTCTTCTTCGTGTTTGTGTTTGACCAGTGCGGTTTGATGTTGTTGGTTGATTCGTCTTCGGTGCTGACGTTGCCACCATATATTTTGTCTTGCCTTCATTGATGTGCAGCCCAAGATCTCGCGCCGCCTGCTCGATTTGGATGAAGGCAGTTTGTACATCTCGGGTCGTTCTTCCCATGATGTCGATATCGTCAGCATAGGCCAGTAGTTGGGTGGACTTGAAGCGGATCGTACCTCTTGCATTAACCTCGGCATCACGGATCACTTTCTCGAGGGCCAGGTTAAAGAGGACGCATGATAGGGCATCCCCTTGTCGTAGACCGTTGTTGATGTCGAATGGTCTTGAGAGTGATCCTGCTGCTTTTATCTGGCCTCGCACATTGGTCAGGGTCAGCCTAGTCAGTCTTATTAATTTCGTCGGGATACCGAATTCTCTCATGGCCGTGCACAGTTTTACCCTGGCTATGCTATCATAGGCGGCTTTAAAGTCGATGAACAGATGGTGCAACTGTTGTCCATATTATAACAGTTTTTCCATCGCTTGCCGCAGAGAGAAAATCTGATCTGTTGCTGATTTGCCTGGAGTGAAGCCTCTTTGGTATGGGCCAATGATGTTCTGGGCGTATGGGGCTATCCGGCCTAGTAAGATAGTGGAGAATATCTTATTGATGGTACTCAGCAACGTGATACCTCTATAATTGCTGCACTGTGTGATATCTCCCTTTTTATGTATGAGACAGATAATGCCTCGTTGCCAATCGTCAGGCATTGATTCGCTGTCCCATACCTTGAGCACAAGTTGATGAACCATTTGGTGTAACTGGTCGCCTCCATATTTAATCAATTCGGCTGTAATTCCATCGGCTCCTGGCGACTTATGATTTTTTAGCCGATGAATTGCACGGACTGTTTCTCCTAAACTTGGTGGTGGCAGTATTCGTCCGTCGTCTTCAGTTGGCGGGACCTCCAACTCGCCGATGTTCTGGTTGTTCAGTAGCTCATCAAAGTACTCAACCCATCGCTCTAATATGCCCATTCTGTCGGAAATCAGATTTCCCTCTTTGTCTCGGCAGGATGAGCATCGAGGTGTATAAGGTTTCACCCTGCTGACTTGTTGGTAAAACTTCCGCGCCTGGTGCGGCTGCTCCCTGTACTTTTCTAGTTCATAGACTTGTTGGTTCTCCCAGGCTTCCTTTTTCCGTCTGTGAAGTCGCTTCTCCACTCGTCGGAGTTCGTGATAAGTCTCTGCGCGTGCCCGCGTTCTTTGCGAATGCAACATTACTCGGTATGCGGCATTCTTCCGTTCCGTTGCTAGCTTACATTCATCGTCAAACCAGCCGTACCGACTCCTTTTGCGGCTGGGGCCAAGTATGTTTGCGGCCGTATCCATGATAACGTTCTTCAGGTGATTATGAAGATCATTTGTTGATGCTTCATCTCCAGGTCCTCTGTTGACTGCGGTTATTGCGGCATCCATTTCCCTCTTATAGGTGTCGCGGAGGGTTGTGTTGTGGATGGCTTCAGTGTTCACTCTCACCTGATTGTCTGTGTGTGTTTGAGGAAATTAGTGCATTGAACACCCTCACATTCTCTGGACAAGGCAGCATGAAGAACGTCATCTATAACGAGAAGAAGTAATTTCGGTGACAAGATGCAACTCTGCCGAACTTCATTTTGGGCCTCAAAATCCTATGTGATTTTACCTCGAGGCAGCACGTGACATTTCGCGCCATCTTATGTTGTTTTGTTAGTAACTATTAGTGTTTGCAGAATTCCCCTCCTGCGAAAAGTACGCCAGATACACTGCCTGTTTACGCTGTCGATAGGTTTCTTGAAATCGAGGAAGAGCAGGTCAAGCGACGATCTTAACACCCTAGGGAGTTGATGCAGTCAATGCAGGAGGATGTGAAGCGGAAACCAGTCTGCTGTCTGCCGATCAAGATTTCGAGATGTTCTCTGATCCAGGATTATTTGAACTATTATTTTTGCAAAGGCAGATACTCCTCCAAATGCCACACTTAAGACAGATGCATTTCTTTGGAATCATATCGGGAATCCCCTTCTTCCACTCTCTGCGAAATGTCATGGATTACCAAGATTTCATTACGAGTGGATGTAGTAGATCTGTAGTAATTGCAAGTGCATCAATAAATAACTCCGCGTCGAAACCGTCAAACAGAACGGCCGTACACCGTGCGAGCGCCATGATGGCTGAATTGATTTCTTTTCTGCTTGGAGGAACAGTCCGTATCCGCATGTTGCAGTGACTGGTCATTTAGTCCGCAAGGGGAAGAACATCATGAGATGTGATACGGTTAAAAACCGTGGTGAAGTGTTCTTTCTGCCCCTTCAGTTGTTCGTTACCGCTGACTAGAAGTCCACCATTAATGTCCTTCAGAGGATTATCGAAAGGCACCTTCTTCGTCCGTTACAAGCGCAATAACAAATTCTTTCTTGTCTAGGAGAACATTTCGCTGAACTTCTCGGCATTGAAGTTCGAGCGTGTTTCGCCCATCATAACTGGAAGCGGTCAATAGAGCTGTCAACCATTTCCGACAGGCATAGCCAGGTCTAATAATGCCCCTTCGGGATGCAACTGATGATGTAGCACCTCAGAAAAGTGCACTTTCTATGACAGTTCATCGATATTGTCCGGCGAGTTCTTCCACAGTCGAACGACAGCTGGATCATTAATGGGGTCAATATTGAACTTGGGAAATCACAACCCTTCGAATAGTGGTGGACGAAACACGCAAGCGGACGTAAGCGACCGTTCGATGATGATCATTTTCAAGACCGATATCAACGCCTCCTTTGTTACGCACATCTAGCAGTATCCCAATCTACTTCTGATTTGAAAGTGGTCAATCTGGTTGCTCATACGTTTCGGTCAGTGGGAATTCAACTGGCCTTATGGCAGGCTTTGTGAACGAGTAATTTGCCTTTGGAAATTGAGGAAATCCACAAACCACCCACCATTATCATATATATATTCAAAAAGGGTGTTGCTAGGGCCCATAACGATCACTGTGTTACTTTCAGAAAGCCTCCCCTAAACTGCTTGCAATTGCTCTTCACAATATCAGAGATCTCCGTTGGTGCATAGCATTGTATAACTATGATGCACCTTAACTTGAACCGGAACCTTCCATTCAGACACCGGATTCGGGTTAGAGGAAGGACCCTCGCGTTCTCGAGGAGCGGACGCACTTTTTAACCTGGCCCTTTTTGTAAGGAGGTGTAAATCCTTAAAAGACACTAGCCTGGACCTCTAGCGAACCCCGCCCTCTTACCGCATGGAACCACCATGAAGTTTTACATCACGGAGCAAAGTTAGCTTGCTTTAACGAGGTCTTCTTCCGACTACCCGTTTTTCGCAATTTACCTTGGGTCGTTGCGATCATGAAGTTAATCGTATGACAATCCATCTGGTAAGCTACCATTCTCCAGATAGTATGAAGATAGTATTTCATCCAAAGTTTCCTCTAAATTCCTCTTTTCTTTTACGAAACTCGGGCAATGGAAGAATACGTGCGCTGAATCCTCCGGAACCCCAATTCAAACCTACACAAGTATTTTTCCATGGCCGATGAGAAACTCGGTGCAATTACAATCGATCTGCTCATATTTTATCTCCAGCCACTCCTTGATGTTAGAGGTGAATATGTGTATCCAAACACCCTAGTTACGCTGAATTCTCCGGAACTCCAACGTTGCATACTCGGTATGCAGCATTTTTCGATTCCATTGTTAGCTTACATTCATCGTCAAACCAGCCGTTCCGACTTTTGTGTGGGTTTTTGAGGCCGTATTTATGGTTACGTTCTTCAACTGATTGTGAAGATATGTGTTGTAGATGGCTTCAGTGTTAACTCTCACCTGATTGTCAGAGGAGATTCTGGGTGGTGTTGTTATTCGAGCTCGGAGCACCATGCCAACGAGATAGTGATCCGAGTCTATATTGGACCCCTACATGTTCTGACATTCATCAAGTCTGAGAGGTGGCGGCGTTCGATCAACACGTGGTCAATTTGGTTGAAAGTGGTCCCGTCTGGAGAGGCCCACGTTTGTTTTGTGGACTGCTTTCCGCGCAAATCAGGTACTGCCAACAACCATTTCGTATGACACTGCTAATTGAACAACCCGTAGTCCGGAACAGGGTATCCGCTAGCTGCTTGGAAACTCCATCTCTGTACATGGAGCGCACGTTCCATCAGAAAATGCACAAATCGTTATTCCACCCAGTCCGAGACTCCTGTTGCGACTTCGTAACAAGTTGTTTTCCATGTAGGGCTGTCAGCCCTACCCAACTCTCAAGCTGTAGGATCTGCTGGTATAATTTGTCCCGTTTTTAGGCGCGGGAGACTCGCTTTCACCCTTCTCCGTTTGCAGCTTTTCGTTAAGAGAGAGCTCCCAACGGTGACCACTGGAGGTGGAGATATGGTCTGGTAGTAGAGCTGTTGAGGTTGGTTCAGCAGGCGTTTCCCAGGTTTTATGCCCCATCGTGGATACTAATCCAAGTTTCGCCCTGGGACCTACTCAACCCTTTGACCACCGATCATGTTATAACATTGGATGCCCAATTCTTCCATGACTTTATAGGTTCGTGCGTCACTATAATTAGCGTTACCTGGGACAGCCTAAAGTTATCCCATACGACGTGATCCTTCAGAGGCCAATCGCTGGCATCTGGCTGCCCAAGATCCACATGGATATGGACAAGCTGGTCCAATGATTGTGCCTTCAAAACTCTAGGATTCTCATGGATGATTTGGTGGTTATTAAGGAAGAGGAACACCAGGTGAATAGCCAACCATTTCTGCTCCATATAAACGGAGAGTGCTTGGAAAGGGAGATTACAAAGGGTAGTTCGGAGTGAGGCACGCAAAGGTCAAAGTGTCCTGCTTGGATTCAGTCGACGGTGCTTGCGGGATATTTGAAACGGTGAAGATCGACGGTCCCGACGAACTTCCTACGCAAGCAGATAATACTGAGGGTAGCGGAGATAAACTTGCAACGCTGGAAGTGCGCCTCAACTTCTCTTTTGATCTTCTCCCTAGTGGAAGACATCGACGTCGCACTAATGCAGGAGCCCTGGATCGGAGGAAACTGAAACATCAAAGGGCTTCAAAGTAAATATTGTCATATGATATATTCCAGAGAACAAGAGACGCTGATCATGACAGACCTAGTGCACGTATCTTCGCCAGGTAGAGCCTGCATACGTTTCTGTGTGCCAAATAGAGTTTCAGCGATCTAGTCGTGGTCAAACTGAAGCCGGCGGGAACGAAGAACTATTTTTCCATCTCACATCACCGATCAGGTTCGCCAGAAGACCAGCAGAATTTGATGTTTACCATCGCAGGAAAAAAGGTTCAATTCAGTGTGTCGAAAAGAGTATCTGCATTTACAGAACGGGCAACCCGCTTCTCGACGGAAGTACGCCATTCCTTGTATTCATGAATGTATATGATATGAACTCCTGATAAATAGAAATGAATCTTTATTTCACATTATAGTAAATAAATTGATGCCCTACTTTATGTGGAATGCTGGTAACAGTCTATGAGATCTTTGAGTAGCTTTGATATCGAGGTCAACATAATGGAAACCATGTACTACTATACGGTTTGTAGCTGAATAGCAACCAATTCATTAACAAAGTTTCACCTTTAAATTGAATTTCTGAATAATTGACGCCAAACACAATACCTTAACTCTGCACAACGCTACACATGGTGGCTTCCTAACAAAAATAATTTACCATTCTATCGAGACAAAGTGCATGTGCATCTGCAGTCTCCTTATTGCATCGAACCTTATCCAACATGTTTTCCATTGGCTTCTTTTACCTTCGTATCCCTACGCCCAGAATAACTACTTTCATATCGCAACTACCCCTACCGCTACAAATCGTCCTAGAAGGGAGTACCAACAGATGGAAAAACGCTTCAAAAATAAATGCTGGGATTTTTCTGTTGTAGAAAATGGAGTTTCTGCGAAACAAAGCAGTTTAGCGAAATTGAAGATAGTACACATAGGATGGCATCCTGCGAGTGCTAGGGATTTTCGTGAATTTGACAAATGACATTTCGCTATTTTTGCTATTTTCGCTTCAGCTGATTGGAAGAAACAATGGATCCTTACCTCCAGGTGTCCATTCTGTAAAGGCGGATAAGGGTTGAGAAGGGACGTATTGGGCTACGTTATAGTTTGCAATTCATTGATACACGGACTCCAAAAACTGAAAGGAATTTATTTAAGTGATAGGGAATTTTTAGAAAAACCAAAGAAGGTGTAATTTAGAAATTCAATTAAATTTTAAATTTGCAAATGCACAATATCTGAAAATCGTTTTTCTGTACCACATGATGAACGTATAACCATTTCCTTGAGAGATTCATTTTTCAGCCCTATCGTTCTGCTCCTTTATCTGCTGTGTCTGTTGAAGGTTTTTTGCAATTGAAAGCTTCATTCATGTGAAAATAAGAATAGTAATTAAAATAGTAACTGAGGAAAGTAGAGTGAAAGTATCCATGCAGTAAACGGTACACAGGATTGGAATAAAAGTAGTTTCAGTATTACCTGAAACTGTATTAACTGCTTTATTAACAAATCATCGTTTATTTTCAAGCTAGTGGTGAGACTACCCTAGCGCTTCTAGTGGTGACGTTGTCCTAGCGTTGACCTTCATTCGTTGACTCTTGTGTGTCTGTCTTTCCGGTGGGGGAGAAGCATAGCCTCTGAACACTCAGACCGTGGTGGCCAATTGTAGTCGACTCCCCCATCTAACGAAATATCCTGGATTCGTTAATGTATCGCTAGATTCCCAATAGTGGACTTGATGCTACCCATTGTAGCTAGAGCACATCGGCACCAAAGATCTTATGTCTGATGCGTCAATAAGCGGGGCATGCACATAAAATGCTCCGTGAATTCCACTTCCTCATTACAGAATCCACACGTATCATCACGAATAATTCCCATTTTAAACATATGTTTAACTAATGTGGACTGTCGGAATGCCCACAATGCCCTTGCAGGTGTTCCTCATCTTTGACAGGAAGAGTTTGGCATGTCTAACAACATTTAGGATCTCCCACCTGTCATTGTGGGAAGCTTGTTCCCAGTTTTTGAAAACAGCCTTAGCAAATGCTACTGGTACTCCAATTGCTGGTTCCGGTCCGGCATGGGGGAGATGGAACCCTCTTTTGCTGAAGCATCCGAAATTTCATTTCCCTCCACACGATAATGGCGAGGTACCCAGAGTAGCTCCACCGTATTTAATCTAGATATAGGGTTCTAACGGCTTCTGCATTCCTTGAATGATTTTGGAGGTGATCAAAGGACTACGCCCCTCAACCCATTGTCAATCACCCAATTTGCTCCCTTAGGATCGCATAAACTCCAGCTTAAAAATCCGTTGGACATTGTCCCACAGGAAAAGCCCACTTTCCGTTCTTATTCGAGAGGTAGACTTCACTCCAGAGCCTGTACGGTTTTTAAGCCATCGATCTAGAGAACTTCGAGATATCCAACCACGCATTCCTCCCGGATTTCCCAGTTCTCTCTACATTTCAGGGGAGCTTCATATCTTCTACCAAACAGATGTGTTTGGATCTGAGAATCAGAAGGCATTGTAAGGCTAAAAAATCATAAGTCGCCAGGAGCCGATGGAATTACAGCCGAATTGGTTAAATATAAAGCCGACCAGTTACACCAAGTGGTTCATCACCTTGTGCTCAAGGTATGGGACAGCGAATCAATGCCTGACGATTGGCAACGAGGCATTATCTGTCTCATACATAAAAAGGGAGATATCACACAGTGCAGCAATTATAGAGGTATCACGTTGCTGACTACAGTCTATAAGATATTCTCCGCTATCTTGCTAGGCCGGATAGCCCCATACGCCCAGAACGTTAGTGACCCATACTGAAGAAACTTTACTCCAGGCTAATCAGTAACAGATCAGATTTTCTCTGTGTGGCAAGCGATGGAAAAACTGTTGGAATATGGACAACAGTTGCACCATCTATTCAACGACTTTATAGCCGCCTATGCTAGCATAGCCAGGGTAAAACTGTACATGGCCATGAAGGAATTCGGTATCCCGACGAAGTTGATAAGACTGACTAGGTCGTAAAAATGGGCAAAAGTGCAAAATCGGCGGATTTCTTCGAGCGATACCTCGTTCGAATGGGGAGGCGGCCCGGATTCAGGAAATGCAAGAATTTTCACTCTACGATGTCGGAAACGCAAGATATAGCGGAAAAACGACGGCCCGAGGGACTCACCAAAATCGAGGAAAATTGAAAATTTCCACGACCCCCAGGTCGTAAAAATTGGCAAAAATGCAAAATCGGCGGATTTGTTCGAGCGATACCTCGTTCGAACGGGGAGGCGGCCCGGATTCAGGAAATGCAAGAACTTTCACTCTACGATGTCGGAAACGCAAGATATAGTGGAAAACGACGGCCAGGGGGACTCACCAAAATCGAAAATTTGAAAATTTCCACGACCCCCGGGTCGTAAAAATTGGCAAAAATGCAAAATCGGCGGATTTCTTCGAGCGATACCTCGTTCGAACGGGGAGGCGGCCCGGATTCAGGAAATGCAAGAATTTTCACTCTACGATGTCGGAAACGCAAGATATAACGGAAAAACCACGGCTCGAGGGACTCACCAAAATCGAGGAAGCATCCGAAATTTCATTTCCCTCCACACGATAATGGCGAGGTACCCAGAGTAGCTCCACCGTATTTAATCTAGATATAGGGTTCTAACGGCTTCTGCATTCCTTGAATAATTTTGGAGGTGATCAAAGGACTACGCCCCTCAACCCATTGTCAATCACCCAATTTGCTCCCTTAGGATCGCATAAACTCCAGCTTAAAAATCCGTTGGACATTGTCCCACAGGAAAAGCCCACTTTCCGTTCTTATTCGAGAGGTAGACTTCACTCCAGAGCCTGTTCTGTTTTTAAGCCATCACCAAAATCGAGGAAAATTGAAAATTTCCACGACCCCCGGGTCGTAAAAATTGGCAAAAATGCATAATCGGCGGATTTCTTCGAGCGATACCTCGTTCGAACGGGGAGGCGGCCCGGATTCAGGAAATGCAAGAATTTTCACTCTACGATGTCGGAAACGCAAGATATAACGGAAAAACGACGGCTCGAGGGACTCACCAAAATCGAGGAAAATTGAAAATTTCCACGACCCCCGGGTCGTAAAAATTGGCAAAAATGCAAAATCGGCGGATTTCTTCGAGCGATACCTCGTTCGAACGGGGAGGCGGCCCGGATTCAGGAAATGCAAGAATTTTCACTCTACGATGTCGCAAACGCAAGATATAACGGAAAAACGACGGCTCGAGGGACTCACCAAAATCGAGGAAAATTGAAAATTTCCACGACCCCCGGGTCGTAAAAATTGGCAAAAATGCATAATCGGCGGATTTCTTCGAGCGATACCTCGTTCGAACGGGGAGGCGGCCCGGATTCAGGAAATGCAAGAATTTTCACTCTACGATGTCGGAAACGCAAGATATAGCGGAAAAACGACGGCTCGAGGGACTCACCAAAATCGAGGAAAATTGAAAATTTCCACGACCCCCGGGTCGTAAAAATTGGCAAAAATGCAAAATCGGCGGATTTCTTCGAGCGATACCTCGTTCGAACGGGGAGGCGGCCCGGATTCAGGAAATGCAAGAATTTTCACTGCTACGATGTCGGAAACGCAAGATATAGCGGAAAAACGACGGCTCGAGGGACTCACCAAAATCGAGGAAAATTGAAAATTTCCACGACCCCCGGGTCGTAAAAATTGGCAAAAATGCAAAATCGGCGGATTTCTTCGAGCGATACCTCGTTCGAACGGGGAGGCGGCCCGGATTCAGGAAATGCAAGAATTTTCACTCTACGATGTCGGAAACGCAAGATATAGCGGAAAAACGACGGCCCGAGGGACTCACCAAAATCGAGGAAAATTGAAAATTTCCACGACCCCCGGGTCGTAAAAATTGGCAAAAATGCAAAATCGGCGGATTTCTTCGAGCGATACCTCGTTCGAACGGGGAGGCGGCCCGGATTCAGGAAATGCAAGAATTTTCACTCTACGATGTCGGAAACGCAAGATATAGCGGAAAAACGACGGCCCGAGGGACTCACCAAAATCGAGGAAAATTGAAAATTTCCACGACCCCCGGGTCGTAAAAATTGGCAAAAATGCAAAATCGGCGGATTTCTTCGAGCGATACCTCGTTCGAACGGGGAGGCGGCCCGGATTCAGGAAATGCAAGAATTTTCACTCTACGATGTCGGAAACGCAAGATATAGCGGAAAAACGACGGCTCGAGGGACTCACCAAAATCGAGGAAAATTGAAAATTTCCACGACCCCCGGGTCGTAAAAATTGGCAAAAATGCAAAATCGGCGGATTTCTTCGAGCGATACCTCGTTCGAACGGGGAGGCGGCCCGGATTCAGGAAATGCAAGAATTTTCACTCTACGATGTCGGAAACGCAAGATATAGCGGAAAAACGACGGCCCGAGGGACTCACCAAAATCGAGGAAAATTGAAAATTTCCACGACCCCCGGGTCGTAAAAATTGGCAAAAATGCAAAATCGGCGGATTTCTTCGAGCGATACCTCGTTCGAACGGGGAGGCGGCCCGGATTCAGGAAATGCAAGAACTTTCACTCTACGATGTCGGAAACGCAAGATATAGCGGAAAAACGACGGCCCGAGGGACTCACCAAAATCGAGGAAAATTGAAAATTTCCACGACCCCCGGGTCGTAAAAATTGGCAAAAATGCAAAATCGGCGGATTTCTTCGAGCGATACCTCGTTCGAACGGGGAGGCGGCCCGGATTCAGGAAATGCAAGAATTTTCACTCTACGATGTCGGAAACGCAAGATATAGCGGAAAAACGACGGCCCGAGGGACTCACCAAAATCGAGGAAAATTGAAAATTTCCACGACCCCCGGGTCGTAAAAATTGGCAAAAATGCAAAATCGGCGGATTTCTTCGAGCGATACCTCGTTCGAACGGGGAGGCGGCCCGGATTCAGGAAATGCAAGAATTTTCACTCTACGATGTCGGAAAC